>NC_058081.1:362953495-364153495 GCF_014858855.1 Bufo gargarizans | reverse complement strand
TGGGCTACAGAGAAGCAGCACTGGACAGTTGCATGTCATTCGGAAATCAAGGTGCCAGAGTCTGGAGGAAGACTGGGGAGAGGGAAATGCCAAAATGCCTGAAGTCCAGTGTCAAGTACCCACAGTCAGTGATGGTCTGGGGTGCCATGTCAGCTGCTGCTGTTGGTCCACTGTGTTTTATCAAGGGCAGGGTCAATGCAGCTAGCTATCAGGAGATTTTGGAGCACTTCATGCTTCCATCTGCTGAAAAGCTTTATGGAGATGAAGATTTCATTTTTCAGCACGACCTGGCACCTGCTCACAGTGGCAAAACCACTGGTAAATGGTTTACTGACCATGGTATTACTGTGCTCAATTGGCCTGCCAACTCTCCTGACCTGAACCCCATAGAGAATCTGTGGGATATTGGGAAGAGAAAGTTGAGAGACGCAAGACCCAACACTCTGGATGAGCTTAAGGCCGCTATCGAAGCATCCTGGGCCTCCATAACACCTCAGCAGTGCCACAGGCTGATTGCCTCCATGCCACGCCGCATTGAAGCAGTCATTTCTGCAAAAGGATTCCCGACCAAGTATTGAGTGCATAACTGAACATAATTATTTGAAGGTTGACTTTTTTTTGTATTAAAAACCCTTTTCTTTTGTTGGTCGGATGAAATATGCTAATTTTTTTAGATAGGAAATTTGGGTTTTCATGAGCTGTATGCCAAAATCATCAATATTAAAACAATAAAAGGCTTGAACTACTTCAGTTGGTGTGTAATGAATCTAAAATATATGAAAGTCTAATGTTTATCAGTACATTACAGAAAATAATGAACTTTATCACAATATGCTAATTTTTTTAGAAGGACCTGTACATGGGTGATGGACTCTTATCACGATCAACAAAGCAAGCTCTTGTTGGATTCTCTTGCTGGATATCACTGATCTGAATTCTTGGCAGTATCTGTGTCCAAATAATCTGTTTTTTCCTCAATCTATTTGACTCTTCTAAGAGACCAAAAAGCCTTTACTAATTTTTAGTTGTTTGTTTTCCATGTCAAGAATATTTCAAAGGAACCCATGAGGTGTTCTCACTGGATGTCAGAATTGTTGACCATTAATATTTCAACCACTGTCCAATCTTAAGAGATACTTTTTAAATGGACCTGTAAATAAGTTTAGGATACATCATTGTGTGTAATAAGGCACTATTTTGGTACAGTAGCTTGTATGATCTAACATTATTACACGTTATCACTTCTGTTAAAATTCCTCTCTTTTGGTTTCTACATGTCATTAGAGCTTGAATACGTGTGGGTTTCTAAACTTTGAGGAGAAACATCCTCTACTTGATGTTTTTTGATGATCAGATCCTGTAATCGCTGTGAGCACAATGCGCAGTGCAGTTTATGTTAGGTGATCCTTTTTGATTGTCTGAACCATCTGGATGTGCTTCCATGTGCCCATACATGGCAATCATACTTGATTTTGAACGTCTGAATTTTTATATTGTCAATTAAATTAATTTATAATGAGTGTGTTTGTCACATTTGCCTTATATTATAGTGTTATATGTCTGGGTTTATAAGGGACCTGTCTCTCATGCGGGAGGTTTTCACCATGCTCATTGTGCTGTAAATTTTTATTAACATCTGGCAGCTGATTAACTTGGTTGGCTGTTAATCAGCTGCCTAGGTTATTAATGAATAAATCCAGGAGAGCGCCTTTAAAGTACAGATTCTGCAAGTTCCTGTTAAATACCTACAGTGGATAAAAAAAAGTCTACACACCCCTGTTAAAAAATGTCAGGTTTCTGTGCTGTAAAAAAATTTACATTTTTGATAAATCATTTCAGAACTTTTCCCACCTTTAATGTGACCTATAAACTGTACCACTCAATTGAAAAACAAACTAAAATCTTTTAGGTGGAGGGAAGAAAACAAAAAAAAAATAATAATAATGTGGTTGCATAAGTGTGCACACCCTCTTATAACTGGTGATGTAGCTGTGTTCAGAATTAACCAATCACATAAAAAATCATGTTAAATAGGAGTCAGCATACACCTGCCATCATTTAAAGTGCCTCTGATTAACCCCAAATAAAGTTCAGCTGCTCTAGTTGGTCTTTCCTAAAATTTTCGTAGTTGCATCCCACAGCAAAAGCCATGGTCCACAGAGAGCTTCCACAGCATCAGAGGCATCTCATTGTTAAAATTATCAGTCAGATGGGTACAAAAGAATTTCCAAGGATTTAGATATTCCAGTGAAGACAGTCATCATCAAGTGGAGAAAATATGGCACAACAGTGAAATTACCAAGAACTGGACGTCCCTCCAAAATTGATGAAAAGAAGAGAAGAAAACTGGTCTGGGTGGCTACCAAGAGGCTTACAGCAACATTAAAGGAGCTGCAGGAATATCTGGCAAGTACTGGCTGTCTGGTACATGTGACGACATTCTCCCGTATTCTTCATATGTCTGGGCTGTGGGGTAGAGTGGCAAGACGAAAGCCTTTTCTCACGAAGAAAAACATCCAAGCCAGGCTTTTGCAAAAACACATATGAAGTCTCCCAAAAGCATGTGGGAAAAGGTGTTATGGTGTGATGAAACCAAGTTTGAACTTTTTGGTCATAATTCCAAAAGATATGTTTGGCACAAAAACAACACTGCACATAACCAAAAGAACATCATACCCACAGTGACACATGGTGGTGGCAGCATCATGCTTTGGGGCTGTTTTTATTCAGCTGGAACTGGGGCCTTAGTTAAGCTAGAGGGAAAAACAGTGCCAAATACCAGTCAATATTGGCACATCAGCTTTCTAGCCGAAGCCTGAAGGTTAACATAAAGAGGAACATCATCTTTCAGCATGACAACGACCCAAATCATACATCCAAATCAACAAAGAAATGGCTTCACCATAAGAAGAGTAAAGTTTTGGAATGGCCCAGCCAGAGCCAAGACCTGAATCAAATAGAAAATCTGTAGGGTGATCTGAAGAGGGCTGTGCACAGGAGATGCCCTCGCAATCTGACAATTTTGGAGTGTTTTTGCAAAGACGAGTGGGCAAAGCTTGCCAAGTCAAAATGTGCCATGCTGATAGACTCCTACCCAAAAAGACTGAGTGCGGTAATAAAATCAAAAGGTGCTTCAACAAAGTATTAGTTTAAGGGTGTGCACACTTATGCAACCACATTATTTTATTTTTATATTTTTTCTTCCCTCTACCTAAAACAATTCAGTTTGTTTTTTAATTGAGTGGTACAGTTTATAGGTCACATTAAAGGTGGAAAAAGTTCAGAAACCTGACATTTTAACAGGGGTTTGTAAACTTTTTATATCCACTGTATATAAAAAATCTCTCTCATCACATGCGGGAGCAACTTGAGTAATAGGGAGGAGCTGCCATAGGAAACTCAAATTCCATGCATCTTCTGAAGCAGAACTGAGGTTTAGGTTCAGCATCTATTAATGGAGAAAGTAGAAAAGTTGACGTGATGACTAACAGCAGTTACAGGGAATTTCAGTTCTTTAGGAATGCAAATTCCTATTACCTATGTCCTTCTAGCTTGTAATTTGAATAATTTCTGTAAAAGTCATGTTAAGGAACTGCTGATAATGTAATTCACTGTGAACAATCATGAACTTTGACTAGAAAGCATATTATATGCTAGCCAATTAAATCACTATATATTTGTTTCTGAGCACTCTGATGTCTATGATTTAGACTGAGAGTGGACCTAAATATATTACTTGCACCTCTATGTCAGTAATAATTATCACTTTGCCTAGTAGTACTAGCTGCCATAGCACCTCTTGGATAGGTTGCAGCAAGTCAGCTCACACTTCTCAATAATTAAATTCCAGAGTGCACTGACAATAGATTTTACAGTAATGTGTGATAAAATAATACAAGATAACTTAAAGGGGTTTTCTGGAATGATTTCAAATGGCCACCAACAAGCTGTTGTAGAATGTGAGCATGGCTGTTTGCCACCATTTGCAGAGCTGCCTAGGGGGCAGAGGGGACGGGGCCTCACTACACTGCTATACAACAGCTATAATATGATCCTGCTTATGATAGGCCATCATGGCTGAGCAGTCTAACAGGAAACTCACCAAAATGTAGCATATGTAAGTGCCAGCATAATGTACAGTGAGGCCCCACTCCCTCACTCCCTAGAAATCTCTGCAAGTGGTGCTCAAATTCTAGGACAAGTAGTACCTTGGAACCAAACCTGAGTTCGGGAAATGTTTTTTTTACAGTATAAATCAATTTCTGAAGTTATTATGTGAAGTCTCGTGAGACTTTGCGAAGTAATAACTTTGGCTCATCGGAGCCAATACATTTTAACACTGTACGGAGCGCTCGCTCCATACAGTATTGAAACAAAGTTTTATGCAAAGCGACTTCGGATGTTTCATCCGAAGTCAATTCGCTCATCCCTATTTTTAAGTATTAAAAAAGAATGACTACAAAAATGTGACACTAAAAATGTGATATCACTGTAATCATACTGACATGGAGAATGAAGGTAATAGGTCAGTTTTACTGCATAGGGAACACTATGAAAATGAAATCCATATACCTATGAATTGCATTTTTTCTAATTTCACCCTATTTGGATTTTTTTCAGGCTTCCCATTACATTGTGAGCAATATTAAGCAATGCCATAAGAAAGTGCAACTTGCCCTAAAAAAATAAGCCTATGTGAACTAAAAGATAAAAATGTTATGGCTCCGGGAAGCCAGGGCGTAAAAAAACAAACACGCAAAAAATGGGAAATCCCAAGGTCTTAAAAGGGGTTAATGTATATGTGAAGAATACCATTGCATTTTCCTTATTAATAATAATAATAATAGTAATGATGATAAACATAATATTAAAGCAACAGTCAGGGACTGTAAAAAAAAATCATTAACATCCATTATTCAACACAATCTGGTACTAACAATAACCTAAAAGTACCATGGACTGCTCAATGGGTTATAGCTACGGTACACCAATGCCACAGAGTTGAGTCAAACTGATACTCCGTTTGATGTAGCCTTTTTGTATGGCATTGATTCAGAGATTTTACTGATACCATAGCACTGTTATGCGAAACTTCTATTCTATCACACAGTATTCTGCTATCTGTCGAAAAAAAATCTCAATGAATATAATAAGCTGTGAAAACAGATGCTTAAAATAACCCTGTAGGAATGATTCCATAAAAAAATTAATACTATGAATGGTTAGAAAACTATTAGCAAACACACTTCATGCCACTAAATGCCCCCAGCGTGTCAGCCTGCAGTCTGCATGGTCAGTAAACAAACTTTTTGGAGATATCCTGCAGAGATATCCTGCAAAGTTTATTTTCCAGTTGATCTGTTCTACCTTTTAAAACTAATTAAGGGGCAGGGCTTAGAAAAAGGGTGGTGCTTTTACAATTGGGTACAGGGGGGAGGATTCTACTCTAGCCACTTCTCTTACAGGCAGGTAGAGAACAGTGAGAGGGAGGGGGGACATGGATGAGCTATTGAGAGACATAGAGAAGACTTCTTTATACAATTCTCACTTTTAATTGAAATTGTATATTTTTGAATTATGTTTTCTATGATAGTTTTCATTTAGAGTGTAACTGTTATTTATTTTTTCATAAATCAATAGTACAGGTAAATAAAATAAACTTTGTAAAATATTTCATCATAGAAAATCCTTTTTTTTCTTCTTTTTTTTTTTCTCCTCATATCAAACTATTCTGCTCCCTCAGTAAGAATGAGCTAGGCAACTCACTGAAAGATGAGATTAAATCTGCAGCTCATAGGTATCTATGGAGAGGAAATGTGAAAGTAGGAGGCGGAGAAGGGAAGGGCTGCTTTAGAGAGTGACAGGCACAGAGTGACAGAGACTGCTGCTGGCCTGTAATTGAATTACTGTCTCAGCTTAATACTGGATTTAGATCTTAATTGCTCACTACTGCTATATAGTGTCTTTCATTACTGCTGCTGCTTATGAAGATGTGTTGCAGAGAGTCGGGGGAGAATAATCTCCTGTTTTCTACATGTGTAGTCTATAGGAGACATATAACAGCTAATCTACACTCACTAGGTCAAAAAACAGAATTAGATATTGCAAACTGCTGGAAAATGCCAGATAGAAGTCATAAAATTGCCAGTAATAACATTATTCCTCACGAACATGCATATGGCAACTTATTCTGAAAAGTCAACTGAAACAACAGTTACGCTTTAAAGGGTTTATCTCACTTCAGCAAATGACATTTATCATGTAAAGAAAGTTAATACAAGACACTTACTAAGGTATTGTTATTGTCCATATTGTCTCCTTTGTTGGCTTCATTCATTTTCCCATCCCATTATACACTGCTCGTTTCCATGGTTTACGACCACCCTGTAATCCAGCAGCAGTGGCCGTGCTTGCACGCTAAAGGAAAAAGCGCCAGATTATGCGAGCTCCCACAGTCCTGGCCACCAGAGAAGCCAGCGCTTTTTCATATAATGTGCAAGTACGACCACTACTGCTAGATTGCAGAGTGGTCGTAAACCCTGGAAGTGAGAAGTGTCTAACATGGTGGGAAAATGAATCAAGCCAGTAAAGGAGGCAATAGGGACAATCACAATACATTAGTAAGTGCTTTGTATTAACTTTCTCTACATGATAAATGCCATTTGCTGAAGTGAGACAACAAGGACTGTGGTAGGCTTTGGCAAATCACAACCGTTTCTCTTCTGCCTTCTACAACCACAAATACCCTATTTTTCACCCTATAAGACCCACTCCCTCCCCGCAAGAGTGGGGGGAAAATAGCAGTGCGTCTTATGGGGCGAATGCGGCATTTTGCCCAATTTTCAATGATGCGCCACGATGCTGCGCGGTGGGTGTATTAGCTGAGAGGGAGGAGGGGCTGGGGGCCGGCATCTGCTTTTACAATGACAGCGGGGCCCGTGCAGTGACTGTATTCTACTACACGGGCCCCGCTTACTGTATATAGTCGTAATTGTAGGCATTGTTAATGTATACAAATTCTGGGTATCAGCGCCTGTATTACGGTACTTACAAGCGCTCGGTAGCAGAGAGGAGGGAGGAGGCAGGCCAGGAGGACGGGCACTGGCAATGTGAGTCACTATGTCACACGCCTGTGCCGCCTACTTTATGAATGAAGCTCAATTTACATAGCTCAATTTAGTCATCATTGCCAGTGGGAAAAAATATATTTCCTAAACCCTAAATGTCAAGGTAGTGGACTTATAATTTTAAATCACTATGAATACTACGTGAATGTCTACAGAGACCAATTAGGCCAAAGTATGGACTTGTACCCTGTCAGTTGTAACAGAGTCCTATATTTCAGCTCATCTATGCTGAAATATGAAGGGAGTCAACTTTAAAGAAGACCTCCCCTGACAGGTCTGTTTTAATTACTACTTGCATTCCCCATGTAATAACAATTCTGGAGCATCTATTCATATGGCTCTATGTTGTGCCATTCTTGTATTATTCCTCCTAGAAGTTTAAAAATACATTGCCAGCAGCCTGCAGTAAAGATATTGCTGGGTACTGCCAGTTATGGGTGCACACCCCCCCCCCCCCCCCCCCCACGGTTAACACCCATCTGTATCTTTACTGCAAGCTGCTGACAATTAATTTATAAACTTCTAGTAGAAATAATGGAGGAATGGCACAACATAGAGCCATATGAATAGATGCTCCAGAATTGCTGTTTCATAGAGAATTCATGAAGTTAGTAAAACAGACATGTCAGGAGAAGCGGCAGGTCCTCTTTCTGAAGAAGGCAAATTTTATTATGGAGGTTCAAAGGGCTGTTTAGCCGAACTGGGGAATTTAATGTAATGGGAGTTTAAATGGTTTCTGTCAACAGAATTAACCCTATTAAACTAGCTTATATTAGCGATGTGCTAATGTCAGCTGAACCTAACTAGTCTATTCCTACTTTTATCTATGCCCTGTTAGTCCAAAAATATAATGGAACCCCTAGGTGCAGGATGGATGTTGCCCTTGCTCCTAGAGGCTCCGTTCTCCCACCTCTGGCCACGCCCTGCTACACTAGATTGACAGGGCCAGACAGCGTTGGTCTGCCGTGTAAATCTCGCACCAGCGCCGTCCCGATCAGTATTCGGCACCTGCGCCGAATACTGAACGGCACAAGATTTCCCCAGCGCACAGGGCCAGCAGTTGGAGGTAAAGGCTGCCTGGTCCTGTCAATCTAGTGTAACAGGGTGTGTGGTCAGAGGTGGGAGAACAGAGCCTCTAGCAGCAGGGGCAATGCCCCCCCCCCCCCCACCCCCTGCACCTAGAGGCTAATTACCATATTATAAAAGTTATAATTCTGGAGTAACGGGGGCATAGATAAAAGTAGGAATAGGCTAGTTAGGTTAAGGTAAAAGTGGCATTTTCTTTGCTTTCAATGAGCCTGTAGTTCGCTTTATATTCTATGTAAGTATTCACCTCCTCTGCCCCCAGAAAATCCATCTCCAGTTATATAGTGAATAGAAGATTGTAACAGGGAGGAGTGGGGTACAGCTGCTACTTCTGAACACAATGTTGACCAATATATATAATATAGGTATACACTACTGTATATACCAGGGATCAGCAACCTTTGGCACTGCAGCTGCTGTAAAAACTACAACTCCCAACATGCACATTTATTTGGTTGTTCTTGTTACTCCCATAGGAGTAGTGAAAGGAGGATTCTGGGAGTTGTAGTTTCCGAACAGCTGGAGGGCCAGAGGTTGCTGATTCCTGGTATATGTTATTCTGCCATTAGATCATTTTTCTCACTTGGGAAAACAGTGATTTATGGACCAGCAGGTGCTATATTAGTGAAATCTTATTGTGTTGTTGATTAGCAAACACAAAATGATTTCTAAAAAAATCATTTTAAAAAAATCATTTTGTTTACTGACTAGACACTTCATGTTTGTACTACATAACTGGAGTATAAAATATAAAAAGTATGGTATTTTACACCATAGGTAGGTGAAGAAACTAATCTGTTAATCACAGCATGTCCTAAAATCAAATATACTTTTTGCCTAACATATCTATGTTTAGTCTTATATTTTTCATTTAACCTTTTTTGGAAGCCAAATGGGACTTGCTCTCACAATGCGACCTATAAATGCCTGGCATTTGCAATTGTCTCCTATATCAGGTGATGGTGATGTTGCTATAGAAACATTTTTCCCAAAATGAAAAATCAAGTGAGATAATTGAAGAAAGTGCATATAAACTACTCTTACACACGTAATAAGCACCCCAGAGAAGGGATTTAATTTGGAATTACCTAATCAGTAATGTCATTAAAATCAACTTATCAATTTATAAGAAACAAACCTATAAAATAGTACTTTCTACCAGAACAGGTTTTAAGGGTCAGCATCCTGGTCTACTGCTCAGAGCCACCATATACCCTAAAAAAGAGAAACCCAAGGGCAAACAAAAGCCAACCATACTTGGAATAGGCAACTTATGTTTCCTTGACGGGGGTTAGTCCTCTCAAATCTATACGATCTTGTTGCTCCTGCGGGTGGCTTCTCAGGAACTCTTCTAAAGCTTGCCCCAGGAGAAACAACTAACTTGCCAACCAAGTCACTGTATATTGTAAGAAGGAACAAGGAGCCGTCATTGACGGAAGATACGTGTCACCGAGGTTCCTGGCCTCTGTGAGGTAAGAACCGGATTTTCTTCCTGAAGTGTCAGGTCTGTAGCGCAATCTGACACTTCAACTGTTAGAATGGCTGTAAAGCCAATCCGGGCCGGTTCTTATTGGGAGCAGCCAAAGAGCAGGGTGGGTGGCTGTTCCCCACGGTTCCAGGCCGGGTTTTGGCTGGAATATAAAAAACCCAGCCAGCATGTTCAGGTGGTGTGGATTATCCTCCATGACAGAGGAGCTGAGGAGTCTGTGGTCTGAGACACTGAGGGATCTGTTTGTTTGAGCCATAGGCTGGGGAAACAGGCCACTAAAGACTGCTGCGGACTCTGGGTGAAAATCATCTGCTGACCAGGTGACGTCTTTTTGCACTGTGAACTTTGTGTGGTGTGAACAGGCACCAAGACTGAACACTTTCTTTTGGCTTGTTTTCTGGCTATGTGTGAATAAACACTGAACTTTGATTTAAACCTTGTTTTTTGCCTCTGTACTGCGTCCGCTTACCCTGCCTACCAAAGCGAATCCCCACAATATATTAAATTACAAGCTGGAGCCAAGGAAAGAGTAACATGAATTGCCACTAAAATGCATAATTTTAAAGCCGCCTAGGTAAAGAAAGATTGTGCCTCTGCATCCACTGCAGCCTAGGGGTAAAGTGGAGGTGGCATTAGCCACAGTAAGGTCTACACTCCCATCCTCTATAGCTCATCTACTAGTGTTGACCAAGCATGCTTGGCCAAACAGCAGTTCCGCTCGAGCATCGCTATGCCTGACACATCGCAGTGTTCAGCCGAATACTGTGTATGCTCGAGCACGATTGAACGCAAAGGAAATCAATAGGAGACCCGAGCATTAAACCAGGCACCCCTTGCTCTGAAGAAGAGAGGGTGTCTGGTTCCCAGAAAAAGGTTAGAAATTGATGTAAACACCACCGAAATGGTTTGGAAACAGCATGGGAAGGATGTCTGGATGCATCTTGGACTCCCATTACCTATGACATACAATAGACAGCCACACAAAATCTATATGCCAAAATCCAGGTATGTGCAAGCCAACAACCTATCCATGAGACAGATACAGTCAGCATACCTTACCATGGCAGCCTTGTGCACTATGAGACATTCAAAACCTGCTTTTTTTTCTCAGATAGGAATATTTATGATCTATCATTCATAAACATTCCATCCCATCATCATCGGACTTTAGTGCATACTTTCTTATATCATACTTCTAAATATTCTATCCCATCTGAGGCATTCAAAACCAGCTCTCATCTGAATGAAAGCCAGTAAGCCTCAAAGTTGGTTCATAACTGTTGGATGGCTTGGGTGGACCTAGATCATTATCTTTAGAATGACAAAAGTTTTCTGATTGTCCTAACATAATATTCAATAACCTCTGTAGACAGTTTTGTCATGTAAACTCAATTGCATAATCATGTGCATATGCAAATTAGCTGAATCTGCTTGTTTTTTAGCTGAAACACCATTTGCATGGAAAATTTGCAATAAAAATTTGCAATTTGAATATTCGCGATCAACACTACTCATGACCAGCGCCAATTATTTGATTCATAGTCTTATGACAAGCGTATGAATCCAATAGATGGCGCCATCTATTGGTTTCATAGTCTTTTTTTTTTTATACATTTTATTAGGTTTTAATATAATTTGCACATTTACATTCAAAGGTACATATTGGATCAAATTACAGGTCATATTCCTTTTTTACAGATATGTGCAGTGAAAACAAAGATAAAACACATATAAACAGTGCAAAACACATATAAACAGGGGTTCCCCCTCTAACCCTCCCCCTTCTATACAGGTGATGTGGTTTAACGTTTTCTTTTTATTATAGGTATTCCTGGAGGTGTACAGTGTCTCATTTCGGAGTTCAAGTGGATTTATTGTCGTGTAGTCTCATGGTAGTGCGTCTTAATGTAAGGATTGATGATGCTTTATATGTTATTGGCTTCATAGTCTTATGACAAGACTATGAATCCAATAGATCGCGCTGTTCATGACTCATGAACAGAGCCATCTATGGTTTCATAGTCTTATGACAAGACTATGAATCCAATATATGGGGTTGTTTATCTGTAGTGTAGATCGCAAATATTCTAATCGCAAATTTTCCATGCAAATGGTTTTTCAACTGAAAAACAAGGCAGAATCTGCTCATTTGCATGTCTTTCCCATATGTCCATGTTTATGCAAATGAGTTTACATGACAAAACTGTATAGAAAGGTTATTGAATATTATGTTAGGACAATCAGAGAACTTTTTGTCACCCTAATGATAATGATCTAGGTGTGCAGGTCCACCCAAGCCAACCAACAGATATGAAGCAACTTTGAGGGTTACTGGCTCTCGGTTAAATGAGAGCTGGTTTTCAATGTCTCATAGCGCACAAGGCTGTCTTTGTAAGGTGTGCTGACTGCATCTGTCTCATGGATTGATTGTTGGCTTGCACATACCCAGCTTTTGGCAAATAGCATTTGTGTGGTTGTCTATTGTATGTCATAGGTAATAGGAGTCCAAGATGCATCCAGACATCCTCCCCATGATGTTTCCAAACCATTTTGGTGGTGTTTCCATCAATTTCTAACCTTTTTTTGTGAACCAGACACCCTCTCTTCTTCAGAGCAGGGGGTGCCTGGTTTAATGCTCAGGTTCTTCCATTGACTTGTGCTGCTATCTGCGACTTCGCCCCTTCTCACGCTGGGTCTACAATTGTGGGTGCGGAGTGCACAGGAAGGGGACGAGAGGGCCATCTCATTCACCATTTTCTATGCCTGGATGCACCAAAGTTATGGAGAGGTCAGCACTTCTTTATAACTCCGGCAGATCCACCACCAGCTTAGGCCTTTATTATGACCGGAGTCTAAAATGCCAGTCTTAAAAAATGTGCCTCTATGTCTTTAGGAGGAGGAGTCCTATAACAGGTCCATTCATTATTAATGCATTTTGTAACTGTAGAGGTTTTAAGCTATAGCGATTCACTGCTGAGGGAACAGTTCTGTCTTACTGTATTGTGTTCTTAAAGAGGTACTCCCACAAAAATGTTATACTCTGGCCTGTTAAAAAAAAAAGGTCAGTAGTGAAGGTATTCTTCTTACCAGTGACTGTATTTGTGAGTTATTCTCTCCCTTCTGATCCTCAGCTGTGTCATGTGACCAGCACTCTGACCTTTCTAACAGCTCAGAGAACAACATTGTGGGAGTGCTTCTTTTAGCTCTTAATTTATTTGTATTTATTTATAATTCATTGGCATTTACTATTACCCCTTATTTGTGTGACACCAGTGTGCCTAAATGTAGGTGCAAGTGGCATTTCTATGCCACCCCTGCCACTTTGTGAAAAGGAAGTATGACAGGCGCATGATATGGGTAGGGCCATTTGCCCTGGCACATTGACTATCATTTATGTCAGTTTAATGGCATAAATGATGACAGAAATCTACACCAGCTACAAGCTGAAATAAATTTCAATCTAGGTGCATGGACTGCCAATGAACACTCCTAAATAATGACGAGGCACCACAAAACACCGGTCTTTGATAAATGACCACCAGGTCTTTCACTATATTTATGTATGATAAAGATAATGAATATATGTGAAGATAGCTAGCTATAGTATAATGCAGAATCCTACTAGAACCATGTGTAGTCACATGACGCCATTGGCCTCCTAAGCCAAAGGGATAGTCAGTGTTTCAGCCATTATTGCCTATTGGTATCATCTTAGGGTTTCTATCTGTGACTGGGGACTTATGAAATAAATGAGCATTTAATGTACAGTTAAGAACACTTTTATAAATGTAAATCAATGGTGATGTTGCCCAAAAAATGAAACTGAGAGTCTGTCCAGCAGGTAGTTTTCCACTGAAAGAAATAGATTTGATTTTAGAGATGAACCACTGGAAGCGCATGGTATCTGCCAACTTACTGTTAGCAATACACCACAATGCACACTGAAGCACCACACATCTGTCTACTGTATGCATTAAATAGCATCTTCATATAAACAGAAATAACAACAAAACGTTCCAGCTAATATACACAGCAATTATATTACCCTGCTCCACCATAAGTTCTTTTATATGGATTTTCATTACTGGATAGTCTGTCTTGTAATATCAGTCAAAAGACTTTTGAAACTAAATCTATTGTGATAAGTGGCAACACATTATTGATATACTATCATTTAGATACCTCAGATGCCCAAATTATTGGCACAAACAATAAACAATCTGTGTCTGCTATGTCAGCTCTATAGATGAATCTCCATTTGTGTTATACCAATTAAAGGAGTAAGTAAAAGCAAACTACCAGATTCTCTTACCCAGGCCCATTATTCTAAGGCTACTTTCACACTTGAGTTTAACTTTTCCAGTATTGAGATCCGGCTGTCACGGATGCGGTGTGGGTGGGAAACTCCACACCGAGCACAGGAGGAAAGGGGATAGGAACTAGGCCTGGAAACTAGGGTAAAGGAGAAGGTCACCTCCTAGAACAACCCTAATCCAAGTCCTGACTAACTAGCAGTATGAACTGACCTCGGTGATAGGAAAGTTCATACACAGAAACCTAGAATCCTAACACACCCTGTAGGGCCCTGGTATAATGACAGGACTTGAGACAACCTATTTCTCCACCAGAAGGATGAACAGGAGTCTCTCTCAGGCCTAGATACAAAATACAGGAAAATGCAACAAACAAAATACAAATAGGGTAGACAACACTTAACTTCACACGGAGCAAAGGCAGAAACAACCGACCTTATCCGGGTGAGACTTGTTAGCAATGATCTTCACAATTATCTTCTGGTGTGATATAGACTTAATACAAGCTTAATTTTTTCCCCTTAACCCACTCCAGCTTTACCAGTATATTTAGGGTCATTGTCCATCCTAGTCTAAAATCTCTGACCGACTGAAACAGTTTTTTCTCAAGAACTAACTGTCCTGTATTTACTGCCAATCATATTTCCTTCAATTCAGACCAGTTTTCAGCCCTAGTCAATGAAAAGCATTCCCACAGCATGATGCTGCCACCACCATGGTTTCCATTTTGTTATAATGGATTTATTGGTGCTCTGTGTCACCACCTTAATCTATACTTCTAGGTATTCATGTTGCTTGCTTAATAGTGTTGCAGACCTCTCACAACAGATGTATTTATACTCACATCATGTTCCAGATCATGTGACTCTTTGAACATGGGGGGGCTTATTCAACTAATTATGTGACTTTAGAACTTAAATGGTTGGACCAGACTTTACTTTGAGTTTCCATATTAAAAGGAGTAAATACTGTACATATATGCATTCACAACTTAACATTTTTTTTTATTATTATTATTCTTTTCAACCTGCTAAGGGTTTAGCTAGAAAGAGAATTTATGAGCTTTTCAAGTATTCAGAGTTAAGGGATACAGTCTGAGCTGTCAGAGCAATTTTTAACCCAAAATGAGTAAACTGCAATAATAAAAAATTGCCTGAAGGTGTGCACAGCCTTTAATTTCAGATTGTAATGCAAATGCAGAAAAAGAAAGAAAAAGAAAGAAAGAAATAGGAAAAACACCAAGGGGTTGAATACTTTATGAAAGGCACAGTAGATCTACAGGTGAAACCCGAAAAATTTGAATATCGCACAAAAGTCAATTCTTTTCAGTCATACAAATTAAAAGGAATTGCATTAATGCAGCTTAAAATTGGAATTTTGTGAAAAGGTTAAATATTCTAGGCTTAAAGTGTCCCACTCTAGTCAGCTCATTAATCCATATCCCCTGAGCAAAGGGTACCTCAAAATTGTGACTTTGGGGTTTCATAAGCTATAAGCCATAATCATCCAAATTATACCAAATAAAGGCTTGAAATATCTCACTTTGCATGTAATAAGTCTATCTCATATGTTAGTTTTACCTTTTAAGTTGCATTACTGAAATAAATGAACTTTGCACGATATTCTAATTTTTCGAATTTCACCTGTATGCCAGTGGATCAGAACTAAAAGCAGCCAAGCAGCAAACACTGAAGATAATAAGCAGCTCATAATTTAGTCCAGGTACTCATGCACACGGCCATTTGTAGCACCAATGAAAGTATGTGGGGCTATTCACATGGCTGTTCTTTTAACGGCCAATGAATATTGTCCGTCCAAAAATCAATGGGACGGTTTTTAATGGCCGATTGACAAGAGTGCACCCGTCTAACGGCCGTTTAAAATGGGTACACTTTACCCAGGAGAGGTTAAAAAAAAAACTCACCTCATCCACTTGCTCGTGGTGCGGCAGTCTCTTCTCTCTTCATTGAGTAGGACCTGCTAAAGGACCTGCGATATGCGTGGTGACGTAACCACGTGGGAGCGTGCAGTGATATCATTGCGCACCTTCGGCAGGTCTCATTCAGTGTTCTCATTTTTTTTTTTTTGTAAAGTCAACAACCACAAAACTGTGGTGGGTCATTATGGGGGCATTATTTAAATCATGGGGGAAATTATTTAAGATGGGGCCCTACATTGAGGGCATTATTAAAGCTGGGGACATAAAAAAAAAATATTCCTACACTATAAGGGACATTATTTAAGATGGGGGACTACATTGGGGGCATTATTAAAGCTGGGGGCGGTAAAAAAAAATCATACACTATGGGAGACATTATTTTACCAGGGGGCCTACATAGGGGGACATTATTAAAGCTGTGGACAGAAAAAATATATATACCTACACTAAGGGGGGCATTTTTTAGCTGGGGGCCTACATGAGGGTATTATTAAAGCTGGGGGCACTATAAAAAAAATAACTTACACTTTGGAAGACATTATTTTAGCTGGGGCCAAAATAGGGGGCATTATTAAAGCTGGGGGCAGTAAAAAAAAAAAAATCTTACACTATGGGGGAAATTATTTTAGCTGGAGGCCTACATGGGGGCATTATTAAGGCTGAGGGCAGCAACAACAACAAAAAAATCCTACACTATGGGGGACATTATTTTAGATGGGGGCCTACCATCCTGTGGGTGTTCTCAGAAGAGTGTGTCTAGAAATTAGTGCCAATCAAATTCATCCATTTTTCATGTCCGTTTTTAACAGACATGAAAAACTCATGCAAAACGGGCATTAAAAAAGGACACAAGGCCAGAAAATGGATGCACACACTGATGAAAAAATGGCCATGAAAAAAATTACAGTGTGTCCGTTTTTAAAGGATGTCGTGTGCATGTAGCCTTAGATTGTGAGCCCCATAGGGGCCACTGTGATGTTAATAAAAATTAATACAAATAATAATAATAATAAATAATAATTAAAAAATAAATAAATAATAATTATATTAATACTCATTATACCAAATTACTGACTATGACAACCAAGACTAGATATCACCTAGACTCACTGTCCTCCAGGCTCTGTTAACTGTCAAATGTTAACGTCTCTCACATGCCCTTCATGCCACTTATATTGTTTTGAATGTAAGTGGCATTAAGGGCACAGTTATTACACAATCTGCACCCAGCTCAATCTAGATGCAGTACTAAGCTCTCTAGAGAACATTGTCTTGGACTACTACTCCATTGTCATGTTGTCAGAAACAGGTGCAATGACTAAATACTAGGAACATTTTCCACAATGAATTTGTTATGTCTTTTATTTCAGTCCTCGTATTTGGCACTGCTTTGAAAGTCACATTTGCTTAGTGAAAATGCGATTAGAATGGCTGAAAAGAACAAAGCTTTAAGTAATGATATGGGGTTTCCTGGCACAGGCCATTTAATAGCTAGCCATAAAACACTTCAGAACCACATCTAACTGCGCCACAGACCACCATATATTTAGATTAAGTACAGTAACTGACATGGGCCATTTAAATGCATGATGAAGTGTATATACTTTTAAGAGAACATTTGATGAAGGAACGGGTAATAAAATCTGCTGAAACAGATTGAGTACTACAGAATTAAATTAGATATGCAGATCTTCATTTTCTTTTATGAGCAGAAAATTCTTGACTTAGGAAGAATATTCTTGGCAAACACCAGAATATTGCACGTGAGTATTCCAAGTTACTGTATGTTTTGATTAAAGGTGTCTTAAAACCCACATAAAACCAGAAGCAAGGAAGAAGAGATGGAGGTAGCATGCTTGTAAGGTGGTAAGCTGGCAGACTAGCAGGGCATGCAAAAGTAGCATAACATGACTTACAATTACTATTTTTTTAAATGTCAATTTAAAGTTTGTATATAATGTATTAAGTGTCAAGTTAATGTTTGCTACATCTGTACCCCGCTGAGACCTGCTGTCTTCTGTCTGTGTGCCCTGATGTGTCTGCCTTCCCCTTGGTGATACCTCTCGTATCCTTTCATTGTGAGCATCACTTGTCACTAGGCAACAGTGTTGCCTAGCTACAAAGCAGTGAGGAAGGGCTGGTTGCCAGTATGAGATTGTGCAGGATCCCAGCCCTGCTGACTGGTGTGGAAGGAAATGGCATAAGAGGAGGAGAAGAGCCAGGGGGTGGGTTACTGTGTCATGGTTCCAAAAGACTAATACAAAGAGGTTCTGCTGTGAAACAGAAAGTGAGAGGGTCTGGTAGATCACTAATATATCTCACAAAAAAAAAGTTAACAAAAGAACTTCTTACAATCACCCTTATTCCCTGGTATTTTTAATAATTATACCCTAAATTACAGTACATTCTCTACTTGGATACATTTCTGAGACTTGGAGAATAGAGATGATTTTCAGTTGCAGACATTTCTGTAACAAATCTGCGATGTGGAAATACGTTTCTAGTAGTAAAATAACTGGACATGGCCACTGAGAGGAACAGTAGATTAAAGGGGTTCTCTTAGAATGTTATCAATATGGCCCCCAGAAACCTATGCTAGAATGTGACTAAGGATCCATTCACACGTCCGTTGTTTCTTTCCTGATCTGTTCCGTTTTTTGCTGAACAGATCTGGACCAGTTCTGTACCCATTCATTTTCAATGGGTCCTGAAAAAAAATCGGACATTGTGCTGTCCGATTTTTTTCAGGACCCATTGAAAATGAATGGGTACAGAACTGGTCCAGATCTGTTCAGCAAAAAACGGAACAGATCAGGAAAGAAACAACGGATGTGTGACTGGACCCTCATACAGGTTTTCTCCACCTCGACAGTTGATTAGGGGTGTGAGGGTGTGGGGCCTTAGTGCAGTCATTTCCCACTGATGAGGTGTGCTGTCAGGCTGCTCAGCTTGTCTACAACACTCCGGTGCTATCTATTGTAAAGCAGGAACAATATACAGTAAAGCTGCGACCCCCTCCAATCATGGCTGAGCAGCCTGACATGGACGTGGAGCTGGATCCTATCCCTCCTTACCCTTCCTGTAACATTCAAAGCTCGCTTTGTTCATCACTACTCAGGACCCTTTCTATGAGCCAAAATGGAGAAACACTCTTAACAGGCAGCTCTCATTCGGGCAGACTCAAAAAGTCCTTGTAATACATGGAGCCATTAATATTAACAGATGCCATGTAAAACTACCTAGGGAAAATGGCTGACTGGCTTTGACTCCCCCCAGCTAAATTAGTAGTATGCTAGGTTGTAGTGGTCACACTTTTAAAATGGGTTGTCTCTGGTGAGGCAACCCCTTAAAAGCTAAAAAAGCACAAGTTGCTATTAAAGCCATGTGTGCATTCCCTGGCTTGTGGTGCCAACTGTTATACTGACTTTTGGCAAATACATCAGTGCTTCTCTGAGTATCCTGTCATCCATCTGGGCTTTCAAGCTTCTCAATCGACTGTTGATGATGTCTGTGATTGTATCTATTCATCCTGCTTCTTGACTTCTTATTCCTCTTCTTTCAACTCTTAGTATAAATTGGGATTTAATAATATTCCTAATAATACTAATCCAGATATGAGAAGGTGAGGTTTTATGCTTTAAATAGGACAGGTTTACCGGCCAATAAGCTCAAAACAGCAACTTGTCTTCATAAAAAATACTGGTTAGCAGAGACTATGGCTACCCCTAGGTATTCACTAGAGCCTGCTACAAGGTAGGAGGCTCTTGGCCACTAGAGACCCAGGTTGCATCTGTGGAGTAGGGTGAAAAAATAATACATAGGAGTTTGCAGGTCTCAAACCTAACTAGATGATCAAAGGTAAGCAAAAAAGAGAATAAAACAAGCCTGAGTTAAAACCATGAAGTAACACATACAACCAAATCAGTAGACAAGAAGTAAATCAGTAGAACAAGCTGAAGTGCAAACCCGAAGTGTATAGATATAGCCAAATCAGCAAACGAGAGGTTGATTAGTGGAAATAGCCACGGTTGGTATACATCTCAGACACCAGGCACAGAATAACAAAAGAGAGCAAGGACATGATAAAAAAAAATCACAGGCATTGCCCGAATTTAATCCCCCACCTAAACCTATGATTGGATGGTGAGCAAGAGCCCTGAACAATTTGGTGTCCCAAGTCTCTTATTTTCATAACAACCATAAAAGGATTTTCTGGGGATTAAGAAAATGAAAATACTCAAATATTAATTTATTATAAATATATTCCCAATATCTTTCATTAGTTATAATAGTTTGTTTTGTCTAAAGAGCAATCATCAGGGAAAATAAAATAGAGTTCATGAGGAGACATGAAGTACAGAGAGGATGGACAGGATGTGGGGCTGTGGTAATGGAGACTGCATACAAGGAGCTGCTGCTCGTTAGCCACATTCCTACCATCCTCTCTGTACTCTCTCCTCATGAACTCCATTCCTACAGATATTCAGCTGAAGATCTTTTAATCTGTATCCAGCATAATAATCCTTGACAAGCAGAGCAGAGAGGAGGATGAGGCAGCTCTATAGCTCACTGCTCTGAAGTAACTTGTCCACCTGTGTGATTAGGACAGGTTTTGTGTGTACTAATACGATAGCGGACATTTTATTTACCCTGCTGATTTCTCCCTAGATAAAACAAGCCATTATATGTAATAAAAGTTATTTGGGAATATATTTATAATAAAGAAATATTTAAATATTTTCATTTTCTTAATTCCTGGAGAACCCCTTTAAGGGAAATGGCCTGCGATTGTTGCACGCTCTTTCCCCTGTCTCCTCTGAAACAACTGTGTGACAGCCACATACGCCTCTTCTGATCTCCCCCAGCACCATAGCACAGAAGCTGCTTGGCAGAGCATCTAATGTGTATGTTCAGGATAATACATCACAGCTACGAAGTTCCTCAAGTTTAACTCTTCTCGCTTCTAAACCATCTTAAATAATGTTCAATAGTAATGGAGGTGCAGAGGTGGCACATGACCCATATACCAACCTGTAGGAATATCTGACATACAACAAACTGGACTGAAAAGAAGAGTATGCATATTTATCCTAAAACAGGGCATTTTTGGTGCATGCCCAAGGATCAAGCTTAAAGGGAACCTGTCACCGGGATTTTGTGTATAGAGCTGAGGACATGGGTTGCAAGATGGCCGCTAGCACATCCGCAATACCCAGTCCCCTGAGATTGGTCCTGTCCCTGACTCATCTCACGTACAGGACTCATCTCAGGTTAATTTGCATATGGATCAAATAGTTTTTTGTACACAATAAAGGCACACAGAGCTATGGGGACTGGGTATTGAGGATGTGCAAGTGGCGATCTAGCAACCCATGTCCTCAGCTCTATACCCCAAATCCTGGTGACAGGTTCCCTTTAAACATTCTTATTTTAGGTAGGTTTTTGTGCGCTATGCTTAATTGAGATTTTCTTTGTCTTACTTGTCATAGTTGAAGGTATTTGATACTTTGAATTCACATTTCACAACGTTTGAATGACTATTAGTAGGAGATTTTAAGTCCAGCCCAATCTACCCAGGAAAAATTATAAAAATATCCTGAAAACACTCCTTTGGCTACTTAAGATCCATTTTGGAAAGCGATACAGTAAAAAATGTTACGGTTGGGAGAAAAGTATACATATATTGACTAAAGAAGTAAAATTTAAGAGAGAATGACTAGAAGCAAGAAGTGCAAAAATGTCTGCCCCCATATTCACAGCTCTACGTCTAATCATTTTTTCAGTGGGTGCTGTACTTTCTTACAAAACAGATATAACAAATAACGTATTGATGTTTTTTTTATTTTTTTCTAATTTATGTTCAATACTTATTGCTGTGTGTTTTCATATGTATAAAATATCTTCAGTAGATCCAGGGTACTTACTGGTGTAATGTGTCCTGCATAAAACAGCTATTTTGATACAATAACGCTTATTGAATTATAACTATTTAATTGAGCAACTAAGAAGAACTCTAGCTTTAAAGCTGAGTCATCCAGAAATGCTAAACTTTAAAAGAAATGACCTGTAAACTGCAGCGTTGCACAAACATAGTTTCAGAGTAATGACTCAATTACATTAAGCATTTGACTGTATAATTGCCAGACTGTTTGATTACAAAGTAAATTTGCGGCAGGAGGTCGAACATAAGATTGTGGCCTGAATATTAAAGCACAATATCTGATAGGAAAGAAAATAAGGCATTGAGCATCCTTGTACTTTGTATCCTTGAAAAGAATGAAACCATCTACTAATGTTGGGTTTGCTGAAGTTCTTAAAATTGTAGATAATGGTATATAATAGAAGATTGGCGACATTCTTCTGAAGAATGCAATGCACATTGTTATGACAGTCAGTACAAAGAGAGATGAACAAAGGTATAACAAAATACAAGAAGTACAGAGAAGCTGACAAAGCAAGCACAGATAATGGCTAATAATAAGTCACTCTTCATCTACCTTTACCACAACTGGATTAGCTTGGCAATGATGTAAAGACTGAATTGTAAACCAGCCAAAACTTGAGAACAGTCATTTACCAATCACATTGTTCTCTTGTGATATTTGTAATCTGAAGGACATGATATTATAACCATTTTTATTTTTTATTTTTTTTTTTTATAACCATTGAAGGGGTTGACCTGCAGCTAAACTGTGCTCTGTAAAAAAAAAAAAAAAAAAAAAAAGAAAACAAAAACTCACCTCTCTGTGTTCCTGTGATGCCCATGCAACTGCCCTGCTCTCAGCAGCTTTGGGTTCCCACAGGACCAGGTAGTGGCTTGGTCATGTGACGGCTGTAGCCAATCACAGGCCTTAGGAGTCACATGTGTTTGAATGCTACATCACTGCTGTGATATAACCTTCAAGTTAATGTGATCGCTGTGACCACTGAGGCCTTGACTGGTCTCAGCCTTCAAGCCACTTCCCGGTCCTGTGGGGACCAGAAGCAGTCAGGATTGGGGCAGCACTGTGACTTTGGACACAAGTGTTTTTTTATGGAGCTCCGGTTAGTTGCATTGGAGTTGTCAGCTCTTAGGCTGGACAACTCCTTTAATTTAAGACTATAGATACCTGTGACTGGATTTCAATGCTAAGGAAGGGTACCCATCACAAAGAAAATGAGGTCCATTCTGTAGGTACCATGTTTTACAGCAAAACGAGCTGTGCACCATGTTTTACAGCAAAACGAGCTGTGCATATGTTTTTGTAATAAAAAATTCAGTATAATCTGTAATTCAATCATTTAAACCTCTGGTCATTCTAAGTTTAGAAGTTCAGTGGGTGATCCATCTCGGTGACTGATAGTTACCTCTGTATACACATACATAAAGGGAAGGCTGTAAGTCAGTAGGATAGCCACTGAACCCCTCAGATGGATTTACACAGCTCACTGTTCGGGTGGATTATAGGGAGCAAACATTCCTGATAATCTGTCTGTCTAAAAGTGCCACCAATCACCCAATGAACAAGTAAAAAACGCTCATTCATCAGATGAAATAATCGGAGGTGTGGATACCTTAATTATCGTTCTCGGGCAGCGGATCATGCTGTCTAAACTGCCTCTGCTGCCCAGGATCAATGGTTTTGTATGGGGACAAGTGATAGCAGTAGCCACCACTTGTCCTCATATTGTGGAGGTGATCGCTGAGTGTAAATGCATCGCTTCACCTCCACTTAGTGAGCAGCTGATTGTCGCTTCCTTGCCAACAATCTGCTGCTCCTAGCAGCATCTAAATGTGCCTTTAAACTGAGTGACCACAGGTTTGTATGCTGCACATTTTACCACAAAAACAGATGAGTCAGCTCAGCTCCTCCAACTCTACAGTAGCACACATATTAGACGGCATTTTCAACATGCAGGTTGCCTCCTGTTCCTAATGTCTGTTGGCTAGCAAGAACATGGGGTAAAGAAAGTGGGGTAACACATTATCAGACCACTTACAAGTATACAAAAAATATATACGTTATATATTTATTTTTCATCTTGTAGAAGGCTTTCATAGTAAAGTATCAATTTTCGCAGATGACACTAAACTGTGTAAAGTAATTAACACTGAAGAGGACAGTATACTACTACAGAGGGATCTGGATAGATTGGAGGCTTGGGCAGATAAGTGGCAAATGAGGTTTAACAATGACAAATGTAAAGTTATGCACATGGGAAGGAATAATGCAAGTCACCCGTACATACTAAATGGTAAAACACTCGGTAACACTGACATGGAAAAGGATCTAGGAATTTTAATAAACAGCAAACTAAGCTGCAAAAACCAGTGTCAGGCAACTGCTGCAAAGGCCGATAAGATAATGGGTTGCATCAAAAGGGGCATAGATGTCCGTGATAAGAACATAGTCCTACCACTTTACAAATCGTTAGTCAGACCACACATGGAGTACTGTGTACAGTTCTGGGCTCCTGTAAACAAGGCAGACATAGCAGAGCTGGAGAGGGTCCAGAGGAGGGCTACTAAAGTAATGACTGGAATGGGGCAACTACAGTACCCTGAAAGATTATCAAAATTAGGGTAATTCACTTTAGAAAAAAGACGACTGAGAGGAGATCTAATTAATATGTATAAATATATCAGGGGTCAGTACAGAGATCTATCCCATCATCTATTCATTCCCAGGACTGTGACTGTGACGAGGGGACATCCTCTGCGTCTGGAGGAAAGAAGGTTTGTACACAAACATAGAAGAGGATTCTTTACGGTAAGAGCAGTGAGACTATGGAACTCTCTGCCTGAGGAGGTGGTGATGGTGAGTACAATAAAGGAATTCAAGAGGGGCCTGGATGTATTTCTGGAGTGTAATAATATTACAGGCTATAGCTACTAGAGAGGGGTCGTTGATCCAGGGAGTTATTCTGATTGCCTGATTGGAGTCGGGAAGGAATTTTTTATTCCCCTAAAGTGGGGAAAATTGGCTTCAACCTCACAGTTTTTTTTTTTGCCTTCCTCTGGATCAACTTGTAGGATAACAGGCCGAACTGGATGGACAAATGTATTTTTTCAGCATTATATACTATGTTACTATGTTAAATGGATGCCTCAGACTGATGCCACATACAGTGGCATCTGTTCACCATATAGTACCATTGTAAAAAAAAAAAAAAAAAAAAGTTTACTTTTTTTACCACACTGTGTAGGATACAAGAATGTGGTGTTCTGCATTTTTGTATATTTTTTTTTTCTAACGTATACATCAAACGGAGGCATAAAACGTGATATTAACCCACTCTTAATGGCAAACAAATGGAGCTAAAGTAACCACAGGCAGAAATGCAGATACAATACCTTTAACCTCTCAGTCACCCCATCCGTGAAGCTGACAGTGAATTCTGCAATTTTTGGGACTCTGATTTTCTTGTTCTTTTGTTCCGACTGATATTCTGTCCTTGTCTTGACAACCACCTAAAACACACCAGCTGATTAGAACTACAAAGAAGATGGTGTACAGCACAAGAGATCTTGTATAATACTATATTATTAGGGTAGTATGGTGAGGACAACTTGTTTTTCATAGACCCCAATAGGCTTCCCTGACTGATGGTCCCATCTATTAAAGGGGTTTTCTTATTTTGGATACTTATGGCATTTTTATAAGATATTATTTGCAACAGGTGTGGGTCACGCCCCTAGGAATCCAATCTATTGGCAGATTAGGGTTTTTATATAGCAGCATTAGAGGAGATCAAATGGAATGGAGGCAGTTCATGTCCACAGTTCTTCAATGGGAAGGTACCGTGAATTGTAGCAACCCATACAATAATAAAAATAAAAAGAGTGGAATTTTTTCAATCACAGTCATCCTCCAACAGGCGATTGTGCAGGCATTGCATCTGTACCCCTTGCAATATATATATATATATATATATATATATATATATATATATATATATATACTGAGCAAAAATATAAACGCAACACTTTCGGTTTTGCTCCCATTTTGTATGAGCTGAACTCAAAGATCTGAAACATTTTCTACATACACAAAAGACCCATTACTCTCAAATATTGTTCACAAATCTGTCTAAATCTGTGTTAGTGAGCACTTCTCCTTTGCCGAGATAATCCATCCCATCTCACAGGTGTGGCATATCAAGGTGCTGATTAGACAGCATTAATATTGCACAGGTGTTCCTTAGACTGCCCACAATAAAAGACCACACTGAAATGTGTAGTTTGATCACACAGCACAATGCCACAGATGTCACAACGTTTAAGGGAGCATTCAATTGGCATGCTGACTTCAGGAATGTCTACCAGAGCTGTTGCCCATGCAATGAATGTTCATTTCTCTACTATAAGCCGTCTCCAAAGGCGTTTCAGAGAATTTGGTAGTACAGCAGACCACGTTCAACCACACCAGCCCAGGACCTCCACATCCAGCATGTTCACCTCCATGATCATCTGAGACCAGCCACTTGGACAGCTGCAGCAACAATCTGTTTGCATAACCAAAGAACTTCTGCACAAACTGTCAGAAACCGTCTCAGGGAAGCTTGTCTGCATGCTCGTCATCCTCATCGGGGTCTGGACCTGACTTCAGTTCTTCTTCGTAACCGACTTGAGTGGACAAATGCTTACATTCGATGGTGTCTGGCACGTTGGAGAGGCATTCTGTTCACGGACGAGTCCCGGTTTTCACTGTTCAGGGCAGATGGCAGACAGCGTGTGTGGCGTCATGTGGGTGAGCGGTTTGCTGACGTAAACGTTGTGGATCGAGGGGCCCATGGTGGTGGTGGGGTTATGGTAAGGGCAGGCGTATGTTATGGACAACGAACACAGGTGCATTTTATTGATGGCATTTTGAATTTAGAGATACCGTGACGAGATCCTTAGGCCCATTGTTGTGCCATTTATCCACGACCATCACCTCATGTTGCGGCAAGATAATGCACGACCCTATATTGCAAGGATCTGTACACAATTACTGGAAGCTGAAAACATCCCAGTTCTTGCATGGCCAGCATACTCACCAGACATGTAACCCATTGAGCATGTTTGGGGTTCTCTGGATCGGCGTTTATGACAGCGTGTTCCAGTTCCTGCCAATATTCTGCAACTTCGCACAGCTATTAAAGAGGAGTGGACCAACATTCCACAGGCCACAATCAACAACCTGATCAATTCTATGCGACGGAGATGTGTTGCCCCCCCCAGTAAGGCAAAACTGTGCACATTTCAGAGTGGACTTTTATTGTGGGAAGTCTAAGGCACACCTGTGCAATATTCATACTGTCTAATCAGCACCTTGATATGCCACACCTGTGAGGTGGGATGGATTATCTCGGCAAAGGAGAAGTGCTTACTAACACAGATTTAGACAGATTTGAGAACAATATTTGAGAGTAATTGGTCTTTTGCGTATGTAGAAAACGTTTCATATCTTTGAGTTCAGCTCATGCAAAATTGGAGCAAAAGCGGAATAGTTGCGTTTATATTTTTGCTATATATATATATATATACAGTGCAATGTGGGAGCAGGTCCTTTTCTGTGACCTACATGTATAAAGGAAATACAAAATAAATAATCCATAAAAAAATGATCTTTTAGCTTCCTAAAATACTTACATATATGGCAACTAATGATAGCCCCTTTTTTACTGCATGGTACTGGCTCTACCCTACCCTATGCTACATGCCTCTTATTGGTTTAGATACCCAGTAGTTTGTTTCCACTATGGATATGGTACCCCCTAATTCTAGCTGGCCACAGTACAGTGGACCACAGTACTCTTGGACCAACAACTAGCCAGTAGTATGGTCAGGTGACTTTCATGGTACTGGCTTTGCTCGCTTGGAACCTGCAGGAACTATCTGCAACTTTTGGCCTGGTGGAAAAACAGATGAACAGGGTGGAGTCGAGTACAGTGAAGCCGGTTCCATGCAGTGTAAAAGGGGCCTTTTGATGTTGCTCAGATATTTCTAGGCCACTGAAATCAATTACAGTTTGCTTTAAAATGTTTATTAGGTTTTTCACAGGACCCTTTCATGGACATTCATTTTGTTACATAGTCACATAATGCCAAAGGTTTGCAATAAATACATGAAAAGTGGAAAATAGGGATAATAAAACAGGGTCTCAAGGAGGTTAACAATTACAAATACAATCAATTCATATCATTTGTAATATTCTAGAACCTAAGAGACCCAACATTTCACATTTGTGTCATTAGTTAACCATAATAATATCAGAGAGTACAGTAGTTGAAGAGCCCTTCAATACTGATCGCAAAACCTTATTTCCTCTTCAGTCTAGTCATGACACCAAACTACCAGACTACCATACCTTTCCTAGGGTAAAGATTAGGCACAAGCACTCCTGTGTACTAAACAGTCTGCTCAATCCTGTTATATTTCCTGCACCAGAGCTAAGATGTAGCAGAGGATGAAGGATGAGGTTTCTAAGAACATCTGCTGATTGACCGTCAAAGCAACATCTTAAGAGGGCAGTTTCTGAGCAGGAGTATAGATGGTTAAAGGAATTGTCTCACTTCAGTAAGTGGCATTTATCGTGTAGAGAAAGTTAATACAAGGCACTTATTAATGTATTGTGATTGTCCATATTGCTTCCTTTGCTGGCTGGATTCATTTTTCCATCACATTATACACTGCTTGTTTTTATAGTTACGACTGGTGATTAGTGAATCACGAAGTGGACTTTGATGCAAATTTCAGGATAAATTTGATTCGCCACAAAGCCGAATTTCGATTTAAACTGAAATAGTGTAAAAAAAAAATAATAATAATAGTTAATCCATCTGCCCGTGACAGGTCACCCACCACCATTTTGCTTCAAGTTCTTGGCCCAAATTCTGTGCACAGTCATCGTGCAGACGTCATCTCAAAGATTTCGTGCTAGACCTTAAAACAAGATGGCAGCGGCTGGCCCGTCGCAAGCAAATGGATCAGGTAATAATTTTTTATTTTTTATTTTACATTCTCTTATTTATATTAGATGCCGCTTTCATTTATAAGTGCGGCATCTGAGGGGTACAATGATGATGAGCAGCGCAATCACCTATCCCGGTCATTGCAACCACTACTTACTAAGAAATGCGTTTCGTGACAAAGTAATTAGTCAAGAAGCAGGTTTTTTGTAAAATTTGGTGAAGCAGTCTAATTGAATTTATTAATACTTCTCTTATCATTAGTTATGACCACCCTGCAATCGGTGGTCGTGCTTGCACACTATAGGAAAAGCTGACAAACTCTCTGCTGGCTGGGACCGTTGGAGTGCACATAGGCTGGTGTTTTTTTCTATAGTGTGTAAACACGGCCACTGCTGCTGAATTGCAGGGTAGTTGTAACCATGGAAATGAGCAGTGAATAATGGATGGAAAAATGAAAGCAAAGGAGACAATATGGACAATCACAATACATTAGTAAGTGCATTGTATTAACTTTCTCTACATGATAAATGCTATTTGCTAAAGTGAGACAGCCCATTAAGTGTTTCCCACTGGTTGGAAGTGCTCACATTCTTCTATGGTCAGGCCTACACACATATATGGTATGAGCCTTTTTTGTACGCCCATAACTGTGGCAGAGCTTCACAGAGTAAAATGTACAGCAGGAGCAAAATCCGCACATGCCCTGTACATATGTCAGTGGCCATTCCAAATCCTGACTGTGCCTCAAGATAACGTCACAGAAAAGGTTGGGTCACTTCAGCAAATAGCATTTATTATGTAGAGAAAGTTAATACAAGGCACTTACTAATGTATTGTGATTGTCCATATTGCCTCCTTTGCCAGCTGGATTAATTTTTCCACCACAATATACACTGCTCGCTTCCATGGTTACAACCACCCTGCAATCCATCAGTGGTGGCCGTGCTTGCACACTACAGGAAAAAGCACCAGCATATATGATCTTCCACGGTCTCTGCCACCAGAGAGTATGACACTTTTTTCTATAGTGTGCAGAGTGGTCGGAAACATGGAAATAAGCAGTGCATAATATGACACAAAAATGAATCCAGCCAGTAAAGGAGACAATATGGATAATAACAATACATCAGTAAGTGCTTTGTATTAACTTTCTCTACATGATAAATGCCATTTGCTGAAGTGACACAACCCCTTTAATGGCTACTTTAGCAGACACTGATCCACTAATCGGTGGCGCATGCACAGTAGCTGCTCCCAAAGTTAAATGTGTGCTCCGGCAGCGGCGCAGGTGCAGGGTGGAATGTCTGGCCCTGTCATTCATATGACAGGTAGGTGCTTCTTCACCTGTGGGGTAAGCCCCTCACAGGTGAAGAAGTCTGGCTAATGAAATTAATCAATTCGCTACAATCGACTAGCTCATCTCTAGTTTATGCATTTTTAGATCTCTGCCCTTTCTGAGCTCATTTGTCCAAGTGGGCGGTCCGATCTGTGACTGACAGCTATCTCTGTATACATATTTATTCAGAAAAGGCTGTCTATCACTGATAAGACCGCCCACTTGGACAACTGAACTTAGAAAGCGCAGAGATTTAAATGTATAAATTCTAAGTTTAACAAGCTGCCTGGATACTACACTGCATTTCATCTTTTTTGATATTAAAAGAAATCCAAGTTTCTATATAAAATAGGTTATGTGCATACAGTACATAGGGTACATTGATTTCTTTGTTTCATGCTTTGTGAACAAAACATGTTTATTTTCTGTAAAAAATCTCTAACAACCATCTCAGTATGAAAAACTGCACTGTCAATTATCTTTTTGTTAAGCTTTCCCTGAATTTTCAACATAATTTAAATTAGCAGAAGATGAATATTAAGAATTTCAATACTAATGCATGGTATATTTCCTGAACCAATGCAGAAACCTTGTTCTGTCCTATTTGTATTAATGTCATAAATCCTGCGCAATAAGAGCTAATTATGAGCTCACTATATACATATATATATATATATATATATATATATATATATATATACACACAATAGTACCCTCCGAACAGACCCCACATAGCCCTGATAAAGGCTTACAGGCTGCAGCGAACATGCAGGTAGACCCCGGGTCCCTTGTGTACTACACATGCTCATCTGTTAAGCAGTCATGCCTGAGCAGCAGTGACATGTATGAACCACTCATTTACTGGCACATACACAGACGAGACAATGTAGTTGACAGATTGATGGGAATTACAGCAGCTATGCCAGCTATAAAGGAAAGTCTAGGACAGTCATTGCAATATTACCTTCTCAGGGGCAGAGAACTGCAGATGATTTACATCCAAGGGTGTGATCAGAGGCACAGTCTGAAATCCATCTTCACCAGAAGGATCCTTACTGGTTTTGTCACTCAGATTACTCCCCAGCTTCACCATCCTTTATTCCTCTGCTTGCAGACCTGGTGATTGAGCAGAATATTCTAGATAAATAAAAAATAACTTATTCCTATGGAGACATGCCTTGTAGATGACAATGCTAATAAAGGCTACCAAGGCATTGGCAGATGTATCCCACCTTATAGTTGAGAGCCTCCATGCTGTGGCAGCAGTCAGCAGATGGCTGGCCATACATGTATGTGCCTATGTATAGGCACTCTATCCCTGGGCAGCCAGGGAGTGTCTCTGATCCAAAGATAAGAGTGCAGCATGCCAGCAGAGATTAGGAAGAATACTCACAGTAAGATGCCTTCCTTCTAGGTCTATGGTCAGGCTGGTGTAGGCAGAAGCAGTGAGCCCTGTCTGTGGTGCTGATGCAGACAATGCTCCTAGAACAGCAGCTTCTCCAAGCTACTAGAAGGGGATAAGGCGCCTATTGCAGTACACCTTCCTGCGGCACTCAGCTCCGAACAGCAGCACTATTTCCCTGTACTCTGGCGCCATCTGGTGTTAAAAATGTGGAACTATCCAACCCGCGCATTACACAAAACAAAACCATTGAAACAGCAACGCCCCCTGCAGGGAAACTAGAAGCATACAAGCTCCTTGTTTATTTCTATTTCCTTCATCTTTTATAGTAAATCTGTTATAGTGGAATAAAATACATCAATGGAGCGAAATATCTCCATTCTCAGACATTTGTTAAAGTAGATGTTTGGTTCTGTTGATTGAGAACAGGATTGGGGACGTGCGTCATGTTTCCAACCAGGACACATCTGCACGGTATTCACCATAGATTGCTAATGAGGCAGATAGATTGATTAGATAGATAGAGGCTCGGACTGGCCCACAGGGGTACAGGGGAATCCCCCGGTGGGCCCCTGAGCAAGGTGGGCACCTAGTCTCCCAACCCCTGCACAAGTGGCACATAACACAGTAGACTTACTGCACTACATACATATATTCAATGTACGGCACCTCAACCAGCCTATTTTCATATTTAAAAAAATTGTTACATTATTTATTATTTGAATGTATCCATACAGTGGGCCCCCAAAATAAATTCTACTGGTGGGCCCTGGGCACCCTAGTCCAACACTAGATAGATAGATAGATAACGTATAAATACTACAGAGGTGCCTCCCACAGATTGTAGTTTAAAAAAAGCGTTCTTTAATCACCAACGCAATGTTTCAGTCCTCTCACTGCGACTTTTCTCCAGCTGTGATACATACAAATGGTGCTGGGTACATATATATAGGTGAAATAAATGATGATATGTGATTATCAAAAAATTATCAAAAATCATAATTTAAACATTAATATACACATAAGTGACACTGCTCATCAATACAATATTGTGATACATGATCTCCATTAATATTTATATAGCATCATTATATCCATAAAACCATAATGTGTCCTAAATTCATGTGCACACCTGATTAAAAACAAAGTTAAGGACATTGCAGATTACTAACCAGCATGGACTTTCCTACGATGTAATCGGCGTCAGAAAAACCCGACTGCGCATGCTCCAAGATAAATTAAATGGCTGTGGAGCGCAGGAAGCTGTGACGGGGTGAAACGCACACAAAGCTGTCATCTGACAGTCACATGAGCGCATCACACCACATGACAGCCCCATCGCACATCACGGACCATAGCATTATTCTCCAGTCCCAATGAATATACAACAGTGCGCTCACTACAAAACCCATGTGAGAGGACTGAAACGTCACGTTTGTGATTAAAGAACACCTTTTTTACACTACAATCTGTGGGAGTGCCGTGGTATTTCTATTTATACGTTCTCTTTGGATATAGGATTGTTTCCATAGCCGCTGGCACACCATCTGCCTTTTTTTTCTGCTGTGCCGCTTTCATTTCTCTTTTGTAGATAGATAGACAGACTACAAATTGATAGGTAGATATGAGATAGATAGATAGACAGATGATAAATTAATAGGTAGATATGAGATAGATAGATGGATAGATAGATATGAGATGGATAGATAGATATGAGATGGATAGATAGGAGATGGATAGATAGGAGATGGATAGATAGGAGATGGATAGATAGGAGATGGATAGATAGGAGATGGATAGATAGGAGATGGATAGATAGGAGATGGATAGATAGGAGATGGATAGATAGGAGATGGATAGATAGGAGATGGATAGATAGGAGATGGATAGATAGGAGATGGATAGATAGGAGATGGATAGATAGGAGATGGCTAGATAGGAGATGGATAGATAGAGATGGATAGATAGGAGATGGATAGATAGGAGATGGAATAGATAGGAGATGGATAGATAGGAGATGGATAGATAGGAGATGGATGGATAGATAGGGATGGATGGATAGATAGGAGATGGATGGATAGTAGGAGATGGATGGATAGATAGGAGATGGATGGATAGATAGGAGATGGATGGATAGATAGGAGATGGATAGATAGATAGGAGATGGATAGATAGGAGATGGATAGATAGGAGATGGATAGATAGGAGATGGATAGATAGGAGATGGATAGATAGGAGATGGATAGAGGAGGATGGATAGATAGGAGATGGATGGATAGATAGGAGATGGATGGATAGATAGGAGATGGATGGATAGATAGGAGATGGATGGATAGATAGGAGATGGATGGATAGATAGGAGATGGATGGATAGATAGGAGATGGATGGATAGATAGGAGATGGATGGATAGATAGGAGATGGATGGATAGATAGGAGATGGATGGATAGATAGGAGATGGATGGATAGATAGGAGATGGATGGATAGATAGGAGATGGATAGATAGATAGGAGATGGATAGATAGATAGGAGATGGATAGATAGATAGGAGATGGATAGATAGATAGGAGATGGATAGATAGATAGGAGATGGATGGATAGATAGGAGATGGATGGATAGATAGGAGATAGATGGATAGATAGGAGATAGATAGATATGGTATAGATAGATAGATAGATAGAAGAGAGAGAGAGATAGATAGATAGATAGATAGATAAGAGAGAGATAGATAGACAGATGATACATAGATATATACACTCACCTAAAGAATTATTAGGAACACCTGTTCTATTTCTCATTAATGCGATTATCTAGTCAACCAATCACATAGCAGTTTCTTCAATGCATGTAGGGTTGTGGTCCTGGTCAAGACAATCTCCTGAACTCCAAACTGAATGTCAGAATGGGAAGGAAAGGTGGGCTACAACAGCAGAAGACCCCACCAGGTACCACTCATCTCCACTACAAATAGGAAAAAGAGGCTACAATTTGCACGAGCTCACCACAATTGGACTGTTGAAGACTGGAAAAATGTTGCCTGGTCTGATGAGTCTCGATTTCTGTTGAGACATTCAAATGGTAGAGTCCGAATTTGGCGTAAACAGAATGAGAACATGTATCCATCATGCCTTGTTACCACTGTGCAGGCTGGTGGTGGTGGTGTAATGGTGTGGGGGATGTTTTCTGGGCACACTTTAGGCCCCTTAGTGCCAATTGGCCATCGTTTAAATGCCACGGGCTACCTGAGCATTGTTTCTGATCCTCTGATGGCTACTTCCAGCAGGATAATGCACCATGTCACAAAGCTCAAATCATTTCAAATTGGTTTCTTAAACATGACAATGAGTTCACTGTACTAAAATGGCCCCCACAGTCACCAGATCTCAACCCAATAGAGCATCTTTGGGATGTGGTGGAACGGGAGCTTCGTGCCCTGGATGTGCATCCCTCAAATCTCCATCAACTGCAAGATGCTATCCTATCAGTATGGGCCAACATTTCTAAAGAATGCTATCAGCACCTTGTTGAATCAATGCCACGTAGAATTAAGGCAGTTCTGAAGGCAAAAGGGGGTCCTAATAATTCTTTAGGTGAGTGTATGAATTAGATAGATACACAGATATGAGATTAGATAGATGGATAGATAGAAAGATAGAAACAGATATTAGGGCAGCACCATCAGTGATCAGTAGGCAGAGTGCCAGCAGTCCAGATGTATACCAACATCAATGTAAAACAAGAAAAGTAAAGAACCGCAGTACATCCATTCAGTGAAATCTGTGGACAACACAGATTTCACGGAATGGGTGTGCTGTGGTTCTTTACTTTTCTTAGATAGAAAGATAGATCGATAGAAAGATAGATAGATAGATAGATAGGAGATATACAGATAGATGTGAGATAGATAGATAGATAGATAGATAGGAGATATACAGATAGATGTGAGATAGATAGATAGATAGATAGGAGATATACAGATAGATGTGAGATAGATAGATAGATAGATAGATAGGAGATATACAGATAGATGTGAGATAGATAGATAGGAGATATACAGATAGATGTGAGATAGATAGATAGATAGATAGGAGATATACAGATAGATGTGAGATAGATAGATAGGAGATATACAGATAGATGTGAGATAGATAGATAGATAGATAGATAGATAGGAGATATACAGATTTCACGGAATGGATGTGCTGTGGTTCTTTACTTTTCTTAGATAGATAGATATGAGATAGATAGATAGGAAATGTAGAGCTTGTAGGCTTGACTGTGTCCTTTCTTAGGGAAAAAAATTTGGGCACCCAGACAACCTCTGTAAATAACATTACCACCAGAAAGTGAAAATGGTCAAATATAAGTAAAGTAAACTTTACACTGCTCGATGTTCGGGCAAATTATTGCTAACAAGCGTCCGCAGGAACACTCGTTAACAATAATCTGCAGCTGTACAGGTGCTTCCAGTTACCTAATGAACGAGTGTTTACCCGATGAATTGGATTGTTGGTGCACTCTGCTGTAGGCCAACAATGATTTTGTATGCGGACAAGCTATGGCATTAAGAATTGTTCCTCCTCACAGCCAGGGCGAGGGTAAGGGCCCGACTAAGGCCCCAGCTCACTAAGGAGGGGGGGGGGGCAATCACAGGTGCACCTATGTCCATTCAATCTCATAGGCCTCAAGGCTGCTAAGCCTGAAGTCTATAAGGCAGTAGAACAGCGCAAGAGGTCACGATGACATCACTGCGACCTACTGCACTATGTCTCGCGTGATCACGTCATGGCGTGAGACCAGTGCAGGAGCAGTGATGTCAACCGGCCAGCTGGTGCCATGACACGGAGTGTGGAAAGTGGTGGGGGGGGGGCTGTAAGAAGCCTTCAGCACCAAAGAAGGGTAGGGAGAGTTTTATATATACTTCGCATTATTGGTGGCACCAAGAAAGGGGGTGAGTATTTTACATATCTGGTACTACTGGGGGCACCAAGGAAGATGGGTGGAGCATTATATATTCCTGGTACTATAAGGGAGGCATTGTCTTCTGGCCCTACAATGCAAGCATGATCTACTGGCACCTACTAGCACTACAAGGGTGCATTATATATACTGGCACTACAGGGGGAATTATATATATATAGGCACTACAGGGGGCCTGGAGGAGTATTATATACTGGCACTACAGGGAGCATGATCCACTGACACTACAAGGGGAGCATTATCTACTGGTACTACAGGGGGAGCATTATATATACTGTCACTATGGGGGAAGCATGAGATACTGGCACCACAGGGGGCATATATATACTGGCTCTGTGCGGGGTACGGAGGAGCATTATATACTTGAACTATAGGGGTAGCATTATATATTGGTACTAAAGGGAACATTATAATAAAGAGGGCACTGCAGGGGGGGCATTAGAACTACAGAGGGCACTGCAGTAGGGGCTTTATAAATTATGGAAGGCATTGCTACGAATGGTGGCATTCTTGGGGAGTTTTATCACTAATAGGGGCACTATTACTAAAGAGGGCAGGCTGGAATCACTATTAATATGGGGGACTATCTGTATGGCACTCTTGTTTCTGACAGTATAATGTTTGTGGCACGGAGGAGCACAGTGAGCACAGTATTGCGAGTAGGAGGATGACAGTGGCTTGTATAAATTTGGGGTCTGTATAAATTTGGAGTCTGAGCAAAATCTGTAACAGTCCCCATGTCCCATATACCGAGTAATATTGGAGTCTTCCTTTGTGGCAAAAGGGGACTTTGCCCGAAATTCTAACAGTAACCTGCGGTTTGATCATGGTGTTCTTTTCGCATACAAAGATACTGGCATTGTAATATTAATTTGTAATCATGACTAGAACAATAGGTTCACAAGGAGTGGGGCAGTCACGCATTTCCTCAGATTTGATGAGATTAGCAATGTATGTCACATTTTTCTTCCTGTCAAAAGTGTAGACACCACAGAGCAATCCAATGGACATGTCAGCAATGTCTGTCCAACATCAGTGTCGTCTGTCGTACAATGGGCCCGGCTTCATCAGAAGCCAGAATTAGATTCCCAGAAAATGATGACCAAGTGCCATTTTTCAGGATGTTTAAGCAATAACAAAATGACAGCTTTACAATCAGTAGCTAAAAAACTAATTTAAAAGTGACATTCAATAAGTTTTTCACAGCTGCAAACATGGCCGTGCATCTAAACAGAGCGTATTCAATTACCATGAGAGCAACAAAACATACGGAATTACCAAACTTTGTTGCTCCAATTTCTGATTTACTATTACATGACAATTGATACATTCTCAGTGGATAGCATCTTTAACTCTTTCAGGGGTGAATTTATGATGAGGTGCTCGCCTTGTCATGAATTAGGTGCATCCTCCTGCAGTCTGTGCACCTAACCAAATATTTACAACTGCTCAGAGCTGCCATAGATTTCTGGCTTCATTTACACCAGAAAACTGGTGTTAATGAAGATACATTTGTCACCGCAGCTGGACACAACCCTTGCCACACCCCGTTTAGAAAAGTGGAGAGGACGGCGAAAAAAGGGAGATGCGTAAAGGGAATTATAAACCTTACCTATTATTGTGTTTTCTAATTATTCAAAATCAGAAATATCAATTTGTTTTATTTAGGGAACAAATGGTCCAAAATTTGACATATCCACAAAAAAGAAACCTCTGTTGTTCACATGCGTAGTCGAAAAGCAACGGTTTATGCATTGGCGTGGTTGCTACAGAACTTCCGTATTGTCTCTGTATACAGATCACTGCTAGAACTGAATTATGAGTGGTTGCCATTAGATCACAGTTTTCAGTCTGTATATGAGGACTGCAGCTAAGACATACCATACATGATGTGTTCCCTGCTAACCTGTTTCCTCATAGTAACAAAAATAACAATACATAGTCTAAAATGTAACAACAAGTCAATAACGAAAACAAATACAATGAGAAAGATGTAAAACATGATAAATTAAAACCAACAAGAAATAATATAATAAAAATAAAATAATAAAACACATGCACCAATATTAAACAACCTGCATGACAAATTTTACGAGCCCAGGCAATAATATGTGATTTTTTTATATCAGTCCTATCTGCTTTTGAGCCTTCAGTAAAAAAAAAATGGTATTTGGATGATTATCATTCGGGTACAGAGGCTGCATCTAAAGGGAGTGAGATACTTGTAAAATTAAATAGGGTTTTTGTTCTTGGCACTATAGTGACTTTAAATGTGTTTTTCGTTTTTTATCAAAATCCTTTAAAGGGGTTGTCCTACGAAAAATATTGTACAGTTTTCAAACCAGCACCTGGATCTGAATACTTTTATCATTGTATGTAATTATAAATTTAGCATAGCCACTGAGTTATTCACTATGTATCTGTATAGTACCACCTGATGTTTGTTCTTTTTCTTATTTTTGGTCCTGCTCACTGAGATGGCCGCACATGCTCAGGTTCATCCTTCATCAGCCTCCTGAGCTGTGATAGGGAGAGCATGGACACGCCCCCTGAGCTGCAGCAGAAAAGACACTCCCCTTGATCTGTCAGCTTGATATAAATCTAGTAGAGCAATGAATGGGGAGATCTCTGGATCAATGTGAGGTACAGGGCTGCTTCTAGCTTTGTTACAAAGACGTTGTCATGTACTATATGAGGTCTGATTTTCATGTTTTACATTAGTCATGGGATAACCCCTTTAAAGAAGCTGTAATTTTGCAATATATTGATTTTAGTTTTATTGCTCCTATCTATTCTGGGCTGGGGTCACCTTGTCCATGCAGCCCTTCCTTCCTGTGATGTTCTGTCAATGGCCGTGATAGGGGAGTGGCTATGTAAATAGCTGTGTGGGAGGAGCTATAAACCAGCTGGAAGTTGTTAGGAGCAGTGCTGAACCTGCAGTAGAAAAAGGAGAAGTGCATCATGGGTTTGGTTGGATATAGGATGGAAACCGGAGTGATAGGTTTACATGGTAAGAACACATCAGGAGAGTCCAAACTGAAAAAAGCATGGAGGGGTATGCCGCTACATGAGCAGATCTTAAAACCATAGTAATCCCGGAAAACCTGTTTGATGTACTCTACACCCATCTGACAAACCCATAAAATGGCATTGTAGTTCATTAGTTATAATATGTTGTCTCAGATACATTGGCTACTTAATACCATGACTTCTCGTATATTAACTACCTCTATAGAGGACATCCTGTATCTGCTACAATGTTACTCAATATAGCAGAAAAGTCTTTCAGTTTCGTTGGTTAAGTCATGTCCAGTAGATATGAGTGATTTCCTTGTCTTTGCAAAGCTCTACATGCCCTGTTTAGTCACACATTTATTTATTTTTTAAATCCATGGATCCATCTACCGTATTTTTCGCCCCATAAGACGCACCTAGGTTTTTGAGGAGGAAAATAAGGGGGACATTTTTTTTAAACAAAAGGTGTGTTTTAGGTGGGTTTTGAACTAATGGTGGTCTGTGGATGACCCTATTATGGGGGATCTGTGGATGACGCACTGCTATGGGGGTCTGTGGCTGACACTGTTATGGGGGCATCTGTGGATGACGCACTGTTACGGGGCATCTGTGGATGACGCACTGTTATGGGGGTCTGTGGATGTCACTGTTATGGGGATCTGTGGATGGCACTGTAATGGGGGCATCTGTGGATGGCACTGTTATGGGGCATCTGTGGATGGCACTGTTATGGGGCATCTGTGGATGGCACTGTAATGGGGGTATCTGTGGATGGCACTGTAATGGGGGTTTCTGTGGATGGCACTGTAATGGGGGTTTCTGTGGATGGCACTGTTATGGGGCATCTGTGGATGGCACTGTTATGGGGGCATCTGTAGATGGAATGACACTACTATGGGGGGGATCTGTGGATGACACATATATAGCATCTTATACTATGTGTCATCCACAGATCCCCCCCATAACAGTGTCCCTGTGTAGTGAATGACCCCAATACAGGGAGTGAGGGTCAGCATCTAGTTTTGTAATGGCAGCGGGGCCTGGTGCAGTCACTGTATTCTATTATACCGGGCCCTGCTCACTGCAGTAATCATATCTAACCTGTAGGCAATGTTAAACTATAGAAATCATATGCAATCCAGCCTGCAGTACTTACTGCAATCTTCTGTAACAGGCAGGAGCCCAGGCGGCGGCAGCATAACTCACTACGTTACGCGCCTGCGCCTCCTGCTTCATTTATAAAGTGGGAGGAGCAGGCGCATGACGTAGTGAGTTACGCTGCCACGCGCCCGGCCTCCTGCCTGCTACGGAAGATTGTAGTAAGTACTATAGGCTGGATGGCACATCTAGCCTACAGGTTAGATATGATTACTACAGTGAGCTGGGCCCAGTGTAATAGAATACAGTGACTGCACTGGGCCCTGCTGCCATTACAAAACCAGATGCCGGCCCCCAGCCCCTCCTCAGTCCCCACTGGTCGCGCTGTGCAGCATTGTGGCAGCAGTGTATCAGTGTAAATTGCAGCATTTGCCCCATAAGATTTCACTGCCATTTTGCCTCCACTTTTGGGTGGAAAAGTGCGTCTTATAGGGCGAAAAATAGAGTATTTTGCAGAACAAGCGGATCCGAGAAATGTTTTTGAGTTGGAGGAGACATGATGGTGGTTTCAAGGACAAAGCCAGGTTCATATATAGTCATCTTGAATGGCCCTGTCAATCAAGAAGGAGAAGCTGGCAGAAAGAAGCAGGAGGAACAAGGATGCACAGAGTGGTTTGGTACAGTTAGCTGCTCTTTTACATATAGGTTAAAAGTACATTTTCTCCAGAATTAAGCAACAGATCACTCAGTGAACAGTATAATTATATGCAGCTAAGCTATATAAAGTGCATTCATAAAGTATTCAGACCTTGTCCGAAAAAAAAAAAAAAAAAATCTAGTTTTCCCCATCATTCTGCACTCAATACCCCATAATGAGAAATTGAAAACAGCATTTTAAAAATGTTTGCAAATTTATTAAAAAGGAAAAGCTTAAATTTTGCATGGACATACAGTCGTGGCCAAAAGTTTTGAGAATGACACAAATATTAGTTTTCACAAAGTTTGCTGCTAAACTGCTTTTAGATCTTTGTTTCAGTTGTTTCTGTGATGTAGTGAAATATAATTACATGCACTTCATACGTTTCAAAGGCTTTTATCGACAATTACATGATATTTATGCAAAGAGTCAGTAGTTGCAGTGTTGGCCCTTCTTTTTCAGGACCCCTGCAATTCGACTGGGCATGCTCTCAATCAACTTCTGGGCCAATTCCTGACTGACAGCAACCCATTCTTTCATAATCACTTCTTGGAGTTTGTCAGAATTAGTGGGTTTTTGTTTGTCCACCCGCCTCTTGAGTATTGACCACAAGTTCTCAATGGGATTAAGATCTGGGGAGTTTCCAGGCCATGGACCCAAAATGTCAACGTTTTGGTCCCCGAGCCACTTAGTTATCACTTTTGCCTTATGGCACGGTGCTCCGTCGTGCTGGAAAATGCATTGTTCTTCACCAAACTGTTGTTGGATTGTTGGAAGAAGTTGCTGTTGGAGGGTGTTTTGGTACCATTCTTTATTCATGGCTGTGTTTTTGGGCAAAATTGTGAGTGAGCCCACTCCCTTGGATTAGAAGCAACCCCACACATGAATGGTCTCAGGATGCTTTACTGTTGGCATGACACATCACTGATGGTAGCGCTCACCTTTTCTGCTCTGGACAAGCCTTTTTCCTGATGCCCCAAACAATCGGAAAGAGGCTTCATCAGAGAATATGACTTTGCCCTAGTCATCAGCAGTCCATTCACCATATTTTCTGCAGATCAATCTGCCCCTGATGTTTTTTTTTGGGAGAGAAGTGGCTTCTTTGCTCCTCTCTTGACACCAGGCCATCTTCCAAAAGTCTTCGCCTCACTGTGCGTGCAGATGCGCTCACACCAGCCTGCTGTGATTCCTGAGCAAGCTCTGCACTGGTGGCACTCTGATCCCGCAGCTGAATCCTCTTTAGGAGATGATCCTGGCGCTTGCTGGACTTTCTTGGACGCCCTGAAGCCTTCTTAACAAGAATTAATCCTCTTCCCTTGAAGTTCTTGATAATCCTATAAATTGTTGATTGAGGTGCAATCTTAGTAGCCACAATATCCTTGCCTGTGAAGACATTTTTATGCAATGCAATGATGGCTGCACACGTTTCTTTGCAGGTCACCATGGTTAACAATGGAAGAACAATGATTTCAAGCATCACCCTCTTTTTAACAGGTCAAGTCTGCCATTTTAACCCAATCATTCTGACATAATGATCTCCAGCCTTGTACTTGTCAACATTTTCATCTGAGTTAACAAGACGATTACTGAAATGATCTCAGCAGGTCCTTTAATGACAGCAATGAAATGCAGTGCAAAGGTTTTTTTGGGATTAAGTTCATTTTCATGGCAAAGAAGGACTATGCAATTGATCTGATCACTCTTCATAACATTCTGGAGTATATGCAAATTGCTATTATAAAAACTTAAGCAGCAACTTTTCCAATTTCCAATATTTATGTAATTCTCAAAACTTTTGGCCACGACTGTACATTCAAACCCTTTGCCATGACACTTGAAATACAGTTCTGGGTCTCCTATTTCTCTTGATAATCTTTGAGATGTTTCTACACCTTGATTGGAATCCACCTGTGGTAAATTCAGTTAATTGGATGTGATTTGGAAAGGCACAGCCCTTTCTAAGGTCTCACAGCTGACAATGCATAACAGAGCAAAAACCAAGCCATGGTGATCAAAGAACTGCCTGTAGAGATCAGATATAATCTTGTGTAGGCACAGATCTGGAGAAATGTACAAAAATGTCTGCTTAACTGAAAGTACCTAAAAGCACAGTGTCCTCCAAAAATATTAAATGGAAGAATCTGTAACAACCAGGACCCTTCCTAGAGCTGGTCAAGCCTCCAAACTAAGTAATCAAGGGAAAAGCGAGTAAGAGAGGTGTCCAAGAACCCAATGGTCACTTTGGCTGAGCTCCAAAGAACCTGCGTGCAGATGGGAGAAACTTCCATAAGGTCAACCATCACTGCAGTATTCCTCCAATCAGGGCTTTATGGAAGAGTGCTGCAGAAAATGCACCAAAATGATACACAACTGACAATATTAGCCAATTCCTCAGGCCGATGTTAAAAGCTGAGAACTTTGCCAATATCTTCCAGTCAGGAACATATCGGAGCCCCTCATGCACCACATCACGGTGTGACTGTCTCAGCACGCATGGGGTCCTACCACTCAACTGCCCATGGTGTGTGAACAGGGTCTTAACCAACTCAGCCAGACTCTCACATGCCTCCATAGTGGTATCACCAATGCACTGTGAGGTAGGATATAGCTGTGAGCCGCACCCACAACAGACCATGTGACACAGAAGCTACCAGGTGCAAAAGAATGTTACCAACAAAATAAAGTGGCACATTCCATACAAAGACAAAAACTCACTGAAAAAAGTGGTCTAAACGGGTGAAAATGCTCCAAACCCAGACACTGTAGTGTGTCTATAACCGGTGAGCAATTCCTCTGCATGCGGCAATCCCCAGGAAAAAATGCGTACAATGGAGGATGCCGGGGCGGACCGCATGCACCACAAGAACATATTACACAAAATGATACATTGTGCAGATGAAAAAATATACATACAAAATTCACTGCAAAAAATGCACCAAAATGATACACAACTGACAATACTAGCCAATTTCTCAGGCAGATGTTAACTTTATGAAAGAGTGGCCAGAAAGAAGCCTTTCCTCAGTAAAAGATATTTGTGGTCGTGGCAACCAAGAGAATGCACCCTGTCCCACCTGAGACTACCTTGCCCCTAAGCGGTTAGTTATGCCGCAACCGCGCCGTAGTAGGGACACCTGAAAGAGGGCATCCCCTTTAAGAGTAGTGGATAGTAAGGGTGGGTGGGTGAGCTAGCAGGTCTCTTGGGGGAGACCGGGACACCTAACTGGGAAAACAGCTCAACAATCTCCCCAGCCCTAAGGGAGCTGACCCTGGCCTCGAGATCAGCAGGAAGTCATCTGAATAATGAATAAATTCACAGCGTACCTTATATTCTAAAACCCAATGGAGGCCTGAGCCAACTGATCAAAGAGCCACGGGCTGCTCCTAGAACAGAAAGTGAGTTTGGTGGAAAAGTAGTATCGGACCTTCTCCTTATCAATAGAAGAATACCTCATGCCCACTTCCTCTGAAGGAATGAGGGAGTTAAGACTAGGGACATGGGAACCATGTGGGGCTGACAGGTCGATGATGAGTCTCTCCTTCTTGCAAAACCCTTCTCCAACTCTGCTTCAAGAACAGACACCCAGAAAGTAACACCCAGAGGGTGACCATGCACTTACTTGCTCAGAATACCTACGGACCGACAACCGCAGAACGGTAGTAACACAGCACGACCTGGGCGTGAGACAGTGGATGAGACACAAACCAAGCTTCCTCCCCCCTCCCCGACGGGTACCCCTACTACCTTGCCGATAAGCCAAATTTCAGGATGTAACTTGAGACAAGGTTTGGACCTAGAAACAAAACAATTAAGGCATCAACACTGGATTGTGCACATGTCGTGAGGAAACCCTGCGAATGTGTAAAACGTGAATGATGGAACAAGAGCAGCATTTTTTTTTTTTTTTACAAATTAACCCTTTACCAATTAAAATTTACTAAACCTGGAAACCTAGGGAGGTTAAAATACCGCGGCAAGCCGCATCTACTAAGCCCCGTACTGGCTTAACACTGACACCAGCGAACCTAGGCCCCTGACCTGCAGCCTCTGCTAGGATTGCTCACAGCGGACCAGGCCTGTAGACCGTGGGGTACTCTGTAACCCGCTCTTCCCCGGAGACCTTGCTTCGCCAACTATGAATTCCCGTTTTTTGTTTTATTTGTTTGTTTGTTTGTTTTTTAAAACCCGTCCCTACTAAACCAGACCCAACACACCCGTCTTTTTTTTTTTTCTTTTTTAGGAAATCAACCCTTTGCAGATTAAAATAAATCACTTGCATGGACTCATAACACCCTGTATCTGAATAACCCCCTGGGAAACCTTATGTACGGCTGGCAGCCACCATCTATAACGTGCCCACCCTGACCAAGCTTAGTTCTCCCACCCCTGAAACCTGCCTAACTAACGGCATGGCGGCCCGTGCCAGACTTTATTGAAAACCAAGCTTGTGACTTCTCTCCTCCCCCCCCCCCCCGACTTGTACCCCTAGTACCTTGCTGATAAGCCACAAATCAGGGTATAGCCGAGACAAGTTAGGATCTAGAAGCAAAACAATCAAGACATTAACCCTGGATTGTGCATTCGTCGTAAATTTTATTTTTATATATATATATATATATATATATATATATATATTTTATTTTATTTTTTTAACCATTAACCCTTGCCAATAAGAATTGCCTAACCTGGGGGGGAAGCTGCCACCGCAAGCTGCACCTACTAAGCCCCTGTACTGTCTTGACACTGAGACAAGTGAACCTCGGCTCCTGACAAGCAATCCCAGCTAGGATTTACTATGGTGGACCAGGTCTGTAGACCGTGCAGTACTCTGTAACCCACCCCTCCCCGGAGACCTAGTACTCACCTGTATGAACTAATTAATCCCCCATGCCTAAATGACCCTCTTGGCGACCTTGCGTGCAGCCGGCAGAAGGAAGCTAGCCACCGGCTATGACCTGCTCCCCCTGAACGGCCTGATTTTTTCATCCCTGATCCCTGCCTCACTAACGGCACGGCGGCCCGTGCCAGACTTTAACGAAGACAAGGAGCGGGGCCACGGTGTCCCCTGCGTCCCTACATGATAACCACGTGGTGAGCCGCGCAGCTCCCTGGCAGAGTGCACCAGTGCGGGGGAACCCCCATCAGCCAGGGGCCGACCCACCGCCGGCTGGACACTCCTGCCGCGTGGGGAACCGCGCAACTCCCTGGCACCATGAACCGGGCCAGGGGGAGCCCTTCATTCACCGTGGCCCCCGCCCCCCATCAGCAAAATTCGTGTGCCGCGTGGGGAGCTCATGCTGCTCCCTGGCAGAGTGCACCAGTGCGGGGGTCGACCAACCGCCGGTTGGTCACTTCTGCCGCGTGGGGAGCAGCACAGCTCCCTGGCATTATGAACCGGGGCAGGGGGAGCCCTACTTCCATCAGGAGCTCAGCCCTCCACCGGTTTTGAAGTCGATGCCGCGTGGGGAGCCACGAAGCTCCCTGGCAGAGTGCACCAGTGCGGGGGAGCCCCCCTCAGTCAGGGGCCGACCCACCGCTGACACCCATACCGCGTGGGGAGCCGCGCAACTCCCTGGCATTATGCTCCGTTGCGGGGGAGCCCCCCCTCACCTAGGGGGGCGAGCCCCCCGCCGGCCGGACCCTTACACTGTGCGCTGCAGAGAAGCAGCTTCTCACCCTCACCGACGTCAGGATATCCAGGTATGCTGAACTCCTCTCACTGGGAATCCAGGTGTGGCTCATCAAACGCTGTAACGACGTATAGAGTGAGAGGGACGCTGGCTGTTGAAGTAGGCAGCCATGCCCCTCCCACAAATACAGGCCAATGAATCGGCCTTACACATGTACATTTGCAAAAAAAACACTTAACAGACTCTCAGACTGTGAGAAACAAGATTATCTGGTCTGATGAAATCAAGATAGAACTTTTTGGCCTCAACACTAAGCATTATGTTTGGAGAAAACCAGGCACTGTCAATACTGTACAATACCATCTCTACAGTAAAGCATGGTGGTGGCAGCATCGTGCTACTGGTGGTGGGGGGGTTTAGGGGCTTGGACAGGGTTACTGGTCAGGGTTGATGAAAATATGAACAAAGTACAAAGATATTCGTAATGAAAACCTGATCCAGTGTGTTCTGGACCTCAGACTGGGGTGAAGGTTTACCGTCCAACAAGACAATGACCCTAAACACCCAGCCAAGACAACAGGAATGACTTAGGAACAACTCTGTGAATGTCCTTAAGTGGCCAAGCCAAAGCCCTGACTTTGTCGAAAGACATGACAATGGCTGCCCACCAATGGGCCCCATCCAAACTCACATAGCTTAAGAGGTTCTTGAGAAGAATGGCAGAAAACCTCCAAATCCAGGTGTATACAGCTTGTGGAATCGAACCTAAGAAGACTGGAGGCTGTAATCACTGCCAAAGGTGCTTCAACTAAGTGTTGAGTAAAGAGTCTGAATACTTATGTCAATGTAATATTTTAGTTTTTATTTTCAATAAATGATCAAAGATTTCTAAAATACTGTGTTTACTTTCTCATTATGGGGTATTTAGTGCAGATTGATTGGGAAAAACTTGATTTTTTTTTTTAGCACAAAATGTGAAAACGGTAAAAGGGTCTGAAGACTTTCCGAATGCACTGTATACCTAGAAGCTGTTTTTTTTTTATCATTTATTATTTCAAGCTATATACTGGCATAGCTACACTGTAGTGTACTAATTATTTCTTGCACTAAATGATGGGAGAGATCTTAATTAATTTTCTACCGTTCCCTGTTAATAAAGGTTAAAGGGAATCTGTCACCAGAGACCTCCCTATTAAACTTGTTGCCTAGACACATAGCTGTTGCTCAAATGAATAAAGCGCTATTTTTCTTGTTAAACCTAGGCTCCTTTCCCAATTTATGATACTTTTTATTATTATGCAAATTAGGAATTTGCTGTAATGAGGGCATCACCATTGCTCTTGTTGCACCCTTTGTGTGGCCAGCCCCTCCCTCATTGCTTTGGTTGATAAAGCCAAGCAGTCGCAAAGCAGCGAAGGATCACAGAAAGGAGTGGAGATTGGTGACACCCTCATTGCACCAAAGGCCACCAAATTTATATACTAAGAAAAAGTAGCATAACTTGTGAATGGAGCACAGGATCAACAAAAGAAAAATTAGGTGAACCGCAGCTATTCAAATAGTTTTATAGGGCGGTTGCTTGTGACAGATTCCCTATAACTAAGACAAATGAACACAGTATGATGCACACTCATTAGAAAATATTTTACTGTGATGCACAAAATGTCATTGTATGTTCTCTTAGAGGGGTTTCTGGGCTTTGACTGTTGTTGACATATACTCAGGATAGGTCATTAATATCAGATCGGCTGGAGTCCGACACCTGGGACCCCCGCCAATCAGCTGTGTACCTGCTGCCTCCCTTCTATCTTCCTGCAGTGGACAGAAGAAGGGAGACGACACGCGCGCCATCTCCTCATACAGCTGATCGGCGGGGGTTTTGGGTGTTGGTCCCCCGCCAATCTGATATTGAAGACCTATCCTGAGTATAGGTTATCAATAGTAAAAGCCCGTACAACCCCTTTAACTCATGGTTCATGAGGTTTGGCCATCTATTTCATCATTTAGAACTATACCTGATAGGTACTCTGAAAAAGTCTAGATATCGACCTCTTAATATTACCTTTACCTAATATTACTTCAATACAGAAGTTGCCAAATACTTGAATTTTGAAAAAACCCTTTATTATGTGTGTCAATTTGCTCGCTATCAGTCCTAAATGTAGTGACATCACATTCATTGAAAAGTTATGTCCATTGACCATGGCAGCCAATCATGCCATGGCCATGTGGTGGCAACAAGCCATGCCATGCTTGGCTGCCGCGGTCACATGACATCTCAGTGGATGCCCTGTCACTACCCCAAGGGTCGACAGTAGGTGGAATAGTGGCGTTTCGTAATCTAGTATAGTCTTCATTATGTTTAGACCCTGTCTACACTTGCGCCATGGCTTCCCTTCATATTGGAATTATGGCAGCTGTGATAAATCTGTTTTTAAACAGATCTTATTGAATTCTGATGGATATCAGTGACATAATTAGGTCCTTAAGGTTTCTGTCTGGGTTCTAGTTTTTTTTTATTGCAATGAAAACAATGAAGATCCGTCAAATAGGGAAAAGCACCAGCGATTTATTTTTTTAACAAACTGCTTCAGGTGCGTTTTTACTTTCCACCTCTTCACATGCCATATGTTTTATCAGCAGACGGATGTCGGCACTCCAGTGTATTATAAATGTGCTTATGCATAATAAAGAACAACACATTCTGTGTATGAACTCCCAAGGCTTTCAAATCACTTGTAAAGTCTTCTGTTCAGAATCCCAAGTAAATCCCCTGACTTAGTGCAAATCTTCACAGTTTCCATAAACTTCACACATTATAAGCTAAAAGAAAACTTTCTATGGCTGTAGTGTAAGCGCATCAGTTCTGGGCTGTGTGGACTGCATGATAAATATACAATGGAAATGTTTGTTTTGTTGTTGTTCCCATTGAAGGCACTGCTACATCACAGCCGAATTATGCCGCTCCTGTCTACAGATGGGTACACCACAATTCTAATGGCTCAAGCAATATATCCATAAGGGTTCTCATTCATCCAGATCAGAATATATCAGAAGCAATAAGTCGGAGCAACTAGACTTCTATTTTATTTATTTTTTTTCTTAAGAGAAAGCCAGATGGAACCCTGGCAAAATGTCTTTAAGAAAAAAATCCAGTTGCTTTGACTTACTGCTACTAATAAAGTCCAAAGTGTTATTTAGTCATATAAAACATGCCTAGCAGCTGATGTGCCATGTTGTTCCACCGTATGAAATCAGAGGCCTTTTCTACCTTATTCATAGTAACGTAGTTATAGTTTGTAAGGATGATATCCTGCAAGTTGATCCAAGGCAAAAAAAAAAAAATGTGAGGTAGAAGCCAATTTTCCTTCCCAACTCCATTCAGGCAATAGGAATAACTCCCTGGACCAACGACCCCTCTCTAGTAACTATAGCATATAATATTAATACACTCCAGAAATACATCCAGGCCCCTCTTGAATTCTTTTATTGTACTCACCGTCACCACCTCCTCAGGCAGAGAGTTCCATAGTCTCACTGCTCTTACCGTAAAGAATCCTCTTCTATGTTTGTGTACAAACCTTCTTTCCTCCAGAAGCAGAGGATGTCCCCTCGTCACAGTCATATTCCTGGGAATAAATAGATGATGGGATAGGTCTCTGTACTGACCCCTGATATATTTATACATAGTTATTAGATCTCCCCTCAGTCGTCTTTTTTCTAAAGTGATTAACCCTAATTTTGATAATTTTTCTGGGTACTGTAGTCCACCCTTTATTACCCAGTTATTACTTTAGTTGCCCTCCTCTCCAGCTCTGCTATGTCTGCCTTGTTCACAGGAGTCCATACCTGTACACAGTACTCCATGTGTGGTCTGACTAGTGATTTGTAAAGTGGTAGGACTATGGTCTCATCATGGGCATCTATGCCCCTTTTGATGCAACCCTATCTAATTGGCCTTGGCAGCAGCTGCCTGACATTGGTTTCTACAGCTTAGTTTGCTGTTCACTAAAACTCCTAGATCCTTTTCCATGTACAGTCAGGTCCATAAATATTGGGACATCGACACAATTCTAATATTTTTGGCTCTATACACAACCACAATGGATTTGAAATGAAACAAACAAGATGTTCTTTAACTGCAGACTATCAGCTTTAATTTGAGGGTATTTACATCCAATTGGGTGAACGGTGTACGAATTACAATTGCATATGTGACTCCCACTTGTTAAGGGATCAAAAGTAATGGGACAGAATAACAATCATAAATCAAACTTTCACTTTTTAATACTTGGTTGCAAATCCTTTGCAGTCAATTACAGCCTGAAGTCTGGAACGCATAGACATCACCAGACGCTGGGTTTAATCCCTGGTGATGCTCTGCCAGGCCTCTACTGCAACTGACTTCAGTTCCTGCTTGTTCTTGGGAAATTTTCCCTTCAGTTTTGTCTTCAGCAAGTGAAATGCATGCTCAATCGGATTCAGGTCAGGTGATTGACTTGGCCCTTGCATAACATTCCACTTCTTTCCCTTAAAAAACTCTTTGGTCGCTTTTGCAGTAGGCTTTGGGTCATTGTCCATCTGACTGTGAAGCGTCATCCAATGAGTTCTGAAGCATTTGACTGAATATGAGCAGATAATATTGCCCGAAACACTTCAGAATTTATCCTGCTTTTGTCAGCAGTCACATCAATAAACACAAGAGAACCAGTTCCATTGGCAGCCATACATGCCCATGCCATGACACTACCACCACAATGCTTCACTGATAAAGTGGTATGCTTAGGATCATGAGCAGTTCCTTTCCTTCTCCATACTCTTCTCTTCCATCACTCTGGTACAAGTTGATCTTGGTCTCATCTGTCTATAGGATGTTGTTCCAGAACTGTGAAGGCTTTTTTAGATGTCATTTGGCAAACTCTAATCTGGCATTCCTGTTTTTGAGGATCACCAATGGTTTATATCTTGTGGTGAACGCTCTGGTGAAGTATTCTCTTGATTGTTGACTGACACACATACACCTACCTCCGGGAGAGTGTTCTTGATCTGGCCAACTGTTGTGAAGGGTGTTTTCTTCACCAGGGAAATAATTATTCGGTCATCCACCACAGTTGTTTCCCATGGTCTTCCGGTGTTGCTGAGCTCACCGATGCGTTCCTTCTTTTTAAGAATGTTCCAAACAGTTGTTTTGGCCACGCCTAATGTTTTTGCTATCTCTCTGATGGGTTTGTTTTGTTTTTTCAGCCTAATGATAGTAACATAGTACATTAGGCCGAAAAAAGACATTTGTCCATCCAGTTCGGCCTGTCATCCTGCAAGTTGATCCAGAGGAAGGCAAAAAAAAACTGTGAGGTAGAAGCCAATTTTCCTCACTTTAGGGGAATACAAAATTCCTTCCCGACTCCAATCAGGCAATCAGAATAACTCCCTGGATCAACGACCCCTCTCTAGTAGCTATAGCCTGTAATATTATTACGCTCCAGAAATACATCCAGGCCCCTCTTGAATTCCTTTATTGTACTCACCATCACCACCTCCTCAGGCAGAGAGTTCCATAGTCTCACTGCTCTTACCGTAAAGAATCCTCTTCTATGTTTGTGTACAAACCTTCTTTCCTCCAGACACAGAGGATGTCCCCTCGTCACAGTCCTGAGGATAAATAGATGATGGGATAGATCTCTGTACTGACCCCTGATATATTTATACATATTAATTAGATCTCCCCTCAGTCGTCTTTTTTCTAAAGTGAATAACCCTAATTTTGATCATCTTTCAGGGTACTGTAGTTGCCCCATTCCAGTTATTACTTTAGTTGCCCTCCTCTGGACCCTCTCCAGCTCTGCTATGTCTGCTTTGTTCACTGGAGCCCAGAACTGTACACAGTACTCCATGTGTGGTCTGACTAATGATTTGTAAAGTGGTAGGACTATGTTCTCATCACGGGCATCTATGCCCCTTTTGATGCAACCCATTATCTTATTGGCCTTGGCAGCAGCTGCCTGACACTGTTTTTTGCAACTTAGTTTGCTGTTTATTAAAATTCCTAGATCCTTTTCCATGTCAGTGTTACAGAGTGTTTTACCATTTAATAAGTACGGGTGACTTGCATTATTCCTTCCCATGTGCATAACTTTACATTTGTCAGTGTTAAACCTCATCTGCCACTTATCTGCCCAAGCCTCCAATCTATCCAGATCCCTCTGTAGTAGTATACTGTCCTCTTCAGTGTTAATTACTTTACACAGTTTAGTGTCATCTGCGAAAATTCATACTTTACTATGCAAGCCTTCTACAAGATCATTAATAAATATATTGAAGAGAATAGGGCCCAATACTGACCCCTGAGGTACTCCACTAGTGACCGTGACCCAATCTGAGTATTTACCATTAATAACCACCCTCTGTTTTCTATCATTGAGCCAGTTACTTACCCACTTACAGACGTTTTCTCCCAGACCGAGCATTCTCATTTTATATACTAACCTTTCATGTGGTACAGTGTCAAATGCTTTGGAGAAGTCCAGATACACGACATCCATTGATTCGCCGCTGTTAAGTCTAGAACTTACCTCCTCATAGAAACTGATTAAATTAGTTTGACATGATCAATCCCTCACGAAGCCATGCTGATATGGCGTTATTTGCTTATTTCCGTTGAGATTCTCTAAGATAGCATCTCTCAGAAAACCTTCAAACAGTTTACCCACAACAGATGTTAAACTTACCGGCCTATAGTTACCAGGCTCTGTTTTTAGACCCTTTTTGAATATTGGCACCACATTTGCCATGCGCCAATCCTGTGGGACATTCCCTGTCAATATAGAGTCTGCAAATATCAGAAATAAGGGTCTGGCTATGACATTACTTAATTCCCTTAGGATACGGGGGTGTATGCCATCCGGTCCTGGCGATTTGTCTATTTGAATCTTTTTATGTCGCTGTTGTACTTCTTCCTGGGTCAGACAGGACACTTTTAATAGGGAATTTATTTCAACATTCAGCATTTCATCTGACAGTTTATTTTCCTCAGTGAATACATTGGAGAAAAAAATATTTAACAGCTTTGCTTTCTCCTCGTCGCTCTCTGCGACTCCCCCCTCATTACTCTTTAAAGGGCCGACACCTTCAGATTTATACTTTTTAGCATTTATATAATTGAAGAATATTTTAGGGTTAGTTTTACTCTCTTTGGCAATTAATCTCTCGGTCTCTAGTTTGGACGCTATTATTTGTTTTTTACATGTTCTATTTCTTTCCTTATAGTTTTTTTAGTGCTTCCGTGCTACCCTCCTGTTTTAGTGTTTTATATGCTTTCTATTTGTCATTTATTGCTTTCTTTACAGTTCTGTTTATCCACATTGGTTTATTTTTGTTCCTTAACCTTTTATTCCCATATGGTATGTACCTCTCAAAATGAGATTTTAGGATGCTTTTAAAGATATCCCATTTTGTGGCTGTATTTTTATTTGTGAGGACTTTATCCCATTTAGTTAGGCCTATGCCCTCTCTTAGTTGGCTAAATTGAGCTTTTTTGAAGTTTGGTATTTTTGTTCCTCCCTTTAGAAACGCTCTTTTGAATGATAATTGGAAGGCTATTACTTTGTGGTCCCTATTTCCCAGGTGTCCCCCAACCTGCACGTCTGTTGTTCTGTCAGGCCTATTGGTTAATACTAAGTCCAGTATGGCCGTCCCTCTAGTCGGGTCCTGAACCAGTTGGGAGAGGTAATTGTCTTTGGTTATTGCCAAGAACCTGTTTCCTTTATGAGATATACTTGCTTCACTGATAGTGACAGCTCTTTGGATCTCATCTTGAGAGTTGACAGCAACAGATTCAAAATACAAATAGCACACTTAAAATGAACTATGGACCTTTTATCTGTTCATTGTAATTGGGATAATGAGGGAATAACACACACCTGGCCATGGAACAGCTAAGAAGCCAATTGTCCCATTACTTTTGGTCCCTTAACAAGTGGGAGGCACATATGCAAACTGTTGCAATTCCTACACCGTTCACCTGATTTGGATGTAAATACCCTCAAATTAAAGCTGACAGTCTGCAGTTAAAGCATATCTTGTTCGTTTCATTTCAAATCCATTGTGGTGGTTGTGGTATAGAGACTTTGGTGGTGGTGTAGTATACCGTCCTCTTCTGTTTTAATTACTTTACACAGTTTAGGGTCATCTGCAAAAATTTATATTTTATTGTGCAAGCCTTCTACAAGATCATTAATAAATATGTTGAAGAGAATAGGGCCAAATACTGACCCCTGTGGTACCCCACTAGTGACAGTGACCCAATCTGAGTGTGTACCATTAACAACCACCCTCTGTTTTCTATCACTGAGCCAGTTACTTACCACATACAGACATTTTCCCCCAGTCCAAGACTTCTCATTTTATAAACTAACCTTTCATGCGGTACAGTGACAAATGCTTTGGAGAAGTCAAGATATATGACATCCAATGATTCGCCGCAATCAAGTCTAGAACTTACCTCCTCATAGAAACTGATTAAATTAGTTTGGCGTGACCGATCCCTCATGAAGCCATGCTGATATGGCGTTATTTGCTTATTTTCATTTAGGTACTCCAAAATAGCATCTCTTAGAAAACCTTCAGTTTACCAAGACAGATGTTAAACTTACTGACCTATAGTTTCTGGGCTCTGTTTTTAGACCCTTTTTGAATATTGGCACCACATTTGCTATGCGCCAATCCTGTGGAACATTCCCTGTCAGTATAGAGTCCTTAAATATCAGAAATAGGGGTCTGGCTATAACATTACTTAATTCTCTTAGGATACAGGGGTGTATGCCATCTGGTCCCGGTGATATGTCTATTTTGATCTTTTAAAGGCGTAGCTCCACTTCTTCCTTGGTCAGACAGGGCACTTTTAATGGGGAATTTACTTTTACATTCTGCATCTCATCTGACAGTTTATTTTTTTTGAATACAGTAGAGAAAAAAATATTTAATAGCTTTGCTTTCTCCTCATCCCTCTATGCAACTCCCCCCTCATCACTCTGAAAAGGGCCGACTCCTTCAGATTTATACTTTTCAACATTCATATAATTGAAAAACATGTTAGAGTTAGTTTTATTCTCTTTGACAATGAAACTCTGTCTCTGGTTTGGCTGCTTTTATTTGTCTTTTACATATTCTATTTTTTCCTTATAGTTTTTCAATGCTTCCTTGCTACTCTCCTGTTTTAGTTATTTAAAGGGTTTCTGCCATCAGAAAAATCGTTATGTATCTGTCTGACATTAGCGATGTGCTGATGTCAGCAGAACATAACTGTATGATTTTTAACTCCCTGCCTGCCGCCGTTGATTGACGTCCTAGTTCTCCTCAGTGCGCCATAAATCCCGCACCTGCGCCGTCCCGTTTAGTATTGAAGAGTATTTCGAGTGAAGCTGGCAGCAGGAGAGCGTCCTTCACTCACTGCGCCTGCATCGAATACGAAACGGGATGGCGCAGGAGCGGGATTTACGGTGCACTGAGGAGAACTAGGACGCCAATCAACTGGACATGGGTGTGCCAAAGGGTGAGAAGACAGAGCCTCTAGGTGCTGCAGCAACGCCATAGTAGCACCTAGAGGCTCATTAGCATATTATAAAAGGGAATGGCGGCAGGCAGGGAGTTAAAAATCATAGTTATGTTCTGCTGACATTAGCACATCTCTAATGTCAGCCAGATACATAACGATTGTTCTGATGACAGAAACCCTTTAAATGCTTTAGTTTTGTCCTTTTTTGCTTCCTTTACATTTCTATGTATCCTGGCATGCTCCATTAATTCTATTCTTCCATAGAAGTAATATTCTCTTATAATTCAGTGTCCTACGGATAAACCATACCATATGACATACAGTACCTACAGCTGCATAGTACAGAGCTGTTGGGAGTTAGTGTGTCACCGTACAGACTGTGTCCACACACTGATGTGTCAGATTTGCAGCACTGAATGTCTATCTACCTTTTCACTGCACAGTATGTCACTGATGGTTTGCAGTTTATACTAATGTTTTTGATACAATGGGTAAATTTACTAATCAAAATGTTTCAGACTTCTGGTGAAATTTGCTTCAAAATGGCATACATGCTTTTCACCACTTTTGTTTTATAAACTTTTTCTGCAACTTGTCTGACAAGCAGGTATGGCTTAACAGAGTGGTATGGATTTGTAGGGAAATGTAACATTGTGTGCTAAAAAATGCATTAAAATTCTGGCCCATTTTTGGAGCATACTAATCCATCAAATAGGTGGTGCAAAGTTAGATAAGGCAGTCTAAAGATTTATCACCCTGGATCTGCTACTATGATAAATCTGACAGTTTAAAGTGGTTGTCTAGATTTTTTGTCTAGCATTGTGTTAAACCTGATGAAAGAAATCACACTCACCTGCTCCCCACCACTCAAGTTCTGTGGCTCCCTTCAGAGGTCTTAGGCCCCTTTCACACGGGCGAGAATTCTGCGCGGATGCAATGTGTGATGTGAATGCATCGCACCCACACTGAATCCGGACCCATTCATTTCTATGGGGCTGTGCACATGAGCGGTGATTTTCACACATCACTTGTGCGTTGCGTGAACATTGCAGCATGCTCTATAGTGTGCGTTTTTCACGCAACGCAGGCCCCATAGAAGTGAATGGAGCTGCGTGAAAATCACAAGCATCCGCAAGCAAGTGCGGATACGGTGCGATTTTCACACAGGGTTGCTAGGAGACTATCGGGATGGAGACCCGATCATTATTATTTTCCCTTATAGCATGGTTATAAGGGAAAATAATAGCATTCTGAATACAGAATGCATAGTACAATAGCGCTGGAGGGGTAAAAATAATAATAATAATAATTTGACTCACCTTAATCCACTTGCTCGCGCAGCCTGCATCTCTTCTGTCTTCTTTGCTGTGTGCAGGAAAAGGACTTGTGGTGACGTCACTCCAGTCATCACATGGTCCGTCACATGATCCATCACCATGGTAAAAAAAGATCATGTGATGGACCATGTGATGACCGGAGTGATGTCACCACAGGTCCTTTTCCTGCACACAGCACAGAAGACAGACAGAAGAGATGCCGGGCTGCGTGAGCAAGTGGATTAAGGTGAGTTAAATTATTTTTTATATGTGATGACCGGAGTGATGTCACCACAGGTCCTTTTCCTGCACACAGCACAGAAGACAGACAGAAGAGATGCCGAGCTGCGCGAGCAAGTGGATTAAGGTGAGTTATTTTTTATATTTTTTTTAACCCCTCCAGCGCTTTTGTACTATGCATTCTGTATTCAGAATGCTATTATTTTCCCTTATAACCATGTTATAAGGGAAAATAATACAATCTACAGAACACCTAACCCAAACCCGAACTTCTGTGAAGAAGTTCGTGTTTGGGCACCGAATATGCCGATTTTTCTCATGCGCGTGCAAAACACATTAAAATCTGGCATTTTCCCCCAACGCACCCGCCTCTTATCCGGGCAAAAAACATGACGCCTGTGTGAAAGAGGCCTTAGGCTACTTTCACACTAGCGTTAATATATTCCTGTATTGAGATACGTCATAGGGTCTCAATACCGGAAAAAAAAAAATCAGTTTTGTCCTCATTTATTGTCAATGACGACAAAATGTAACTGAACAGAATGGAATGCTCCAAGATGCATTCCGTTCTATTCTCATACCGGAGAGCAAACCGCTGCATGCTTTCCATCCTGGGATGCGGAGCAAGACGGATCCGCCATGACCCACACAATAGAAAATGGATCCATCCCCCATTGACTTTCAGTGAAGTTCATGACTGATCCGTCTTGGCTATGTTAAAGTTAATACAACCGGATCCATTCATAACGGATGCAGATGATTGTATTATCAGTAATGGAAGCGTTTTTGTAGAACCCTGCCGGATCCAGCAAAAAATGCTATTGTGAAAGTATCCTAACAGTCCTGATCCTGTAAACTTCTAGACAGAGGGGGTCCTATATGACAATAACAGACCTAAGTGGTGACATGTCTCCAAGCAGCATGGCACTGTTGGATCACATTCCATTTGGAGACACATCCTAGATAAGGCCAGGCAATGATTTTATTAATTTTTTTTCCAAGGCAACCTACATACTTGAAAGTAAAAATGGCTTCAGCCACAAGGAAAGGCCAGGGAATATTAAGATGCCACTCACAGCCAACTACAAACTGCTGCTAGTTTGGAGGGTGGCAGTGAAAGAAAGAAAACATGAAATACAGTGCTGCTACTAGCAGTCAGTAACCACCAAAGATAAGGCTCATGCACATGACCGTATGTATTTTGCAGTCCGCCCGAAAAAAATCTGCAAAAAATACGGTTGACGTCCGTGTGCATTTTGCGGATGGAACAGCTGGCCCCTAATAGAATAGTACTATCCTTGTCCATAATGCGGACAATATGACACGTTCTACTTTTTTGCGGAACGGAAATACGGACATATAGAAACTGAATGCACACGGAGTAAATTCCAATTTTTTGCAGACCCATTGAAATGAATGGTTCCGTATACAGTCCACAAAAAAATAAAAAAATACAATTGGACACAGAAAGAAAATACGTTCGTGTGCATGAGGCCATATAGAGTGGGCCATAATGGCTAAGGTCAGTTATTGGCTGCGGCGACTCATGTGACTATCTATTTGGAAGTTTAGAAGTTTACAGGATGAGAACCAGAAGGCTGCTGAAGTAAACTGGGGCTGGAACTGAGTGATGGCTAGCAGGTGTCATTTTTTTCAACAGGTTGCTAGTTGTGCTGGACAACCCTTTTAAGACTGTCTGTTTAGGTTTAATGTCTTACATTTAAACAATATTAGTAAATCTTCACATATATTAAAGGAGTTATCCGAGACTAAAAAATGTCCCCCATATGTCTGGGCCCCTCACACAGAATCTACTTACCTGGCTGCCCTCCCCTGTTCCCCAAACTGCTGTTGCTGTTTCTTCCCATGCGCGGATGAAAACATCCGGTGTCGGTGGGAGCAGCCAATGGCAGGCGGTGATGAGCCTTCCTAGCGTCACCAGAGATGCTAGGGAGGCTCGTCCCCATCCTACCATTGGCTGCCCCAAACCCCCCCCCCTCCCGATACCGGATGTTATCAACCGCGCACGGAGAGAAGCAGCAGCGGTGCGGGGACCAGGTGCAGCGCAGGTAACCAGATAAGTAGATTCAGTGTGAGGGGCCCGGGCCTATGGGGGACATTTTTTAGTCTCTGATAACCCCTTTAACTTGTGGATTTAAATGTGGATTTTTTTTTAAACTTTTTTGTAGCAGTGATAGGACATGGGACAAGAATTATTATTGCAAAAAAACGACATCATAATGTTTTTATTAAATGCGTTTATGTATAGAAGTCAACAGGGAAAAAAAAAAAATAATCATTACATTGGCTGCCTCAGTATTTTTCCATCTGATTTTTTTTTCAGATTCCCACTACACAGTATGCAATATTAAATAGTGCCACTAGAAAGAAAAACTAGTCCTGCAAAAGACAAGCCCTCCAGGAATGAAGCAAGTAAAATACAACAATGGAAAATTGCCGGGGGTTGAAGGGGTTAATGTCTAGATTTATTGTTCCTTCATATTGCATTTTTAAATTTTTCATCATAATAAACTTTTCATGTGCAAGCAAATAAAACCTAGCATTTTTGTGATCATGTGCGCTGTACAGTGCCTTGCAAAAGTATTCACCCCCATGACTTTTTTCGTATTTTGGTGCCTCACAACCTGGAATTAACATGGATTGTTTGAGGATTTGCATCATTTAATTTACAGAACATGTCCACAACTTTGAAGATGTTTTTTTTTTTTTATTATTGTGAAGCAAACAAATAGGACAAAATAACAGAAAAAGTCAATGTTTCTATTGGATTGAGCTCTGGGTTTTGTTTAGGCCATTCCAACACATTTTACATGTTTCCCCTTAAACCACTTAACTGTTACTTTAGCAGTGTGTTTGGGGTCATTGTCCTGCTGGAAGGTGAACCTAGCCTCAAATCACGCACAGAGTGGGACAGGTTTTGCTGAACAATATTCCTGTATTTAGCACCATCCATCTTTCCCTCAACTCTGACCAGTTTCCCAGTCCCATCCCCACAGCATGATGCTGCCACCACCATGTCTCACTGTGGGGATGGTGTTCTTGGTGATGTGTTGGGTTTGGCCAGACATAGCGTTTTCTTTGATGGCTGAAAAGTTCAATTTTAGTCTTATCAGAGCAGAGCACCTTTCTCCTTACATTTTGGGAGTCTCCCACATGCCTTTTCGCAAACTGACAACGTGCCTTTTTGTTTTTAGCTTAAAGTAATGGCTTTCTTCTGGCCACTCTGTCATAAAGATCAACTCTATGGAGCTTACTGCTTATTGTCGTGCTATGGACAGATACTCCAGTCTCTGCTGTGGATCTCTGCAGGTCCTCCAGGGTAAACTTAGGTCTCTGTGCTGCCTCTCTGATTAATGCCCTCCTTGCCCGGTCCTTGAGTTTTGGTGGGCAGCCGTCTCTTGGCAGGTTTGCTGCTGTGCCATGTTTTTTCCATTTGGTTATGATAGATTTGGATACTTTTTTATCACCTAACCCTGACTTGTACTTCTCAACAACACTTGTTTGGAGAGTTCCTTGGTCTTCACGGCAGTGTTTGGTTAGTGGTGCCTCTTGCTTACCATAGGTGTTGCAGCCTCGTAGGTGTGCATATGTAATGACAGATCATGTGACACTTAGATTGCGCACAGGTGGACATTTCCCTAATTATGTGACTTCTGAAGGTAATTGATTGCACCAGAGCTTTTTATGGGCTTCCTAACCAAGGGGGCGAATACATACGCACATGCCTATTTTCTATTTCTAAACAATAGTTTTATTTATATATTTTTCTCATTTCACTTCACCAACTTAGACTATTGTGTTCTGATCCATCACATAAAATTCTTATAAAAAAAAACATTGAGCTTAAGGCTGTAATCTAACAAAACATGAAAAAGTAAAGGGGGTGAATACTTTTGCAAGGCAATGTATCTGTAAATAAAAAGTGTACGCATTACCCTCTTCAGGACCTTGCCATTTTTCCCCTTAAGAACCCGGCTGTTTTTTGGAAATTAGACATTTGTCAATTTATGTGGTAATAACGTTGGAACGCGCTTACATATCCAAGCTATTCAGAGATTGTTTTCTTGTGACACATTGTACTTCATGATAGTGGTAAATTTCAGTCAAAATTTTTCATTTTTATTTTATTTTTTACATGCAAAATTTACAAAAAAAATAGTAAATTTCTCAACTTTCCAAAATTCAATTTCTCTGTTTTTAACCCCTTGAGGACCTCCACCGTACATGTACGGCGGTAATTCCAGTCTTTAAACATGGCGTCCATCCGCACGTGCAGGGGGTGCCATAACCGCCAGGTTTCTGGTATTTTAAATAGCAGAGACCAGCGGCACATGTATGCGATCAGCCATAAGGCTGTTTGCATACATTTTCCCTTTTAGATGCTGTGGTCAAATGTGAGATCGGGGAACCTGTTACATTGCTGAAATAGCCCAAAGCATCAAGTAGGCTTGGAGTCTATTTCAGGAATATACCAATACATGCCACTAGGTGGCAGCATAGCATTGTTATATTGCAAATGAAGTGCTCCATAATGGCTATATAGCCATCAATGAACACATTGGGCAATCTAATGATTGCCAGATATTGTCACCCAAGGTAACTTAAAAAAAAGTAAAAAAATAAATAAAATAAAAATAAAAAATACTTAACCAATAAAAAAAACATCATAGGCATCGCTGTGTGCGAAAATGCCCATAAAATTAAGATGTAGCGTAACAGGAAAAAAAAAAAAGCCAATTCAGCATTTTTTGTCTTTTCAACTACCCAATAATTTTTTTAGAAAAAGTAATCAAAAAGTTGCACACACTTCAAATTGGTATCACTGAAAAGTACAGATCGTCCCGCAAAAAAATGAGCCCTCACAGCCCCGCACACATAATTACAAAAAAGTTATAGAGGTCAGAATATGGTTATAAAATATTTTTTTTTACCTCAAAGGTTTTAATAATTTTTTCAGTATTAAAACGCAAGAAAAATTATACAACTGTGGTATCATTGTAACCGTACTGATCTAGAGAATGAAGATAGCAGGTCAATTTTACTGCATTTCTGCATTACCAATTCTACCCCATTTGTATTTTTTTTTCGCTTCCTACTACATGGTATGTAACCGTAAATGGTGCCATTAGAAAGTACAACTCGTCCTGCAAAAAATTAGCCTTCATAAGGCTATGTGAATAGAAAAATAAAAAAAGTTAGGACTAAAGGTAGGCGGGAAGTGAAAAATGAAAATGCAAAAAAAAAAATCTCAGGGTCCTTGAAGGGTTAAAACAGATAGTGATACCTCATATAATGGTTATTACTTTACATTCCGCATATGTCTACTTCATGTTTGAATCATTTTTGGAATGAAATTTTATTTTTTGGGGACGTTACAAGGCTTAGAAGTTTAGAAGCAAATCTTGAAATTTTCAAGAAAAAAAAAAAAACACTTATTAAGGACCAGTTTAGGTCTGAAGTCACTTTGTGAGCCTTACATAATAGAAACCCCCCAAAAATGACCCAATTCTAGAAACTAAATCCCTCAAGGTATTCAAAACTGATTTTTACAAACGTTGTTAACCCTTTAGGTGTTCCACAAGAGTTAATGGCAAATATAGATGAAATTTAAGAATTTAAATTTTTGGGCAAATTTTCCATTTTAATCCATTTTTTCCAGTAACAAAGCAAGGGTTAACAGCCAAACAAAACTAAATATTTATTGCCCTGATTCTGTAGTTTGCAGAAACACCTCATATGTGGTCGTAAACAGCTGTACGGGCACATGGAAGGTGTAGAGGGAAAGGAGCGCCGTGTGGTTTTTGGAAGGCAGATTTTGCTGGACTGGTTTATTTACACCATGTCCCATATGAAGCCCCCCTGATGCACCCCTAGAGTAGAAGCTCCATAAAAGTGACCCAATATAAGAAACTACACCCCTCAAGGTATTCACAACTGATTTTACAAACTTTGTTAACCCTTTAGTTGTTCCACAAGAGTTATCGGCAAATGGAGATGAAATTTAAGAATTTAGATTTTTGGGCAAATTTTCCATTTTAATCAATTTTTTCCAGTAACAAAGCAAGGGTTAACAGCCAAACAAAACTAAATATTTATTGCCCTGATTCTGTAGTTTGCAGAAACACCCCATATGTGGTCGTAAACAGCTGTACGGGCACATGGAAGGTGTAGAGGGAAAGGAGCGCCGTGTGGTTTTTGGAAGGCAGATTTTGCTGGACTGGTTTATTTACACCATGTCTCATTTGAAGCCCCACTGATGCACCCCTAGATCAGAAACTCCATAAAAGTGACCCCATTTTGGAAACTACAGGATAAGGTGGCAGTTTTGTTGGGACTATTTTTAGGGTACATATGATTTTTGGATGCTCTATATTAAATTTTTGTGAGGCAAGGTTACCAAAATTCTGAAATTTCATCTCCATTTGCCATAAACTGTAGTGGAACATCTAAAGGGTTAATAAAGTTTGTAAAATCAGTGTAGTTTCTTATACTTTTATGGAGTTTCTACTCTAGAGGTGCATCAGGGGTTCTTCAAATGGGACATGGTGCCCAAAAAAAAGCCATCAAAATCTGCCTTCCAGAAACCATATGGCGTTCCTTTCCTTCTGCGCCCTGCCGTTTGGTCATACAGCAGTTTACGACCACATATGGGGTGTTTCAGTAAACTGCAGAATCAGGGTAATAAATATTAAGTTTTGTTTGGCTGTTAACCCTTGCTTTGTTACTGGAAAAAAAATGGAAAATATGCCAAAAAATAGCTATTTTGGCACCATTTTTATTTAACTTTTTTGACCGTGTTCATCTGAGGGATTAAGTCATGAGGTATTTTTATAGAGCAGATTCTTACGGACGCGGCGATACCTAATATGTCTATATGTCTTTAAAAAAAAAAAAAAAAAGATTTTAGTATCTCCATAGTCTAAGAGTCAGTTTTTTTAAAAGTTTTTAACCGATTCTCTTAGGTAGGGGCAAATTTTTTGTGGGATGAGAGGACTGTTTTATTGGCACTATTTTGGGGGGCATATGACTTTTTGATTGCTTGCTATTACACTTTTTGTGATGTAAGGTGTGTAAGAGAGTGTCTGGAGTGGTAGTGGATGGAAGATATGTGGAGTAAGAGCCGGGTCTTTTGTGTTTTGTCAGTAGTGAGTGCTGTCACGCAGCGGTCCAGGCCGGCTCTTACTGGGAACAGGCAAAGAGCAGGGTGGGTGTCTGTTCCCCCCGGACCACCACGGGTGGATGGGTTTCGGTTCTTGGTGTCAGTCTACACTGATCCGGGCAGGTTGGTTATCTCTGGCCTTAGTTGGGTAGGGAAGGAGTTAATCCTTCATTATGCTCAGTGGGTGTGGTCTGCCTGCTACACCCAGGGCTGTGAATATAGGTTTGATGCTCACTGACTGTGGGGTGATGAAGTGAGGTCTCCTGTCTCACTGCAGGAAGCTGTATGGGAGGCTGATCGCACGGCCGGGCTGAGCTCTGTAGTCCACTCGTCTAACAAAGACTGCCCAAATGCTGCAGGCTCAGCGAAGGACCAAAAGAAGGGATCCTGTGGCCGGAGCCAATCCCTTGTCCAGGCCGACACGTGGCCTGTCTAACTTGCGCGAACTTGGACAAACCCGCCCCACGACAAGGTGTAGTACTGATCACGGATGTGAGAGACTGTGTGAACAGGCACCAATACGCCTGCAGCGGGGGGGGGGGGGGGCGGAGCCTGGCCGTGCTGCTGAATGGCCGCTGGAAACTGAGCTCCTTATCCGAGCTGGCAGTTATACCCTATAACTAGCGCTTCGTCTAAGCAATTATGGGTAAACTTGGCAAAGACAAGCCTAAAGACCAGGCAGACTCGACACAGAGTCGTCTAAAACAGCCTGACATGGATAAATATCTAAGAAATAAAGCTCAAATTGCAAGCGCTGGTGCGGCCAAGATGGCGCCGTGCGCCACTCAGCACTCGGATATGGAGGACCTCTCGGAGACCGGCAGCATCTCTGATGCATCCGATACCGGACCATGCCGTTGGACCTCCCCCATCTCAGAATCTACCCTCCGGGTTGTCTTAAAATCAGCTCTATCGCCATTAACCCCTTAGGGACACAGCCTTATTACACCTTAGGACCAGGCCATTTTTTGCAAATCTGAGCAGTGTCACTTTAAGTGGTGATAACTTTAAAACGCTTTGACTTATCCAGGCCATTCTGAGATTGTTTTTTCGTCACATATTGTACTTCATGACACTGGTAAAATAAAGTTAAAAAAAATATCTAAGTTTCAGTTTCTCTACTTCTGTAATACATAGTAATACCCCTAAAAATTGTGATGACTTTACATTCCCCATATGTTTACTTCATGTTTGAATTATTTTGGGAATGATATTTTATTTTTTGGGTATGTTACAAGGCTTAGAAGTTTAGAAGCAAATCTTGAAATTTTTCTGAAATTTACAAAAACCCAATTTTTAGGGACCAGTACAGCTCTGAAGTCACTTTGCGAGGCTTACATAATAGAAACCACCCAAAAATGACCCCCTTCTATAAACTACACCCCTCAAGGTATTCAAAACTGATTTTACAAATGTTGTTAACCCTTAAGGTGTTGCACAAGAGTTATTGGCAAATGGGGATGAAATTTGAGAATTTCATTTTTTTGCCTAATTTTCCATTTTAACCCATTTTTTCCACTAACAAAGCAAGGGTTAACAGCCAAACAAGACTGTATGTTTATTGCCCTGACTCTTCCGTTTACAGAAACACCCCATATGTGGCCGTAAACTACTGTACGGCCACACAGCGGGGCGTAGAGTGAAAGGTGCGCCGTTTGGTTTTTGGAAGGCAGGTTTTGCTGGACTGGTTTTTTGACACCATGTCCCATTTGAAGCCCCCTGATGCACCCCTAGAGTAGAAACTCCATAAAAGTGACCCCATCTAAGAAACTACACCCCTCAAGGTATTCAAAACTGATTTTACAAACTTTGTTAACCCTTTAGGTGTTGCACAAGAGTTATTGGCAAATGGGGATGAAATTTGAGAATTTCATTTTTTTGCCTAATTTTCCATTTTAACCCATTTTTTCCACTAACAAAGCAAGGGTTAACAGCCAAACAAGACTGTATCATTATTGCCCTGACTCTGACGTTTACAGAAACACCCCATATGTGGCCTTAAACCACTGTACGGCCACACAGCGGGGCGTAGAGTGAAAGGTGCGCCGTATGGTTTTTGGAAGCCAGATTTTGCTGGACATTTTTTTTGACACCATGTCTCATTTGAAGCCCCCTGATGCACCCCTAGAGTAGAAACTCCATAAAAGTTACCCCATCTAAGAAACTACACCCCTCAAGGTATACAAAACTGATTTTTACAAACTTTGTTAACCCTTTAGGTGTTGCACAAGATTTAATGGAAAATAGAGATACAATTTAAAAATTTCACTTTTTTGGCAGATTTTCCATTTTAATATTTTTTTTCCAGTTACAAAGCAAGGGTTAACAGCCAAACAAAACTCATTATTTATGGCCCTGATTCTGTAGTTTACAGAAACACCTCATATGTGGTCATAAACTGCTGTACGGGCACACGGCAGGGCGCAGAAGGAAAGGAATGCCATACGGTTTTTGGAAGGCAGATTTTGCTGGACTGGTTTTTTTGACACCATGTCCCTTTTGAAGCCCCCTGATGCACCCCTAGAGTAGAAACTCCACAAAAGTGACCCCATCTAAGAAACTACACCCCTCAAGGTATACAAAACTGATTTTACAAACTTTGTTAACCCTTTAGGTGTTGCACAAGATTTAATGGAAAATAGAGATACAATTTAAAAATTTCACTTTTTTGGCAGATTTTCCATTTTAATATTTTTTTTCCAGTTACAAAGCAAGGGTTAACAGCCAAACAAAACTCATTATTTATGGCCCTGATTCAGTAGTTTACAGAAACATCCCATATGTGGTCGTAAACCGCTGTACGGTCACACGGCAGGGCGCAGAAGGAAAGGAATGCCATACGGTTTTTGGAAGGCAGATTTTGCTGGACTGGTTTTTTTGACACCATGTCCCATTTGAAGCCCCCCTGATGCACCCCTAAAGTAGAAACTCCAAAAAAGTGACCCCATTTTAGAAACTACGGGATAGGGTGGCAGTTTTTTTGGTACAAGTTTAGGGTACATATGATTTTTGGTTGCTCTATATTACACTTTTTGTGCGGCAAGGTAACAAGAAATTGCTTTTTTGGCACCGTTTTTTTTTTTGTTATTTACACCATTCATCTGACAGGTTAGATCATGTGGTAATTTTATAGAGCAGGTTGTCACGGACGCGGTGATACCTAATATGTATACCATTTTTTTTATTTATGTACGTTTTACACAATAATTTCATTTTTAAAACAAAAAAAATGTTTTAGTGTCTCCATAGTCTAAGAGCCATAGTTTTTTAAATTTTTGGGCGATTATCTTAAGTAGTGTCTAATTTTTTGTGGGATGAGATGACGGTTTGATTGGCACTATTTTGGGGTGCACATGACTTTTTGATTGCTTGCTATTACACTTTTTGTGACGGAAGATGACCAAAAATGGCTTTTTTTACACGCTTTTTTTTTTTTTTTTTTTACGGTGGTCATCTGAGGGGTTAGATCATGTGATATTTTTATAGAGCCGGTCAATACGGACGCGGCGATACCTAATATGTATACTTTTTTTTTTATTTATGTAAGTTTTACACAATGATTTCATCTTTGAAACAAAAGAAATCATGTTTTAGTGTTTCCATAGTCTAAGAGCCATAACTTTTTCAGTTTTTGGGCGATTATCTTGGGTAGGGTATGATTTTTTGCGGGATGAGATAACGGTTTGATTGTTACAATTTTGGCGTACATGCGACTTTTTTTATCACTTTTATTACCTTTTTTGGGAAGTAAGGTGGGCAAAATTCGAATTTCATCATAGTTTTTAATTTTTTATTTTTATGGCGTTCACCGTTCGGGTAAAGTAACATTACCGTTTTATAGATCAGGTTGTTACGGACGCGGCGATACCAAACATGTGTAGGGAATTTTTTTTTTTCATTTTTAATCAGTGATAAATGTGTTTTTTGATTTTTACTTTATTTTCACTTTTTTCACTTTTTTTTTTGACCCAGACCCACTTGGTTCTTGAAGATCCAGTGCGTCTGATGTCTGCATAATACAGTACAGTACAATATATATTGTACTGTACTGTATTTTAATTACACTTTGTCTGAACAGATCTATGCTTTCAGCACAGATCTGTTCAGAACCATGGACAGCAGGACGCCTGAGAAGGCGTCCTGTTGCCATGGGAACCTTCCCCGTCTGCTCAGTAGTGGCCAGAACTGCGCAGACGGGGAAGGGTAAGGACGGGGCTCTGGGGGGGGCTGCCTGGAAGCTCTCTCCCTCTCCATTCGGGGGGCTGCAAAGGCACAGCAGCCCCCCGATGGGAGAGGGAGGGAGCTCCCTGAGCTGTTAACCTTTTCCATACAGCGGTCCGTCACCGATGTCAGCCGTTTATACCAGGGTGCCAGCAATGTGCTGGCACCCTAGTATACCCACTAGACGCCAACGATTACGCAATGGGAGGCGGGGGGGGGATCGCGATCCCGCCTACCTCACCGCCCGCCTCCCGCACCGCCCGCAACCCTCCCCCTGCACCTCCCACCGTGCTCAAATAACTCAGGGGTGCAGGGGGGAGGGATACTGGAAAAAAAAAATTAATCCTAAAGTTTCTGATCCCCACGGTCAAGGACCGCGGGGATCAGAAACTGCAGAAATCGCAGCAAACCGCAGGTCTGAATTGACCTGCGGTTTGCCGCGATCCCCGACATGGGGGGGTCACGGGACCCCCCCGCGCATTTAGCCTAGGTGCCTGCTCAATGATTTGAGCAGGCACCGGGTTCCGATCACTGCCAGCCGCACGGCAGTGATCGAAAATGCACAGGGCGTACATGTACGCCCTGTGTCCTTAAGTACCAGGGCACAAGGGCGTACCTGTACGCCCTGTGTCCTTAAGGGGTTAAAGAAGGATTTGGCAGACATTATAGAGGAGTTGAGACACCTAGGCCACAGAATGGTTGCTATGTAGAATACCCAGGAGGTGATCCTGACTCACGGGGAAAAAGTAGGTGATATGCTCAAGCCCCACACAGACCTGCTCAACGAGGCATACCTACGATAAGACCAGGAGAATCGTAGCAGAAGACGGAACCTGCGCATCCGCGGTCTTCCTGAATCATTTGCACCTGAAGCGCTCCAGTCAGCAGCGCGCAAGATCTTTGCTACTCTACTAGGCCAAGACAGGGCAGAGAATATCGTCACTGAGAGAATCCACAGGGCCTTCAGACCTGCACCGAAACTCAATGAGCCGCCACGGGATGTCATCTGTGGACTTTTGACCTACATAGATACGGCAGCTCTCCTAAAGGCAGCCAGAGAGGAGGCCCAGATCCGGTACGAAGGTAGCCCTATCCTTTTCTTCCAAGACCTGGCACCCTCCACCCTTGCAAAGCGTCGTGCCCTGCGCCCATTGCTGGATGTGTTGAGCTCTACCTCTACCCCGTTCCGCTGGCTATACCCATTCAGCTTGTCCTTTTAATAGGAACAGGAAGCAAATCACCATTTGCTCCCCTTCTGACCTGAAACCAGCCTGGGACATTTTAGGCATTACTCCTATTGATATACCTTCCTGGCTCCCTGCTGATCACAACATCCCTCTGCCTGTGCTGCCTCATCCTGAAGCCTGGCAAAAGGTTACGCCAGGGAAAGTAGACAAAACCAGAAGAGGACGTTGACCATTTGTCTATTTGTTACCGAAATATGATTAGTTCTAGACAGGGGGCTTATTGTTACCTGTAGCCTCCCCTTTCACTTGTTTACGCCTTTAACCGCCTCAGGACCGCCGCACGCAGGATTGCATCCTGGCGGCGGCCCTGTTATTCCTCCAGGACGCGCCGATGCGCCCTCTCGCGAGACGCGAGATTTTGGGCAGAGCCGTCTGGCACATGCGCAGTGCGGGCCGGGAATCGTTACATCAGAAGTTTGTCGCCAGCCTGCCAGCCAATGATCATCGCTGGCAGGCTGGTGACTTTAAAAAAATGTAATCAGAAGACATATAACACCTTATATTTATAAATATAAGGTGTTAAATGGCTTCTGTGCTCCTCTGCTGGTCCTTTTCGTCGGTTGGTCCCAGCAGAGGAGCACACATCACAGTGAGTACACCAAACACTACACTTAGCCCCCAGATCGCCCCCCATCACCCCAATTAACCCCTTGATCACCCCTGTCAATCACTAGTGAAAGGGATAAAAGTGATCAGTGTAAACTGTCACTTTTTTTTTTTTCACTAGTATTGATGGTTAGGTTTTAGGATAGTTTAGGCCCCTTTGTTAGGTAGTTAGCATCGGTTAGCGCCCAGCCCACCGCACAGCAGTCACTGATTCGCTGATTAGCGTATCGCTAATCGGCATCGGTACTTTTATAGTATCTATAAGTGATCAGAACTGATCACAGTCAGATCTATAATAGTATTAGTGTCACCTTAGTTCGCCCTGCCGCAGTGACAAAAATGTATTTATTTTTTTATCAATGCGCAATCACTACACAAGCGCTGCGCGATAAACAAATCAGTTTTGATATTTTTTATCAATCGCAGCGGCTTCCGGTACTTCGCTAGCCTCCCATTTGTAAGACAGGCTTCCTTTTTTTCTTGGGTAGTCTCAGGGAATACCCACTAAATTTAGTTGACCAAATGGCAAGTAAGGGGTAGTCTTCTGAAGAGGTCTACAAGCTTCTAACCCAGTCAGATGAGGAATGGGAACCCTCATCTGACGAATCCAGCGGGTCAGAATACGAACCTGTAGAAAGCAGTGGCAGTCTGACCCAAAGTTCGGACGATGAGGTTGAGGTCCCTGATACCACCAGGCGTACCCGGCCCCCGTGTTGCTAGACCACAGGTTGCACAGGATCCGCTTCAAGGGCAGCAGAGTGGGGCTGGCACTGTCGGATTACGTGGTGAGGCATACACCAGCAGCGCAGCCCATCCTGGACCTAGTACCAGCATTGCCGTACAACATGGTGAAGTGGCGAGCACCAGAAGGGCAGTTGAAGCTGGTACGGTGGCACGTGCATTAGTTCCCCCGTCGCAGCCACCACACAGACAGGCCCGTAGAGTCCCTGAGGTGCTAGCAAACCCTGATTGGCAGCCCCCAACTTCAGCCGCACCAGTAGTTCCCCCTTTCACCGCCCAGTCTGGAGATCGGGTTGAGACAGCTCAGATCGGATCGGCACTGGGGTTTTTTGAGCTGTTCTTGACTGCGGAGCTCTTGGACTTAGTTGTGGCAGAAACAAACCGGTATGCCACTCAATTTATAACCGCCAACCCGGGAAGCTTTTATGCCCAGTCTTTCCGTTGGAAACCTGTCCACGTTTCCAAATTTAAAACTTTTCTGGTCCTTCTCCTCGACATGGGCCTAACAAAAAAGCATGAACTGCGGTCATATTGGTCCACGAACCCAATTCATCACATGCCCATGTTCTCTGCTGCCATGTCCAGGACACGATTTGAGACCATCCTGCGTTACCTGCACTTTAGTGACAACAGCACCTCTCGTCCCAGAGGCCACCCAGCTTTTGACCTGCTCCACAAAATTCGGCCCCTCATAGACCACTTTAACACCAAATTTGCAGATTTTTAGACCCCTGAGAAAAACATCTGCATAGACGAGTCCCTTATACATTTTACCGGGCGCCTTGGCTTCAAACAATACATCCCAAGCAAGAGTGCCCGGTATGGGGTCAAATTGTATAAGCTCTGTGAAAGGGCCACAGGCTATACGCACAAATTTTGAGTCTATAAGGGTAAAGATCAGACCCTGCAGCCGGTTGGTTGCCCTGACTACCTGGGGAGCAGTGGGAAGACAGTCTGGGACTTGGTGTCACCCTTATTTGGCAAGGGGTACTATCTTTATGTGGACAATTTCTACACAAGTGTGCCCCTCTTCAGGCATTTGTTTTTAGAACTTATTGGCTGCTGTGGCACCGCGCGACCTAGTCGCCGGGGCTTCCCCCAACGGCTCGTTACCACCCGTCTTGCAAGGGGGGAGAGGGCTGCCTTGTGTAACGAAGAACTGCTCGCGGTGTAATGGAGAGACAGCGTGACGTTTACATGCTCTCCTCCATTCACGTAGACACGACAATACAAATTGAACGAGCAACCAGTGTCATTGAAAAGCCCCTCTCGGTCCACGACTATAATTTGCTCATGGGAGGGGTGGACTTCAATGACCAGATGTTGGCTCCCTATTTAGTTTCCCGCAGACCAGACTCTGGTATAAGAAGGTGTCTGTATATTTAATTCAATTGGCACTGTATAATAGTTTTGTTCTCTACAGTAAGGCTGGGAGAACAAGATCCTTCCTCAAATTTCAGGAAGAGATCATAGAGAACCTCCTGTATCCAGGAGGTTCCGTGGCCCCAACCACCAGTGTAGTGAGCCGTCTACACAAGCGACATTTCCCCAATGTTGTTGCTGGTACCTTAAACCAAGCGCCACCCCGAAAAAAATGTTGTGTCTGTAGCAGGAGTGGAATAAGGCGTGACACCCGCTATTTCTGTCCTGACTGCCCTGACCATCCTGCCCTATGCTTAGGGGAGTGTTTCTGGAAGTACCACACACAGGTACACTATTAGTATAGGGATTGCGTCGCACAGGACAGGCACACAGGGCTCTTAGGGCCCTTTCACTCACAGCTGCTGCAAACCTCTCCTTTCACCTGGGACAAATGTACTTCGCCACATCTCTGGGCGATTTGCGCTTTGCACATTGTCCCATGGGGAAGGAGAGGTTTGTCCTATAAAGGTAAAAAAATAAATAAAAAAATAAAAATCACCGGTAAGCAAAAAAGTTAATGTTCTGTTCCAAAAGTTCAATAAAGTTTATAAAAGTTAATGTTCTGTTCAAATGTTATATAAAGTTAATGTTAATAAATTTATTGTGTTGCAGCCTGCTTTTTTTTTTTTTTTTTTTACCTTCTAGGTGGACCAACCGATGAACCAGCTGCAGCACTGATGTGCATTCTGACAGAAGCATTCCGCTGCTGTCAGATTACACAAAAGTCGGTGTATGCGGCGCTGCAAAATGGGATTTCTCCTCTGCAGTAAAAAAGATATGTTTGCCGAGGCTTATGAGCTGAGGGGTGTTGTTGATATGCTTTGGCAAACACTTTGTATATAAAAAAAAAAAAAAAAAAAAAAGGCAATGATTTATTCATCCACATCGATTGATGTGAATGGAGAAATCGGGTTTGCAAGGGCATACGAGCTGAGTGGGTTTGGATGTTGGGCGGAGCTCCTATGTCCTGGCAGACGTCTTTCTCCTCCTTTTTTTTTTTTTTGGGCAGAGATTTTTTCATCCACCTTGATCGATGCGAATGAAGAAATCTGTGCCGTTGATTTTTTCCTTCAGCCCAGAGGCTGAACGGGAAAAAAAAGATATCATTACCCGTATGCTCAATATAAGGGGAATAGCAGAAACTCCTAATGCTGGCCATACATGTAATGATTGCGGAGACCCTCAAATGCCAGGGCAGTACAAACACCCCACAAATTACCCCATTTTGGAAAGAAGACACCCCAAGGTATTCGCTGAGGGGCATATTGAGTCCATGAAAAATTTAACTTTTTGTCCCAAGTTAGCGGAAAGAGAGACTTTGTGAGAAAAAAATAAATAAAAATTTCCGCCAACTTGTGCCAAAAAAAAAAAAAAAATCTTCTATGAACTCGCCATGCCCCTCATGGAATACCTTGGGGTGTCTTCTTTCCAAAATGGGGTCACATGTGGGGTATTTATACTGCCCTGGCATTTTAGGGGCCCTAAAGCGTGAGAAGAAGTCTGGAATCCAAATGTCTAAAAATGCCTTCCTAAAAGGAATTTGGTTCCCTCTGCGCACCTAGGCTGCAAAATAAGTGTCACACATGTGGTATCGCCGTACTCAGGAGAAGTTGGGCAATGTATTTTGGGGTGTCTTTTTACCTATACCCATGCTGGGTGAGAGAAATATCTCTCTAAAAAATGACAACTTCGTATACAAAAAAATGGGAAAAGGTGACTTTTAGAGAGATATTTCTCTCACCCAGCATGGGTATATGTAAAAATACACCCCAAAACACATTGCCCTACTTCTTCTGAGTACGGCGATACCACATGTGTGACACTTTTTTGCAGCCTAGGTGGGCAAAGGGGCCCAAATTCTAAAGAGCATGTTTAGGATTTCACAGGGCACTTTTTACACATTTGGATTTCAAACTACTTCTCACGCATTAGGGCCCCTAAAATGCCAGGGCAGTATAAATACCCCACAAGTGACCCCATTTTGGAAAGAAGACACCCTAAGGTATTTCGTGAGGGGCATGGCGAGTTCATGTAAAATTGTATTTTTTGTCACAAGTTAGTGGAATATGAGACTCTGTAAGAAAAAAAAAAAAAAAAAAACATTTTCCGCTAACTTGTGCCCAAAAAAAATCTAGGAACTCGCCATGCCCCTCACGGAATACCTTGGGGTGTCCTCTTTCCAAAATGGGGTCACTTGTGGGGTATTTATACTGCCCTGACATTTTAGAAGTCCTAATGCGTGAGAAGTAGTGATCACTTCCGAACCAGGCCCTAGAGGCTCATGTTACAGTCCTACATAAAGCTAATAAAGACCCACTTAATTGCGGGAATTACCGACCGATATCCTTGCTCAACACTGATATTAAATGGTGGGCTAAAATCCTAGCCCAACGCATTCAGTTGGTCCTGCCCACCGTAATAAACAAGGAGCAAGTAGGATTTGTTAAAGGTCGGGCAGGGAAAAGAAAACACAGTTCGCTTGTTACGATTAATAGCTCATGCCCAAACCACACATACCTCAATGGCTTTGCTGAGCACAGACGCAGAAAAGGCTTTTGACAGTCAGCTGGCAATACATGGCGGCGACTCTGTCAGCCTTCGGCCTCTCTTCTCAGTTCATCCATGCGGTCTTTACTCTCTATTCTACACCATCGGCGAGGGTGAAAATTAATGGCACCTTGTCACCACCGTTTCATATCTCAAATGGCACGCAACAAGGTTGCCCATTATCACAGGCTCTATTTGTCTTAGTAATGGAGACCTTGCTTTCCAAGATCAGGCAGGATCCTGAAATCCAGGGAATTAAAATAGGCGCTCATACACACCTGACTGCAGCATTCGCCGATGGTCTCCTAGTTATGACCTCCAACCCTTTAATCAGGTTTCCCAGATTAATATCCATATTTAGAGACTTTGGGTATGTGTCGAATTTTAAAATTAATTACAACAAGTCGATGGCCTTAAATATATCATGCCCCGTCTCCATAACTACTTCACTTAAACGGACCACCCCCTTTACATGGACCTCTAAAAGCATACAGTTTTTAGGGATCCACGTCTCTGCCAGCCTGAGCAACCTTTTTTCCCTTAATTATACTCCTCTTCTACAATCAATTCGGTCCCATCTTAAGTCCATAAAACTTCCCTTTATTTCTTGGGTGGGGAGGAAAAATTTTCTTAAGGTATATATAGTGCCTAAGTTACTTTATCTCCTCCAAGTTCTCCCTATTTGGCTACCAAATTCCTTATTTGTGGAGACTCGGAGGGTATTGTCCTTCTTTCTGTGGGGTGGCAAATCCCCTAGAATAGCCTACGCTACTCTGACTAGAGAGAAGAGATTTGAAGGCTTTGGTCTGCCAGACACACATTTATATTATAAAGCTATACAATTAACTAGGTGCCTAGAGTTGCTATCTCCTAGCCCTGTGAGTCTCTGCACGGAAATGGAAAAATCAATGTTAACTATCTCTGATAAAGCCATTCTATGGGGGATTAGACCTTTTAGAAGAGGAATAACACATCCTGCACTTCTGAAAGGGGCACTAGCGGTTTGGGCCGAGTTCTATGACAACCACGCTATTCAATTCCCGTCCCCGAACTTGCCCTTAGATCTACTACAATTACACATACATCCTCAAATTACTCAGCTCTCTGGAGTTTGGCCCCTATTATCATCAGTTACCTTAAAAGACATACAAGAGAAGGATGGGTCTCTAGCTTGGGACAATGTATTAACCCTTCCCAAAGTCCGCGCATCACCCTTTTTCCACCTGCACGATTTCCATAGAGAGATTAGCTCAGCTTCGGTTCCCCACAATCCCCAAAACCCTAAATCTTGGATCGAACAACTGTTAGATAGAGACCCCCTTCCAATAAACCGGTTTTCCCTTTCGTACAAATCGGCCTTATCATATAAACTCCCAGTTGTTCATTTTATACAAGCCTGGGAAAAATAACTTTCTATCACTCTTTCTGATCCAGAGAAAGCATTTATACTAACCAAATATCACGGCTTTAATAGGTGCATCAGAATTCAAGAAAACGCGTACAAATTGCTCTCCAGGTGGTACAAAACACCAGAGTTTCTTCATAGTATTAGCCCTAATATATCGGAGCAGTGTTGGAGATGCGGGTCTGGCAAGGGCTCACTTTCACATATTTGGTGGTTCTGCCATCACATCCAAGCCTTTTGGCTGGAAATTAAGGAGTTAATCAACCAAATATGTTCCTTATCCATCACACTAGATCCCAAATTAGTCCTACTCTGGAGCCCATCGGTCAGTTTTATCCCCTCAAAACGCAACCTTCCCACTATGCTAATTACAGCTGCTAGATTACTCATACCCTCCTATTGGCTAAAGGATTTCCCTCCCCCTACCTCGGCGTGGATAGAAAAAGTGGATCAATTGTATCGCTTTGAGGAATTAGCCCATTGGGAGACTCATTCTCGTTCAACCTTCCTAAAGATTTGGGGTCCCTGGAAAGCATATAGGAAGTTCTCGTGAATATAGCACATACATTAGAGTTAATATTAGCTCACCCTGGGGAGAACATATACTCTCCCTTAGGTCTATACTAGGAGATCCTGGGATCGCCACCCTCCTCCGTTTACTCTGGACTCATCCTCTCGCGGCTTTGTTTGTTCGTGGCCTCTAGCGTTGATGACAGATGTGGTTTTGCATATTGAGATCTATATCGCCGTCATGAGCATCAAGTTAGCTTGACACTCCTTCCATTTATCGTACATCCTGACTGCAAAGGACAACCCCCCCTCCCCCTCTCCCTTGTTTTTTACCTCTTTCCTATCCTCTATTCTACTCTTTTTTTTTTTTCTCTCTCTCTCTTCCTCTTTATCGTTTGTCACGGTGTACATGATATTCAACTATATTTTAGCTGACACACAGTTGCTGTTTAGTATACATATATGTCACCCTGGTCATTATATAGCATTTATCTGCTCCATTCTGCCTTAAGAACCTGCTAGACACCTAGCCTATGTCTAGTCCCGTTTAACTTCAGATGCTTAACCTGTGCTTGTTATATGTGTCTTGACTTGTGACTGTATTATTATTGGTCATTGTACACCGTCTCTCTCTTGTCTACCTTTATATATCAATAAAAAGAGATTTAACAAAAACAAAAAAGACACCTGCAGTGTTTGGGGCTCCGTTTGTCTCCTGAGCCTCTATACTGCCACCGCTACCATCTGCCTACCAGAGCACACCCCCACCGGTGACAAAAAAATACCTTTTTTTTGCACCGTTTTTATTTTATTTTTTTGACTGTTCATCTAAAGGGGTTAGGTCATGGGGTATTTTTATAGAGCAGATTCTTACGGGTGCGGCGATGCCTAATATGTCTACTTTTTTATTTATTTCAGTTCTCCAAAATATCATTTTTGAAAAATGTTTTTTTTTTGGGTGTCTCAAGTCTGAGAACCATGTGGTACTCCCTGAAGCAACCAATAATGCAGAGGCCCGGATGATCGTGGCACGTGTCACACTGAGTGGTGGTGTCCTTCTGTATCCCCCTCCTGTGACACACACAGCACCTTTTTTGGGACCGTCCCTTCTTTCCAGTATGGGGGACCTTACCAGGAAAGTGTTGGCCAGGGACGATCCGGGTGACTCCAGTTTCCGAGGTACTCCAGCCTGCTCTTTCCCGGTCAGAAAAGATCAGGTCATTAAGGACTGCCTCATAGAACTGAAGGAATTTCCCTGTGTTATCAGCGCTCTGGGTCAGCACAAAAGAGTTGTACAAGGCAACCTGTACCAAGCAGACCGCAATTTTTGTACCATGCCCGAGTTTTGTGCATGGCGTTATATGGCTTGAGGACTTGATCAGAGAGATTAACTCCTCCCATATACCGATTGTAGTCGACGATACAATCGGGCTTGAGGACCGTTGCCGGGGTACCTCGCACAGGGACAGGGGTGATGCCGTTACAGTGAATTGTGGACAGTGCAAGGACATCCCTCTTGTCCTTATATCTAACCAGCAACAGGTTTCCACTGGTAAGGGCACGGGTCTCACCCCTGGGGATAGGTACCTGGAGGGGGAGGGTAGGTAGGCCGTGTTGATTTTTCCACACGGTCCCACAAGCGGACGAGGATCTGGCGGCGAGGGACTGGAACAAGGGGATACTAGTATAAAAGTTATCCACGTACAGGTGGTAATCCTTATCTAGCAGTGGGTGCTTAAGGTCCCACACAAGTTTCCCGCTAACACCCAGAGTGGGGGGACATTCTGGGGGTTGAATATGGGAATCTCGCCCCTCGTACCCATGAAACTTGTAAGTGTACCCTGAGGTACTCTGACAAAGTTTGTACAGCTTCACGCCATACCTCGTCCGCTTAGAGGGAACATACTGGCGGAAAATGAGTCTCCCCTTGAAAGCAATGAGAGACTCATCAACCGCGACCTACCTTCCAGGTACATAGGCCTCCAAAAATGTGTCCCCAAAGTGATCGATGACCGGCCAGATTTTGTACAGGCAGTCATAAGCAAGATCACCTGGGGGGGGGGGGGGAGACATGCTGCATTATCTGCATAATGCAGGCATTTCCGAATGGCCTCAAAACGGGAGAGTGTCATAGCCATACTGTAAAGTGGGGTCTGGTAGAGGACGTCCCCACTCCAGTACAGCCTAACACAGTTTTTTGGGACTAGGCCCATGTGCAGCACGAGGCCCCTAAAACTTCCTCATCTCGGCTGCACTGACAAGAGTCAGCCACCGGCCCTAGCCAAAAAGGAGCCTGGATGTTGAGCAATAAACTGTTGGACGTACAAGTTTGTTTGCTCCACCATCAGATTCACAAAGTGGTCACTGAAAAAAAGACTAAAACAGTCATATTCAGTGAAGCCCACTGTGGGAATCTGGATTCCTGCTTGTCCAACAAAATCAGGAATCACAGGCTCAAAATCCTCTGGGGTACGCCATGCAAGTTCACCGGTAGGGGGCTCAGGTGGACTTATCTGGTGGGCCAGAAAACTAGTACGAGCCCCAGAGCTGCTCGTAGTAGTTGGGCCACATGGTCCCTGGCAAGCTGCAGCACCCCGGGGGGGGGGGGGGGTCTAGGGTCACACACAGCTGTGCTGTAGACCCCAGACACCCGATCAGGGTGATGCAAAAGTTTTCCCCCTAAACTTTCCCTGAATATCCCTGCCTAACCTAACCTTTCCCTAACCTGTCCCTATATATCTTTCAGGCACTGTGGAGGGTCAGAATATGTGCTGGGCAGAGATGGGGGTGTTGGGCACGGGTCCGACGCTCTCGCTCCCGGTCACAAAATGGAGGAGGAGAGGAGAGCTGGGAGGGGTTAACCCCCACCCGCCCAGCCAATAGCAAGCGATCCTGAGAGGTGATGTTGTGATCATAAATACACATGACATACCGGTACGTCACGTGTCCTTAAGTACCAGGGCATCATGATGTACCGGTATGTCATGTGTCCCCAACAGGTTAAAGGAAAATGTTGAAGAAATTTCAGAATTTCACTTTTTGGGCAGATTTTCCATTTTAATCAATTTTTTCCAATAACAAAGCAAGGGTTAACAGGCAAAAAAACTCAATATTTATTAGGGCTTGTTCACACGACCGTTGCCTCTCCGTGCCCCTGCTGTGGACCGCAAATTGCAGTCCGCAATGCACGGGCACCGGCCACGGGGCTGCCACATACGCATCGCGACCCCTTTCACTTAAATGGGGTCCGCGATCAGTCCGTTCCATAAAAAAATAGAGCAAGTTCTATCTTTTTGCGGTGCGGAGGCACGGAACGGAACCCACAGAAGCCTCAATAGTGCTTCCGTAGGGTTCCATTCCGTGCTTCCGTTCCGCACCGCATCTCTGATGCGAAATGCACATGGCCGGTGCCCCATTTATTGCAGACCCACCGTATGATGGCTGCAATACGGCAATGGAGTGGGAAAGGCCGTGTGAATGAGCCTTTACCATGATTCTGTCGTTTACAGAAACACCCCATTTGTGATTGTAAACCACTGTATGGGCAGGGCGCAGAAGTAAAGGAGCGCCATGTGGTTTTTGGAGTGCAGATTTCACTGGGATAATTTTAAGTTGCCATGTCACATTTGAAGACCCCCTGATGAACCCCTAGAGTAGAAACTCCAAAAAAGTGACCCCATTTTGGAAACTACGGGATAAGGTGGCAGTTTTGTTGGTACTATTTTAGGGTACATATGATTTTTGGTTGCTCTATATTGCACTTTTTGTGAGGCAAGGTAACCAAAAATTGCTTTGGCATCTTTTTTATATTTTTTGTTATTTACAACGTTCATCTGACAGGTCAGATCATGTGCTATTTTTATAGAGCAGGTTGTTACGAACGCGACAATACCAAATGTGACATAATAAAGCATTTTTTAAAAAAAAAAAAACATTTTTAGCGTCTCCATATTCAGAAAGTCAGACTTATGTAGGGGCTCTTTTTTTTTTTTTTTTTTTGAGTTTGATTTGTACTATTTTAGCAAGCATATGACTTTTTGATCGCATGGTATTACACTTTTTTGTGATGTAAGGTGAAAAAAATGGCTTTTTAACACAGTTTTTATTTTTTACGGTGTCCACCTGAGGGGTTAGTTCATGTGATATTTTTATACAGCAGGTTGTTACGGACGTTGCAATACCTAACATGTATACTTTTTTTATTTATTTAAGTTTTACACAATAAAAGCATTTCTGAAACAAAAAAATCATGTTTTAGTGTCTCCATATTCTGAGAGCCATGTTTTTTTTATTTTTGGGGAGATTGTCTTAGGTAGAGTCTAATTTTTTGCAGGATGAGGCGACGGTTTTGATTGGTACTATATTGGGGTGCATGTGACTTTTTCATCGCTTGGTATTACCGTTTTTATTCCCTTTTTTTTTTTTTACGGTGTTCACCTGAGGGGTGTCGAGAACCACGCCTGACTCCGTTATACCCGGGGTCAGGAAGTCGCAGCGGTTGGCTGTGCGCTCTATGTAGAAAGATAGGGCTGTTTCTTTATGGTAGCTTTCTGGGTTTGCTTTGCAACCCTTTTTGGCTCACTCAGGGATCCGTAGCTCCTTCTCCTCAGCTGTTCCTTGTCCAGCACTCCCAACCTCCTTATATTCCCCTCTCCCACTTCTCTGGTTGCCAGATATAGAGCTTCCTGCACTTCTATACTGACCCACTGGAGCTGTGTTGCTGCGTTCCCTGGTTGTTCCAGAACGTTAACCTCCGAATCCCTGTTGGGCCTTTGTGGTCTGCTGTTGTCGCCCACCTGGGATTATATGTTTGTCTGTCCTCTCCTTGGTGTTTTCCTCTTAGTGTCAGTGGTGCGGACTAGTTATCCCACCGCCCCGTTCACTACCTAGGGCTCATCTTAGGGAAAGCCAGGGTTTAGGCACGTGATCGGCGTACGGGTGAGAACCTGTCTAGGGATGTCAGGTGCCAGCCGCAAGGTGAGTCAGGGGTCACCACCTTTCCCTCTCCCTTGGGCAGGGCCTTCCCTCTTCCCTCCCTTTGCGTGACGCCGGTCATTACATTATATCTGGCCCTTATTTTGTGTAGGTAAAAAAAAAAACTTTTTTTACCTACTTAGAATCCAGTATGGACCCAATTGCTGCTTTGTCAAGGCAATTTCATGGCCTGTCTTTGGAGGTGGCAGGATTGAAGGCGTCGGTCCTTCAGCAACAGCAACAATTACAACTGACCGCAAGCCCAGTGGTTGCTACAGGTAACCAGGTTGTTGCGGAACCCAAGGTTGCTCTCCCTGACAGATTTTCTGGGGGAAAGGACAATTTTGTGACATTCCGTGAGGCCTGTAAATTATATTTTAAGCTGCGCCCTTACTCCTCTGGTAATGAAGAACAGCGGGTGGGGGTTGTTTCCCTGCTGCAGGGGGACCTGCAATCCTGGGCGTTCTCTTTACCCACTGATTCCCAGGTGGATGAATTTTTTGGGGCCTTGGGTCTCATATAAGACGCCGCTGACCGAGTCGCACTGGCTGAATCAAAATTACGGAGACTCCTACAGGGAGAGCGGCCAGTAGAGGAGTATTGCTCTGAGTTCCGTAGGTGGGCTACGGATACCCAGTGGAACGACCCGGCTCTCAGGAGTCAGTTCTGCTCTGGGTTATCCGAAAGGGTTAAGGATGCGCTTGCGCTGTATGAGACCCCCTTTTCCCTTGATGCGGTTTTGTCCCTTTCTATCCGAATAGACGTCTTAGGGACAGATTGAAAGACCCGGAGCAATTGGTAACCCCTCCCAAGCAGCAGTCAGTTTGTACGGACTTAGACGAGCCTATGCAGCTAGGAGGAACTACTCGTCAGGTCCATCCTCCTGAGGTTCGCCGTAGGCGTGGGGTTTGTTTTTTCTGTGGGGAGAGGGGTCATTTCATTAACCACTTCAACCCCTCTAGCTAAAACACCCTTAATGACCAGGCCACTTTTTACACTTCTGCACTACACTACTTTCACCGTTTATTGCTCGGTCATGCAAATTACCACCCAAATGAATTTTACCTCCTTTTCTTCTCACTAATAGAGCTTTCATTTGTTGGTATTTCATTGCTGCTGACATTTTTACTTTTTTTCTTATTAATCTAAATTTAACGATAATTTTGCAAAAAAAAACGACATCCATATATAAATTTTTCGCTAAATTTATTGTTCTACATGTCTTTGATAAAAAAATAAAAAAAATGTTTGGGCAAAAAAAGATGGTTTGGGTAAAAGTTATAGCGTTTACAAACTATGGTACAAAAATGTGAATTTACGCTTTTTGAAGCAGCTCTGACTTTCTGAGCACCTGTCATGTTTCCTGAGGTTCTACAATGGCCAGACAGTACAAACACCCCACAAATGACCCCATTTCGGAAAGTAGACACCCTAAGGTATTCGCTGATGGGCATAGTGAGTTCATAGAGCTTTTTATTTTTTGTCACAAGTTAGCGGAAAATGATGATTGATTTTTTTTTTTCTTACAAAGTCTCATATTCCACTAACTTGTGACAAAAAATAAAAACTTCCATGAACTTACTATGCCCATCACAAAACACCTTGGGGTGTCTTCTTTCCAAAATGGGGTCACTTGTGGGGTAGTTATACTGCCCTGGCATTTTAGGGGCCCATATGCATGAGAAGTAGTTTGCAATCAAAATCTGTAAAAAAATAAAAAAAAATGCCCGGTGAAATCCGAAAGGTGCTCTTTGTAATGTGTGCCCCTTTGCTCATCTTGGCTGCAAAAAAGTGTCACACATCTGGTATCGCCGTACTCAGGAGAAGTTGGGCAATGTGTTTTGGGGTGTCATTTTACATATACCCATGCTGGGTGAGATAAATATCTTGGTCAAATGCCAACTTTGTATAACAAAATGGGAAAAGTTGTCTTTTGCCAAGATATTTCTCTCACCCAGCATGGGTATATGTAAAATGACACCACAAAACACATTCCCCAACTTCTCCTGAGTACGGCGATACCACATGTGTGACACTTTTTTGCAGCCAAGGTGAGCAAAGGGGCACACATTCCAAAGAGCACCTTTCGGATTTCACAGGCCATTTTGTACACATTTTGATTGCAAACTACTTCTCACGCATATGGGCCCCTAAAATGCCAGAGCAGTATAACTACCCCACAAGTGACCCCATTTTGGAAAGAAGACACCCCAAGGTATTCCGTGAGGGGCATGGCGAGTTCCTAGAATTTTCTTTTTTTTTTGTCACAAGTTAGCGGAAAATGATGATTTTTTATTTATTTATTTTTTCTTACGAAGTCTCATATTCCACTAACTTGTGACAAAAAATAAAAAATTCTAGGAACTCGCCATGCCCCTCACGGAATACCTTGGGGTGTCTTCTTTCCAAAATGGGGTCACTTGTGGGGTAGTTATACTGCCCTGGCAATTTAGGGGCCCTGATGTGTGGCAAGTAGTTTGAAATCAAAATCTGTAAAAAATGGCTGGTGAAATCCTAAAGGTGCTCTTTGGAATGTGTGCCCCTTTGCCCACCTAGGCTGCAAAAAAGTGTCACACATCTGGTAGCAGAAAAGATGATATTTGCAATAGGGAACTATTAGCTATTAAACTAGCGTTTGAAGAATGGCGTCACTTTTTAGAGGGGGCAATCCACCCCGTGACTGTGATTACGGACCACAAAAACATTCTGTACCTCGAATCAGCTAAGCGTCTCACCCCTAGACAAGCTAGGTGGTCGTTATTTTTTACCAGGTTTAACTTTGTTATTACCTATCGTCCTGGGGCAAAAAATACCAGGTCCGGACCTAGGAGTGAATGACTGTGTGGTTGTCTACTAGGAATATTAAATTAAAGGTTCCCTCTTGGAAACTGGGTCCTAGGTTCATTGGCCCTTATAAAATTGTAGCCATCATTAACCCCGTGGCTTTTCGCCTGGAGCTACCTCAGACTTTTAAAATCCATAACGTCTTTCATAAGTTGTTACTCAAGAAATATGTTCCACCTCTAGAACTGTCACCGCTGCCACCCCCTCCTGTTGTTGTGGATAGTAATCTAGAGTTTCAGATATCCAAAATTGTTAATTCTCGTCGGGTCCGCCGCTCTCTTCAATATCTGGTGCATTGGAGAGGTCACGGTCCCGAGGAAAGAATGTGGGTTCCTGCGTCTGAGGTAAACGCTGACAGGCTAGTTTGGGCTTTTAATGCCTCTCATCCTGAGAGACCTGGTTCTGAGTGACCGGAGGCCCCTTGTAGAGAGGGGGGTACTGTCACGAGGGTGTCAAGAACCACGCCTGACTCCGTTATACCCTGGGTCAGGAAGTCGCAGCGGTTGGCTGCACGCTCTATTTAAGATAGGGCTGTTTCTTTATGGTAGCTTTCTGGGTTTGCTTTGCAACCCTTTTTGGCTCACTCAGGGATCCGTAGATCCTTCTCCTCAGCTGTTCCTTGTCCAGCACTCCCAACCTCCTTATATTCCCCTCTCCCACTTCTCTGGTTGCCAGATATAGAGCTTCCTGCCTGGACTTCTACAGGTCCTTCTAAAAAAATTAGCATATTGTGATAAAGTTCATTATTTTCTGTAATGTACTGATAAACATTAGACTTTCATATATTTTAGATTCATTACACACCAACTGAAGTAGTTCAAGCCTTTTATTGTTTTAATATTGATGATTTTGGCATACAGCTCATGAAAACCCAAATTTCCTATCTCAAAAAATTAGCATATTTCATCCAACCAATAAAAGAAAAGTGTTTTTAATACAAAAAAAGTCAACCTTCAAATAATTATGTTCAGTTATGCACTCAATACTTGGTCGGGAATCCTTTTGCAGAAATTACTGCTTCAATGCGGCGTGGCATGGAGGCAATCAGCCTGTGGCACTGCTGAGGTGTTATGGAGGCCCAGGATGCTTCGATAGCGGCCCTAAGCTCATCCAGAGTGTTGGGTCTTGCGTCTCTCAACTTTCTCTTCCCAATATCCCACAGATTCTCTATGGGGTTCAGGTCAGGAGAGTTGGCAGGCCAATTGAGCACAGTAATACCATGGTCAGTAAACCATTTACCAGTGGTTTTGGCACTGTGAGCAGGTGCCAGGTCGTGCTGAAAAATGAAATCTTCATCTCCATAAAGCTTTTCAGCAGATGGAAGCATGAAGTGCTCCAAAATCTCCTGATAGCTAGCTGCATTGACCCTGCCCTTGATAAAACACAGTGGACCAACACCAGCAGCTGACATGGCACCCCAGACCATCACTGACTGTGGGTACTTGACACTGGACTTCAGGCATTTTGGCATTTCCCTCTCCCCAGTCTTCCTCCAGATTCTGGCACCTTGATTTCCGAATGACATGCAACAGTCCAGTGCTGCTTCTCTGTAGCCCAGGTCAGGCGCTTCTGCCGCTGTTTCTGGTTCAAAAGTGGCTTGACCTGGGGAATGCGGTACCTGTAGCCCATTTCCTGCACACGCCTGTACACGGTGGCTCTGGATGTTTCTACTCCAGACTCAGTCCACTGCTTCCGCAGGTCCCCCAAGGTCTGGAATCGGTCCTTCTCCACAATCTTCCTCAGGGTCCGGTCACCTCTTCTCGTTGTGCAGCGTTTTCTGCCACACTTTTTCCTCCCCACAGACTTCCCACTGAGGTGCCTTGATACAGCAATTTGGGAACAGCCTATTCGTTCAGAAATTTCTTTCTGTGTCTTACCCTCTTGCTTGAGGGTGTCAGTGATGGCCTTCTGGACAGCAGTCAGGTCGGCAGTCTTACCCATGATTGCCGTTTTGAGTAATGAACCAGGCTGGGAGTTTTTAAAAGCCTCAGGAATCTTTTGCAGGTGTTTAGAGTTAATTAGTTGATTCAGATGATTAGGGTAATAGCTCGTTTAGAGAACCTTTTCATGATATGCTAATTTTTTGAGATAGGAAATTTGGGTTTTCATGAGCTGTATGCCAAAATCATCAATATTAAAACAATAAAAGGCTTGAACTACTTCAGTTGGTGTGTAATGAATCTAAAATATATGAAAGTCTAATGTTTATCAGTACATTACAGAAAATAATGAACTTTATCACAATATGCTAATTCTTTGAGAAGGACCTGTATACTGACCCACTGGAGCTGTGTTGCTGCGTTCCCTGGTTGTTGTTCCAGAACGTTAGCCTCCGGATCCCTGTTGGGCCTTTGTGGTCTGCTGTTGTCGCCCACCTGGGATTATATGTTTGTCTGTCCTCTCCTTGGTGTTTTCCTCTTAGTGTCAGTGGTGCGGACTAGTTATCCCACCGCCCCGTTCACTACCTAGGGCTCATCTTAGGGAAAGCCAGGGTTTAGGCACGTGATCGGCATACGGGTGAGGAACCCGTCTAGGGATGTCAGGTGCCAGCCGCAAGGTGAGTCAGGGGTCACCACCTTTCCCTCTCCCTTGGGCAGGGCCTTCCCTCCCTTTGCGTGACGCCGGTCATTACAAGGGGTTACGTCATGTGATATTTTTATAGAGCAGATGGTTACGGACGTGGCAATACCTAATATGTATACTTTCTTTTATTTAAGTTTTACACAATAATATCATTTTTTAAACAAAAAAAAAAAATCATGTTTTAGTTTTTGGGCGATTGTCTTAGGTAGGATATAATTTTTGCGGGATGAGATGACAGTTTTATTGGCAATATTTTGGGTTGCATTCGATTTTTGATCACTTGGTGTTGCACTTTTAGTGATGTAAGGTGACAAAAAAATGTTTTTTTCACAGTGTTCACCTGAAGGGATAGGTCATGTGATATTTTTATAGAGCCGGTCGTTATGGACGTGGCAATACCAAATATGTCTGTTTTTCTTATTTTTTACAATTTTACGTGTAAAGGGGTATTGTTTTTTTTTACTTGAAACTTTATTTATTTTTTATTTAGGAAAACACTTTTTTTACTTTTTATTTTTGTCCCAATCTGGGATGTCAACTTCTGGGGTTTGATCTCCTCTGCAATGCATTACAATACAGCCTGTAATGTAATGCGTTGCATGTCAGCTTGTATGCTGACAACCTGCCTATGAGACCCAGCCTAAGGCCCCTTTCACACGGACGAGTATTCTGCGCGGATGCGATGCGCGAGTTGAACGCATTGCACCCGCACTGAATACCGACCCATTCATTTCTATGGGGCTGTTCACATGAGCGGTGATTTTCACGCATCACTTATGCGTTGCGTGAAAATCGCAGCATGCTCTATTTTGTGCGTTTTTCACGTGACACAAGCCCCATAGAAATGAATGGGGTTGCATGAAAATCGCAAGCATCCGCAAGCAAGTGCGGATGCGGTGCGATTTTTCACGCACGGTTGCTAGGAGACGATCGGGATGGAAATCGCGGGTGTTCCCGCAACGCACCCGCACATTTTCCCGCAACGCCCGTCTGAAAGAGGCCTCTTTCAAACGGGCGAGTTTTCCACGCAGGTGCAATGCGTGAGGTCAACGCATTGCACCCGCACTGAATCCGGACCCATTGATTTCTATGGGGCTGTGCACATGAGCGTGTATTTCACGCATTACTTGTGCGTTGCGTGAAAATTGCAGCATAATCTTTATTGTGCGTTTTTTACAAACACCCCAAACAAGTGCGGATGCGGTTTTACGCATGGTTGCTAAGGAGACGATCGGGATGGGGACCTGATCTTTATTATTTTCCCTTATAACATGGTTATAAGGGAAAATAATAGCATTCTTAATACAGAATGCTAAGTAAATTAGGGATGGAGGGGTTAAAAAATAAACAAATTTAACTCCCCCCATCCACTTGGTCGCGTAGCGGATCTCCTCTTCTTTCTTCAGGAGCTGGGTAAAGGACCTTTGATGACGTCACTGCGCTCATCACATGGTCCATCACCATAGTGATGGACCATGTGATGAGCGCAGTGACATCATTAAAGGCCCTTTACCCAGGTTCTCAAGAAAGGAGATCCGCTACGAGACCAAGTGGATGGGGTGAGTTAAATTTGTTTATTATTTTTAACCCCTCAATGGACATTTTACTAAGCATTCTTTATTAAGAATGCTATTATTTTCCTTTATAACCATGTTATAAGGGAAAATAATAAAATCTACAGAACACCTAACCCAAACCCGAACTTCTGTGAAGAAGTCCGGGTTTGGGTAGCAAACATGCCCATTTTTCGTGCAATTAAAACACTTTTTCGCGGGACGCATCCGCATCCCTATCCAGCCATCACACGTGATGCACGTGTGAAAGAGGCCTTAGGGCTGGATCTCACAGGCTTCCGTAGAAGGCACGTTCCGATGCCTATGGAAGGCATCGGGCTTGTCTTCTCTGCCATTGGGTCCCCGCCACTGCAGTGCAGTGGATGCGATGGGGAAGCAGAGGGCACGTGTACCCTCCGCAAACCCCTTGCATGCTGCGGTCAGCTTTGCCGGAGGCATACAAGGAGTTAATACACAATATGCAGCAGGGGCACGGCTGTCAGTAACTGACAGGCCTCAACCACTGATCAGGCGAGCACAATACCTGCACCCGCCTGATCGGCCCATGGTACATGTACGTCGCTGGTCCTTAAGTCACGTCCACCAGCGCCATACATGTACGGCGCAGGTCCTTAAAGGGTTAAGTGGCATGTGGCACAGTTAGTGACATGTTAGGTTAGTTTCACACCTGCATCCAGCTGTTCCAGCAGGCTGCAGTTTTTGTATGGCCAATTTCCAGCATATTTTCCGGGTAGCGGCTGGATCTTTGCTGTACCCCATAGTCAATGGGGTCTGGCAAGCAGGTGGCAGTACCCGGCAGTGCCGGATCGGGAACAGCCTGCCGCAGAGGGAGCTGCAGTTGTGGAACACAGCAATGTATTCATTGACAGAGAGTACACTACGTGCAGAATTATTAGGCAAATTAGTATTTTGACCACATCATCCTCTTTATGCATGTTGTCTTACTCCAAGCTGTATAGGCTCGAAAGCCTACTACCAATTAAGCATATTAGGTGATGTGCATCTCTGTAATGAGAAGGGGTGTGGTCTAATGGCATCAACACCCTATATCAGGTGTGCATAATTATTAGGCAACTTCCTTTCCTTTGGCAAAATGGGTCAAAAGAAGGACTTGACAGGCTTAGAAAAGTCAAAAATAGTGAGATATCTTGCAGAGGGATGCAGCACTCTTAAAATTGCAAAGCTTCTGAAGCGTGATCATCGAACAATCAAGCGTTTCATTCAAAATAGTCAACAGGGTCGCAAGAAGCGTGTGGAAAAACCAAGGTGCAAAATAACTGCCCATGAACTGAGAAAAGTCAAGCGTGCAGCTGCCAAGATGCCACTTGCCACCAGTTTGGCCATATTTCAGAGCTGCAACATCACTGGAGTGCCCAAAAGCACAAGGTGTGCAATACTCAGAGACATGGCCAAGGTAAGAAAGGCTGAAAGACGACCACCACTGAACAAGACACACAAGCTGAAACGTCAAGACTGGGCCAAGAAATATCTCAAGACTGATTTTTCTAAGGTTTTATGGACTGATGAAATGAGAGTGAGTCTTGATGGGCCAAATGGATGGGCCCGTGGCTGGATTGGTAAAGGGCAGAGAGCTCCAGTCCGACTCAGACGCCAGCAAGGTGGAGGTGGAGTACTGGTTTGGGCTGGTATCATCAAAGATGAGCTTGTGGGGCCTTTTTGGGTTGAGGATGGAGTCAAGCTCAACTCCCAGTCCTACTGCCAGTTTCTGGAAGACACCTTCTTCAAGCAGTGGTACAGGAAAAAGTCTGCAAGGTAAGAAAAACATGATTTTCATGCAGGACAATGCTCCATCACACGCGTCCAAGTACTCCACAGCGTGGCTGGCAAGAAAGGGTATAAAAGAAGAAAATCTAATGACATGGCCTCCTTGTTCACCTGATCTGAACCCCATTGAGAACCTGTGGTCCATCATCAAATGTGAGATTTACAAGGAGGGAAAACAGTACAACTCTCTGAACAGTGTCTGGGAGGCTGTGGTTGCTGCTGCACGCAATGTTGATGGTGAACAGATCAAAACACTGACAGAATCCATGGATGGCAGGCTTTTGAGTGTCCTTGCAAAGAAAGGTGGCTATATTGGTCACTGATTTGTTTTTGTTTTGTTTTTGAATGTCAGAAATGTATATTTGTGAATGTTGAGATGTTATATTGGTTTCACTGGTAAAAATAAATAATTGAAATAGGTATATATTTGTTTTTTGTTAAGTTGCCTAATAATTATGTACAGTAATAGTCACCTTCACACACAGATATCCCCCTAAAATAGCTAAAACTAAAAACAAACTAAAAACTACTTCCAAAAATATTCAGCTTTGATATTAATGAGTTTTTTGGGTTCATTGAGAACATGGTTGTTGTTCAATAATAAAATTAATCCTCAAAAATACAACTTGCCTAATAATTCTGCACTCCCTGTATGATTTTTACGTTGTCAATCCATAGGATGGCAGAATAATGGAAAACAAAAGAGAATAACTAAACTGAATTACAGTGACGTATAATGAAAATTTATTAATACACTTTTACAGCTTTATATAATGCAGGATGTGATAACAATAATTATTATAAATATGCACAGTTATATGTGCTAAACACAAATATGATAAAGACACTTATGTAACATATCGCTGAGGGGGATCTTTGCTTCTCACAGATGACCTACATTCCAAATTTCACATATTAGAAACAAGCACATCTTGTTCAGCAAGCACAGATCTTCCACTGCTAACCATCGGTGGCTTCTCGCTGAAATGAAAATATTTATATTGATATCAATTATATGCATCCTACAAACCGCCACACCAATGCATGGAGGATAACATCATGCAGGTGCAGCATATGTTCCTCACAACAGGTGCTACAAGTTTCATTTTGTATCATCTGCATATTCTTCCTAAACTGGAAGATAAAAAGAAAAGCTTACAAAAGGGAAGGGAAACATTTTATGCCACAAACTTCATGGCACTCTGGTAATGCTGTATATGTTTTGGACATAGGGGGTCATTTATCAAAGACTAGCGCTTTGATATCCCCTATGCTGCCAGAGGATGCACCTAATTCATGATTAGGTGTGTGTCTTGTCATAAATTAGGCACATCTTCTAGCAGTGCATGCCTTGTTTGAAATCTACTCCAGTCCCTAACTTAAAGGGTTTGTCACACAAAAAATATTCTACAGTTTTCAAACTAGCACCTGGATCTGAATTTGTGATTACATGTAATTAAAACTGTAGCATAGCCACTGAGTTATTCAATAAAATGCATGTGTATAGCGCCACCTGCGGTTGTTTTTATTTTTAATTATTTCTTTGTCCGGCTCAGAGAAGGCTGCACATGCTCAGTTTAATCCATTAAGTTCTTTCTGAGACGTGATAGGGAGAGAACTCCAGCAGAGTAGACACGCCCCCTGAGCTGCAGCAAAAAAGACTCTTCCATTGAGCTGATATAAATCTAGGAGAGCAGTGAATGTGGAGATCTTGGGATCCATATGAGGTACAGGGCTGGTTTTAGCTTTGTTAGAAAGCGATTGGCATGTACTATATGACGTACATTTTCATTATATTCAGGAGAGGTCCTCATTACATCGGTAGGGATCTGACACCTGGCACCCCAGCCAATCAGCTGTTTGAAGAGAAGGCTGCGCTTAGGCGGACGCCCCCTTCCCTTCTATAACGACTTCAGGTAGGGACAGACATTGAGCCTTAAGGCTAGAACACAGCCTGCTTTCCCTACCTACTTGAATTACAAACCCTAGATAGCTAAACCGCAACTGGTTGACTGTCCCTAGGCTATTTAAGTGCAGAGACGGACAAAAAACAAAGACAGACAAACACAATACCAGTCGTATGTAAAGGGTTCAGAACCATACAGGCTACGCAGTACCAAACCAGAAACAGAAAGTGGTCAGAAGACAAGCCGGAGAAACATGAGAAATCCAATAAAGCCCAGGAGCAAAAACTAGGAATACAGCTAGTGAGTTAAAGAATATCACTGGTAATGGTGTATGGCCAGGAAGGGATTTAAATAGAGCACAGAGTCCCTGGTACTTGAAAGGAAAATATCCAGCACCTCGATTTTTCGTGATTAAGCTGGATACTTTCCTTTCAAGTACTTGAGTCTGGGTCTCTTCCCATCCGTGCACCTTCCAAATTGCTGATGCAGGTGAGCTTGACTTTTACTATTGCTCACTAAGTCCCTGGGTCAGAACCTGATAAGTCCATGACTTGGGAGCTCCATTAGTCAGAAACACTAGTACACAGTAATAAAGCAGTTGAGCTGATCAGCCTATTGCTAATCTCCCCCAGCACACAACCACTGTTGGGAGAAACAGAGCATTGCATCCTGTTACTAAGGATACAGTCGCATCACAAGGGGGCGTGGCTCATTAGCGTGCCTCTCCAAACACAGCCATGCTGAGGATCACACTTTCATTGTTTACCTGCTCGCCATTGGCATCGTAGGTGTAATTACAAGACGCTGTCCCATTCACTTCTATGGGATAGCTCCTTCCTATTCAAGCGTATAGGAAGGAGCCATCTTATAGAAGTAAATGGGACTGCTTCTTGTAATTACAGTATACTGCTTACTGCTGAGATGTCGACAGCAAGCAGGTAAGCAATGAAGGGAAGGCTGTGCTGGTGCCAAGTGTAGGACCCCCGCCGATCTGATATTGATGACCTATCCTGAGTATAGGTTATCAATATTAAAATCCTTGAAAACTCATTTAACTGTACTATATCTGTGTGTTTTATATATATATATATATATATATATATATATATATATATATATATATAGTTTTGTTCTAACAAAAAAAATTACTATTTCTTGTGTAACCAAAGCCATAACCTTTAATCAATAAAGCAGTGAATTTGTTTAGCAGGTAGTTTTTACCAGGGCTGTGGAGTCGGTAGATAAATGCTCCGACTCCGACTCCTCAGTTTTTTGTACTTCCGACTCAGACTCCTCAGTTTTTTGTACTTCCGACTCCGACTCCTCTGTATTTAATATGCGAATGTATTTTATACATTCCTTGAAGGAAAGAAAGAAGTTCTTCTAAGCTCTTCTAGCACAGAGAGGTAGTTGGGCAGAAGCTGCTGCCTTCTCCTTTGTGTGCTGATCTTCTGCTGAAGATAGGGCAGTGGGAGGATCCAGGAAGGGACATTTATTTTAAAACATGATTTCCCTAGAAGAATCCCATAGTCATGTTTAAAGGTTAAGATAACATTCTGAGTTTACACGTTTTATAGCCTTAGCTGAATGACAGCAGTTTTTCCAATGGTTTACAGCTTCAGTCTTGAACTATTGACCCTCCATTCCCTTCACTTATACAAGTGTCTCTAGTCCTGCAAAACACATATTTACTTAATCCCTTATCAGTGAGAGGCTAGGTAAACCATGGGCATTGTGTTCCCTGTAACATCAGAACACAACACAATGGAAAGTATATGTATTGCCACTCCTAATTGTGCATTGCGTGCCATATAGTGAAGCATATGAAAAGCATGCTTCTTCACATCACTGAACGCGTTTGTTTTGCGGTTACGTGAGGCACTGCATGCATTGGCCTTTATTCTTACAGTAGAGAAGTCATTAATTATAACTGTTTATGAATTCGGACATTTAAACTTGCTTTTTTTTTTTTTTATTCCAATTTAAATTTAGTAGGAGTCTGAGTCGGAGTCGGTTCATTTTTTACCGACTCCGACTCCAGGTACCCAAAATGGACTCAGACTCCTCGACTCCGACTCCACAGCCCTGGACTTTTTACATATGATATAACTATGATTACTTTTCACGTTTTTTTGGAGGCTGGATAAACAGCAATTTTACCAGGGGTCATTACAGACATGAGTTTATTTTTGTTTTGTATTACTGTATATACAGACTCTTTTATTGCTTTATGGTTTGTTTGTTTTTACTTACAATTCAAAATATTTTCTTTCCTTTACAATATTTCTTAGCCCCCACAAGGGGACTTGATCAAGTGATCTTTTGATTTTTTTTTTACATAATTGTGGCGAAACCAACCTCGCCATGGTGTTTTGGAGGGGGCTGTTTGCCAGCCTCCTGCCCTGGGATTATGGTCCCTTAAGTTATTGGGTCTTAAGGCACTTGGGACTGAGCCCTCTGTCCCTGGATTGCATCCTTTGCCTTACTTGCTTGGATTTTACTATTCCCATGGTGAGAACAATGGATGAAGCACATGGTGAGAACAATAGAGAGCGGCCATTTTAACTCTCAGACCACTGCTTGACCCTCAACACGGAGCCTTGTCTCGTTATTGGGGGGATTCCCTGTATGCTGTTAGAGACTGATTGCCAGGAGTGTAAGCGGATTGTATGCTTTTCCTGTTCGTCTGCTGGCAGCTATTCGCAAGGTTCCAGGTTGGAGTGCTATTTTGTATCCAGTTCGGGAGTTTGGTGTTCTGCAGTAGCTGTGCCTGTCTCTCAGAAAGGGGCATATCGCCTAAATGGATTTTAACCCCTTGTCTGCTGAAACGGTCCGTTACAATAATAAACTGCACTTCTTACATAATGCAGTGTATTATGTCAGTCTGTCGGTATGTTGCTGTCAGGTGGCCTATAAGACCTTGCCTGACATCTTGCTTGGCAGACCCTCTCTCCATCATTAGATGTCTGAAACCCATAACAACAGTCTGCAACTCACAATCAAGTTGTGGGGCTGATGAAGTGACAGAGGGAGCCCCCTTCCCTCAGTATAACCATTAAGATGCCATAGTCAATACTGACTACAGCATCTAAGGAGGTTAAACAGCAAGGATAGGAGCTAGCTTTTATTGTTAATCTCTGCTGCAGATGGCATGGTCACAAGTGCTGTGGCCACAACATACTGTAGATTCGCATCTGTATGTTGAGGTGTGGAAACTTAGCTCTCAGTTCGACCACAGGTAGGGGTTAGGGCAAGGTTGCAAGTATTAAAGCCTTCATTATGCTTTGCTGGTAGGGCTTAGCGTTTACTATATCCAGTAGTCTAAATACCGACATCTACCAACTTAGGGGCTGTTTACATCTCGTTTTTGCTGTACATCAAGCGGATATGTTTGGACATACGTTAAAAAAAAAAAGTACACAAACGCATGCAATTTTGTGGTTATCTATCCTTTTTTTACGTATACTTTTGAAAAATGTGCATATGTTTACATACGTTGGTGTCTGTTTTTTTTTTTTTTTAAACTTAATTTTTTTTGCACTTTTGAACTATGTTTGCCCATTTATAGTCTATGGGTATGTCAAGCCATACGTTTCTATACAGCTTTCCCTTTACAAATGTATCCATTTGATATACAACAAAAAGGAGATGTGAACAGTCCCTAAGCCTGAAGAAGGTTTATTACCTGAAACATCACCTTAATGTACTGATACAACACAGCTGTGTTTATTACTCCCCAGTTGTGTTTTACTATACTTACCAGAACTTGCCACATACAACTTTGTACTTTGTTTTTAAATTGTTTTCTTACGGAGCTTGTTTTTGTTGTTGCAGAATTCTAAATGTAAACAAAACAAATTTAAAAGTAAAAATTTTACCAAAAGTAGATTATGAATAATGACAACATCATCTGCAGTGCACTAGTGACATACATGCCCCATTACAAAGTTATGTTGTTGTTCTGCAGTGTAAGGACTGTGACAAATGTTAATGTGTTTGATGTGTAAAGTCATGATCTTTAACCCCAATCTTTAAAGATGGTGCCCGCTCTCGATGGCAGCAGGCGCCATAACTGCCAGGTTTCTACTGTTTTAAACTATAATTATCGGCGACACTGCCAATCGCAGACCTTTAACGCCTTTGATGACCACTCCATCTGAGAGCACTAAAACTGAAAGCCATGCACTTCCCGGCCCCTGGCCATCTTCCCCTGGCTGAGATCGGGGCAGGTGTCCCATAATAGTAATAGAGGCTGATTACTAGTATATTCCAATGCTGGCCTGCATGTGGCAGCACAGCACTGTTATATACTGAATCCTGTAATGGATAGATATCCACATATACAAGTGAAAATCTAATGATTGCATGCTATAGTCACAGGGTGACTTAAAAAAAGTAAAAAAAAAAAAAAGCTTTTTAAAAATATTAATATTCAAATCACCCTCCCAAGAATAAAACAAATAAGGGTGGGTTCACACTAGCTTTATGGAGTCCGTTATGGCTTTCCGTTATAACAGGGTTATAACGGAATCCATAGGATGGAATGCAAAACAGAAGCCTTTAAGAGGCATTCCGTTTTGCTCCGTCCTAATAGAAGTCTATGGGAAAACAGATCGACAGGGCTGTCGACAGGGCTTTGTTTTCCGTCTTGCATAACGGGAACCAGATGGATCCGTTTTGCTGCCCATAGATTTCTATTAGGACGGAGAGCAAACAGAATACCTCTTAAAGCCATAACGGACTCCATAACGCTAGTGTGAACCCACCCTAAGTAAACAATAAAAAATAAACATCATGGGCATCGCCGCATCCAAAAACTATTGCACTATTAAAATATAAAATATGTATCCCATACGGCAAACAGCGTAACGGAAAAACAAGATTTTTGTGAACTCACCTGTAAAATCTCTTTCTCGCTTAGTTCGTTGGGGGACACAGGACAGTGGGTATAGCTGCTTGCTGCCACTAGGAGGCGGCACTAGGCTGAAAAGTGATAACTCCTCCCCTTGCCGGCTATACCCCCCTCGTGCCTGGAGAAAGCATATCAGTTTGTGCCCAAGCAACAGGAGTAGGAGAAAAAAAAACATATGGTAAACAACCAGTAAAACATACGGTAAACATGCCAGTCGGATCGAACCAGAACCGAGGACCATACTGGCTCCTCAACCGCATTCATTTGCGACAAACATAAGTTACTGGGTGGGAGCTGTGTTACCCAATGAACTAAGCGAGAAAGAGATTTTACAGGTGAGTTCACAAAAATCTCGTTTTCTCGCTCTGAATCAAAAGAGTGTATTTCAAATTTGCATGCATTGTCCATGATGAAAAAAACTGTGGGCGGATCCTGAATGCTAATGTCACCCCCAGATGTGTTTTGTTTTTTGACTATCTATATATATATATATATATATATATATATATATATATATATATATATATAACCCTATGTACTCTGTGTATACTCATTATTTTAACCTGAGGAAGGGGATCTTAATTCCCCGAAACGCGTTGTTTTTATTGCAAACCTATTTTATTGGAATAAAAAGAAGTTTGAAACTCAAGTTTGCATTGACCGGGTTTTGGAGCACCAAAAAGCAGAATTTCTTCTATTATTTATGCTACAGCCAGTGAAGAGGGACTGGACATCCTTCTACACTGGAACCATATCCTGTGAACAATTTCTTCATCTGATACGACTACAGTAGAGTTGTGCCTATCTTAGCAGAACTTGAAAAGGTGAGCCTCTAATCACTAAGTAATTCATTCTGTCCTATCTAAGAGTTAGGACGTACTACCCTATTGTGCGCTATTTTCTTGAGCCTTAGGCACGTCCACCCTGCATTGATACATTGTATAGTGAAAGGAGCTGAACGCAATACCAAGCACAGCCGCTATTCAATGTACGGTGATGTGCTTGGTGAGCTGGGAGAAGACTGCAGAACTCACAGGAGTGATCGGTGGGGGTCCCAGGTGTCGGACCCCCACCAATCAGATACTGATGACCTAATCTGAGGATACGTAATCCGTATCAGAATCTCGGAAAGGGTTAATAATGTATTGTATTATTACTGTCAAGTACCTACAGATTTCAGGCACACAGCTGAGGTTGGACAGGGTGATTCCAGAAATGTGTTGTGACATAATGGTCACAGACACTAAAGGGGCACTGGGTATCATATACAAGTTACTGGTGCAACTCTGTAAATACTGGCAGGTTTAGCAGTCACACGTCCGTAATACTGTCTCCATTCACACGTCCGTAATAATGGGTCTGCATCCGTACCGCAAATTGCGGAACGGGTGCGGACACATTCATTCTCTATGAAGACGGAATGGATGCGGACAGCACACAGTGTGCTGTCCGCATCCGCATTTACAGAGCGCGCCGCCGATCTTCCGGTCCACGGCTCTGGAAAAAAATAGAACATGTCCTATTCTTGTCCGCAATTGTGGACAAAAATAGCCATTTCTGTGTGGGTACCGGCCGGGTGTATTGCAGATCCGCAATGCACTACGGATGTGTGAATGGACCCTAAGGCCTCATGTACACCACCGTTTGGCGGCTCGGATGCGGACCCATTCATTTCAATGGAGCCGCAAAAGATGCGGACAGCACTCCATGTGCTGTCCGCATCCGTGGCTCCGTTCCGCAGCCCCGCAAAGAAAATATAACATGTCCTATTCTTGTCCGCGATTTGCGGACAAGAATAGGCATTTATATTGCCGGACGCCTTCCGTTTTTTGCGGATACGCGGTTTGCGGACTGCAAAAAACGGCTTGGTCGTGTGCATGAAGCCTAAGGAATAGAATAGGGAATGAAAGCTTCAGACAAAAACAGCTGTCTAGGACCTGCTTCCTGCAACCGCTCTGATCTTTAAGAGAACGTGCCCACTATGCTACCAGGCAGTGTACTTCTTCTAGAGACTGTAACCATTATGTTTATGTACCACTTAAAGTGAGAGTTATCAGCAAGAGCGTTATAGCTCTGTGAGAGAACATAAAATATTCTGGTTGGCATCAAAAGGTGACTGCAACATTCTAGCAGGGTCTAGTACCACCCCTGATATTAGCACCTGGACATCAGACTTAATGCAGTCAGAAACAGGAGTGGAACCTACAGAGAAAAACAATAAGGCCCCTTTCACACGGGCGAGTATTCTACGCGGATACGATGTGTGAGTTCAGCGCATTGCACCCGCACTGAATCAGGACCCATTCATTTCTATGGGGCTGTTCACATGAGCGGTGATTTTCACGCATCACTTGTGCGTTGCGTGAAAATCACAGCAAGCTCTATTTTGTGCGTTTTTCACGCAACGCAGGCCCCATAGAAGTGAATGGGGCTGCGTTAAAATCGCAAGCATTCGCAAGCAAGTGCGGATGCGGCGCGATTTTCACGCGCAGTTGCTAGGAGACTATCGGGATGGAGACCCGATCATTATTATTTTCCTTTATAACATGGTTATAAGGGAAAATAATAGCATTCTGAATACAAAATGCATAGTACAATAGCGCTGGAGGGGTTAAAAAAAAATGTAAAAAAATTTAACTCACCTTAATCCACTTCATCGCGCAGCACGGCTTCTCTTCTGTCTTCTTATTTGCTGTAGGAAAAGGACCTGTGGTGACGTCACTCCGGTCATCACATGATCCATCATCATGGTTAAAGATCATGTGACGGACCATGTGATGACTGGAGTGACGTCACCACAGGTCCTTTTCCTGCACACAGCAAAGAAGCCCGGCTGCGCAATCAAGTGGATTAAGGTGAGTTAAATTATTTTTTCTTTTATTTTGAACCCCTTCACTGCTATTGTACTATGCATTCTGCATTCAGAATGCTATTATTTTCCCTTATAACCATGTTATAAGGGAAAATAATACAATCTACAGAACACTGATCCCAAGCCCGAACTTCTGTGAAGAAGTTTGGGTTTGGGTACCAAACATGCCGATTTTTCTCACGCGCGTGCAAAACGCATTACAATGTTTTGCACTCCTGCGGAAAAATCGCACATGTTCCCGCAACGCATCCGCACCTTTTCCCACAACGCCCGTGTGAAAGAGGACTAATGGAAAGATTTGTGCCTCTTCCGCTTGTGGACCCAATCCTGGTTGTGGCTTACAAATACTGATGAAAAATACTGACTAAAAACTGACATTTATTATCCTCACTTTTCTGACTCAGCTGCAGTAATTTCATCCTTAGCTGCTCATTTTCTTTAACTATGTTCCTAATTTGTTCCAGCACCATTTCTTGAATTTCTTCCTAGAGAAAAAAAATAACATCTAAGCTTAATGTAAGAGGGTTATTCCAACTACAAGAATTTATAGCATAGCCAAAATGTTTGAGAGTTGGGGAAGACTTCCAGTGATCTGTTGAAGGCTGAGCAGGTAGCGGACTGTGCATGTATAGCATTTCCCAGAAAGCCCCAGTCGCAGAAAATGCCCTTCATTTCTAAAGTAGGCAAAAGTGAAATGCTCTACAAATTTGCTGTACCTTTCTTACTTTTCTTTTCTTTCTATAAGGCTTAGAAGACACAGGAACACGGTGATCGTTACTATGAAGATTACCTGCAGAGAAAATTAAAACATGTAAGCCCCTTACATACAGTTAATGTGGCCATACTGTACCTCCACCTGCCACCCACACTGTATTTTTGAAAAACAGCAATTGTGATTGTCCATATTGTCTCCTTCGCTGGTTGGATTCAATTTTACATCACATTATACACTGCTCATTTCCATGGTTGTGACTAGTGATGAGCGAACTTCTGTTTTAAGTTCGGCGTCTAAAGTTCGGCTTCCGGTTAGCGGAGAATCCCGATATGGTTCCCGATATGGATTCCGACTTCCGTTGTGGTCCGTGGTAGCGGAATCAATAATGGCCGATTATTGATTCCGCTACCACGGACCACAACGGAAGTCGGAATCCATATCGGGAACCATATCGGGATTCTCCGCTAACCGGAAGCCGAACTTTAGACGCCGAACTTAAAACAGAAGTTCGCTCATCACTAGTTGTGACCACCCTGTAATCCAGCAGCGGTGGGCGTGCTTGCACACTATAGGAAAAAGCACCAACCTCTCTGGTGGCCGGGACCGTGGAAGCTCACATAGGCTATTGCTTTTTTGTATAGCATGCAAGAAAGACCACCGCTGCTGGACTGAAGCGAAATGAGCAGTGTATAATGTGATGAAAAATGAACCAGCCAGTAAAGGAAGCAATATGGACAATCACAATACATTAGTAAGTGCCTTGTAGTAACTTTCTCTACATGATAAATGCCACTTACTGAAGTGAGACAACCCCCTTTAAGTGCCCGGTGGACAGACTGTAGACAGTCAGTGCCCCTTCTTCTCTGGATACTCTTCTGCACCTAGATGTCAGAAGGGGAAGTATTCAGGGAAGCAGAGGCGCTAAGGTGCCCTGAGTGGCTAGGGCAGGTATGGCCAACCTGAGGCTCTCCAACTACAACTCCCAGCATGCCCAGACTGCCTAGAGCTATCAGCCTACAGCAGGGCATGGTGGGAGTTGTAGTTTTACAACAGCTAGAGAGCCGCAGGATGGCCATGCCTAAGCTCGGTGCACCTAAGCCCTAATTTGTAGAGAAACCCTTATTGCTGACCAGACAGTCAGTCCAGCTGTTTCAGCACATAACATTTTATTACTTAATTTTATTTATTTATTTTTTTGGTTTTTGTACTACATGGGGCTTCATTTTTTGGAACATTTTTCTTCTTTAGGGCTTATGTTCAGCCCTGTATTATGGTTCTGTTTTGCACTGCGTTGTTAAAGAGACAGCTAATGTACTGCCATATACTGAAGGCATGTTGAAGAGAAACTATACACTTTGGCTGTGGCGTGTCTTCCTCTCGCCATGTGCCTAGTATACATATTTATGACGTGTATATGATCCATGCAGCACAGTACATGGATTGGCGTGTCCTGAATGATGTTCATTTAGAGCAGGGGTGCACAACCTGCAGCCCCCAGAGCCATGATTTGCAGCCCCCATCCTGCTGGGCAGAAACACAGCTGATCGTGTGATCAGCTGTGTTTCTGCCCGCAGAGCCGCATCACAGAGCATTACAGCCCCTGCTCCCATACTGTAGCAGGAGCAGGACGGGTCCCCGGCTGTCAGAGACAGCGGGGGAGCCGAGGAGAAGGCAGAAGCAATGTATCAGCGCTTCTGCCTTCTCCTCACACAGGTGAGCGGCGCGCTGTGCAGTTCAGGGGCACAGGACTGCAGAGCCTCACCAGCTCTGCCCTGTACAAAGCCTCGCCAGGAGGCTGGTTTTCCCTGTAACTAGGGCTCCTTTGGATGCTCCAGTTACAGTGGAAATAGTGCAAAAACAAAAAAGTCTGTGTCCCCAAAGGTCTTTCGGGACAAATTATGTGGCAAATACATATATTAAAAAAAAATTTAAAAAATTTGGAAGCACAATAAAAAAAAAAAGTCATTGTTCCCAAGAGGTCTTTTAAAGACCTCTTGGGGGACACACAGTGCTGCAAAAATATATCAAAGAAAATATAATTTTTGTAAAAAGATGTAAAATAAATAAAGAAAAAGAAAAAAGTGCAAAATAAAATTGTTCACTGTCATATTATGCGCCAAAAATATATATTAAAAATAAATGATAAAGTGATGATAAAAAAAAAATTAAAAATATAAAATAAATAAAATACAAATAAAAGGAAAAAAAGGAAAATGTGCAAAATAAAAGTCAGTGTCCCCCAAAGGTCTTTTTGTAGCAGAAATATAAATATAAAAAAAAGTTAAAAAAAAAAGAAAAAAATTGTAAAACCGGTACATAAGTAAAAAACGCTCACACCAACCAAAATCATTACAACTATCACCTCATTCATGTAAAACTATATGTATAATAAAGCAATCCAAAACATATAGGGAACTAATTATAATAATTTGCATATTTAAATAATATAATGAGCTATAGTTTGAATAAAAATGAATACAAAAATAAATTAGTTTTCCCCCTAAAAACAAAAACACAATATTAAAAAGCCCTGTGTTATGTAATAAAAAGCTGCAAATGTTATTTTGGTCGGCCAAAAAATTAAAAAGTTACAAGTGTTTGAACCATGTGCGCTAAATCACAAAAAAGTGACTGGTCATTAAGGCCTTTTCAGGCCTGGTCATTAAAGGGTTAACCAATAAGTGCTTTCCCGGCTAGTAAAGCCTCATACACACGGCCATACCTTTTCTTTTGTTCCTCAGGACACCAGCCATGTGTGTTCTGCATTTTGCATAACGGAGTAACGGATGCGGACAGCACAGGGAGCGCTGTCCGCATCTTTTCTGGCCCCAATGAAGTGAATCCAAGCCACATTAAAATAAGGGCTCAGATGTGGACTAAAACAATGGCCGTGTGCGTGAGCCCTCAGGGAAAGTGCTTACTGGTTATTGCAGGGCACCTACAGTGTATCTGGGGGTGCAGGAGGCGGTAATAACCAGTGAGCGCCGTCCTCTGCAGTAAAGGAAAGTGCTCATTAGTGAATAGGAGGCAGGAAGGAAATGTCAACGAGTTCCTGCAGCATGGCCCCTGACACAGAAGATTCCTACTTACCAGCTCCGTGCTGCTCTCGCTGTCTCCATCCTCCGGTCTCGGAGCACCTCCCCAGCAAATGACTAGCTTCAGCTGTGAAACGCTGCTTGTGGCCACATCACCCCTGAAGCCAGTCATTGGCTGGAGAGGTACAAGTGACTATGCCCATAGCCAGCCGGATGTAAACAGCGCCAGAACCAGAAGATGGAGACAGCGGGAGCGGCAGGGAACAGGAAAGTATGAATCTTCTGTTTCAGGCCCATGCTGCAGAAACATGTTGAAAATCATTATTTACCAGGAAATCTCTAAGCTCCTGTTAGGCTACTTTCACACTTGCGGCAGAGTTATTCGGCAAGCAGTTCTGTCAACGGCAAAGCGAATGCCAACTGATGGCATTAGGAGCCTGATTTTCAGTCAGAAAAATGCATTGAAATGCCAGATCCGTCTTTCCAGTGTCATCCAGCAAAACAGATCAGTCTTTTTTTTTTTGGTCTGCGCAGGAAGGACGGATCCGGCATTCCTGTATTTTGAATGCCCAATACGGCACTAATACATTCCTATGGAAAAAAAATGTTGAATTCAGCATTCAGGTAAGTCTTCCGTTTTTTGGGCCGGAGATAAAACTGTAGCATGCTGCGGTTTTATCTCTGTCCTGATCAGTCAAAATGACTGAACTGAAGACATCCTGATGCATCCTGTACGGATTACTCTCCATTCAGAATGCATGGGGATAAAACTGATCAGTTTTTTTCTGGCATTCAGCCCTTTTGACGGAACTGAGTACTGGAAAAGAATAACGCTAGTGTGAAAGTACCCTTACATGGCACGATATTCAGGACAATTACTGGGAACAAGTGTCCATAGGCTCATTCCTGATATCTGGCCGGTGAGCCAAGAAACTCATTTGTCGGCTGATTTTCATACTTTATCAGGATGAAAGATGTACAATTATCGTCAGCACATCTCCCCGTGTAATCAGGAATGTGCTACCGATAATCGATCGAAGTGAATGAGGGAGGAATGACTGTAGCAGTGATCATTCCTCCCCAGTCACTTTGCATTAGGCCTCCTGCACATGACCGTATGGCTATTTCAGTGTTTTGCGGATCCGTTGTTCCGTTTTTTGTTTCCGTTGTGTTTCCATTTCTGTTCCGTTTTTCCATTCCGTTTTTCCATATGGAATATACAGTATACAGTAATTACATAGAAAAAATTGGGCTGGGCATAACATTTCAAATAGATGGTTCCGCAAAAAACGAAACGGATATGTTTTTTTTTGCGGACCCATTAACTTGAATGGAGCCACGGAATGTGATTTGCGGACAATAATAGGACATGTTCTATCTTTCAACGGAACAGAAAAATGGAAATACGGAAACTGAATGCATACTGAGTACATTCCTTTTTTTTTTTGCGGAATCATTGAAATGAACTCAAAAAATGGCTCGTAAACGGAAAAGAAAAACGGTCGTGTGCAGGAGGCCTTAGCCTGTGTATGCGGCCCCTAGACCAAAAAAGGTTGTGCACCCCTGATTTAGAGAGAAGAAATGTTACAGTCTCTGCCCCCCACTGGGGTCTTCCATCCTCATTATCAGCGTCCACACTCAATAGTCTGCATCATATATACCTGACATGTGAACACGTTACATATATGTGCCATGATGTCAAATTTAGGAGGATGCACCATGTGGCGTTGTGTGCTCTTTTTATTATAATGATATACTCTTCCCGTGGTGAAAGGGGGACTCCCATTTTTGGGATGGGTCCGACCACAGTTCTGTTCTTCCCGTAGAACTGACAGACACCATGACTGAGACGCTACGGACCCCTAACAAGTCAATGGGAGTTCATCAATTTGAGTGGGACCTACTGCAATTTGGCGCAGCACCACGTGGCAAACCCAGCACCCACAGGTGGTGAGACCCCGCAGCCTTACAGCACCGCTGCTATCATGTTTTTGTCTTTATGAAAACATGAAAATGTTAGCTAATGTGTGAAGAGCACCACATGATAGTCCAGGCTAGGCAGAAGCTCCGGGGGCCCAATCCATAATCAGCAATGGGGCCCCCACCCATCATGCTTCATTTACAGGTCTACATATACAGGGAAGAAAGCCTAACAGGTCCTGAGGTCACTGCAGATAGCTGCTATTTCCAGTACAGTAAATAGACGGGGGGCACATAGATAACCACTATGCATTGGCTTACACACCCCGCTGCTGCACTCCTCCTTGTGGCTTCAATGGCCGTCCTGATATGGCCGGCTTCAAATAGGGGACCTCCGGGGAGCCACTTCTCGCTCCAGTGGGCGCCATGTTTGCGCTGTCCCGCCTCTTACCGTTCCTCTCCTCCCACTCGGAGAGGGTGACACGGTGCAGCACTATACCGGCCCCGCGCTGGCCCCCCTCCCTGGCCGTTCTGTTCATGGAGCCTTCTCCTCAGCAGCGCTGCTCTGTGACAGGAAGGCGGCGCGGTTCCCGCCCAGTGCCCTGGAGCAGTCCATTATGGGGAAGGGGGGGGGGGAGTAGACCGATAATGGAGGGAGAGGGGCTTTACTGAAAGGGGCAATGAGCCAAGTAGCATATCAGATTTACGGTGTACATGCCACCTGAATAATGCTCTGCAGTTTGTTGGTTTTGAAAGCAATAACTTTTTTACCATTCAGTTATGTAAGTAATTATTGCACCTTTTTTCTGTAATACAGGAGGCTTTTTTTGTCACTTTTTATTTTTTATTATAACCAGAAAAAGGTTAAAAATGGAGGTGAAAAAAATGGCCATTTTCAGTTTTTTCAATATGTTTTGTTAATAAGATGCAACAAAAATATTTTATAAAAGTGTATTCCCTTTCTGTCATTTAGATATAGTGTATGTATGGCTTATGGTCAGTGGGGGCAGGACTAGAAGCTGCGGTGTGCAGGGGGAGTTATTATTTTACACATATATATATATTAGCATAGTTTAAAAAAAATGGGAAAAAAATTACCAGAAAAAAAAATAAACATGGGGCACAACACGAAACAGGGGCAAATGGACAGAGGAGCCCCAAGATGGGTAAACAGCCCCCCGCATATGATATACTTAATCTGACCCTGGTGCGCGCTCTGATAAGCCAGGGAGCGCGCTTACGCCTATCTCACTTGTATGCTCGCCGCCGGCCGCCACCCACCTTCCAGGTGGGCAAACCTCCCATCTTCCTTGTAGCCGCTTGCTCCAGTGCTCATGAGAAAGAAAATGGCTGTGCTGTGCGTCATGTGCCTTCTAGTGAAGTGACCACCTCACCAGTGCTGTGTGTGTCACAGTGTGCGTCTGCAGATACACTGCTGCCGAGCTGAGCCTGCAAAAAGCACTGTGGTGTGTGGCAGTTAGGAGTGGTGCAGACAGTCACAGTGGCACTGTGGTGTGTGGCAGTTAGGATTGGTGCTGACAGTCACAGTGGCACTGCGGTGTGTGGCAGTTAGGAGTGGTGCTGACAGTCACAGTGGCACTGCGGTGTGTGGCAGTTAGTAGTGGTGCAGACAGTCACAGGGGCACTGTGGTGTGTGGCAGTTAGGAGTGGTGCAGACAGTCACAGGGGCACTGTGGTGTGTGGCAGTTAGGAGTGGTGCAGAGAGTCATAGTGGCACTGTGGTGTGGCAGTTAGGAGTGGTGCAGACAGTCACAGTGGCACTGTGGTGTGTGGCAGTTAGGATTGGTGCTGACAGTCACAGTGGCACTGTGGTGTGTGGCAGTTAGGAGTGGTGCTGACAGTCACAGTGGCACTGTGGTGAGTGGCAGTTAGGATTGGTGCTGACAGTCACAGTGGCACTGCGGTGTGTGGCAGTTAGGAGTGGTGCTGACAGTCACAGTGGCACTGCGGTGTGTGGCAGTTAGTAGTGGTGCAGACAGTCACAGGGGCACTGTGGTGTGTGGCAGTTAGGAGTGGTGCAGACAGTCACAGGGGCACTGTGGTGTGTGGCAGTTAGGAGTGGTGCAGAGAGTCATAGTGGCACTGTGGTGTGGCAGTTAGGAGTGGTGCAGACAGTCACAGTGGCACTGTGGTGTGTGGCAGTTAGGAGTGGTGCTGACAGTCACAGGGGCACTGTGGTGTGTGGCAGTTAGGAGTGGTGCAGAGAGTCACAGTGGCACTGTGGTGTGTGGCAGTTAGGATTGGTGCTGACAGTCACAGTGGCACTGTGGTGTGTGGCAGTTAGGAGTGGTGCTGACAGTCACAGTGGCACTGCGGTGTGTGGCAGTTGGTAGTGGTGCAGACAGTCACAGGGGCACTGTGGTGTGTGGCAGTTAGGAGTGGTGCAGACAGTCACAGGGGCACTGCGGTGTGTGGCAGTTAGGAGTGGTGCAGACAGTCACAGGGGTACTGGTATGTGTGGCAGTTAGGAGTGGTGCAGTCACATGGGCACTGTGGTGTGTGGCAGTTAGGAGTGGTGCAGACAGTCACAGGGGGGGCACTGTGGTGTGTGGCAGTTAGGAGTGGTGCAGAGAGTCACAGTGGCACTGTGGTGTGTGGCAGTTAGGAGTGGTGCTGACAGTCACAGTGGCACTAGTATGTGTGGCAGTTAGGAGTGGTGCAGTCACATGGGCACTGTGGTGTGTGGCAGTTAGGAGTGGTGCTGACAGTCACAGTGGCACTGTGGTGTGTGGCAGTTAGGAGTGGTGCAGACAGTCACAGGGGCGCTGTGGTGTGTAGCAGTTAGGAGTGCTGCAGACAGTCACAGTGGCACTGTGGTGTGTGGCAGTTAGGAGTGGTGCAGTCACAGGGGCACTGTGGTGTGTGGCAGTTAGGAGTGGTGCTGACAGTCACAGGGGCACTGGTATGTGTGGCAGTTAGGCGTGGTGCAGTCACATGGGCAATGTGGTGTGTGGCACTTAGGAGTGGTGCAGTCACAGGGGCACTGTGGTGTGTGGCAGTTAGGAGTGGTGCTGACAGTCACAGTGGCACTGGTATGTGTGGCAGTTAGGAGTGGTGCAGCCACATGGGCACTGTGGTGTGTGGCAGTTAGGAGTGGTGCTGACAGTCACAGTGGCACTGTGGTGTGTGGCAGTTAGGAGTGGTGCAGACAGTCACAGGGGCGCTGTGGTGTGTAGCAGTTAGGAGTGCTGCAGACAGTCACAGTGGCACTGTGGTGTGTGGCAGTTAGGAGTGGTGCAGTCACAGTGGCACTGTGGTGTGTGGCAGTTAGGAGTGGTGCTGACAGTCACAGTGGCACTGCGGTGTGTGGCAGTTAGTAGTGGTGCAGACAGTCACAGGGGCACTGTGGTGTGTGGCAGTTAGGAGTGGTGCAGAGAGTCATAGTGGCACTGTGGTGTGGCAGTTAGGAGTGGTGCAGACAGTCACAGTGGCACTGTGGTGTGTGGCAGTTAGGAGTGGTGCTGACAGTCACAGGGGCACTGTGGTGTGTGGCAGTTAGGAGTGGTGCAGAGAGTCACAGTGGCACTGTGGTGTGTGGCAGTTAGGATTGGTGCTGACAGTCACAGTGGCACTGTGGTGTGTGGCAGTTAGGAGTGGTGCTGACAGTCACAGTGGCACTGTGGTGAGTGGCAGTTAGGATTGGTGCTGACAGTCACAGTGGCACTGCGGTGTGTGGCAGTTAGGAGTGGTGCTGACAGTCACAGTGGCACTGCGGTGTGTGGCAGTTAGTAGTGGTGCAGACAGTCACAGGGGCACTGTGGTGTGTGGCAGTTAGGAGTGGTGCAGACAGTCACAGGGGCACTGTGGTGTGTGGCAGTTAGGAGTGGTGCAGAGAGTCATAGTGGCACTATGGTGTGGCAGTTAGGAGTGGTGCAGACAGTCACAGTGGCACTGTGGTGTGTGGCAGTTAGGAGTGGTGCTGACAGTCACAGGGGCACTGTGGTGTGTGGCAGTTAGGAGTGGTGCAGAGAGTCACAGTGGCACTGTGGTGTGTGGCAGTTAGGATTGGTGCTGACAGTCACAGTGGCACTGTGGTGTGTGGCAGTTAGGAGTGGTGCTGACAGTCACAGTGGCACTGCGGTGTGTGGCAGTTGGTAGTGGTGCAGACAGTCACAGGGGCACTGTGGTGTGTGGCAGTTAGGAGTGGTGCAGACAGTCACAGGGGTACTGGTATGTGTGGCAGTTAGGAGTGGTGCAGTCACATGGGCACTGTGGTGTGTGGCAGTTAGGAGTGGTGCAGACAGTCACAGGGGGGGCACTGTGGTGTGTGGCAGTTAGGAGTGGTGCAGACAGTCACAGGGGGGGCACTGTGGTGTGTGGCAGTTAGGAGTGGTGCAGAGAGTCACAGTGGCACTGTGGTGTGTGGCAGTTAGGAGTGGTGCTGACAGTCACAGTGGCACTAGTATGTGTGGCAGTTAGGAGTGGTGCAGTCACATGGGCACTGTGGTGTGTGGCAGTTAGGAGTGGTGCTGACAGTCACAGGGGCACTGTGGTGTGTAGCAGTTAGGAGTGCTGCAGACAGTCACAGTGGCACTGTGGTGTGTGGCAGTTAGGAGTGGTGCAGTCACAGGGGCACTGTGGTGTGTGGCAGTTAGGAGTGGTGCTGACAGTCACAGGGGCACTGGTATGTGTGGCAGTTAGGCGTGGTGCAGTCACATGGGCAATGTGGTGTGTGACACTTAGGAGTGGTGCAGTCACAGGGGCACTGTGGTGTGTGGCAGTTAGGAGTGGTGCTGACAGTCACAGTGGCACTGGTATGTGTGGCAGTTAGGAGTGGTGCAGCCACATGGGCACTGTGGTGTGTGGCAGTTAGGAGTGGTGCTGACAGTCACAGTGGCACTGTGGTGTGTGGCAGTTAGGAGTGGTGCAGACAGTCACAGGGGCGCTGTGGTGTGTAGCAGTTAGGAGTGCTGCAGACAGTCACAGTGGCACTGTGGTGTGTGGCAGTTAGGAGTGGTGCAGTCACAGTGGCACTGTGGTGTGTGGCAGTTAGGAGTGGTGCTGACAGTCACAGTGGCACTGCGGTGTGTGGCAGTTAGTAGTGGTGCAGACAGTCACAGGGGCACTGTGGTGTGTGGCAGTTAGGAGTGGTGCAGACAGTCACAGGGGCACTGTGGTGTGTGGCAGTTAGGAGTGGTGCAGAGAGTCATAGTGGCACTGTGGTGTGGCAGTTAGGAGTGGTGCTGACAGTCACAGTGGCACTGTGGTGTGTGGCAGTTAGGATTGGTGCTGACAGTCACAGTGGCACTGTGGTGTGTGGCAGTTAGGAGTGGTGCAGACAGTCACAGGGGCGCTGTGGTGTGTAGCAGTTAGGAGTGCTGCAGACAGTCACAGTGGCACTGTGGTGTGTGGCAGTTAGGAGTGGTGCAGTCACAGGGGCACTGTGGTGTGTGGCAGTTAGGAGTGGTGCTGACAGTCACATAGGCACTGTGGTGTGTGGCAGTTAGGAGTGGTGCTGACAGTCACAGTGGCACTGCGGTGTGTGGCAGTTAGGAGTGGTGCAGACAGTCACAGGGGCACTGTGGTGTGTGGCAGTTAGGAGTGGTGCTGACAGTCACAGTGGCACTGTGGTGTGGCAGTTAGGAGTGGTGCAGACAGTCACAGTGGTACTGTGGTGTGTGGCAGTTAGGAGTGGTGCAGACAGTCACAGGGGGGGCACTGTGGTGTGTGGCAGTTAGGAGTGGTGCAGACAGTCACAGGGGGGGCACTGTGGTGTGTGGCAGTTAGGAGTGGTGCAGTCACAGGGGCACTGTGGTGTGTGGCAGTTAGGAGTGGTGCTGACAGTCACAGGGGCACTGGTATGTGTGGCAGTTAGGAGTGGTGCAGTCACAGGGGCACTGTGGTGTGTGGCAGTTAGGAGTGGTGCAGACAGTCACAGGGGGGGCACTGTGGTGTGTGGCAGTTAGGAGTGGTGCAGACAGTCACAGGGGGGGCACTGTGGTGTGTGGCAGTTAGTGGTGCTGACAGTCACAGGGGCACTGTGGTGTGTGGCAGTTAGGAGTGGTGCTGACAGTCACAGGGGCACTGGTATGTGTGGCAGTTAGGAGTGGTGCAGTCACAGGGGCACTGTGGTGTGTGGCAGTTAGGAGTGGTGCTGACAGTCACAGTGGAACTGTGGTGTGTGGCAGTTAGGAGTGGTGCTGACAGTCACAGTGGCACTTAGGAGTGGTGCAGACAGTCACAGTGGCACTGTGGTGTGTGGCAGTTAGGAGTGGTGCTGACAGTCACAGGGGGGCACTGTGGTGTGTGGCAGTTAGGAGTGGTGCTGACAGTCACAGTGGCACTGTGGTGTGTGGCAGTTAGGAGTGGTGCTGACAGTCACAGTGGCACTGTGGTGTGTGGCAGTTAGGAGTGGTGCTGACAGTCACAGTGGCACTGCGGTGTGTGGCAGTTAGGAGTGGTGCAGACAGTCACAGGGGCACTGTGGTGTGTGGCAGTTAGGAGTGGTGCTGACAGTCACAGTGGCACTGTGGTGTGGCAGTTAGGAGTGGTGCAGACAGTCACAGTGGCACTGTGGTGTGTGGCAGTTAGGAGTGGTGCAGTCACAGGGGCACTGTGGTGTGTGGCAGTTAGGAGTGGTGCTGACAGTCACAGGGGCACTGTGGTGTGTGGCAGTTAGGAGTGGTGCTGACAGTCACAGTGGCACTGTGGTATGTGGCAGTTAGGAGTGGTGCAGTCACAGGGGCACTGTGGTGTGTGGCAGTTAGGAGTGGTGTTGACAGTCACAGTGGCACTGTGGTGTGTGGCAGTTAGGAGTGGTGCTGACAGTCACAGTGGCACTGTGATGTGTGGCAGTTAGTAGTGGTGCAGACAGTCACAGGGGCACTGTGGTGTGTGGCAGTTAGGAGTGGTGCAGACAGTCACAGGGGCACTGCGGTGTGTGGCAGTTAGGAGTGGTGCAGACAGTCACAAGGGTACTGGTATGTGTGGCAGTTAGGAGTGGTGCAGTCACATGGGCACTGTGGTGTGTGGCAGTTAGGAGTGGTGCAGACAGTCACAGGGGGGGCACTGTGGTGTGTGGCAGTTAGGAGTGGTGCTGACAGTCACAGTGGCACTGGTATGTGTGGCAGTTAGGAGTGGTGCAGTCACATGGGCACTGTGGTGTGTGGCAGTTCTGAGTGGTGCTGACAGTCACAGGGGCACTGTGGTGTGTGGCAGTTCTGAGTGGTGCTGACAGTCACATAGGCACTGTGGTGTGTGGCAGTTAAGAGTGGTGCAGACAGTCACAGTGGCACTGTGGTGTGTGGCAGTTAGGAGTGGTGCAGTCACAGGGGCACTGTGGTGTGTGGCAGTTAGGAGTGGTGCTGACAGTCACAGTGGAACTGTGGTGTGTGGCAGTTAGGAGTGGTGCTTACAGTCACAGTGGAACTTAGGAGTGGTGCAGACAGTCACAAGGGCACTGTGGTGTGTGACAGTTAGGAGTGGTGCTGACAGTCACAGTGGCACTGTGGTGTGTGGCAGTTAGGAGTGGTGCTGACAGTCACAGGGGCACTGCGGTGTGTGGCAGTTAGGAGTGGTGCAGACAGTCACAGGGGCACTGTGGTGTGTAGCAGTTAGGAGTGGTGCAGACAGTCACAGGGGTACTGGTATGTGTGGCAGTTAGGAGTGGTGCAGTCACATGGGCACTGTGGTGTGTGGCAGTTAGGAGTGGTGCTGACAGTCACAAGGGCACTGTGGTGTGTGACAGTTAGGAGTGGTGCTGACAGTCACAGTGGCACTGTGGTGTGTGGCAGTTAGGAGTGGTGCTGACAGTCACAGTGGCACTGTGGTGTGTGGCAGTTAGGAGTGGTGCAGTCACAGGGGCACTGTGGTGTGTGGCAGTTAGGAGTGGTGCTGACAGTCACAGGGGCACTGTGGTGTGTGGCAGTTAGGAGTGGTGCTGACAGTCACAGTGGCACTGTGGTGTGTGGCAGTTAGGAGTGGTGCAGTCACATGGGCACTGTGGTGTGTGGCAGTTAGGAGTGGTGCAGACAGTCACAGGGGGGGCACTGTGGTGTGTGGCAGTTAGGAGTGGTGCTGACAGTCACAGTGGCACTGTGGTGTGTGGCAGTTAGGAGTGGTGCAGACAGTCACAGTGGCACTGTGGTGTGTGGCAGTTAGGAGTGGTGCTGACAGTCACAGGGGCACTGTGGTGTGTGGCAGTTAGGAGTGGTGCTGACAGTCACAGTGGCACTGTGGTGTGTGGCAGTTAGGAGTGGTGCAGACAGTCACAGGGGGGGCACTGTGGTGTGTGGCAGTTAGGAGTGGTGCTGATAGTCACAGTGGCACTGTGGTGTGGCAGTTAGGAGTGGTGCAGACAGTCACAGTGGCACTGTGGTGTGTGGCAGTTAGGAGTGGTGCAGTCACAGGGGCACTGTGGTGTGTGGCAGTTAGGAGTGGTGCTGACAGTCACAGGGGCACTGTGGTGTGTGGCAGTTAGGAGTGGTGCTGACAGTCACAGTGGCACTGTGGTGTGTGGCAGTTAGGAGTGGTGCAGACAGTCACAGGGGCACTGTGGTGTGTGGCAGTTAGGAGTGGTGCTGACAGTCACAGTGGCACTGTGGTGTGTGGCAGTTAGGAGTGGTGCTGACAGTCACAGGGGCACTGCGGTGTGTGGCAGTTAGGAGTGGTGCAGACAGTCACAGGGGCACTGTGGTGTGTGGCAGTTAGGAGTGGTGCAGACAGTCACAGGGGTACTGGTATGTGTGGCAGTTAGGAGTGGTGCAGTCACATGGGCACTGTGGTGTGTGGCAGTTAGGAGTGGTGCTGACAGTCACAGTGGAACTGTGGTGTGTGGCAGTTAGGAGTGATGCAGAGAGTCACAGTGGCACTGTGGTGTGTGGCAGTTAGGAGTGGTGCTGACAGTCACATAGGCACTGTGGTGTGTGGCAGTTAGGAGTGGTGCAGACAGTCACAGGGGCACTGTGGTGTGTGGCAGTTAGGAGTGGTGCTGACAGTCACAGTGGCACTGTGGTGTGTGGCAGTTAGGAGTGGTGCTGACAGTCACAGGGGCACTGCGGTGTGTGGCAGTTAGGAGTGCTGCAGACAGTCACAGGGGCACTGGTATGTGTGGCAGTTAGGAGTGGTGCAGTCACATGGGCAATGTGGTGTGTGGCAGTTAGGAGTGGTGCAGTCACATGGGCACTGTGGTGTGTGGCAGTTAGGAGTGGTGCAGACAGTCACAGGGGGGACACTGTGGTGTGTGGCAGTTAGGAGTGGTGCTGACAGTCACAGTGGCACTGTGGTGTGTGACAGTTAGGAGTGGTGCAGTCACATGGGCAATGTGGTTTGTGGCAGTTAGGAGTGGTAGTTAGGAGTGGTGCAGACAGTCACAGGGGGGGCACTGTGGTGTGTGGCAGTTAGGAGTGGTGCTGACAGTAACAGTGGCACTGTGGCAGTTAGGAGTGGTGCAGACAGTCACAGGGGCACTGTGGTGTGTGGCAGTTAGGAGTGGTGCAGACAGTCACAGTGGCACTGTGGTGTGTGGCAGTTAGGAGTGGTGCAGTCACATGGGCAATGTGGTGTGTGGCAGTTAGGAGTGGTGCAGTCACAGTGGAACTGTGGTGTGTGGCAGTTAGGAGTGGTGCTGACAGTCACAGTGGCACTGTGGCAGTTAGGAGTGGTGCAGACAGTCACAGGGGCACTGTGGTGTGTGGCAGTTAGGAGTGCTGCAGACAGTCACAGGGGCACTGGTATGTGTGGCAGTTAGGAGTGGTGCAGTCACATGGGCAATGTGGTGTGTGGCAGTTAGGAGTGGTGCAGTCACAGGGGCACTGTGGTGTGTGGCAGTTAGGAGTGGTGCTGACAGTCACAGTGGAACTGTGGTGTGTGGCAGTTAGGAGTGGTGCAGTCACATGGGCACTGTGGTGTGTGGCAGTTAGGAGTGGTGCAGACAGTCACAGGGGGGACACTGTGGTGTGTGGCAGTTAGGAGTGGTGCTGACAGTCACAGTGGCACTGTGGTGTGTGACAGTTAGGAGTGGTGCAGTCACATGGGCAATGTGGTTTGTGGCAGTTAGGAGTGGTGCTTACAGTCACAGTGGCACTGTGGTAGTTAGGAGTGGTGCAGACAGTCACCGGGGGGGCACTGTGGTGTGTGGCAGTTAGGAGTGGTGCTGACAGTCACAGTGGCACTGTGGCAGTTAGGAGTGGTGCAGACAGTCACGGGGCACTGTGGTGTGTGGCAGTTAGGAGTGGTGCAGACAGTCACAGTGGCACTGTGGTGTGTGGCAGTTAGGAGTGGTGCAGACAGTCACAGTGGCACTGTGGTGTGTGGCAGTTAGGAGTGGTGCAGTCACATGGGCAATGTGGTGTGTGGCAGTTAGGAGTGGTGCAGTCACAGTGGAACTGTGGTGTGTGGCAGTTAGGAGTGGTGCTTACAGTCACAGTGGCACTGTGGTAGTTAGGAGTGGTGCTGACAGTCACAGTGGCACTGTGGTGTGTGGCAGTTAGGAGTGGTGCTGACAGTCACAGGGGCACTGTGGTGTTTGGCAGTTAGGAGTGGTGCTGACAGTCACAGTGGCAGTTAGGAGTGGTGCTGACAGTCACAGTGGCACTGTGGTGTGTGGCAGTTAGGAGTGCTGCAGACAGTCACAGTGGCACTGTGGTGTGTGGCAGTTAGGAGTGGTGCAGTCACAGGGGCACTTTCCACAAAGTTCTCCTGTTTGCAGACTTGTCTGCTGCCACGTTGAGGTTAAGGAGAACCTTCTTACCTATCACGTCGGCCCTCAGGAGCGCAGATATCCCATATCGTTGGGGCTTTCCTGTACGTCTGCTGGTTCATCATGACGGGTCCCTCCATGCTGTCAAGTCAATGGAAGAAGGTCTGGCGCTCCTGCAGAGTTGGGACATTCCGGTGGCCGACATGGAGGAAGAACCTCATCGGATCCCTGCTAAAGTCCGAAAAGACTGGTCAAGAGTTCGCTGAGTATCAATCTTGATCAGGGCGAGTATACCTCGCCTTTCAGGTGCTGTACGTTAGTACGGGTTCTGTCGCCCTAACCTTATTTTTTGCTTTCCTAGGTTACAGACGGGACATTTGCCCATTTCTTTTGTATTGAACCTCTTTCAGGTTCATAATGTTGTATGTTGGTTTAATACTGTTGCCTTGCCTCTTAAGGTTTTGGGGGCTACAACCCTCAGTGGTTCAAATAATGCCTGTATTCATTAGTGCTGCCTATGTCCAGGAGACGCGGACGTCCTTGCTGGGAGACGTCCTGTGTCTAGTATTTCTCTTATTACCTACTAGTGTGAAAATGCTGTTTATTCTGATATACAATGGTAATAACCTTTGCTAGTATGAATGTCAATGGTTTAAATAGTCCTATGCGTAGAGCTCATTTGTGGAGAGAATCAAAGGTGTTGAAATGTGATATCTTGAGTATACAGGAAACGCATTTGCTTCAAGTGGACGCTTTTAGACTGAGGCATCCGCAGTTTCCTCACATTTTTCAATCACACTTTCATTCTAAATCCAGGGGGGTCATGATAGCTGTAAAAAACACGGTGGCATTTACTCATATAGCTGATCATGTGGATCCCTTGGGGCGATATGTCATATTGGTGTGTACCCTGAATAATGTTTTGTGTACGATAGTGTCTTTGTATGCACCTAACCAAGAAACAACAAGGAAAATTGGTGGTTTGTGGAGATTTTAACATGACTTCTGACCCACTGGTTGACACCTCCTCATCCTCGCCAAGGCCCAACCCCTCTCTTGCTGACACTTTCTGGAAGGAGGAGCTGTATGACGTTTGGCGTATCCATCATGCATCTGCTAGAGATTACACATTTCACTCTGGAGTTCATAATGTGTATTCCAGAATTGACATGTTCCTAGTGGATAGAGCTCTTCTCCCCCACGCCCAAGCCTCCTCCCTAGAAACTATCAAGTGGTCTGACCATGCGGCTATCACCTTGTCCATCTCTGAAACAGCTAGCTCCCCTCAAACCTACTTGTGGAGAAGCAGTCCATTCTTGCTGTCTGATCCTCAATATAGCACAAAAATAGAGGCGGATATACTGGATTTCTTCCAGCATAATAACTCTTCACACACGGATCCGGTGACCTTATGGAACGCCCACAAAGCTTGTATTAGAGGGTCTTTTATACAACAGGGAGCGATTAGGAAGAAAAGGTTGGAGGCCGGAATGAATGACATCTTATCCCAATTACAACGGGTAGAAGCAAGTAATAAGGCAGGCCCTACTCCGCTTTTGGCTGAGGAAATCAGACGCCTCAGACAAGAGCTGAGAGGTTATATGCTTTCCTCATACGAGAAAATGCATCGCAAGTCAAAAGCGACCTATTATTCGCAAGATAATAAGGCGGGTAAGCTTTTAGCGTCACGACTTAAATCCCGACATATCAAGAGCAGGATACCACACATACTCCACCCTCATTCTCAGGAGAAAGTTTACTCCCCTATGGATATAGCTAATGGTTTCATGGCATACTATGCAGACCTGTACAATCTACGTAACACCCTTCCTGCACCAAGCGAGCTTAATGAACGGATTAGCCTTTATCTCCAGTCACTACAGCTACCCTTGCTGAATAGTTCCCAGCTTTTAGATCTCAACTCTCCAATTGAAGTAAAGGAGGTGGAAGCAGTAATTGCATCTCTGCCAAAGGATAAAGCACCTGGCCCTGATGGCTTTGCCAGCCATTATTATAAGCAGTTTAGAGCGGTCATTAGCCCTTACCTAACGGAATTCTGCCAATCAGCTATGTCCCGAGGCTCTTTCCCAGTCGAAAATCTACAGGCCCTGATAATCACTCTCCCCAAACCTGGCAAGGAACCGGATAGGCCCCAAAATTTCAGGCCTATTTCCCTGTTAAACCAGGATGTAAAGATTTATGCGAAACTTTTGGCCACCCGGCTAGCCAAAATTCTCCCCTCTATTATCCATGTAGACCAGGCTGGATTTGTTCCATCTCGACAAACCTATTATAATACGAGACGTCTCCTGGGTATATTACAACATGTTCAGAAGAATAGAATCCCCACACTGGCCCTGGCTTTAGACGCGGAAAAGGCCTTTGATAGGCTCCGCTGGAATTTTGCCTTTTCGGTGCTTGAGAAGATGGGCTTTATAGGGAATATACTTGTCGCCATTAGGGCGCTCTACAGTAACCCCACGGCCAGAACATTTGTAAACGGAGCTTTGTCAGAAGTGTTTGAGCTTACAAATGGGACCCGACAGGGCTGCCCTCTCTCCCCCCTGATCTTCATAATTGCCATGGAACCATTAGCCCAGGCGATCAGACTAGACCCTAATATAATGGGGGTTGACATTGGTGGGAGCTCTCATGTTATATCGCTATATGCAGACGATGTTTGTCTGACCCTGACCAATCCCATAGATTCCTTAAAGGAAGTTATGGCCCAGATTTCCATTTATGGGGACCTCTCCTATTACCATCTAAACTCCACAAAGACGCAGGCATTACCCATTCATATGTTGGAGCACCAAGTGGTTGATCTTCAAAGAGAATGGAACTTTGATTGGAGGCAGAATAACATTAAATACTTAGGGGTTAATATGTCATCCTCTCAGGGCCTACTTTATACCCATAACTATGAAGCCCTACTACGTTCTATAGAGAAGGAACTCTCAGATTTTGCCAAATTTGATACATCGTGGATGGGGAAGATTGCTTCATTTAAAATGTTCCTACTTCCTAGGTTTCTTTACTTGTATCGCACCCTACCTATAATCCTCCCAGACAAGTTTTTCTCCCAAGCACACTCCCTCATATCTAAATATATATGGAACAAAAAACACCCCAGGATTGCCCGAGACATCATGACCAGGGAACGCCGCATGGGTGGCCTGGCGTTGCCAGACTTAAAATTATACTATATTTCCTCCTTGGTCTCCATGCTGAGGGGATGGACTCGGGATCCCAAGGATTTGCCCTGGGTTCAACTTGAAGCCTCCCAAGCTGCCCCTTATTCTCTGGAGGGGTTGTTGAGCTTGCCCTTTTGGAAGATCCCTGCTCCCAAAAACTTAGGCCCGGCAGTGTTAGCTTCGCTGAAGGCGTGGTCCACTTATCACGTTTTGGCGGATGCAGACACTCCCCCCACGACTGCCTCTTTGCCCTTTTCTTTGCTACGGACCCTACTTCCTCAAACTGATCTGTCGCGCTGGTCATCGGCTGGCATATGTAGGGTGGGTGACATATTACCGCATGGGGTACTACAGCCATTCCAGTGGATAAGTGAGAATTTCTCTATCCCTAACCGGGATTTTTTCAAATATCTCCAGATTCGGCACTTGATACAGGACCTGCAGCCATCCGGAGTAAGAATGGACAGATTAGCAAAACTATATCTCACTAGCAATACGAAAGGCTTGAAACCCCTTTATAATTCAGTTCTTCACCCAGGGTCCTTTAAACGCTCGCACATGATGTCAGCATGGGAGAAGGACATGAATCTGTCTATCTCTGACACGGAATGGATGCAGGCCCTCAGAATGCTACATAAATATTTGAGGTGCGTATCCCACGCGGAATCAGCACTTAAAACAGTATTGCAGTGGTACTACACACCAGACAAACTGGCACGTATGTACGACTCAGTATCGGACCGGTGTTGGAGGGGTTGTGGCTGTAGAGGGTCCCTGTTCCACATATTGTGGCAGTGCCCTCTGATCCAAGGGTACTGGTCTCAGTGTGGGGAACTGCTAGCCAGAACTGTTCCTTATGGGGGGACATGGACACCGCAGTTGGTCCTGTTGTTGATAGGGGTGAACAGTCTTCCTGTCCATATGAGGGCTTTTATCTGTATCTTTTGTGTGACAGCTAAATTATTATTGTTGCGAAGGTGGAAGACCTCTGACCTACCAGACGTATCTGAATTGATAGCCACACTTAATAATACTTATTCATATGAGAGGATTATTGCTTTGGGAGGAGGAAAATATGAGGGGTTCCTCCGAGACTGGAAGATATGGACGAGCTCCCCACTTAGTACTCAGTTTTAGAATCCAAATCCTTAATGTACTACATGGAGTCTCCAGCGCCATATACAGGCTGTTTTTTATGCCATACCACATTGGAGAGTAGACGGATCTAATTTTATGGACATTCTGCCATTGGCTTGAGGATAAGACATAGGTAGCCACATATTCCAACTTAATGATTTATGCTGTCAGCAGGAATTTCTAATACTTGTTAACCGCACTATTCTTTTGTTTTTTCTTCATGTAGAAGAACTGTTCCTTTTATTAATAATTATTGTTTACTCGTCGGGTTTACCCGATGATATATGTATGTTTTAATTTGTGCTAAACTCAATAAAAAACTATTGAATCGAGGAGTGGTGCAAACAGTCACAGGGGCACTGTGGTGTGTGGCAGTTAGGAGTGGTGCTGACAGTCACAGGGGCACTGCGGTGTGTGGCAGTTAGGAGTGGTGCAGACAGTCACAGGGGCACTGTGGTGTGTGGCAGTTAGGAGTGGTGCAGAGAGTCACAGTGGCACTGTGGTGTGTGGCAGTTAGGAGTGGTGCAGAGAGTCACAGTGGCACTGTGGTGTGTGGCAGTTAGGAGTGGTGCTGACAGTCACAGGGGCACTGTGGTGTGTGCCAGTTAGGAGTGGTGCTGACAGTCACAGGGGCACTGTGGTGTGTGGCAGTTAGGAGCGGTGCAGAGAGTCACAGTGGCACTGTGGTGTGTGGCAGTTAGGAGTGGTGCTGACAGTCACAGGGGCACTGTGGTGTGTGGCAGTTAGGAGTGGTGCTGACAGTCACAGTGGCACTGTGGTGTGTGGCAGTTAGGAGTGGTGCTGACAGTCACAGTGGCACTGTGGTGTGTGGCAGTTAGGAGTGGTGCTGACAGTCACAGGCGCACTGTGGTGTGTGGCAGTTAGGAGTGGTGCTGACAGTCACAGTGGCACTGTGGTGTGTGGCAGTTAGGAGTGGTGCTGACAGTCACAGTGGCACTGTGGTGTGTGGCAGTTAGGAGTGGTGCTGACAGTCACAGTGGCACTGTGGTGTGTGGCAGTTAGGAGTGGTGCTGACAGTCACAGGAGCACTGTGGTGTGTGGCAGTTAGGAGTGGTGCTGACAGTCACAGTGGCACTGTGGTGTGTGGCAGTTAGGAGTGGTGCTGACAGTCACAGTGGCACTGTGGTGTGTGGCAGTTAGGAGTGGTGCTGACAGTCACAGTGGCACTGTGGTGTGTGGCAGTTAGGAGTGGTGCTGACAGTCACAGGAGCACTGTGGTGTGTGGCAGTTAGGAGTGGTGCTGACAGTCACAGTGGCACTGTGGTGTGTGGCAGTTAGGAGTGGTGCTGACAGTCACAGTGGCACTGTGGTGTGTGGCAGTTAGGAGTGGTGCTGACAGTCACAGTGGCACTGTGGTGTGTGGCAGTTAGGAGTGGTGCTGACAGTCACAGTGGCACTGTGGTGTGTGGCAGTTAGGAGTGGTGCTGACAGTCACAGGAGCACTGTGGTGTGTGGCAGTTAGGAGTGGTGCTGACAGTCACAGTGGCACTGTGGTGTGTGGCAGTTAGGAGTGGTGCTGACAGTCACAGTGGCACTGTGGTGTGTGGCAGTTAGGAGTGGTGCTGACAGTCACAGTGGCACTGTGGTGTGTGGCAGTTAGGAGTGGTGCTGACAGTCACAGGAGCACTGTGGTGTGTGGCAGTTAGGAGTGGTGCTGACAGTCACAGTGGCACTGTGGTGTGTGGCAGTTAGGAGTGGTGCTGACAGTCACAGTGGCACTGTGGTGTGTGGCAGTTAGGAGTGGTGCTGACAGTCACAGTGGCACTGTGGTGTGTGGCAGTTAGGAGTGGTGCTGACAGTCACAGTGGCACTGTGGTGTGTGGCAGTTAGGAGTGGTGCTGACAGTCACAGTGGCACTGTGGTGTGTGGCAGTTAGGAGTGGTGCTGACAGTCACAGTGGCACTGTGGCAGAACAGTGTGCAGGCAAGAGGCAGCAGACTAGAGAGGTTTTCTTTTTTTATTTAAGGGCCTTGCTGCCTTCAATTTTCAATGGGGGGGGGGGTGTTGAGGAGTCACAAAGCTGCTGCCAGACAGTGCCAGGGCAGAAATTTATAAGGGGCTCAAGTATGGATGGGAAAGGACCAGGCTTACTAACCTGTAGTATACCAGTGCGTACCTGTATAGCGCTGCAAAACGTGACTTGAGCCCCAGCGCTGTACAGGTATGGCGGGCTGATCGGGCAGGTGCAGGAGCTATGCCCGTCCGATCAGCGGCACGGGTCTGGCTGTCAGGACAGGGTGCGTCGGCACCAGTGAAAACTCCGACCCGCTCTATAAAAATATGACATGATCCGTCCGTCAGGTGAATATATAAAAGCTGTGCAAAAACTGCAGTTTTTTCTTCACCTTCCTTCACAAAATGTGTAATCCCAAGCTTGCATTGTATTTTCATGTGACAGATTCCCTTGAAATTTTCATTTACAAGCGATACTAGCAATAAAAAATGTTATTTCAAACAAAATAAATATTTCAGTATATTTAAATGTAAAAATAAAGTTTCTTATGGTTTCGGCGGGGGGAAGGGGGTGCCAGATACCCTAGGCACGCCACTGGAGGTAATTTAAATTTGTTTATTATTTTTATCCCCTCAATGGACATTTTAGTAAGCATTCTGTATTAAGAATGCTATTATTTTCCCTTACAACCATGTTCTAAGGGAAAATAATAAAGATCGGGTCTCCATCCCGATCGTCTCCTAGCAACCGTGCGTGAAAGTCGCACAGCATCTGCACTTGCTTGCGGATGTTGCGATTTTAACGTAACCCCATTCACTTCTACGGGCCCTGCGTTGCGTGAAAAATGCACAATATAGAACATGCTGCGATTTTCACGCAACGCACAAGTGATGCGTGAAAAACACCGCTCATGCGCACTGCCCAATTGGAGTGAATGGGTCCGGATTCAGTGCGGCTGCAATGCGTTCACCTCACGCATTGCACCCGCGCAGAATTCTCGCCCGTGTGAAAGGGGCCTTACTGGAACGAGGTCAGTGGGGTCTAGGAGTGACCCGAGTTTATCATAGATTCTCCACACAAAGGTTTTAAGGCTTATAACATAAAATGGCTGCACAAGGTACAAGATGGAGTCTCAACCCTCACACAAGCCATTTTTCTTCACTGCTGTAGGTCGGCTTTAGGCTACGACTACATGACGACATGTGTCGCGCGACAATAAGTCTCACGACACATAGGGCACAACTACAGTGCGACATTGATGTCACAGCAATATCACTCGACAATTTTTTTATTTTTTTTAATATTTTATTTTCAATTTCAGAAAATAGACAGAGTAAACATAACTCGACAATTTTTATAATGATAGTCTATGGTGTTGCACTGCGACATGCTGAGACTGCGACGCAACAGTCACATAAAAATCTTGGATTTTTTGCGACTGTCGTGTCGCAGTATGTCGCAGTGCAACACCATAGCCTATCATTATAAAAATTGTTGTTGTAGCCCTAGCCTTAAAGGGGCAGGGTGCTGTGGAGGTCACTGTTAAGTGGACAGGGGCCACTATTAAAGGGGCAGTTGCTGTGCAGGTCACTGTTAAGGGACAGGGGCCACTATTAACCCCTTAGTGACCGCCCATATGTGTTTTTACAGCGGTCACTAAGAGCCTTAGACTGAGCTGCCGCTTTTTTTACGGCGGCCCAGTCTAAGCGCTGCATGGTTCCCCTGTGGGGAGTGGCGACCCAGCTCTCACATGATAGCCTTTGCCCTGCTCTAACAGCCCTGACCGGCAGGAGTGCCGATCCGGGCTGTTTAACACTTTACATGCCGCCGGCAATGGCACCCGCTGCATATAAAGTGCTGACAGATGGAGCGGACTCCCTCTGTCTCCCAATGGCACCCCACAAATGCAATTGCAGGGTGCTATTGTGTGTGAAGGCTGCCTCGGGTCTGATGTAGGCCCCAGACCACCCTTCAATAATTTCCAGCAGGCTGTGCCTCTTTGACACAGCCTGCTGGTCAATGTCAGAATAGCATTGCCATTAAAATGCAGTGCACTATAAGGATAAGGGGATGGGCTGCTATGGAGATCCCATTTTAAGGAGGCAGGGCACTGTGTGGGGGGTAAGTGTTAAGGGGTGGGGGGCTGTTGAGTTCACTGTTAAGTGGACAGGGTGCTGTAGAGGTCACTGTTATAGTGGATACTGTCGATATCTTTTAATGACACACACAAACATTAAATGAAATAGATGAAATATACCTAGTACACAGTATAAATATTTATAGTATTTATATTTCTATCTATATTTTCTATATTTTCATTTATTTTATTTTTGTCTTCATTTTTCTACCTTTTTTAATTTTACACTAGCTGAAGGACCCGACTTCGCATGGGTATATTTCATCTATTTCATTGAATGTTTGTGTGTGTCGTCAAAAGATATCAACACTATCCACTATAACAGTGACATCTACAGCACCTAGCCCCCCTTAATAGTGATGAGCTAACATGCTCGGCCGAATACCTGTCTTATGACAGCTGAAAAACAAGGCAGATTCTGCTCATTTGCATGTCTTTCCCATATGCCCATGTGTATGCAAATTAGTTTTTACATGACAAAACTGTATAAAAAGGTTATTGAATATTATGTTAGGACAATCGGAATACTTTTTGTCGCCATAATGATATTGATGTAGGTGTGCAGGTTCACCCAAACCATCGTGCGGTGTTAAAGGGTAAAAGGGGATCAACCTGGCCAAAAGGAGTAATAAGGGAGCAGGTCACTTCCTACAGCGTCCCTAATCCTCTCCCTGACTCCTCACCATATGAGCGGACCACGATGGTAGGACGACTCATACTTAGGATTCCTAGAGACCCTAAGTCGCCCTGGTAATCCCTCACCAAGGAGCAGGGAAGAGACAACCTGTTCATCCCAGCAATGGAGAAACAGGAGTCTCTATCTGAGGCCAGGCTGCAAGGAGAGGGGAACACATACAGCATATGGAGTTGGCAGCTAAGCGAAACCCATAACACACTAACCTGCCACAGACACACAGACTGGAACCCATGCACTAGTGCTGCTGTCCACTCTAACATTAAAGGACACAGCACACACCACAAACCACAAAGGAACCCATGACACTCATAGCTGCAATAAACATGAGACAGGGGAATGTCTTACAAACATGCTGGACACCAAACACCACCAGACATGTAACACCAAACTAGACATACCAACACCCTGAACATAACCCCCTCCATAAAAATAGGAACAGGAAGGGAAGGAGACACTGGGATGACATTGATGACCACAATGGTGGCCCTCACTGGACAGATGGAACACCCTGGACTGGAGCAGAGCTCCAGCACCAACCACAGCTGAAGTACAACAGACTCCTGCCAGGAAACCACAGAAGATATAAGCCAAGTGACCACACCCAGTCAGGGAGTTAACCCTTATAGCTACAACTTAAAGGGGAAATGCACACAGAAGCATACCAAACACGTAACCACCGGCAACAGCATGCGTGGCTACCATGTCACAGCAATCACGCAGAAGGCCGAGACACTGCCACCACATGCTCTCACAGCAACACGTTGCCATGTGCAACCGCAAGTGTGGCAACAGTGTCACAGCGCAAACCAAAGGCCGTGACACCATCCAACATGAGGTTTACTGGTTCTCAGTCAGATGAGAGCTGGTTTGCAATATCTCATAGTGCACAAGGCTGCCATTGTAAGGTATGCTGACTAAGCCTGTTATCTGTCTCATGGATAGATAGATGGCTTGCATATACCTGGCTTTTGGTTGTTTATTGTATGTCGTCGATAATAGGAGTTCAAGACACATCCAGCCATCCTCTTAATGCTGTTTCCAAACCATTTTGATGGGCTTTCCATCAATTTCTAACCTTTTTTTATGAACCAGACACTCTCTTCTCTTCCGAGCAGGGGGTGCCTGGTTGTCTCCCATTGATTTCCATTATACCCGGGTGCTCGACCAAACACGAATATAGCAATGTGTTTGGGCCGAACTCCCGAATACTTTGGCGCTCGCTCATCACTACCCCTTAACAGTGACCTCCACAGCCCCCATCCTTTAACACTGACCCCTCCCCCACAGTGCCACGTCTCATTAAAATGGGACCTGCGTAGCAGCCCACCCCCTTAACTTTGACCTTCACAGCAGCCTGCCCTTTTAACAGTGAGTTCCATAGCACCCCACCCCCTTGACAGTGACCTCCACAGAGGCCCGCCTCCTTAACCGTAACCTCTACAGCACTCGCCCCTTAACACTGACCATAGGTTACAGTCCCCTTAAATGTGACCTCCACCATTCCCGGTCCCTTTAACAGAGACCTCCACAGTGACTGCCCCTTTAACAGTGACTGCCACAGTACCCCACGCCCTTAACAGTGACATCCAATGTACCCCGCTCCCTTTACAATGATCTCACAGTACCCTTCTGCCCCTTTTATAGTGGCCTCCATAGTCCCCTCCTCCCTTAACAGTGACCTCCACAGTGTCCGCCCCTTTAATAGTGACCTCCACAGCAGCCTGCCCCCTTAACAGTAACCTCCACAGCGGCCACCCCTTTATTAGTGACCTCCACAGTACCCCGTCTTCTTAAGTCCCCCTGCACACGAACGCGTGCTTCCTGTTGCCATATTGCGGACTGCATTTGCGGATCCGCAATACACAGGTGCCTGTCCGTGGGCATTCCGCACTTGAATGGGTCCGTAAAATAGGAGATGTGGAATGGTGCGGAAGGGAAGCACGGAACGGAATCCTATGGGAGCACTACGGAGTGCTTCCGTGGGGTTTCGTCCCGTACTTCCGTTCCGCAAAAAAATCGAACATGTCCTATCTTTTTGCGGAAAGTCCGGATCGCGGACCAATTGAAGTGAATGGGTCTGCGATCCACTGCGGCTGCCCCACGGACTGTGCTCGTGTATTGCGGCCCGAATTTTGCGGACCGCAGCACGACCATGAGGTGCACACGTTCGTGTGCAGGGGACCTAACAGTGATTTCCACAATAACCCACCCCCTTAACAGTGACCTCCACAGAGTTCCGTTCCCTTAAAATGTGACCTCCACAACACCCCACCCCCTTAACAATGACCTCTACAGCACCGCGCCCTTTAACACTGACCTCCATATCAGACCATCCCCTTAACTGTGACCTCCACCGTTCCCTGCCTCCTTAACAGAGACCTCCACAGTGACCTCCACAGCATTCCGAGCACTCTGACCAGGAGTCTATTGGCTAATGCATTTTATGGGAATAAAACCGCACCTCCTAGAGAGCTGAGACCCGGTCCAAAACCTTCCCGGACACCTGATGTACCTGTGTGCCAAATTTCTGCGGATTCCTTTAGCAGACATACACACATACACACACATACACTCACCTTTATACATTAGACTAGTGCCCCCCATAAGTTTATACAAGACCTTTGGGGGACACTTAACATAACATTTTTTATTGTTGATTTCTCCTGTAATTGTGACTGACATATTGGCCCCAGTTACTGGGGGAATACAGCCCCCAGAGGCTTTACAATGCTGTACAGAGTCGAACTGGATCTGCTAAGACCCAACAGCTCGTGCAGATTCCCGACATTCACATAATTTTTTCCCGGTCATTTTTAATATAAAATGCAACCTAAAAAGGCCTTGTGTGTGAACAGATGTAATGAATGACCTCTTATGGAGAAACAAATCATTACAAAGCCAAGAAAAATACTTTCCTTATACCTATTTCAGTGCTGCCCCCTGTATCCTTAAAAAGGTTTTCCAAGATTTTAATACTGATGACCTGTCCTCTGGATAGGTCATCAGTATCTGATTGGTGGGGTCTGACACCCAGGACCCCCGCTGATCAGCTGTTTGAGAAGGCATTGACGCTCCTGTGAACACTGCAGCCTTCTCACAGCTTTCCCTATGCCTATGACAGCATGTTCATTGGTCATGTGGCCTAGGCACAGCTCAGCCCCATTCACATTAACGGGCCTGAGTGTGATACCAAGCACAGCTTCTATACAAGGTACTGCGCTGTGCTTGGTAAGCTGTAAGAAGGCAGTGGCGCTCATAGAAGCGCCGATGCATTCTCAAACAGCTGATTGGCTGTGGTCCTGGATGCCGGACCCTCAATGATCAGATTGTCTTGTGCTCCTGTAAAGAATGAATGTCCGATAAACCAAATATCACGTATCCTTACACAAGTCATCATTCCTAACCTTGTGACATCACTGTCATCTTCACAAGGGACATCACTTATGACATCATCTAACTTTATAAGAGACGTAATTTATTTCAATGGACTTACATTTTGGTTATGTGACATCATCTCCCAAGCAGTGAAATCATAACAGCAGCCCCAAAGGAGCATTCCATTTAATTGTTAATTGGGCCCACAAAGACCACTGTTAGTTCCACAGTGGAGAATAGCTGTACAGAGCCTTGGCTGACCGTCCATGCTGTCTCTCTATGTAGCCCTTTGAGAGGTATGGAAAGAGCTGAAAGTGAACTGGACCCTAACCGATCTAACCTATTGCTATGTGATGTGGTTAGAACATGTAAGAAACTACATATTTGGCATTGCCCTGATAAATATGATATTGCAATGCTCCATCTGTCAGAGTATGGGGTGTTGAATTTGTTAATGCAGTTGAGTTTATCACTTGATAACCTTGCATCACAATTTATAAGCTGTACTTTTTTTGTATAGGACTGCACCTTAATCTACTACACTATGCACACATCTGCTCTGATGGCTATTTTTCCTATTAAAACGACAAACACCTAGGTGGAACTTGATGGGCCCCATATAAGTTATAAATAACTGGTCTGTTTTGTGACACTGGTAGAAACCATGATGCAGATGTGAACAGAATTTAAGTGATTTATCAATCAGAAAATTCCGATCATAATTCAGTTATACTCCATATTTCTATAAACTGAGAAGTGCAATATTCTCCAACACCTTCAAAACTAAACATGAGGTTCTTAGCGCACAATGTAATGAAATTGTGCGAGCCCATCTGCCCCGTCACGGCGACCTCAATCAGATGGGTCCCTACCCTAAGACTTTTTTGTTTACCTAGACACCCACACAAGACGCTTCAGCTGATGCATTAATGTAATACAAATTCTGTGGGGTGTGGGATGAAAAGATGCACACAGCAGTTCCACTTAACATCTACAGGGACATTTATCAAGCCCTATATGCCACGGCATGTGTTCAACACAATGTGCGACTTTCTGAACTTCTCGGCACGTTTCAGAAGTACCGAGAAGATGGAGGTGGGGCTTATTGAAAGGGGGCATGGATTTGCGCCATCACCGCATTTACTATAACTTTCGCCAGAAAGTTGCCGAAGTTATAGCTGAAGACTATGCCAACCAGCAGCTGGCGTAGACTTCACTTTCTGGCGCATGAAGTGGCTTCTGCCTCTTAACAAATCAGGCGCATTTCCTGCCAGCACAGGGAGATCGAGACTTTATATCTACCCCCTCCTGTTATAAAAGTGTTAGTGTAGGGACCCATCTGAATAAAGATGCCATAAGGTTTGGCAGATGGGATTACACAACTTTACTTAATACTACTGATAATACAGTAGATAGGAACTTTCATTTTATAAAAATGGAGGACCAAGGAGGAACTCTCGTCCAGTTTTTTCCCCTTTTTGTCAGATATTGCATTAAGCCATACAGTAGTTTTGAGCAATCACCTGAAAAATGGTTCATCTGACAGCTATTGAACCCTTAAATCAGAATACAAAAATGTCATTTCTATGGCAGTCATACACTTCTGATCTTGTGGAACATAATAAGACCATACAGACCATACAGGTGGAAATCCAACCTGCCCACTTCCCCTTTCGATTCCCTTGTCACCACAGACATGACATTGTTAGCCGATGACAAGTTCCACTTATATAAATCTGATGTCTTTGGTTAGATTTTAATGTCACTTACATTAAGGGTCCATTCACACGTCGGCAGCCGCGAACAAGAATAGGACATGTTCTATTTTTTTCTGGTGCTGCGGACCGGGAGTGTGCTGTCCGCATCTTATCCTGCCCCATTGAAAATGAATGGGTCCGATACGGACCCTTTCAACGGACATGTGAATGGACCTTAAAATAGGAGTTACTGTTACAATCAACCTGCAATGTTCACTTACCTGTGCATCTCTCTTACCACTCGTACTTAGTGCTTGGATGCCGCATTCGTCTATCTAAGTCAATACCTTCTCTTTCATCATTGTCTGGTCTGCATTGTCTGGTGCTCTTAACTCCTCTGCTCCATGTATCTTCTAAGGTGGCCCGTCCCCAATTCTGCTTCAGGCCTACATTTTGCTTCTGCTTCTGATTTTTGTAGTTAGGTCCATTCAATTTCTAGTCATGTCCATTGCCTCTGATTCAAGTCCTGTCCTCAAATACTTTATCTGGTCTCATTTGTTGTGTTGGCTACATCCCTTACTATTCAGACACACAGATTACAGATGCCCTGAAGTCAAGTATCCAATACCAAAACCCAGCAAGCTTGCCTCTCCATCAGTTGAACCCTAATGGGTTTTGTCAACTTTAAGTGGGCTTTTTTTTTGTCCTTTTTTAAACCCTAGGTAGGCTTCTCATTCTTAACCACTAGAAGGCTCCAATTTTCTGGTATTGATGCTTGTCAGCTTCCAAGTCCTATAAGTTGACCTAAATGGGCTTCTCTGTCCTTGAAACCCCTGAATGAAGTACATGTGCCCCTTTCCCGTTTCAGTGATTTAAAATTGACACTGGTAGAATTCTCTTTGCTGAAGTTGACCTCCATAGTGCTTTTCTGCCTTGTAGTGAACAACCAGTGAGCTGCAGTATCCTATAGTCAACCACTGACTGTCAACTGTCACTCCCTCTGTTCTGCAGTTGACCTTTAGTGGGCTTCTCTTCTCTGCAATTGACTACAGAGGACAGCTCTGCTGTCTTACAGCCAATTTTTCTGTAATTGATAGACTTTTCAATTATGTGGTCAACTCTGGCAGGTCTCTGGTCTTATAATTAGTCCTGTAGTCCCTGCCCTGTAGTCAAACTCTTTTGGGCAGGCACATCCTTTAGTTGATCATGGAAGGCTTTCATGTCCATTAGACAACTCCATGCATTCTTCAATGTATTTTAGGTGATCCAGTGGGATCATATGCAGAAAAATAACAAGAGCGCCTCTCACCCTTATGTACTAGAAATGTATACTGGTGGTTAAGGATGCTATAGGCAGCCATTTCATTAAGAACACCTTTAAATAATACAGGCCACCTGTGTTGTAGTTTCTTATCTATCTCATGGCACTGCACTTCCCTTCCTGCTCTTCTCATGCTGCTTAGCAGGCCGAGACTAGGAAAGGTGGTGAGATAAGATAATTGCTTCCCTTCTCATTCTTCAAGCTAGTAGGCTAGTCAAATTTTAAAGAGGTTTTTCATGTTCAGCATAAAAATAGCCCATACTCAGGATAGGTCAATCAATATTAGATCTTATGGGTCTGACTCTCTACACCTCCACTGATCAGCTGCTTGAAGCGTCCACAGAGCTTGTGCAAGTACTGCTGCCTCTCCATTGTTTACATGAGGCCTCTATCTGCACGCCATCTACTTAGTAGCAGCACTGCAGGATATTGCAGCATTGTCCCATTCAAGTGAATGGGATTAAACTGCAATTTCCTTCAAATAGCTAATCAGGGGGGATGTCAAGAGTCACCCCCCACTAATACTTATGGTCTAAGGCTACTTTCACACTAAGTTTTTACTGGATCGGCAGGGTTCAGCAAAAAACGCTTCTGTTACTTATAATACAAGTTATGAACGGATCCGGTTGTATTATCTTTAACATAGCCAAGACGGATCCGTGATGAACTCCATTGAAAGTCAATGGAGGACGGATCCATTTTCTATTGTGGCAGATAAAACTGATCTGTCCCCATTGACTTGCATTGGGGGCCATGCCGGATTTGTCTTGCTCTGCATCGTAGGATGGAAAGCAAACTACAACATGTTGCGGTTTGCTCTCCGGTAAAATATTCTGGATTGGAGCATTCTGTTCAGCTCAGTTCAGTTTTGTCCCCATTAACAATGAATTGGGACAAAACTGATCATTTTTTTCCCGGTATTGAGCCCCTATGACACATCACAATACCGGAAAACTAAAACGCTAGTGTGAAAGTAGCCTAACATGACTGTTACTATCACATATATTGGATACAATCTACTGCATGTCACCTTACTCAGATGATGACCTCACCGGCCCATGCAGGGACTTTTAAAACTCCCACAGCCATGGGGCTCTTCTGGTTGCAAAGAAAGGGGTTATACTGTATACAGGATCATATTGCACATAGTAAACAATATACATTATACATTTACATAATATATTACATAGTATGCTATAATCTTCCACTGTTATAGTTGCTGTAACAGCTAAGTTAACTTTTGTAATTTTGTACTTGTGATCAGTGGGGCCAACAGGTAAAAGTATTAATGGCATACTCTCAGTTATTGTATTTCTTTAGGGATCCACATACACAAAACCTGTGCTCCAGTATGATCCTGGGTAAGGTTGTGTTCACATCTGCGTTGGAGACTCCACAACATATTCCATAATATCTGATGGGAAAGCTGGTGCTGCATACAGTACAGCGCTGTTTTTCCTGTCAAAGCAACAGACATGAGCGGATCCTGACCTGCGTTATTGTAAGTCAATGAGGACCGATAGGTGCTGGTGCTGGTGACAGATCCAGCAATACAGTTAGTGTTTCGCCAATGTGATTACAACCAGACATGTAACATATGTGTGTATAAATACATACATGCACATGAATATGTGATGGATTCCTCCACCAGCAGTTGTCAGGGCTCTGACTGCCACTGGAAGACGAGGATAATACTGCGATATTACAATACTGATCAAATATCAGTGGAAAAGGATTCATAGAAAATCTAAATGGTAACTTTTCCTTTCTATTACTATCTACTATTTATTATTACAAACAATTATTTTACTTAGATAAAGGTAACTTATCTGAGAACCAAAATGACAATATGAGATGATGATCTGCACCATGGTGCTGCTCAGGGCCAGCCTTTGGGGTGTGCGGGCTGTGCGGCCGCACAGGGCGCCATAGCAACAGGGGCGCCGGGCGGCCGACAGCCCGCAATGTAATATGGGCAGGCGAGGCGGCACTTATGTTTTCTCCCCCCCCCCTCCCCCTCCTCCTATATTCAGCAGGGGGCGCCCGGCGCCCGTTGCGGTCTAAAAAAAAAAAAGTTGCTTATATAAGTTGGGGGCGGCTGGCGGCGCCCCTCATTCTGCGCCGCCTGAGTGGCTGAGGCTGAGCGCTTGCCGCTCTAGTCTAAAGAATCCTGCGCCTGTTAATGTAGCGTGGCCGAGCTCTGTTAGGTCCGCGGTACAGGAGCTTTTGTTTCCTGTACCCGGCCGGACTGACAGGAAGTGCTCACTTAGTGTGCACTTCCTGTCAGTCCGGCCGGGTACAGGAAACAAATGCTCCTGTACCGCGGACCTAACAGAGCTCGGCCACGCTACACTAGAGGTGGAGGTGGGAGTAGAAAGAGAGTGACAAGGGGGGAGGGGGGAGGAAAGAAAGAGAGTGACAAGGGGGGAGGAAAGAAAGAGAGTGACAAGGGGGGAGGGGGGAGGAAAGAAAGAGAGTGACAAGGGGGGAGGAAAGAAAGAGAGTGACAAGGGGGGAGGGGGGAGGAAAGAAAGAGAGTGACAAGGGGGGAGGAAAGAAAGAGAGTGGGGAGGGGGAAAGAAAGAGTGGGGAGGGGGGAGGAAAGAAAGAGAGTGACATGGGGGGGGGAAATAATGAGAGTGATGGGGGGGGGAAATAATGAGAGTGATGGGGGGGGAATAATGAGAGTGATGGGGGGGGGGGGAATAATGAGAGTGATGGGGGGGGGGGAATAATGAGAGTGATGGGGGGGGGAATAATGAGAGTGATGGGGGGGGAAATAATGAGAGTGATGGGGGGGGGAATAATGAGAGTGATGGGGGGGGGAATAATGAGAGTGATGGGGGGGAATAATGAGAGTGATGGGGGGGGGAATAATGAGAGTGATGGGGGGGGAATAATGAGAGTGATGGGGGGGGGAATAATGAGAGTGATGGGGGGGGGGGAAATAATGAGAGTGATGGGGGGGGGAAATAATGAGAGTGATGGGGGGGGAATAATGAGAGTGATGGGGGGGGAATAATGAGAGTGATGGGGGGGGAATAATGAGAGTGATGGGGGGGGGGAAATAATGAGCGTGACAAGGGAGGGCGGGGATAATGAGAGTGACAAGGGAAGGGGGGGGGGAAAGAGTGACAAGAGAGGGAGGGGGGGGGGAGAGAGTGACAATGGAGTCCCCAGAGCCAGACTGCAGCCAGAGTCCAGATCATCTAATTGTCCTGGCGGTAAGTAGACAATGCAATATGTTTATTATTTAATTGTTTAGTTATTAATACTACATTGGAAACGAATTTTCTCAGCTGGACACCGGCCGACACTGCGCATGCGCTGGGAGCCTCACCAGCGGTTAGGGTAGGGAAAAAGCACTGGCCCGTACGTAATTTTTCCCTTCCCTAACCGCTGGTGAGGCTCCCGATGCATGCGCAGTGTCGGCCGGTGTTCAGCTGAGAACATCCATCCGATCACTGCGCCTGCGCATTGGCCCATAGTTTTTCCCTACCCTAACCGCCGGCGAGGCTCCTGGCGCATGCGCACTCTGCTGTGAAATTTCCCTAACCTGTCGTTGTGCGCCTGCGCGGCCCTGCACACCTCCTCACGTCATGTCCGGTGCGACCGGAAGTGACGAGGGTAGGGAAATCTCACGAACTAGGGAAGTATAACATTACACCGGCCTTTGGGGTGTGAGGGCTGGTAACTACTTGGTTGGATAGTCAGCCAGCCTATGCCATGATGCCAGCAACAAGCAGTGTTTTTTTTTTTTTGGGGGGGGGGGGGGGGGCGCCACAAGGTTATCTCGCACAGGGCGCCTGAACACCTAAGGCCGGCCCTGGTGCTGCTGCTCTGGCCAGAGCCGGGAGATGTCCGTCTTCACTGGTTCCTGAGCTACAACTGAGTGGATCTAACTGACTTTTATTTTTCAAATACAAACCGAGCAATTCTATTGGTGGATGGCTACTGCTATTAACATGGTAATGCCGAGCAATTCTATTGGTGGATAGCTAATGCTATTAACATGGTAATACCAAGCAATTCTATTGGTGGATAGCTAATGCTATTAACATGGTAATGCTGAGCAATTCTATTGGTGGATAGCTACTGCTATTAACATGGTAATGCCGAGCAATTCTATTGGTGGATAGCTACTGCTATTAACATGGTAATGCCAAGCAATTCTATTGGTGGATGGCTAATGCTATTAACATGGTGATGCCAAGCAATTCTATTAGATCTATCTATCTATCTATCTATCTATCTATCTATTTATCTATCTATCTCTTTGCCTGTCTTTCAAATATCTCTGTCTTCCTCTACTCCCTGTATCTATCAAATATCTATCTATGATTCTATCTATCTACATCTATCTATCTCATATATCTATCTGTCTGTCTGCCTATCTATCCATCTGTGGCCGGACTGGGAATATAAAGCAGTCCTGGTACAAAAACCACACTAGCCCACCTAGAGTATCTCCCCAATACGATGTGTGTTGCAGTAAATTTTGCCATGTAAACCACACCATCAACACAAGAGAAAATAAAAGTAGTACATAGAAACACCTAATAATACATCAAGAACAGTGTACACAACCACCACATGAGCGGCAATACAAGCAATAATCACACCGTACAGTCACCATATACAAGAGATTACAGCACGGAACAGACACAGTCACAGGCAGAACACATGACAGTAGGTGTCCTGTCACATCACCTCTCCTGAAATATTTGTTTGAGTGAATACTTGTATTCCCCATAAATGTACAATTCTGGGTTATTTTTTCCTAAAGTGTTAATACCCATCAATGTCAAAAAGGGGTGGGTCCAGCCTCTGGGACCCACTGCTATCTCTAGAACGGGGCCCCCAATGCAAAGGAGAGAACGCTGCACATGCATAGTGTACTCTTCATTCACTTCTATGGGAATTCCAAAAATAGCCGAGATGAGACAACTCCTTTAAATGAAATGTGTCACCAAAAATTGTATCTGCCAGTTAAAACCAGATAGCAACATGTATGTTTTTTTTTTTTAAATCTGTTTTTATTTTCTTATTACATATTTTTTATTTTATTTCCTAATCATTATTATGGGGGCAGACATTTTGCCTGAGCTGATCTTAACCGCATTTAGAAAGCATTAAGAAAATTGCTTTACGGCAGCCCCATGGGCCATAGACACAATGGTCAGGACGGGACCTCTGACTTCTATGGGGCAGTTTTCTAGGCATGCTCTGTGACCTGTGCAGAGGTCATTGTATAAGGAAAGAATAGATAAACTGTGAGAATCACCTATTGTGAATGGCAGATCCTGTTTTATCTATATACAGAGGTGATATCATTACAGGCAGGATTAGCATGACAGATAAGCAGGTAACTGCAGTAAAGTGATCTGTACAGACCAAGAAGTGGTAGCTATTATTGGGCTTAGTGGTAAATGTGAAAACTGCAGGATTTTATGTTTTTTGTTTAAATATAGATATTGCCATGGAAAATTAAAAATAACACCATCCAAAATTATTAAAAAATATGTTGAACATATAAACATGATTTAAACAATAGGTAATTTTCTGATGACACATTCCTTGTGTTGTGCAGTTCTTCAGTTATTCCACCCCCTTGTCAAAGGACTGTGTTCCCACACAGTGTCCAATCATCTCTGATAGTATCACCCTGTGCAAGGCTGGCTTTAGGTTCTACAATACAGAATTATCTCATGTACGTCCACCCACAGCAATGAGCAGACCATTAATAAAGTAACAAAACTGCAGGACCATATATTATTCAAACAGTTTTTCAATAGTAAACATTTAAAGGATAACTGTCATATTTTTTTTTTATTTGCTAGTTTATTAGAGCTAGGCTTGTATACCTGAGTTAGTCTGTCAATGATGGTCAAAAGATCTGTAATTACCTTATAATAACAGCTTTCATAAATGTCTCCTGTCCCTTTCCACTGTTCCCTTAAAAGACCGTTGCTATGGCTTGTCTGTCTCCGGCTAGGAAGACAGAGAGGCGGTCCTTCACACTGCATGCCTGCATAAGGTTTCAGAGTGAGGAGGCGTGTCTCTCAGTAATCCAATCTGATTGGCTGGCAGGAAGCTGCTGACTACAGCACGTTTGTATGTGACCTAAGGGAATGCAGTTTTGGCCTCAGAGAGCTGGCAGAGGAGCCATCTTGAGAAGATCCTCATAATGTAGGATTCAAAACAGCCGTAACTAAGGGGAAAACTGTCATGGTCTTACCTTCTCACTGTTCTCCTTCGTTTGACATGTGCTGGCGGCCATCTTGGTTTCTGGGTTTCTTGTAGCCTCCCACCCTGCGGCTCCTCCTTCCCACTGGGAGGAGCTGGATGCCTAGCTCATATATATAGAAGGTCTGTGGCTTCAGTTCCTTGCTTGGTCCTCCTGTGTTCACATGCTTCTAAGACTGCTGCTGCTTCTGGTTCCTGATCCTGGCCTCGTCTGACTACCCCGTTGGTTCCTGATCCTGGCTTCGTCTGACTACCCCGTTGGTTCCTGATCCTGGCTTCGTCTGACTACCCCGTTGGTTCCTGATCCTGGCTTCGTCTGACCACCCTCCTGGTTCCTGACCTCTGTCTACGCAAGACCCTGCTTCGGTTTAGCCATCCGTTTGGACTTTTGCTACGGCTTGATTTCCAATAAAGCCTTCTTATTTCCACTCATCTCTGTTGTACGTCTGGTTCATGGTTCCATGACATTAGGACCAAGCCATGAATTCTGACGGTACAGGGCCATCCTCACTACCTACGCTGGTTGCCAGACTTGATCAGCAGGATCACCTGTTGGGTCGGTTCGCTGTGGCGTTGCAAACCCTGCTTGAACGCACGGCTCATTTAGCTTCCGTTGCCGATGGGTCGGTTGTCGCTCCTGGGCCCGCTCCTACTGCCGCTCCGGTTGTTGCGCCAGAGTCTACCCCGACACCTGTTGCTGCGCCTGCGGTGTTTCGGGGTATGACCGGTTCTGCCCCCCTTCCACAGCGCTTTGGGGGAGAGCCAACTCAGTGCCGAGGTTTCCTTAACCAGGTGGGCATTTATTTCGAGTTGCTGCCACATGCCTTTCCTACTGAGAGATCAAAGGTGGGCTTCTTGATCTCGCTGCTCTCGGACAAGGCCTTGGCCTGGGCCAGCCCTTTATGGGAGAACAACAATCCGGTGGTTGCCGAGTTTTCCGGTTTTGTTGCTTCTCTTCGGAAGGTATTCGATGTGCCGGCTCGTGCTGCCTCTGCTGCGAAGCTCCTTATGTCCATCAGACAGGGTTCACGATCCGTAGCTGAATACGCCATTGAGTTTCGTACCCTGGCAGCAGAGGTGGGCTGGAATAATGAGGCTCTGGTCGCTGCTTTCTCTCATGGTCTCTCGGATGCCTTGAAGGATGAGGTTGCAGCTAAGGACCTACCAGTGGAGCTCGAGTCTCTTATTTCTTTCCTGATTTTGATTGACACCAGACTCAGGGAGAGACCTTCCTTTAAGGAGAGCCTGCGGAGGTCTCCTAACAGATTGGCGCCTACGTTTGCTGTCCCACCCGTGCCTCCCTCTCCTCCCACGCCTCCTGGGGATGACTTGTCTGGGGGTGAACCCATGCAGCGGGGGTTTGCTCGCCTGTCTGAGGGGGAGAGGGTACTCCGGAGACGCGAGGGCCGATGCATGTACTGTGGTCTCGGTGGGCATTTTTGGTTGGCATGTCCGAACCGTCCGGGAGAACGCTCGCACCTGAGGTCCTGTCGGGGGCAGATCTTGGGTGGAGTCTCCTCGTCCCCGGTTTCCCGTGTTGACAAACCACTGATCACGGTTGTCCTCTCCTGGGTCGGGGGCTCGGTGACGACCCAGGCGTTGGTGGACTCTGGTGCTGGTGGTTTGTTCATTGATAGAGTGTTCGTTGCCGCCAATTCCATTCCTCTGCAGCCTCGAGGTTCCCCACTGGCTCTTGAGGCGATAGACGGCAGACCCCTTCTGCCGCCACACGTGACTCATGAGACCCTTCCAGTGGGGATAGCCATTGGTGCCGTTCACAGAGAGTCGGTCTGTCTCCAGGTTATTTCGTCTCCACACTACTCGGTGGTCTTGGGGTACCCCTGGCTCCAGAAGCATAATCCGACTTTCGATTGGAGATCGGTCGAGATCCTCTCGTGGTCACCGCAGTGTGGGGCTAGTTGCATCCATGGGCCTGTCAAGTTGCTGTGTACTTCCTCGGACTCTCTGTTGCCTCCTGAATACGAAGAGTACCGGGATGTATTCGATAAGGTGCGCGCGGTTGCCCTACCTCCGCACCGCCCATACGATTGTGCCATAGAGTTACAATCCGGTGCCGTTCCTCCTCGTGGCAAAGTCTATCCACTGTCGGTAGCGGAGAATGAGGCCATGGAGGAGTACGTGAGGGAGGCGCTTTCTCGCGGACACATTCGCAAATCCTCGTCCCCGGCAGGGGCTGGATTTTTCTTTGTGAAAAAGAAGGGCAACGAGTTGAGGCCTTGCATCGATTACAGGGGTCTCAATCGCATCACGATCAAGAACGCTTACCCGATACCCTTGATTTCCGAGCTGTTCGATCGCCTCAAAGGGGCCACGGTCTTTACCAAACTCGACCTGAGGGCGGCATATAACCTGGTAAGGATAAAGGCGGGCGATGAGTGGAAGACCGCGTTTAACACCAGGACCGGTCATTATGAATCCTTGGTTATGCCCTTTGGGTTGTGCAATGCGCCCGCAGTCTTCCAGGAATTCATCAACAATGTTTTCCGTGACCTGTTGCAGCAGTGTGTGGTGGTCTATTTGGATGACATCTTGGTATATTCTGCATCCATGGAGGCCCACATTCTGGATGTCAGACGAGTGTTGCAACGCTTACGAGAGAACAAGCTGTTCGGTAAGCTTGAGAAATGCGAATTTCACCGATCCCAGGTAACCTTCTTAGGTTACATCATTTCCGCTGAGGGGTTCTCCATGGATCCTGAGAAGGTTTCGGCTGTCTTACAGTGGCCCCAGCCCAGTGGGCTTCGTGCCCTGCAGCGCTTTTTGGGCTTCGCCAATTATTATCGGAAGTTCATCAGGGACTTTTCCATGCTAGCCAAGCCTCTCACGGATCTGACCAGGAAGGGCAGTAATCCTCAGGTCTGGCCGCTCGAGGCCATCCGAGCTTTTGAGGCTCTAAAGTCCGCCTTTGTGTCGGCTCCGATTCTGTCGCATCCCAACCCTGGGTTGCCTTTTGTCCTCGAGGTGGACGCGTCTGAGACGGGAGTAGGCGCCCTCCTGTCTCAGCGTAGAACACCAGAGGGTCCTCTGCTTCCTTGTGGGTTTTACTCCCGGAAACTGTCTTCCGCGGAGTGCAACTATCAGATTGGTGACAGGGAGTTATTGGCCATCGTGCAGGCCCTTAAAGAATGGAGGCACTTGCTCGAGGGCTCGGTGGTTCCGGTTCTCATCCTGACTGACCACAAGAATCTGACCTACCTCTCTGAGGCCAAGAGATTGACACCACGTCAGGCCAGATGGGCTCTGTTCTTGTCACGTTTTAATTACGTGGTCTCCTACCTACCCGGCTCCAAGAACATCAGAGCGGATGCCTTATCACGGCAGTACTCCGAGCTGTCCGGGGAGGAGTCGATTCCGACTACGGTCATACCCCCGAATCAGATCCTGGCCGCTATTCGCACCAGCCTGACCTCTCCTCTGGGTGAGCAGATTTTGGCGGCTCAATCTGGTGCTCCCTCTGGGAGACCCAACGGCAGATGTTTTGTGCCTAAGGAGTTGCGCACTCGGTTGTTGCGAACCTACCATAACTCCAAGGCCGCGGGGCACCCTGGGAAGAATCAGCTGTCCTGGGCGGTTTCACGTCTGTTCTGGTGGCCTTCTCTACGTTCCGACATCGACGCATATGTAGCGGCATGCTCCGTTTGTGCCCAGAGTAAGTCCCCTCGGCACCTTCCGTTGGGCCTTTTGCAACCCATAGCCACCGGGGAGCGTCCATGGTCACACCTGGGGATGGATTTCATTGTGGACCTCCCTGCATCCCGAGGCCATACGGTCATTCTCATGATTGTGGATCGGTTTTCCAAAATGTGCCACTGTGTTCCTCTCAAGAAGTTACCCTCTGCACAAGAGTTGGCCTCGATTTTTGCCAGGGAGGTCTTCCGGTTGCACGGTTTGCCCAAGGAGATTGTGTCGGATCGGGGGAGTCAGTTTGTGTCCAGGTTCTGGCACGCCTTTTGCTCCCAGTTGGGGATTCATCTCTCTTTCTCCTCGGCCTACCACCCTCAGTCCAATGGGGCCGCAGAACGATCCAATCAGGCCTTGGAGCAATTCCTTCGTTGCTATGTCTCCGATCACCAAGACAATTGGGTTGACCTCCTGCCTTGGGCTGAGTTTGCCAGGAACACGGCGGTGAACTCTTCCTCTGGGACGTCTCCCTTCATGGCCAATTATGGGTTCCAACCTGCCGTGTTACCGGAGGTATTCTCTCCCCAGGATACTCCGGCTGTGGAGGATCACCTTTCCGTCCTACGTACTTCTTGGGTACAGATCCAGAGGTCCCTTGAGGTCTCTGCGCAACGCCAGAGACTCCAGGCTAATCGCAGACGAGCGCCCGCTCCTTCCTACCAGGTCGGAGACCGTGTATGGTTGTCCACCCGCAACCTCAACCTTCGAGTGCCCACTCCCAAGCTGGCGCCTCGCTTTGTTGGTCCCTTCCGAGTGCTTCACAGGGTAAACCCGGTAGCCTATGCCCTTGCGCTTCCTCCTGGCATGCGGATCTCCAACGTGTTTCATGTCTCCCTGTTGAAGCCATTGGTGTGTAATCGTTTCACTTCCTCGGTTCCTCGGCCCCGTCCGGTCCAAGTGGGCAATCGTGAGGAATATGAGGTGAGCAATATCCTGGACTCACGCCTGGTCCGCGGTCGGTTGCAGTTTTTGGTCCATTGGCGTGGTTATGGTCCAGAGGAGCGTTCCTGGGTTCCCTCCGCAGATGTCCATGCTCCTGCGTTGCTCCGAGCCTTCCACGCACGCTTCCCTCTGAAACCGTTCCTTACTCCGCGGAGGAGGGGCCCTTGAGGGGGAGGTACTGTCATGGTCTTACCTTCTCACTGTTCTCCTTCGTTTGACATGTGCTGGCGGCCATCTTGGTTTCTGGGTTTCTTGTAGCCTCCCACCCTGCGGCTCCTCCTTCCCACTGGGAGGAGCTGGATGCCTAGCTCATATATATAGAAGGTCTGTGGCTTCAGTTCCTTGCTTGGTCCTCCTGTGTTCACATGCTTCTAAGACTGCTGCTGCTTCTGGTTCCTGATCCTGGCCTCGTCTGACTACCCCGTTGGTTCCTGATCCTGGCTTCGTCTGACTACCCCGTTGGTTCCTGATCCTGGCTTCGTCTGACCACCCTCCTGGTTCCTGACCTCTGTCTACGCAAGACCCTGCTTCGGTTTAGCCATCCGTTTGGACTTTTGCTACGGCTTGATTTCCAATAAAGCCTTCTTATTTCCACTCATCTCTGTTGTACGTCTGGTTCATGGTTCCATGACAAAAACTCAAGGAAAACAGTGGTAAGTGAAGAACTAAAGATTGCTTTATGCATAATGCTGCTGCAGCAGTAACATATGCTAAAATTGTTTTATTTTTTAAATGAAAATATGACAGTTATCCTTTAAGCGAGAACTGGGAACCCCAATAACCACTAGTACAGGGATCCCATTTACCATTCTCCTTACCAGCACTGAGATTGTATGGAGCGTCATGCTGTCACTCCTACAACTCTAAGAGTATCAGGTACACCTTAAGTTCACATCTGTGATGGTGGATCTGTTCTGACTAATATCAGACAAAAAAGTCCCTTACCATGAAGACACATAGACTTACATAATGACTGTATACACAAAATGGTATGATATTTTTTAAAGACTATTTTCTTCATTTTTCATGTATTGGTACCACCCTTTTTGACATGTATTGGTACCACCCTTTTTGACAACCCTGTGGACAGGGACTGATGTGAATGATTTGGAAATGTGTATATTACTGTAGAATATATCAGTGCTATATAAATCATGGGAAATAAATCCACCTCTACAGTGAACTACAATGGAAAAGAACTATCTGTGAAATATGCTCTAGTATTCACTAGGTGGCGCTGCTTGCCATATCCTGTACCACCGTGTGACAACATGACGGTGCTGAAATGGTTGAAGCCAGAGGAAGGTTCCTATGGAAACAAACGAATGATCCTCTTAGGGATAAAATGCAAAACAATTGTGCGTCAGGAACACTGATTTGGCTGAAGAATATTTAATCTTTCTCAAACAACTTTCCTTGTGCTATTTTGTTTGTTTGCCTATTGGATACATGTTATTTGCAATCTTTGATGTGCATTAGAATTTTAAAGTACATATACACATATATATATATATATACAGACGTGGACAAAATTGTTGGTACCCTTTGGTCAATGAAAGAAAAAGTCACAATGGTCACAGAAATAACTTTAATCTGACAAAAGTAATAATAAATTAAAATTCTATAAATGTTAACCAATGAAAGTCAGACATTGTTTTTCAACCATGCTTCAACAGAATTATGTAAAAAAATAAACTCATGAAACAGGCATGGACAAAAATGATGGTACCCCTAACTTAATATTTTGTTGCGCAACCTTTTGAGGCAATCACTGCAATCAAACGCTTCCTGTAACTGTCAATGAGACATCTGCACCTCTCAGCAGGTATTTTGGCCCACTCCTCATGAGCAAACTGCTCCAGTTGTGTCCGGTTTGAAGGGTGCCTTTTCCAGACTGCATGTTTCAGCTCCTTCCAAAGATGCTCAATAGGATTGAGGTCAGGGCTCATAGAAGGCCACTTTAGAATAGTCCAATTTTTTCCTCTTAGCCATTCTTGGGTGTTTTTAGCGGTGTGTTTTGGGTCATTGTCCTGTTGCAAGACCCATGACCTGCGACTGAGACCAAGCTTTCTGACACTGGCTAGTACATTTCTCTCTAGAATTCCTTGATAGTCTTGAGATTTCATTGTACCCTGCACAGATTCAAGACACCCTGTGCCAGACGCAGCAAAGCAGCCCCAGAACATAACAGAGCCTCCTCCATGTTTCACAGTAGGGACAGTGTTCTTTTCTTGATATGCTTCATTTTTTCGTCTGTGAACATACAGCTGATGTGCCTTGGCAAAAACTTCGATTTTTGTCTCATCTGTCCACAGGACATTCTCCCAGAAGCTTTGTGGCTTGTCAACATGTAGTTTGGCATATTCCAGTCTTGCTTTTTTATGATTCGTTTTCAACAATGGTGTCCTCCTTGGTCGTCTCCCATGTAGTCCACTTTGGCTCAAACAACGACGGATGGTGCGATCTGACACTGATGTTCCTTGAGCATGAAGTTCACCTTGAATCTCTTTAGAAGTCTTTCTAGGCTCTTTTGTTACCATTCGGATTATCCGTCTCTTAGATTTGTCATCAATTTTCCTCCTGCGGCCACGTCCAGGGAGGTTGGCTACAGTCCCATGGATCTTAAACTTATGAATAATATGTGCAACTGTACTCACAGGAACATCTAGTTGCTTGGAGATGGTCTTATAGCCTTTACCTTTAACATGCTTGTCTATAATTTTCTTTCTGATCTCTTGAGACAGCTCTTTCCTTTGCTTCCTCTGGTCCATGTCGAGTGTGGTACACACCATATCACCAAACAACACAGTGATTACCTGGAGCCATATATATAGGCCCAATGGCTGATTACAAGGTTGTAGACACCTGTGATGCTAATTAGTGGACACACCTTGAATTAACATGTCCCTTTGGTCACATTATGTTCTGTGTTTTCTAGGGGTACCATCATTTTTGTCCATGCCTGTTTCATGAGTTTATTTTTTTACATAATTCTGTTGAAGCATGGTTGAAAAACAATGTCTGACTTTCATTGGTTAACATTTATAGAATTTTAATTTATTATTACTTTTGTCAGATTAAAGTTATTTCTGTGACCATTGTGACTTTTTCTTTCATTGACCAAAGGGTACCAACAATTTTGTCCACGTCTGTATATATATATATATATATATATATATATATAAAATATAATCACACGTAATTGTACATTTGTGTCTTACTTAGGACCATCTTCACTGAATATTTTGCATTAATACCTTGTGATATTTATTTCAATATCCACATGCTTTAAGGGGGTTTCCCAAGACTTTTACACTCATGACCCTCTGGATAAGTCATCAGTATCTGATCGGTGGGGGTCCGACACTCAGCTGTTTGAAGGCACTGGTGCTCACAGTAGCGCAGATGTCTTCTCTCAGCTCACCAAGCACAGTGCCTTACATGGAATAGTGCCCGATATCGCAGATTATCCCCATTCACTTCAATGAATGGGGCTGTGCCTAGGCCATGTGACCAATGAACAAGTTTAAGGAAAAACTGAAAATTATGAAAAAAAAAATGTTTCCTTTCTTATAATTTTTTTTCTTCTAACTATTACTAAGGTTTAAAGACCAAACCATTTCTAAAACCATTACCACATGCTTGTACCCTGAAAATGGATGTTATTTATGTAATTTATCTACTGGCTCGGCCCGCCGCAAGACTTCAAGAGGCGGGAGTGCATTTTGGATTATAGCGGCCTATTTTTCTATTGCTGGTTCTATGGCACCGTACTACCAGAAAAATCTTGTACAGCTCCAAAATGTTACAAGCCCCTTCAAAGTGACTGTTTTTATGTTATTCTTCGGCTAAGGTATTCATCTTGGGGGAATTTGGACATATATTTTTGTTTTACATTTTTGCGTGCATTTGTATATTTTACGCAGAAAAAAAACCTGCTATACAAAATATAGCTAAAACAAATACCTAGATTTTTTTTAAATAAACAAGTGTGTATGTTTGTACATTACACATAAAATTTCCACTATACTTTTGCTAAAACTAATAAATATATATAAATGGCGGAGCTGGCGGCGGCGGGGCACAGGGAGATGAGTGCTTCCATTGTGGAAGTGTTCATCTCCAGTCATCTGAATTGCTGTCCTCAGGACAGCGATACAGATGTCCATGCTGCGGCAGGGGAGGGAGAGGCGTGTCCCTTTCCCTTCCTCTGATAGGCTGCAGGCACTAGGCCGGCAGCCTATCAGAGGCCGGCGCAGGCGGCGCGATGACGTCATCGCGCCGCCTGAGCCATACAGCGCGGGACACAGGCCGGAAGATGCCTGCATCGCATCGCTGACATATAGGTAAGTATGTGTTTTTTTATATATACAATACTTTTACTGGCACATGGGGGGGGGCTGTTATTACTGGCACGGGGGGGCTGTTATTGCTGGCATGGGGGGCTGTTATTGCTGGCACGGGGGGGCTGTTATTGCTGGCACAGGGGGGTGGGCTGTTATTACTGGCACGGGGGGCTGTTATTAATGGCACATGGGGGGCTGTTAATACTGGCACATGGGGGGCTGTTATTAATACTGGCACATGGGGGGGCTGTTATTAATACTGGCGAATGGGGGGCTGTTATTAATACTGGCACATGGGGGGGCTGTTATTAATACTGGCACATGATTGGGGGCATCTACTGAGGCAGCAAAGAAGGGGTATTTTATATGGGCGCTCTGTACAGTACAATTTTATACTGGGACACATTATGGTGGGTACTATGGGGAAAGGGGGAGAGGAGTACTATGTGGTCATCTACGGGGGGGCACTAAGAAGAGGTATTTTATACTTGCAAATTATGGGGGACACAGAGCATCTACTGGAGCACTATGGGGGCATTTACTAGGGCCACTATATAGGGGTATTTTATACTGGCACATTATGGGGGCACTATGGGGACATTAGCTCAACTGGGGGCATTACAAGGGGGTCTTTTTTGCACTGTCACATTATAAGGAGAACTATTTCTACTGGGGGGGGGACATTATGGTGGGCTTTATTACTCCCCCATGGTATGACCCCCTAGTAGCAGCACCATCCTCTCCCTGCTCTGCTATCCCTCTGCCCCTTCTCCAAATCCTTATTATGAAATCTTTCTCATTAGGATAAAACACATCAGCTACACTGCGTAGTCTGTTCTATAAGCACCATTGTTTTGTGGTGGCGGAGAGAAAATAATCTGAAAGTGCCCCTCCCGAGACCAGGTTCTGGATCCGCCACTGGTTTGTAGGGCTGAAAAAAGACCTCTGTCCATCCAGTTTAGCCTGTTGGGCCTCATGCACATGGTCGTTGTTGTGGTCTGCATCCGAGCCGCATTTTTTGCAGCTCGGGTGCGGACCCATTCACTTTAATGGGGCCGCAAAAGATGCGGACAGCACTCCGTGTGCTGTCTGCATTCGTTGCTCCGTTCCGTGGCCCCGCCAAAAAAATATAGCATGTCCTATTCTTGTCCATTTTGCGGACAAGAATAAGCATTTCTACAATGGGCCGCCTGTTCTGCAAATTGCGGAAGGCACATGGGCGGACCGCAAAAAACTGAACGGTCGTGTGCATGAGGCCTTATCCTGCAAGTTGATCCAGAGGAAGGCAAAGAACCCTGTGAGGTAGAAGCCAATTTTCCTCAATTTAGGGGAAAAATTTCCTTCCTTACTCCAATCAGGGAATCAGAATAAGGGCTCATGCACACAGCCGTTGCCTGGCCGTGGGAGTATTGCGGCCCCATACGGCAGGTTCGCAGTACACAGGCATCGGCCATGTGCACCTCGCATCACAGATGCGGACCCACTTGAATGGGTCCGCAATCCGGGAACCCCCACACTGCGGAGTGCAGACATGTTCTATTTTTCTATTGTTTCTATTATTTCTATTCAAGTTGAATGGGTCTCGATCTGTCCCAGCCGCTGCACGGATGTTGCCTGTGTATTGGGGACCGCAAATTGCGGTTCCCAATGCACGGAACGGCCTTGTGCACGAAGCCTAACTCCCTGGCAGTAATATACACATGGAGCTTATCCAGTCTGAAGAAATCCTTATTTTACAGTTAAAACTGGGTACCTTTTTTATCATCTCCCTGTGCCATCGTGCTTGCGACTTTTTAAATGCCATTGTGGTTCCACCACGTTTATCTTCATTTGTGCCAGTTTGAAGGTACATGTGCCTCAGTATAAATTAGGTGCATCCTCTGGAAGCACAGGAGACTTCAAAGACTTCAAAAACGCTGGTCTTTGATAATTCTTCCCATATATGCAGATATTAATATGAAATTGTATTGCACTGATTCAATTACTATAGAATTTAGGAATCAATTCCAGCACACTAGGAGTCACTGTATGATCTGTATGAAAAGAAAAGTCAGCTGTTTGAAGATGAGCGGACCATATGTGAGCGCTGCTTCCTCTTCAAGATTACACTGCGCGCTGTCTCGTAAGTCTCGGCAGCACAGTTTAATTATAAGTGCTTGTTCTGTTGACTTGTATGGGGCAAGCACTTGTGATTACACTACAACGCCACTGCAAACAAAATGACGAGCAGTGTAATGAAGAGTAGTGTTGGGCGCAAATATTCGTATTACGAATTTTTATCGCGAATAGTCACTTCGAGAATTCCCGAATATTTTGAATATAGTGCTATATATTCGTAATGACGAATATTCTTTTTTTTTTTTTAACACAGTACACATCAGGTGATCATCACTCCCTTCTTCTAGCTTGTGGGCCAATGAGAATGCTTTGTCCAGCTTAGCAACATTCCTAGCAACCAATAGAAAAGTTGCCTACCCCTTACTATATAAGAACCTCCCCAGCAGCCATTTTCTAAAGTTTATTGCAGTTATATAAGAGACAGCAGCGTCATTGCTGTGCTCTGTGCTTTGTTGTATTACATCAGACAGTTAACTTATATATATAATTTAGATAGTTAGTGGGAGATGGTCAGTGTAGGTTATATTGTGATATAGTGTAGCTGATAGGTTCTGCTGTCCATACATACATGCTACAGTCATAATGCTGTGATGTCACAAGTTGCACGTATTGCGAAAAAATTCGCAAGTGCTAATATATAGGAGCACTCTATCGGCATATAAAGCTATTCTAATGTTCTGCCGTGCCAACCATTTTCTCCAGTCTCAGGAAACTTATACCAGCTTGAAAAATGTAGAATAAGTGACCCACGCCTGTATTTCGCGCGCATTACGCGAATATTACATTGCCGATTTTTGCAATCAAGAATATAATCTCGAATTTGCAAAAATATGTTGAATATTCTACAAAATATTTGCAAAATATTGCGACTTGGAATATTGCCCCTGCCGCTCATCACTAAGGAAGAGGAAGCCGTACTTGTACGAGCGCCCCTTCCTCTTGAAAAAGCTGACCTGAGGATAGGTCATCAATATGTACTGGCTGCACAATCCCTTTAAATACAAACAATACACAGCAACTCTGTAAACTATGGGCAGGCATGATATAGTGCAAGGAAGACATCATCTCTGCATGCTACTTAACCACCTTCAGACCGCCTAACGCACGGATGCGTCCGGAAGGTGGTTGATTCATTCCTCCTGGACGCATCCATGCGTCATCTCGCGAGACGCGATATTTCGGTCAGAGCCGGCCCGCGCATGCGCATCGCGGGCCGGCAAAAGTTAAAGTAGTATTTCGTCAGCAACCTGCCAGCCAATGATCGTCGCTGGCAGGTTGCTGATTTTTTGAAAATCTAATCAGAAGCCAGATAACAGATCATATTAGTAAATATGATCTGTTATATGGCTGCCCTGCTCCTCTGCTGGTCCTTTTTGTCGGTTGGATCCAGCAGAGGAGCAGGCTTCACAGTGAGTAGCACCAACACTACACATTTAGCCCCAGATCACCCCCTGCACCCCAATTAACCCTTTGATCGCCCCTGTCAATCACTAGTGAAAGGAAAAAAGTGATCAGTGTAAACTGTCACTTTTTTTTTTCACTGGTATTGACTGTTAGGTTTTAGGGATAGTTTAGGCCCCTTGGTTAAGTAGTTTAGGGATCAGTTAGCGCCCAGCCCACCGCACCGCAGTCCCTTATTCGCTGATTAGCGTATCGTTAATCAGCATTTGTACTTTTATAGTATCTGGAAGTGATCAAAACTGATCACGGTCAGATCTATAATAGTATTAGTGTCACTTTAGTTCGCCCTCCACCCAAAACGCAGTGTTTGCCCGATCAGGCGTGATCGTTCGCCCACACGTGCGTTCACCCACGCCCGCCCCACCGCAGTGACAAAAAATATAATTTTTTTGATCACTGCACATTCACTTTACACGCGCTGCGGCGATAAAAAAATCAGTTTTGATATTTTTGATCAACCTCAGCGGCCTCCGGTACTTCGTTAGCCTCCCATTTGTAAGACAGGCTTGCTTTTTTTCTTGGGTAGTCTCAGGGAATACCCCTAAATTTAGTTGCCCAAATGTCAAACAGGGGGTATTCTTCTGAAGAGGCCTACAGGCTTCTGACCCAGTCGGATGAGGAATGGGAACCCTCATCTGATGAATCTAGCGGGTCAGAATATAAACCTGTAGAAAGCAGTGGCTCTCTGACCCAAAGTTCGGACGAGGAGGCTGAGGTCCCTGATAGCACCAGGCGTACCCGGCCCCGTGTCGCTAGACCACAGGTTGTGCAGGATCCGCTTCAAGAGCAGCAGAGTGGGGCTGGTGCTGTCGGATTACGTGGTGAGGCATACACCAGCAGCGCAGCCCTTCCTGGACCTAGTACCAGCACTGCCGTACAACATGGTGAACTGACGAGCACCAGAAGGGCAGTTGAAGCTGGTACGGTGGCACGTGCAGTAGTTACCCCGTCGCAGCCACCGCAAAGACGGGCCCGTAGAGCCCCTAGAATCCCTGAGGTGCTGGCAAACCCTGATTGGCAGTCCCCAACTTCAGCCGCACCTGTAGTTCCCCCTTTCACCGCCCAGTCTGGAGTTCGGGTTGAGACAGCTCAGATCGGTTCGGCCCTGGGATTTTTTTTAGCTGTTCTTGACTGCAGAGCTCTTAGACTTAGTTGTGGCAGAAACAAATCGGTATGCCACACAATTTATAACCGCCAACCCGGGAAGCTTTTATGCCCAGCCTTTCCGGTGGAAACCAGTCCAAGTTTCCGAAATTAAATTTTTTCTAGGCCTTCTCCTCAACATGGGTCTAACTAAAAAGCATGAATTGCGGTCATATTGGTCCACGAACCCAATTCATCACATGCCCATGTTCTCTGCTGCTATGTCCAGGACACGATTTGAGACCATCCTGCGTATCCTGCCCTTTAGCGACACCACCTCCCGTCCCAGAGGCCACCCAGCTTTTGACCGGCTCCACAAAATTCGGCCCCTCATAGACCATTTCAACCAGAAATTTGCAGATTTGTATACCCCAGAGCAAAACATCTGCATAGACGAGTCCCTAATACATTTTACCGGGTGCCTTGGCTTCAAAATATACATCCCAAGCAAGCGTGCCCAGTATGGGGTCAAATTGTATAAGCTCTGTGAAAGGGCCACAGGCTATACCCACAAATTTCGAGTCTATGAGGGAAAAGATCAGACCCTGGAGCCGGTCGGTTGCCCTGACTACCTGGGGAGCAGTGGGAAGACAGTCTGGGACTTGGTGTCACCCTTATTCGGCAAGGGGTACCATCTTTATGTGGACAATTTCTACACAAGTGTGGCCCTCTTTAGGCATTTATTTCTAGAACAGATTGGCGCCTGTGGCACCGCGCGAACTAGTCGCGCGGGCTTCCCCCAACGGCTCGTTACCACCCATCTTGCAAGGGGGGAGAGGGCTGCCTTGTGTAACGAAGAACTGCTCGTGGTGAAATGGAGAGACAAGCGTGACGTTTACGTGCTCTCCTCCATTCACGCAGACACGACAATCCAAATTGAGCGAGCAACCCGTGTCATTGAAAAGCCCCTCTCAGTCCACGACTATAACCTTCACATGGGAGGGGTGGACTTCAATGACCAGATGTTGTCTCCGTATTTAGTTTCCCGCAGAACCAGACGCTGGTATAAGAAGGTGTCTGTATATTTGATTCAATTGGCTCTGTATAATAGTTTTGTTCTCTACAGTAAGGCTGGGAGAACACGATCCTTCCTCAAATTTCAGGAAGAGATCATCAAGAACCTCCTGTACCCAGGAGGTTCCGTGGCCCCATCCACCAGTGTAGTTAGCCGTCTACACGAGCAACATTTCCCCAATGTCGTTGCCGGTACCTCAACCCAACCGTCACCCCGAAAAAGATGTCGTGTCTGTAGCAGGAGTGGAATAAGGCGTGACACCTGCTATTTCTGTCCTGACTGTCCTGACCACCCTGCCCTATGCTTAGGGGAGTGTTTCCAGAAGTACCACACACAGGTACACCTAGCATAGGGATCACATCTCACCAGGACAGGCACACAGGGCTTTTAGGGCCCATTCACATACAGCTGCTGCAAACCTCTCCTTTCACCTGGGACAAAGTGCATAATGTACTTCGCCACATCTTTGGGCGATTTGCACTTTGCACATTGACCCATGGGGAAGGAGAGGTTTGTTCTATAAAGGTAAAAAAAAATAAGAAAAAACACCAGTAAGCAAAAAGGTTAATGTTCAGTTCAAAAAGTTAAAGTTTATATGTTCTGTTCCAAAGTTAATAAAATTATTGCGTTGCGGCCTGTTTTTTTTTTTTTTTTTTCTACCTTCCAGGTGGACCAACCGATCGACTAGCTGCAGCACTGATGTGCATTCTGACAGTAGCATTGCGCTGCTGTCAGATTACACGCAAGTCGGTGTATGCGGCGCTGCAAGATGAGATTTCTCCTCTGCAGTAAAAGATCCGTTTGCCAACGCATACGAGCTGAGGAGGTGGCGGTGTTCATTTGCTTTGGCAAACACTTTGTATATAAAAAAATTAAAAAATCCCGGCAATGATTTATTCATTCACATCGATTGATGTGAATGGAGAAATCTGGTTTGCCAGGGCATACGAGCTAAGTGGGTATGGATGTTGGGCGGAGCTCCTATGTCCTGGCAGACGCCTTTCCCCTCCTTTTTTTGGGGGGGCAGAGATTTTTTCATCCACATTGATCGATGCGAATGAAGAAATCTGTGCCGTTCATTTTTTTCTTTCAGCCCAGAGGCTGAATGAAAAAAATTAATCTCATTACCTGTATGCTCAATATAAGGAGACTAGCAGAAACTCCTAATGCTGGCCATACATGTAATGATTGCGGAGACCCTCAAATGCCAGGGCAGTACAAACACCCCACAACTGACCCCATTTTGGAAAGAAGACACCCCAAGGTATTCGCTGAGGGGCATATTGAGTCCATGAAAGATTAAAATTTTTGTCCCACGTTAGCGGAAAGTGAGACTTTGTGAGAAAAAAACAAAAAAAAAACAATTTCCGCTAACTTATGCAAAAAAAATATAAAAATTCTATAAACTCGCCAGGCCCCTCATTGAATACCTTGGGGTGTCTTCTTTCCAAAGTGGGGTCACATGTGGGGTATTTATACTGCCCTGGCTTTTTAGGGGCCCTAAAGCGTGAGAAGAAGTCTGGGATCCAAATGTCTAAAAATGCCCTCCTAAAAGAAATTTGGGCACCTTTGCGCATCTAGGCTGCAAAAAAGTGTCACACATCTGGTATCGCCGTACTCAGGAGAAGTTGGGGAATGTGTTTTGGGGTGTCATTTTACATATACCCATGCTGGGTGAGATAAATATCTTGGTCAAATGCCAACTTTGTATAAAAAAATTGGAAAAGTTGTCTTTTGCCAAGATATTTCTCTCACCCAGCATGGGTATATGTAAAATGACACCCCAAAACACATTCCCCAACTTCTCCTGAGTACGGCGATACCAGACGTGTGACACTTTTTTGCAGCCTAGGTGGGCAAAGGGACCCACATTCCAAAGTGCACCTTTCGGATTTCACCGGTCATTTTTTACAGATTTTGATTGCAAACTACTTCGCACACATATGGGCCCCTAAATTGCCAGGGCAGTATAACTACGCCACAAGTGACCCCATTTTGGAAAGAAGACACCCCAAGGTATTTTGTGATAGGCATAGTGAGTTCATGGAAGTTTTTATTTTTTGTCACAAGTTAGTGGAATATAAGAAAAAAAAAATCATCATTTTCCGCTAACTTGTGACAAAAAATAAAAAGTTCTATGAACTCACTATGCCCATCAGCGAATACCTTAGGGTGTCTACTTTCCGAAATGGGGTCATTTGTGGGGGTTTTCTACTGTCTGGGCATTGTAGAACCTCAGGAAACATGACAGGTGCTCATAAAGTCAGAGCTGCTTCAAAAAGCGGAAATTCACATTTTTGTACCATAGTTTGTAAACGCTATAACTTTTACCCAAACCATTTTTTTTTTTGCCCAAACATTTTTTTTTGATCAAAGACATGTAGAACAATAAATTTAGCGAAAAATTTATATATGGATGTCGTTTTTTTTGCAAAATTTTACAGCTGAAAGTGAAAAATGTCATTTTTTGGCAAAAAAAAATCATTAAATTTTGATTAAAAACAAAAAATGTCAGCAGCAATGAAATACCACCAAATGAAAGCTCTATTAGTGAGAAGAAAAGGAGGTAAAATTCATTTGGGTGGCAAGTTGCATGACTGAGCGATAAACGGTGAAAGTAGTGTAGTGCAGAAGTGTAAAAAGTGGCCTGGTCATTAAGGGGGTTTCAGCTAGGGGGGTTGAAGTGGTTAAGAGTTTTTGCTTACTAATAAATGTTTAGACTATTAAGTAATGAATGCATGCTATTTGGTCTAGTGTGCTTGCAATGTAATTGTTAAGCTTTCTTAGTATTATCCATTGCTTTCTGTGTTGAAATACAAGTCAATTTCAATTTGTCTTGTGGACACATTCATTACAAATATAACAAGGCCATAAATGATAAGAGGTCTCACAGCTAAAATTGTATCCTGTTCATACTGTTTAAATGCCGTATTGCGCTTTAATGCAAGTGACTGGCAATTTGTTAATCAGTTATATAGTACACTTTGAATAGTGAACAGCTAAAATGCCAGAGCTACCAGCTGCTGCCACATTTAAGCAATTTACGGAGAAGGGTTGTACAAGTAGGAATTTATCATATGTAAGGCAATATGTATTGACTCAGCTTCATCTCCTTCTCCATCACAGTTGGTGCATATGCAAGTGTACAGATTAAGCCAAGGCAAGTATGCCTCACTTCACTGCTCATGCCCTTGAAGCTGAAGTGAGTTAAGTGGTCCCTCAAGTTACAATATTAATTGGTTCCAGGAAGACCATTGTATGTTGAAACCATTGTAATTTGAGCAATCGGTTCCAAAATCCCCAAATGTCATCTAAGATAAGAGAAAATGAAGATTTAGGAAAAATAAGCAGATAGCCAAGTAGCTGCTAACTACAGTAGCAACTAATACCACTATTTTACCAGAGAAGTGGTCTTGATTGGTTGGATATGAGTCTGAGGCCATTGTATCTTGAGGGATCATTGTATTAGCATGGCTTCAAATGACATTGGATGCTCAATGACACATCAAGTCTCAATGGGCGTGACTGCATCCCAGACTTCTTTACTGTTCACTAGAATGGCACTGCCCAGTTGAGATTTTGAGGTAATTAGCATACAACTTATAATATTATAACAACATGATAGTTTATAAAGAAAGCGCAAGTTAAGAAAGCTATTCAACATCAGTATAATCCTATGGTGATGTCCCATTTGTTTCATTGCCGTGCTGCCATTTCCTTCATCCTTCACCTTCATCATTCAGTTGCAGCAGCCTGGTTATTATACATTTTGGCCCTAATGTAAGTCCTGGGGTATATAGTATCATAAGCCACATTTAGGACAGATGTGGGAAAGACCACTGCTATAGGTGAATTCCAGTTCACCAGTCTTGAGCACAACCAGCATCTTTGCAAATCTGAAACCAAAGTTGACAGACAATAAAGGTTATTCACAGGGAAAAAAACAAACTTCATTGCGGGCAACAGTGAAAAGCTAGGGGTCAACAGGTCCCAGGTTACACTGACAGAACAGTTATCATTCAAGCCGATGTGATTGCTAAGGCCTTTGATTGGCAGCAGGGGTCATGAGACCAAGACACTTTCTGGTCCCATGGGGACCAGAAGCAGATGGAAACAGAGCAGTTATGGCACTGAGGAAAGACGATTTTATGTTAAGGGACACAGTGCCTCCACTCTTCAAAGGCCCATTTTATTACCAACCATTTCCAATTATCCACATCATATTTTATTTCTGCAGTAGAAAACGTGAAGAAGGCACATGGATGCAACTTATGGTCATAAGGATGCTTTTGTGTAAGTATATGTAATGACCCAGAGTGCCATTACCACTTCTGCACTCCACTACTATCTCCTATGGTTAACCTAATGTAATTCTGTGTATTTATTGCAGGACCGTCACTCTGTGCATATTTATTTAGTGTAACTGTTGTGTTCAAATCTAATTTACCTGGTTCACCAGAAGGTGGCAGCAAGCATGTCAGAGATACAATTAGGTAGAATGGAGCTTTCCATTCCATTCTATACCCCCTCTGTGGAGGAGTGGGCGAGTCCCACTTTCTGCAGGAAGGGTGGAGACTAGTTAGTGAGAGAGAAGTCCAGCTTATCCCCTGCTTGGGGAAGGAAGCAAGGGCTGGGCACATCACCGTTTGATGTGCCCACGCCAAGCCCTGTCTAAGCCAGCTAGAGCACCTTCAGCTCTGCTGGATGTGGAAGCCACAGCTTGGAGCCTCTAAACCCGGGAGGCAGGGGCATAATGATCGCGTTCGCAGAGGGTACGACTGGGACCGTGCCCAGCGGGGGGAGTGGGCCCACTGTACTCACATGTAATAGGAGTGCTCTGTTGGGGCCCGGCATGAAGTGCAGTGAGAATGCTGGGCCCCTTCAGAGCGCTCTTCAAACATGAGGGGGCGCAGAGGCAAGGAGGGGGAGCGCACTCACCCAGCCTGACAGTTCTTGTCACGGCCAGGCTGTTCGTTTTTAGAGTGAAGCAGTAAGACCTCTCCGCTCCCTACTTCACTGTTCTTCAGAGCTCAGGCGCTCCCCCTGCTGGCCTCACATCACGCTGCTGGCTGTGGGAGGAGCGCTGAGGGCCCGGGAATCAGCCTCCAGCACAGCCAGCAGCACAATGTGAGTGTGGGAGCGCGTTATCAGGGAAGAGGGTAAGTATGTTTTTTTTTTTCATAAAGCTGCAAAAAGGGGGCAACAACTAGAGTGAGGGGGCACAAAAGAGCATACCCACTGTGAGGGGCACATATCTGGGTATAACTACTGTTAGGGGGCACATATCTGGCATAACCACTGTGAGGGGAACATATCTGGCTATAATTACTATGCGGGGCACATATCTGGCTATAACTACTGTGAGGGGCACATAACCTGGCATAACTACTGTGAGGGGCACATAACCTGGCATAACTACTGTGAGGGGCACATATCTGGCTATAACTACTGTGAGGGGCACATATCTGGCTATAACTACTGTGAGGGGCACATAATCTGGTATAACTACTATGAGGGGTACATATCTGGCTATAACTACTGTGAGGGGCACATAATCTGGCATAACTACTGTGGAGAAGGCACATATCTGGCATAACTACAGTGAGGGGGCACAAAAGTAGGCATAACTACTGTGATAGGCACAAAGGTGGGCATAACTGCTGTGTGGGGCCACAAGGAGGACATAACTATTTAAAAGGGACCACAAGGTGGGCTTAATTACTATGAGGGGCCACAAGGTGGGCATTAGTAATACTGTGTGGTAGCACTTAGGGGAAATGTCCTAGATTACCTTTCTATACATTGGCATGGCTCAGTCTTACAGGCCAGCACAGCGCCCCCTGCTGGTGATTTCACAGGGGCAGTCACCATCCCTTCCTTATGTGATTATTCTTTTTTTCTCTATCACCACAGGCACCTTGTTCTGGATCCCGTGGACATCAGGCCGATGCCAGCGACACCCTGGATGAGGTAGGACCAGATTTGATTAGAACTGGGTAAGTGTAGCCATGCATTAGGCTTAGGGCTCTTTAACAAGAGCGGATCCAGTGTAGGTAATGCGCTGCAAGAAAGCGAGCCAAGCTCCGTTCCGGAAAGCAGAGACACGGAGCATTAACATGATTGATAATACTCTTTGCCTCTCTGTGATCTTTTCGCTACAAAATCTCGGTGACAACTTTATCTCACTGTGATTTTGTAGTAAAAAGATCACAGATAGGCACGGAGCATTATCAATCATGTAAATGCTCCGTGTCTCTGTCCAGAATGGGGCTTGGCTCTCTTTCATGCAACGGATTACCCGCATGGCATTCACTCATGTGAAAGAGCCCTTAGTGTAAAGAAAATTGTCCGCCTCTGTAAAAATGACTACAGAAAAAAAGTTGCAGCATCCTTCAGAAGCAGAGATTCTATTTAAGCTTGTCAGCAGAGCCAGAGAGAACCAGATGTAGCAGACATGAGTTTGCCTGCCAGAGTTTACATGATACCTCCTGCTGGAAACCAAGACAAAGCCCGAGTCTGTTTGGAGAAACGTTTATTCAAGTAAAGTTGTTACCAACTTTATCACAAGTTCTGGACTTAATTTATTTCTCCATCCCCCTCATCAACAACCCCCTTTTCATTGCTTCAGAGCCAACGCCTAGGGTCCAGAGTATCCAGGTAGGAGCACCATGACATGTGCACCAACATTAAGGGACATTTAGGCCACCCTACACCACTCTGGCATTTCTACACCTGGGTACCATCCACAGTATCACTAAAAGAGACCCTGTGCCCTTGTTGCTTCATTGCAACTGGCGTCACAAAACAAGTACTAGTACTGTTTAAGAGCCCTGGAGGGAGGCGCCAGTTGTATATATACCACATCAGAGTCAACTGCGTCAGCAATAAACTCTACAGCTCAGCATCTGGATGTCTACTGGATCCAAAGATAATAATGTCTTGAGTCTAAAATATACTATTATTAAAAATATTACTCTTTACCACTGAGGAAGAAACACCTGTTCCGAAACGTGTCTGGTAGGACTGCTTGTTGAGTATCGCTGGTGTGAATAAATTTTTGGAGACTTTATACTACAATACTTTAGTTGGCTCTGGCGTCTCCACACCTCAAGAGCTCATGCGCAAAAATATCCAAGCCAGCAGCTAGCAGAGCGGGCGGCAGATCGATGTGTAGCGGGAATACTGTAACATGTGAAGACTCATGAGTAAGGCCCCTTTCACACGGGCGAGATTTCCGCAAGGGGTGAAATGCGTGAGATGAACGCATTGCACCCGCACTGGATCCGGACCGATTCATTTCTATGGGGCTGTGCACATGAGTGGTAATTTTCACGCATCACTTGTGCGTTGTGTTAAAATCGCAGCATGCTCTATTTTGTACGTTTTTCACGCAAACACAGACCCCATAGAAGTGAATGGGGCTGCGTGAAAATCGCAAGTATCCGCAAGCAAGTGCAAATGTGGTGCGATTTTCACGCATGGTTGCTAGGAGACGATCGGGATGGGGACCCGATCATTATTATTTTCCCTTATAACTTGGTTATAAGGGAAAATAATAGTATTCTTAATACAGAATGCATAGTACAATAAGGCTGGAGGGGTTAAAAAAATAAAATAAAAATTTAACTCACCTTAATCCACTTGCTCGCGCAGCCCGGCTTTTCTTCTGTCTTCTTCTTTGCTGTGCACATGAAAAGGACTGTGGTGATGTCACTGCAGTCATCACATGGTCCGTCACATGATCCATCACCATGGCAAAAGATGATGTGATGGACCATTTGATGAGCACAGTCATCAAAGGTCCTATTCCTGTGCACAGCAAAGATGAAGACAGAAGAGAAGCCGGGATGTGCCACCAAGTGGATTAAGGTGAGTTAAAAAATTTTTTTTTTTTTTTCACCCCCTCCAGCCCTATTTTACTATGCATTCTGTATTCAGAATGCTATTATTTTCCCTTATAACCATGTTATAAGAGAAAATAATAAAATCTACACAACACCTAACCCAAACCCGAACTTCTGTGAAGAAGTTCGGGTCTGGGTACCAAACATGACAATTTTTCTCACCCGCGTGCAAAACGCATTACAAAGTTTTGCACTCGCACGGAAAACTTGCACATTTTCCCGACCCGCATTTTATCCGGGCCAAAAACACGACGACTGTGTGTAAGAGGCCTAGCAGATATTAATATCTGCTCCAGCTCCTCAGAGTCTCATCCTATCCTTCTTTGCCTTGGAAGAGTCTCAGGGGACACATTTGCATTGCTTTATTCTCAGTCACACTAGGATAGGAGACCTCAATAGGACGAAATAACGTAGTGTCCCTCTCTGACTGTCTCTCTCTCTGATAAGTCTTTCAATGTTAGTGGTCAAAGACGTTTAGAAAGTTACATGAGGGAAATTGTACCATGACATCGTTACCCTAATCAGAGAGGCCCAAACAATACTGACTATGGAGCCCAGTGTCATTACAATCACTACCTGTAACCCACTGGTTAAAATCTGCAAAATACTCCTCAACTGTCCTATATTCCTGTTTTAAGACACAAAGATAAGCTACAGCTGATGAGGCAGCTTCTGGCTCATCGTATATCACACATAAAGCTTAAAGAAATGCATTCACACTTTTTAAAGCAGGACCATCAGGCCTGAAACTAAATGCCCAAGACATTAATTCCAACCTAGAGGATCTAGACTTCAAAGAAAAATACAGTTTAAACTAAAATTCTTAAAAAGGGCACAATCACCAGAGAAATAGTTTGGTACATTTATACAATGTTCAAAGAAATCCCTAGGAGCACCACCGTGCAAATTTCAAGTGAGCTGTTCCATAGAAACTAACAGAGTAAGAAAATCTTACCTTCAAGTAGCCGGCAGTGTGTTTCTAATGATGATGCAGTAAAAGCTGGAAAAAGCGTTCTTTTATTCCCTGAGCGCGCTATTTTTGAGTCACTCTTGAAGTCAAGCGGGCCGCGGCCTCCTTGCTTCAAGTCAATGTAACCGCCCCCTTCCCTGCCCCTTCTCTGTGACTGACAGCGCTTATGCCCGACGGCCGGCTGTCAGTCACAGCGAAGGGCCAGGGAAGGGGGCGGTTATTAGAAACACACTGCCGACTACTTGAAGGTACTGCTGGCAGTTTGGGGTGGTTTTTGCCGCTGATAGGTTCCCTTTAAGGCCTTAAAGAGGACCTGCTGCTTCTCCTGACATTAGTGACTACTTGAATTCTCCATGTAACAGCAATTCTGGGGCATCTGTTATGACTCTATGATGTTCCATTCCTCTGTTATTTGGGGATGTGTCCCTGCCAGTCTGACACCAGCAGCACTGATTAGTAGTGATGAGCGGCAGGGGCAATATTCGAATTCGCAATATTTTGTGAATATTTGGGAGAATATTCACCATATATTCGAAAATTCACGAATTTGTGATCTCCAGGCATTATTTTCTTGATTGCAAAAATTCGCATAAACATTTTCGCCTAAAAATTTGCATGAACCGGTATTTAAAAAAAATTCAAATATATTCGCGATTACGAATATATTTAGCGATATTCTAAATATTTGCAAATTCTCAAAGTGCCGATATTCGCGATTAAAATTCGCAATTCGAATATTCGTGATCAACACTACTGATTAGACAGAGTCAGACAAACCCGCTACTGGTAAAACCCAGCAGTACCTTTATGCAGACTGCTTCTAGCAGGAATAATACAGGAATGGCACAACATAACATCATAAGAATAGATGCTCCAGGATTATCACATGGGGAATGCAAGTAGTTACTAAAACTGACAGGTCCTCTTTAATCTTCAGAGCCAGATTCTACAAAGGATTAGTGTCAGACACGATACTGCTTCCAGTGTGGACTGGTTGTAATGTGACAATGCTGGTTGTTCACAAGACTGCAGAACTGGACTTTCCCTATAGTAGTTGCCTTTTCTGGGTACTGACAGTATCTCCTGGTACTCAGATACTCCCATGACTTATAGTAGTACAGAAATGTATAACAACCAGATGGTCACAAGAATTATATTATTAAGAAACTTATCAACACTGGCAGGAAACAAATAAACTGAAATAAACTCACAGATGGATGACAGGAACAGAATAATGAAGGTGAACATACAGTTGTGTTCAAAATAATAGCAGTGTGTTTAAAAAAGAGAATAAAGCTCAAAATCCTAATAGCTTTTGTTTCCATACACACAAATGCAGTAGGAACACTACACATTCTATTCCAAATCAAAACATGAAGAAAAATATATTAAATTTGTGTTGTTCCTCTAAAAAAAAATGAAGAAATGTGAATATTAGAGGCGCCGCTCCTGCAGGCAGTCTATTTCAGCAGCTCTCCATTCATTCTTGAGTTTTTCATTTTTTTATTCTTTTTTTAGACCTGTTGTGGATTTTTTTACTTACTTGTTACTTAGTTTTTGCTTAGTGACAAGATGGAGTGGACTACATTTTGGTCAACCCGGTTTTTATTTTATTTTTTAATGTTTTTTGCGTCCGGCGAGAGAGTGAGCGATCAAGCTGCTATTGTTTACACCAGGGATTAGCTGTTAGCGCTCCGTAGCTCCGCTGGGTTGTTTACCACACAACAAGACGATATTCCCCGCGAGTTAAGAAGAAAGAGACGCGGGACCCGGGTTGGAAGAGGGCGGTGGGACCGGAGGAAAAGGAACAGACCCGCCATCCCTTCCATCATCATGGGAAATGTGAGATCGCTCCAAAACAAAGCGGATGAACTTGCGGCTCTAACGAAGCATCAGCGCGTCTATAGAGAGAGTAGTTTACTCATTCTGACTGAGACATGGCGGACAGGATTAACGCCAGACACGCATGTATACGTGGATGGGTTTTATCTGCTCCAGGCTGACAGAAGCAAAGAGAGCAGTAAGAAGAGAGGAGGAGGTCTGGCTGTGTTTGTGAATGATAGATGGTGTCACTCTGGGCATCTAACTATCAAAGAGACGCTTTGCTGTGAAGACATTGAGCTGCTATCTGTTAGCATGAGACCTCACTATCTGCCACGTGACTTTACACAGGGTATTGGGTTAGCAGTCTACCTGCCCCCGTCTGCCAACGCTTCAGCTGCCTGTGACATTATTTACACTGTGACCAGCAGACTCCAGACAAAACACCCCCAGACTCTCTTTTTGATCTCTGGAGACTTTAATCACGTGTCTTCCACTCTTCCCACCTTCACCCAGTATGTTAATTGCCACACCAGAGACAATAGAGCGCTGGACCTACTGTATGCTAATACTAAACAGGCATACAGCTCCTCACCTCTCCCTCCCCTGGGGGGCTCAGACCACAATCTGGCTTATCTTCAGCCTGTATACAGACCCCTTACATACAGAGAACCAGCTGTGAGGCGCATAGTGAGAGGATGGTCTGAGGAGACTGAAGACTCTCTGAGGGACTGTTTCAGCTGCACTGTGTGGGATGAGCTCTGTGCTCCTCATGGGGAGGACATCGACAACATTACTGACTGCATCACAGGCTACATCAACTTCTGTGTGGAGAACACCGAGCCAGTCATGAAGATAAAATGAGCCCGGTCCCTAAGGGGTTAAATATATAATTAGAAAACATTACATACAGCGCTACAGAACATACAGGGTAATCCAGAAAACAAAGGATCAATTCCAGCTTCTGACGTATAAAATAGTTTGTTCTTTATTTGGCTTCCAAAATTTAAGATCCAACATACATCACATGGAGAGACACAAGGTAATTGTGACGCGTTTCGGGCTATAGTATTGAGCCCTTCATCAAGACAATACATAGTGCACTAAAAACAAGTACTTATATACAACACAGATAGGTTCCTCCTCCTTTTTTGATTGGCTAAAGGTCACATCCCAAGCCCAGGTGTTCCATCCCAGGCCCAGGGGGACAAAGAGAGAATAGTAAAATGTATAGAGTACTTAAACAGTTGTACTACATCTATACAACTAACTTTTTCCAGCAATCCGTACAAAATTGTTTTTCTGGATCTATGTCTGGAAGTGGACAAGGGCATTAATAAGGTGGTTACATATACCCACAGAAAGCCCACAGCTGGTAATACTATTCTCTCTGCCTCCTCCTGCCATCCACCACACGTTATTAACAATATCCCCAAGGGGGAAATGATTAGGGCGAAAAGAAACTGCTCCACCAAGGAACTATTTGAAAGAGAAGTCCAAAATATTGCAGCTAGACTAAAAATGAGAGGATATACCCAAACCAGTATAAATAGAGGCATACATGTTGCCAGATTAAAAGACAGAAAGACTCTTATTTTCTCTAAAGGAAATAATAATAATAGAATAAAGGATGAGAACAAAAATAATAGGAGAGGGAACAAACATAAAAGTAAAAACAAAACTAAAAACAGGAACAAAAAAGACTTGAATAAAGATGAACCCATCATTTTTTCTACCAATTACAGTAGAGATTATTTCAGGATATGTAAAATCATACGGAAACATCTTCCAGTTCTAACCTTTAATGAGGAATGGAGAAACATAGCATCCACAGGGATAAGGTGCGTAGCAAAAAGAGCCCCTACAGTGGGTCAAAAAATAAGTCCAAGTCCGTTTGAGGAAAAAATTCCCAAAATATGCACTTGGCCTAAAACTAATGGAAACTACAAATGTGGTAGCAAAAAATGCATTTGCTGTCGACATATGTTTATCTCAAAAGAGGTCATATCTATGGCTAATAAAAAAAACCTATGTTGGAGCAATACATTAATTGCAACACAGACCACGTAGTATATGTTATAACATGTAAAATATGCAGGGTACAATACGTGGGCTGTACCACAAATGATCTAAAAGTACGTATAAGGAAGCATTTGAGTGATGTCCCTCGCGTCATGTCTCGGAATGTCTCAGCGGCAACAATGCATTTTGCCACTGTTCACAAGGGCGATATCTCTGCGTTTTCTGTGGAGGTTGTTTCCGCACCTATTAGAGGAGGTGATCGCAAACAGAAGCTCCTGAGTAGAGAAACATATTGGATGTTTGTTTTGGAAACTTGTATACCAAAGGGCCTAAACAGAAAATATGATTTAACACTGCAATACATGTAGTTCATCAGTGTGTGTTTTCAAATGCATGATACTAATTTGTTGCCTTCCCGCCCATGTGCTCTTGGCTGGACTTCTTTACCTAATCCAGGAACACCTGGGCTTGGGATGTGACCTTTAGCCAATCAAAAAAGGAGGAGGAACCTACCTGTGTTGTATATAAGTATTTGTTTTTAGTGCACTATGTATTGTCTTGATGAAGGGCTCAATACTATAGCCCGAAACGCGTCACAATTACCTTGTGTCTCTCCATGTGATGTATGTTGGATCTTAAATTTTGGAAGCCAAATAAAGAACAAACTATTTTATACGTCAGAAGCTGGAATTGATCCTTTGTTTTCTGGATATTCTAAATGTGGCTGGGTTCAAGCCTTATCTTCCGTGCTTCACAAGGGTGATCAGAGGTGAGAGCTGCAACTTTCTTCTTTTTTTTCTATACAGGGTAATACAGCGCCACATATGTACCTCTTACATCCAGTGACTTCTCTTCTCTGATGTGGATCTTCTCTTTCCTCTTCTCCTGTCAGACCAGACTGCCATGGTAACTTATTTCAGCCCTGCCTCGTCTCTGCAGAGTTTAGCAAACAGACATCTTACTTTCCTACTTTTCCATCCTCCTCCTCACCTTCTCGACACCCCATCCTGCCACCCCCAATACTGTGTCCACTGTGCTCCCCAATACTTTCCTGCAGAAACAGTCCCCCTGAAAATACTGGTACCACACAGTGCGTCAGTACAAAAACACCCCTTTAGGCCGAATGCACACGGCCGTGAGCGGTCCATGGAACCACGGGCTGGATTCCTGCTGACAGCAGGAGCGCATGGCGTCATTGATTGCTATGCCGCTGTGCACTCCCTGCTGCCGCCGCAATATAGTAATACACTGTTATGATCTATACCAGTGCATTACTGTACTGTGGCAGCAGCAGGGAGCACACGGCGTCATAGCAACCAATGACGCCGTGCGCTCCTGCACTCAGCAGGAATCCAGTGAAAAATGGCAGTGTGCATTCGGCCTTAAATGAGATCCCCCCCCCCATCTCAGACCTAACCCCCTTTAGACCTCTATGTCAGACCCCATATAAGACCCAATTTTTAGACCTCAGATCAGACCTGCATTATACCTCCAGACCCCCATTAGACCTCCAGACTCCCACTAGACCTCCAGACCCCCATATATGACCCCCATATCTGTCACGGCTTGGTGGTAGTTTGCCGTGACACTTTCGCCGTGCATGCTGGTTGCCTGTGGCAACGTGGTGTGCGCATTTCCCCTTTAAGGCTGTTTCCCTTCCCATTCTGGTGTGTATGGGGTTAAGGTGGAGCTGGGTGTGGCCCCATGGCTCTTATGTTCTGAGCTGTGAGCCTGTGTTCAGTTTGTCTTCAGTGTCTTGAGGAGCTGGTGCTATTCCATCTGTCCAGTCCTTGAGGGCCACCTTATGAGACATCGATGTCTCCAGCGATGTCTTCCTTATGTCTCCTCCATTTTCCCTACCTTACCTGTTATGTTTAGTGTCGGTATATGTTCTGGGGTTGTTGTACGTCTAGTTGTTGTTCCATTTCTGGTCAGTGTTTGGTGTATTCTGTCCGGCATGGATGCTAGATGTTCCCCTGTTTGGCTGTACCTCCAGAATGGGGTCCCTGGGGTTTTGCCATTCACAGTTGCTAGGCCTGTGTGAGACTCCGGTTCATCCGTGTCATGGATGAACCGGTCGTCTCCTTGCCCAGACCTTACTACCAAGGTTCAACAGGGCTAGTAAGGGCCCAGGTTTGAGAGTATGAGCCCCCCTACCATCGAGAGCGGCTCATATGATTAGGAGGTCACGGATAGAATGAGGGTGACCTACTCCCTTATCCTGGCTTCCAGGCTTAGTGGATTCCTATATATCCTTAACATTGTACAGTGTTTTTTTTTTTCCTCCACTCCCCACCGTGACAATATCTGACCCCCATTAGACCTCCAGACCTCCAATCAGACCTTCAGACTCCCATTAGATCTCTAGACCCCCAATCAGACCCCGATTAGACCTCCAGACCACCAATCAGACCCCCAGTCAGACCTCTCCAGACCCCCCAGTCAGACCTCTCCAGACCCCCCAGTCAGACCTCTCCAGACCCCCCTATTAGGCCACGTCAGACCACCAGACTCCCAGTCAGACCTCCAGACCCCACCATTAGACCACTTCAGACCCCCAGTCAGACCTCCATACCCCACCATTAGACCACTTCAGACCCCCAGTCAGACCTCCAGACCCCACCATTAGACCACTTCAGACCCCCAGTCAGACCTCCAGACCCCACAGTCAGACATGCAGACCTCCCATAGACCACTCCAGACCCTTATTACACCTCTCCAGACCGCCCATTAGACCTCCATATCAGACCACAGATCTGACTGCAAAATAATAAAGTAACTTACGGTACCTCTCCTGCCGCCACTCTCCTTGTCCTGGCTGTCTTCTCTTCTCAGGGCCCGCGTTGCAGTCACCTGACCCCCTGCAGCATCAGGTCAGAGTGCGCTCTGTATGTCCTGACGCTGCAGGCAGCCAGGACACAGCAGAGCGGGCCCTGAGAAGAGCGAGCAGGAGGGGTAAGTACTGGACAACTCTCACACTGCTTCTCTCCCCCTCCTCCTGTGGACTAGTGAGCGCTTCCATTATGGAAGGGGTTGCTAGTATTCCCTTTATAAGATGTAGTACAGTACCACTGGCAAAGGGGGCTCTCTAGGCCCCAACTGGCTTAGGGGCCTGGTCACAACCGCGACCGCTGTGACCCCTTTAGTTATGTCAGTGCATGCATACCCAAGCCATCACACTGCCTCTGCCGTGTTTCACAGATGATGTGGTATGCTTTGGATCATGAGCTGTACCATGCCTTCACAATACTATTTTCTTTTTGTCTTTTTGATAGAGGTTGATCTTGGTTTCATCTGTCCAAAGAATGTTCTTCCAGAAGTGCAGGGGTTCAGCAGTCACTGATAGCCGGACCCCTGCTGAATGCGCCGGCATTGGTGAAAACACAGATGCCGGCGCATTAACCCTCGCACTGCCACAGTCATGGGTGACCATCATGCTGCTGTGACAGGGACCCAATGGCAGGGAAGGCAGCCCGATGCCTTCCTTAGGCATCGTGGCTGCCTTCCGTGACAGCCTGTGAGATCCAGCCCCCTGGATCTCACAAGCAGAAAGCTGTAAGGCCTCTTTCACGCGGGCGTCCCGGATTTGCTCCGGATGCGTCGCGTGTGCATTGCAGAAAACTCACGTGAGTAGGCACACAATTGCAGTCAGTTTTGACTGCGATTGCGTTCAGATGTTTAGTTTTTTCCACGCGAGTGTAATGCGTTTTGCATGCGCGTGACGAAAAACTGAATTTGGTACCTAGACCCAAACCTGGACTTCTTCACTGAAGTTCGGGTTTGGGTTAGGTGTTCTATTCACTGTATTATTTTCCCTTATAACATGGTTATAAGGGAAAATAATAGAATTCTTAATACAGAATGCTTACTAAAATGTGGATTGAGGGGTTAAAAAATAAAATAAAAATTAACTCCCCTTATCCAATTGATCGTGCAGCTGGCATCGTCTACTTGCTTCTTCTTTCAGAACCTGCAAAAGGACCTTTGATGACGTAATTGCGCTCACCAAGTGGTGAGTGTGGTGACGTCAGCGCAGGTCCTGCTGAATTAAGATAGAAATCTTCTATCTTCATTCAGCAGGACCTGCGCTGACGTCACCCCACTCATCACTTGGTGAGCGCAATTACGCCATCAAAGGTCCTTTTGCAGGTCCTGAAAGAAGAAGAAAACTCACTGAAAAAAGTGGCCTAAACGGGTGAAAATGCTCCAAACCCAGACACTGTAGCGTGTCAATAACCGGGGAAGCAATTCCTCCGCATGCGGTCCGCAGAACGGCAGTCCCCAGCAAAAAATACGTACAATGGAGTATGTCGCGGCGGACCACATGCACCAAAAGGACATCTTACACAAAATTATACATTGTGCAGATGAAAAAATATATAAATACAAAAATCACTGCAAAAAATGCACCAAAATGATACGCAACTGACAATACTAGCAAATTCCTCAAGCCGATGTTAAAAGCTGAGAACTTTGCCAATATCTTCCAGTCAGGAACATATCCGAGCCCCTCATGCATTTTTTGCAGTGATTCCTGAAAAAAGAAGCAAGAAGACGATGCCAGCTGCTCGATCAATTGGATAAGGTGAGTTATTATTATTTATTTTTAACCCCTCAATCTACATTTTAGTAAGCATTTTGTATTAAGAATGTTATTATTTTCTCTTATAACCATGTTATAAGGGAAAATAATACAGTGAATACACTTTAATGGGGTCCGGGGTTGCTTTCATTGTGCTGTTTCTTTCAAATTTAATTAATGCACTGTATTATTATATCTCCTTTTACTATGTTGTTTCTACGTATTGTTTCTCTGCTGCCATCTGCTGGCCGGAATTTGTATGCTGCACGCCTTGTTCCTTATCTATAAAGTTTTTCTCTGCTGGGCGTGGTTTTAGCAGCCTTGGTTCTTGTCACTTCCTGTAGCCATTTTAAGTGCTGCACTCCTTGTGACTAGAGACTCACACCTTGGCTTGTGAAGGCATCAGTTTTTGACCAGCAGTTGCCTCAGCAGTTAGCCTCAGGAAAGACACCCACATCACAGCATCTACTGCATCATTGTATGTTGCTGCTCTGGATCAAATAAACCCACGTTTGATTGCACCCTCATGTCTACGTCTGGGTCCATCTAACCTGAGCATCTGCCGGTCCGGTCTGCTCCACTGCTTGGATACGAAGGTAGGACAGTCACAAGGTCATTATCAGTTACACCTTCATTCGCCTTCATGTGGGGACAGAACAGTCAAAAACTGCCTTAAAGCCTTATACCCCAGTAAATACCCGTCTCAAGTCTAATGCCCGGCTACAGGTTCCCTCAGAGCCCAGTGCCACACTCAGGAACCTCCCCTGCAACAGGCCCACTCGCAGCAAATCTGCCCGGCAACAGTGCACGTCCCACAAGCCCAAGGGGAAGCACGGTGTGTCCGCAGTAGATATACTCTTGCCTGGAAGTCCTCCACTACTCGCCAAGCCACTTTCTACATCCTATATTAACCCTTGCTCGCAGGATATAAGAACTGTTCACGCACGCGGGGCCTCCCTCAAACCAAAACCCCGCAATTCACTCAAAACACTTTAGGAACCTTATCGGGGTGCCTTATCTGAGTCGCACAGCAATTTTCAGCCCCCAATTCTAAAGTTCATTTTCTTAAAGAGACAGCGCACCTTAAATCAAAATGGCCGAAAATGACCTCGTACAGTTCCCCAGTGATAAAACAAAGCAAATGCAACCTGATACTGATCATTATGAAGAGCTGGAGGTAGAACCCACACTTCCAGCAGACCAAGGCGCTCTCTCAAACCAACTATAAAGATCACAGAAAACTATCACACCAGGAAAGATGAGCTGTGCGACAACCTGGAAGAGCTATGGGAACGAGTTTCCTCCCTCATATTAGGACTTAAGTCCTCCTCAGGTGATGCCACCAGTTTACAAGTTGCCGTCGGGCGGCTGAACGCAGCCCACGAAAGATACAAGAGACTGTCCACAAGGTATATAACCTTTCTAAAAGACTCTAATATTGAAGAAGCCCTGTCAGAATTGTGCAAGGCAGAATCAATAGACAGACAAAGAGACGCCATGGTGATGGATGCTAAAGATAAAGTGGAACTCCGCATCTCTCATTTGCAAGAAACTAGATCACACAGATCGCATTCATCCAAACATTCCTCGCGGTCCTACAGATCATCATGCTCTAGAAGCTCCGCCCTGAGCGACAGATTACTAGAGGCTCGCATAAATGCAGAGCTATCCAAAGTGAGGCGTTCCTTCACCGAAAAAGAAGTCCTTGCAAGAACAGAAGCACAGACGGCGGTGGCCAAGAGGGCAGAAGCGGAGGCAGAAGCCAAGAGGGCAGAAGCGGAGGCAGAAGCCAAGAGGGCAGAAGCAGAGGCAGAAGCCAAGAGGGCAGAGGCAGAAGCCAAGAGGGCAGAAGCGGAGGCAGAAGCCAAGAGGGCAGAAGCGGAGGCAGAAGCCAAGAGGGCAGAAGCAGAAGCAGAGGCTCGAATAAAGATCCTTGAATCAGAGAGGGAAGAGGAAATTGCATTAGCAAAAGTAAGACTACTTGAGCAAGCATTGAGCCAAGGCTTTGATTCAGTCTGCTTACCACCAGAGGAGAGAGACGATCCAGTTGATCGCACCAGCGACTATGTACTGAAACAGTTATCTGCACCACCCCCAGTGGGCAGTACTGTCCAAGCAAACAACACTGAAACCTCCAAGTCAGCTCTACCTGCAGTCCCAGCGATACCCACAGCACCCGAGCAACCCAATAACAGTTGCCCAGGCGCGCCCTCTCAAGGGCAGTTATTACAGCAAGATGGCTACCAGGTGTTCCCTGGCCTACCTCCACAGCTCAAGCGGCAGTCATCAGAATCTACAGAGGCTAGACCACAGCTCAACCCTGCAGCAACATCATTCTACCCGGAAGCATCTCACCCTTTCACGCCACACAGCCTATACGCCCCAGGGGCATCACAAGTTGTCATGGCAACAAGCAGTGAGAGATCAGATATGTCTGAGTTTGCCAGGTTTATGGTGAGCAGAGAGCTAATTAACACCAGTCTCTCAAAATTTGATGACCGTGCGGAGAGCTACAGAGCCTGGAAGGCAACCTTCAAAGCTGCCATCGCCAACCTCAACCTAACTGCAGAGCAGGAGCTCGACCTCTTGATCAACTGGCTGGGCCCAGGCTCCACAAATCGCATCAAGAGCCTTAGAACTGTCTATGTGGGACAAGCAGAAGCAGGTCTCGCTGCAGCCTGGCAAAGACTCGAACGCACCTTTGGCAGTGCAGAAGCAATGGAGAAGGCACTATTCAGGAGACTGCAGAACGTTCCCAAGATCAGTCTTAAGGATGTCCACAAGCTTCAGGATTTAAGTGATTTGCTCATGGAACTGGAGCTCGCCAAAAGAGATCCTCGTCTGTCCGGGCTGTGCTACCTGGATACTGCCCATGGGGTGAACCCAATTGTCGTGAAGCTACCATACAGCCTGCAAGAGAAGTGGGCGGCATCAGTCTCAAGGTACAAAAGAGTGCATGACGTCACCTTTCCCCCATTTATTCATTTCTGTAGGTTCATCGATGAACAGTCCCAGATGAGGAATGACCCCAGCCTCGACTTCCTGGAGTTTAATACTACAGCTTCAGTGATGCCATCATCAAGGTATGAAAGTATTGTGCATAAACACAGAGACTTTAAGAGCAGCGTGAATGTTAGAAAGACTAACCTACCATCATCTGCAGTACCCACTGGTAAACAGTACACTACCTCATCAGGAGACAAGGCCTTCAATCGTGAATGTCCCATTCATAAAAAACCACACTCACTGAACAAATGCAGAGGATTTAGATCCAAAACCATACAGGAGCGCAAGAAAGTCCTCACCGAGCTTGGGGTATGTTTCAGGTGCTGCGCTTCATTGGAGCACATGGCTAAGGACTGTAAATCCATTATCAAGTGTGAGGAGTGTCATAGTGAAAGACACGCCTCAGCTATGCACCCAACTCCACTCACAAGGGATTCACCGGCTGCTGTCACCACCAGTCCCGCTCCAAGTCATGGCGGGGAGCCCCAAAATAATGCCAACACAGCCACTGCTGTTTCCTGCTCATGCTTGGATGTATGTGGGGAGGGCCAGAGTGAGAAATGTTGTGCCCGCATATGCCTAATCAAGGTCTACCCGGAGGGGCTACCAGAAAAGGCAGTAAAAATGTATGCCATCATTGACGACCAAAGCAACCGCTCCCTAGCAGGACCTAAATTCTTTGAAGCCTTTGGAATAAAGGGACCGTCAGAACCCTACATCTTAAACACCTGCTCGGGTCGCATAGAGACTAGCGGCAGGAGGGCACAAGGATTCATTGCTTGTTCCGTCAGTGGGAATACAGAAATACCTCTACCGACGCTGATCGAATGTGATCAAATACCCAACCATAGGGATGAAATTCCTACCCCGGAAGCTGCATTTCACCATCCACACCTAAGGCACCTAGCCAACATTATCCCACCTATGGACAACAACGCCGAGATTCTACTCCTGCTTGGCAGAGACAATCTAAGGGCACACAAGGTGCGTCAACAGTGTAATGGTCCCGACTATGCACCATATGCCCAGAGACTGGACTTGGGATGGGTAGTCATAGGAAATGTATGCTTGGATCAACCTAGAATCCACTCTTTCAAAACGTACGTGCGTGGAGATGGACGCACAACTTGCATTAAGCCTTGTCCTCATCACTACGAGGTGAAAGAGAAGCCTCCAGACCTCATACAACCACCTGACGACATTCCTCCCTTCTTTGCCGACAACTTGGGAAGATTAGTCTTTCACACAAGCAAGGACGATGATAAAGTAGCTTTGTCAGTAGAAGACAGAGAATTTATCAAGAAAATGGACAAGGAGTTCCTTAAAGACGAAACCAATCACTGGGTTTCTCCATTACCCTTCCGAGCTACCAGGGTGAGACTCCCGAACAATAGGGAACAAGCTCTGTCTAGATTTAACTCTCTTCAGCGTACCATGAACAGTAAGCCTGAGATGAGAGAACACATCGTTGCCTTTATCGACAAAATATTCCGCAACAACCATGCAGAACCAGCTCCACCCTTAGGGAAGAACGACGAGTGCTGGTACTTGCCTTCATTTGGAGTGTACCACCCACGAAAACCTAATCAAATTAGGGTTGTTTTCGACTCAAGCGCCAAACATCAAGGTGTATCTCTTAATGATGTCCTTCTCACAGGTCCTAATCTGACGAATAACCTAGTTGGAGTGCTGATGAGGTTCAGAAAAGAGCTCGTTGCCATCACCGCCGACATTGAACAGATGTTCCACTGTTTCGTAGTCAGAGAGGACCACCGGAATTTCCTCAGGTTTCTGTGGTACAAGAATAATGACACCAACGCAGAGATGGCAGAGTATCGAATGAGGGTACACGTATTTGGAAACAGCCCTTCACCTGCCGTGGCAACTTACGGCCTTCGGCGCACTGCAATAGAGGGAGAATCAGAGTACGGTAAAGACGTCAGAGGACCAGTAAAACAATTGAGGTCTGACCAGGGAAGCAACTTCATCGGAGCCTGTAGAGAACTTAACATCGACACCAAGTCCATTCAAGATCAGTTGGCGGAAAAAGGTTGCACCTGGATTTTCAACCCTCCTCATAGTTCCCACATGGGGGGCTTTTGGGAGAGAATGATCGGCATCTCACGCAACATCTTAAATTCTATGTTGATGGATGTAAACTCATCTAGACTCACACATGAGACTCTAGTTACTCTTCTTGCTGAAGTTTCAGCCATTATCAATTCAAGACCCCTTGTGCCAGTGTCTATGGATCCTGAGACACCAGCCATACTGACTCCGGCTATTCTACTTACCCAAAAAACTGAGAGTACGCTTATTCCTAGTGGAGAATTCACTCATGCGAACATCTATCAAAAACACTGGAAACGTGTACAATATCTAGCAGATTACTTCTGGAACAGGTGGCGAAAGGAGTACCTCAGTGTTCTTCAAGGAAGAAGAAAATGGCAACACCACAAACCAAACTTGAAGGAAGGAGACCTTGTATTGATGAAAGAGCAACAAACCGAAAGGATTGACTGGCCTATCGGACTAATTTCAAAGGTTTTCCCTAGCAAGGATGGCAAGGTCCGGAAGGTGGAGTTGAAGATCTTCAGGAAAGGCGAGCTTAAAACGTTCTCAAGACCAATCAATGAACTCATCTTAATACTACCCATCGAGAACGTCCCTGACGGGTGAACAGGACTGTATCTAGCTTCGCAGATCTTCTCCATTCCAAGTTGAAAACAGGACTATCTATGTTTTGCATTCTAACATGTTTTTTTTTTACAGGTTGTTTATATTTTATGGACATTCGTCATAGTGAAATTCCCAAAGTGAATTTCAGACGGGGAGTGTGCTGTTTCTTTCAAATTTAATTAATGCACTGTATTATTATATCTCCTTTTACTATGTTGTTTCTACGTATTGTTTCTCTGCTGCCATCTGCTGGCCGGAATTTGTATGCTGCACGCCTTGTTCCTTATCTATAAAGTTTTTCTCTGCTGGGCGTGGTTTTAGCAGCCTTGGTTCTTGTCACTTCCTGTAGCCATTTTAAGTGCTGCACTCCTTGTGACTAGAGACTCACACCTTGGCTTGTGAAGGCATCAGTTTTTGACCAGCAGTTGCCTCAGCAGTTAGCCTCAGGAAAGACACCCACATCACAGCATCTACTGCATCATTGTATGTTGCTGCTCTGGATCAAATAAACCCACATTTGATTGCACCCTCATGTCTACGTCTGGGTCCATCTAACCTGAGCATCTGCCGGTCCGGTCTGCTCCACTGCTTGGATACGAAGGTAGGACAGTCACAAGGTCATTATCAGTTACACCTTCATTCGCCTTCATGTGGGGACAGAACATTCATCACTATCATCTCCTAGCAACCATGCGTGAAAATCGCACCGCATCCACACTTGCTTGCGGATGCATGTGATTTTCACACAGACCAATTCATTTCTATGGGGCCTGTGTTGTGTCAAAAACGCTGAATATAGAACATGCTGCGATTTTCACGCAACGCACAAGTGATGCGTGAACATCACTGCTCATGTGCACAGCCCCATTGAAGTGAATGGGTCCGGATTCAGTGTGGGTGCACCTCACGCAATGACCCGCACGGAATTCTCGTCCGTTTGAAAGGGGCCTAACTGTATTACAGTGTGTAATACAGTTACAGCCAATGCATTACAATACAGAAGTATTGTAATACATTGTAAAGGGGATCAGACCCCCAAAAGTTGAAGTCCTGGAGTGGGACAAATAATAAAGTTAAAAAATAATAAAAATAAAGTTTTACAAAAAATTTCTAGTAAAAAAAAAAAGCATCTTTTTCTCAAAATAAAGTTTAAAAAATGTTTTAAAAAAATAGGGAAAAAAGAAAAGTGGACATATTAGGTGTCACCGCGTCCGTATCAACTGACTCTATAAAAATATCACATGATCTAGCCCCTCAGGTGAACACAGCCAAAAAAATAAAATAAAAACTGTGCTAAAAAAATGATTTTTTTTTGTCACCTTACATCACTAAAAGTGCAACACCAAGCGATCAAAAAGGCTTATGCCCCCCAAAAATAATACCAATACAGGCGTGGGTCACTTTTGCTACATTTTTTTTAAGCTGCTAGAAGTTTGAGACTGGAGAAAATGGTTGGCATGGCAGAACATTACAATAACTTTACATACAGATAGAGTGCTCCAATATGTTCGCGATTGTTCAAATCAGCAATTAGTGATGCGCATATTTTGACGCAATACGTGCACTTCACATTTTAGCAGGTCTGACTACATATTACTGATTGGTCCACTAAGTATTGATGTGAACTTGTGACGTCACAGCACTATGTATGTATGTACTGTATGTATGGACAGCAGAACCTATCAGCTACACTATATCAGGATATAACCTTCACTGACCATCTCCCATTAACTATCTGTAATATATATATATATATATATATATATATATAAGCTAACTAACTATCTAACCAACTATCTAATGTAATGACACAGGAAAGCACAGAGCACAGCAATGAACTGCAAAAAACTGCAGAGAATGCCTGCTGGGGATGTTCTTATATAGTAAGGGGTAGGCAACTTTTCTATTGGTTGCTAGGGATGTTGCTAAGCTCAGACAAAGACATTGCAGCCTTCTCATTGGCCAACAAGCAAGAAGCATCGAGGGATCATGTGCTCAGATGGAAAAAAAAAATCTAGAATATTCGCAAATACAAATATATATCACTATATTCTACATCTTTGTGAATTCTCGAAGTGGCGATATTCGCAATAAAAATTAGCGATTAGAATATTCACGCCCAACACTATTACATATATCATGTGCATAGTCATCTCTGACCTATGTTCCTATATATGCAACAAATGCTAGTCTAAGGGTTCGACCATGTGGCACAGTCATGATGCGGTCAAGATGTGATTATGGAACGCATGTGTCCAACCACATGTGGTTACCGCATGCCTAATCATGTGTTTAGGGTGCTTTTTTTTTGTCCACAATTGTTTATTGGCTGTTGTTTGAATTTTTGTGAATGTTTGTGGTTTTTTAACATTCTTATTAACTTCAAATAGTGACATGTGGTAAAATATGTTAAACATATACCGCATGCAACAACTGTATGAAAGCAGCAGGACAGGTTTTATGTGTGGTCAACCGCACATAGAGTAAATCAAGTCCAGTCATCACAACTTGAAAGTGCCAGGTCTATCTCAGAAACCTTTTTTCCAATTGACTTCTATTGGGAAATGAGATGCTGTGGTCCCTAACCAAATGATGGCCACATCACGCCTGCGCCATGTGGTCGTACCATTAGGCAAACAGCACTTTTACTGATGCAAAGTGAATGCAGGAGGAACAATTACTACTGTAGTCATTCTTTTCTCAATTCTATGGATTATTGGCAGCACATCTCTGATTACACAGGGAGATGTGCTGCTGATAATCGGGCATCTTTCATCCCGATGAAAGATTCACAGCAGCCGACAAACAAGCCTTTGTTCGTTTATCGGCTGATCCATGGAACAATCATATGGACCGTTCCTATGATTAATATTTCACCTAGAAAAATGTTTATATATGAATCAAATGGTCTAGTGTGTTCTTCGTGAAGTATGTTCCAGAGAATAAAATAAAAAACAATAATCTAGAATAAAAAAAACAGAACACATACACTGATCAGTCATAACATTAAAACTTGTCTAATATTGTGTAGGTACCTTTCGTGGGGCAAAAAAAAGAGACCCCTGAAGGCATTCACTCCATGAGATCTGAAGTTGTCTTGGAGTATCTGCTTCCAAGAGCTTAGCAGCAGATCAGTAAATTGTGATGTGAGGCCTCCATGGACCAGACTTATGTTTTTAGTGTAACGCTCCAACGAGTGTGGACCCGCTGTGCCACTTACCAGTTTGGCTTTGGGCCAAACTTGGGAGCGGAATCTAAGTATTCCCCTGGTCTTCACCCTTTATCCCTCTCCAAGATGCAGAAGCTGCAGGGGAGACAACAGGTCGCTACCGCAAGAGAGGTCCCGGTAAGTCACAGCTGGCCAAGCAGGCCAGGAGGCCCTGGTGCAAGCACTGGGGATACAGGCAGGTGAAGCGAGCTGTCGCTGGATGGAAGGAGCGCAGCAGCAGAGTCAGATGAAGCAGAGCTGAGTAAGTGATTAGGCAGAGCTGGAGCTGTTAGAACAGCAGAGCTGAATAGCTCAGGTGCATCAGGTGTAACAAGCAGACCAGCAGACAGAGGTCGTGGTCAACAATCCGAATCATACACCTTCAGGGCAGCGAGGTAAAGGAGAATCAGGCAGAGACGAGGTCAGCATACAGGCTAAGGTCGGAAGCAGGATAACAACATAGGAACTACGAGCTGGAACCTTCGCTGTAGAAAACTACAATATTGCTCAGGCATCACAGGAAGTGGGGAAGCACCCTTATAAAGGTGCTGCCTGGTCGGGATTGGAGAGAAGGCAGAATCAGGAACGTGCACGAACCCTTAAAGAAACAGGACGCTTGCGGCTCCTACAAGGTGCAACTGAAGCTGTCGCCCCCAGCAACAGTGCAGGAAAGCGGGTCCGAAGCCTTCAGCGGAGAGGAGGAGCCTTGTGTGCAGTTCGACCGAGGTACATAGCAGGATGTGCTGCACGCTGGTGGCTGCCCGCTGCCATTGTTACATTTAGAATATATACAACACATGCTTGATTAGATTAAGGCTGAAACTAATTTTGCCTCCATACTTTGCTTCACCCTCTCGGGCTGAATGTCTGAGACCATAGATAGCGACTGCAGGGAAAGGGCTGTTTCCGAAGATGTGCACTTTCATTCGGTACTCTACAATGTCTTCATTGGGGTCGTTGTTGTGGTACCAGAAGAACCTCAAGTAGTTTCTGTGTTCTTCCTTGATGATCAAGCAGTGGAACATCTGTTGTAAATAAATGCTACAGAATCTCTGCGGAAGCGGAGTAGTGTAGTGTACGGGAGAGTAATACCCCGTCACTACAGAAGGGTCACTTGGGTATTGTCGTTCCCCCTGTATTTATGGGGAGGTTGGTATAGAATATCTTGTCAATGTACTGCTATGTATTTTCCTGTTACTGTGAAACGTGCATGTGCAGGCCGGCTAGGGTGTCATTCCAGCTCTAAGTCACTAGAGGGAGCTAGGGAACCCTAGGTTATATAAGGCCCAGTCAGGAAGTAGTAGCAGGAGACAGACAGTGGGAGCAGAGGTCAGAAATGATCCTGTGTCTGAGTCAAGGCCAGGCTATGGGCCTGTGAGAGCAGAGCAGGCCTGAAGCCTGCCGACTAGGAGAGGGTAGTAAAGGCCCTGTAACCGGGTTCCGGATCCAAGGAAAAGGTTCCCCTCCTGAGTCATCATCCGTTTAGCTGAGACAGCATAAGCAAGCCACCATCCAAGACACAGAATACCACAGAGGCCGATCAGATAAAGCAAGAGGTACTCAAGATAACACAGGAGGTACTAGATAAGGACAGCTTCAAGGGTACGCCAGATAAAGGGCATTAGACCTTGGAGAGAAAGTCACATGTTTCAGGACCAGTCAGGAATAGTGTGCAAGCCGCCTGTACTGCATCTCCTGTAATCAACACTCTGTATAATACATTGCGAAGACCGGCCATTCTGTGCTTCCAAGAACCAGCGGTATTCCAATAGTCACCAACTGTCTTCATGGAACTGCGCTTCCAACTGCGTCCATGTATTATACTCACTGATATTCAGTAAAGTTCCAGTTTTTGTTGGCTATCCTATGCTTGCTTCATTCTTCTACAATACCATACACGGCGTGTCACCGTTTAATTGACACTGGCGTCACGAACTTTTAAATACCTGCCTGTTCTAGTATTTGACCAGAATTGAAGACGACAGTGGATCCCAGGTTAGTGAGTCAATCTGCACTACAAAGCCCAGCATACACTACTGACCCCCTGGGACACTGCATCGCTCTTTTTGGCGTCACGAACAGGATCCGCATACTTCTGAAGTGCAGAGAAGTGTGAACTGTGTGCTTTAACTATTCGACTGACTATATCGCCTCGGGTTGAAAATTTTCTACAACTTAATTTGGTTCCCATAATAGTAAAGACCAGAGCTAAAATAGGAATCTGGCTGAAACTTCCCCTATCCAGAGCTGATCGAATCTCACTAGTTAAAATGGTGATATTACCACAATTTCTCTATGTGCTCAGGAATACACCTATTTGGATACATGACAAACACTTTAAACTTATTGAAAGAATAATTAATGATTTAATATGGGGAAGAAAGCGAGTTCGAATTAAGTTGGAATATTTGTATAAATCCGTGGAGTCTGGGGGTTTAAATCTCCCCTACTTTAAAGGGTACTTTATTGCAGCTCAGCTATTGTGGTGTTATGAATCAGAGAACAGCGCACTCTTGAGGAAGCTGGTAACTAGCCATGCTCACAATAATATTTTTACTTTGTTGGAATCCGGTTTATTGAAGAGTTATGAGCACGGCTATAGAGAAACTATTAATCTACTTTTGAAAATGTGGAATATAACTAGGACATGGTTGAAGGTTAAGGGTTCATTCACATTTTCGCCTCTTTGGCATAATTTCTATTTACAAAGCTTAGATGATATTGCAGCTGACATATTTTGGCAGAAGAATAAAATCTTATATATTTCACAGGTAGTTAAAGATAGAGAAATTAAATCCTTTATAGAAATGACACATAATATAAGAAATCTTTCATGGTTTAGGCACCTTCAACTGCGATCTGTATTATCCAGTTTGGATGATAAGCGATTGTTGGATATAGATAATTTATCTTTTTTGAATGAGTGGGTAGGGGGTGCACTTGTTAAAATAAAGATTTCAAATATATATAAGTTATTACTTAAGGCACGGTTTAGTGATACACACTCACCAGGACAAAAAGCGTGGGAGGCGGATTGTCCGAATTTACAAGTAGAAGGTTGGGAGAATATTTTTGGGAATTTGGTTTCAGTATCCCAGAACTTCAACCATGTTTTAATACAATTCTGTATTTGTCACAGATTATATATTACTCCCTTATGGATGAATAAATGTGGGTTAAGAGATATGTCCAACTGCCCCAAATGTGACACTGTAGGAGCGGACTTCCTCCATATGATATGGACTTGTCCAGAACTCACAAACTACTGGAATAACATCAATAATTGTATTATCTACAAATTAAAAATTCGAATTCCTTTTGAACCACAAGTATTCGTGCTTAATGATCTTTCCAAATTAAAAAATCATAAGTATCAAAAGATCTTCCTGAGTAGAATATTGATGCTGGCTAGAGTACTGATCAGCCGGACCTGGTTTGCCCGTTCCACTCCAGACATCAACACATGGATAAACCTAACCGATAAGGTAAAAAACTACGAGAAAATTTTATATAAACGGAGGGAGGTTGAGGAACAGTGGAATAAGATATGGGATGGCTGGAAGATTGATTGATTAGTCGAGGTCAAGTTGGTTTATTTACGGGGGGCCTGCTTTGACGCACCACAGATTAGGGATTAGGGGGGAGGGAGGGGAGGGTTTTCTAAATGAAAGAAAAGATGAATTGAATAAATTATAATTATATATAATTAGTTGGGACACTAAGAATTGAGAGATTGTAAAAATGTCTGTAAAAAATGTTTTGTAGTGTTTTTCTAATAAATTTTTGTTGAGAAAAAAAAAAAAAAAAAAAAAACTATTCGACCACCATATTGCAAAGACTGTAACCTTTATTCCTAATCTGTGGATTACAATTGTGCCTGGGAGGAATCAGAGACGCTGTACTGTGTTGCGCTACCCCCAGAGAGAAAATCGCATTTGTGGACTGTGTTTTATTGGACTTTTCATCATCCTGCTTGCTGTCACTGAATTGCAGCATCAGGACATCTAAAATGGCCGCCGACGCCATGAGGCTTTTTACTGCGCCATCACGATGCACAGAGGCGCGAATATTTGGCGCCAACATCCCCCAAGACAGAGGAGGAGATTGCCCTGGAGCGCCACCCACCTTGAGGAGTGATGACGTGGCTGAGTTCCTTGGTGAGTTACGCCTGGGAGGCGGGCCTCAGATGGAGGTAGACCGGCCCAGTGAGTGGGAGGAGTCAGCGTCGACTCTGCACCCAGTGAGAAGAGAGATGGCGTGTGCTGCGGAGCTGGAAGTCGAGACAACGTGCAAGTGGGGCGCCACTCCACCGGACTTTCCCGAGTTGGGGCCATGGGACCCTCTAGCCTGGACGGCCACCCCCTGGGCCCAGGCCATGGACTTGAGTATCACTCGTCCTCAGTCCCCACCGACCCGTCGCCGGCACGCAGAATGGCCGGCTATCATGGACGAATTGAGAGCCGCGGTGGCTAAAAAGAACACCAGCCGGAAAAAGCGGTTCGAGGAAATGGCCAAGTCCATCCAAGGAGACTCCTTTCCGGGTAAGCCCCAGCTAGAAAGGCGCCGCGGGATCGTGGTGTCCTTTGACAAAGAAAAAGGCTACGGGTTCATCCAGGAGTTGGGAACTGGCCGGGACTTTTATGTGAACCGGCGATCGGTGAAGCGGCACTACCTCCCGGAGCATCTCCATAATTTGACTATGGGAGAGATCGTAGAGTATACCCCCGCCGAAAGTCTACGGGGCCCCTACGCTACCGCAGTCACTCGCCCGAAGGCGCCGGCTGAGACCTGGGACCCTGAGAAAGAGGGGACAGATCCGGGTGAGACAGAGGCAGTGCCAGTGGAATCGGCCCGAACCACCCACCTGCATAGCCAGGCTTACTTAAGTCCCGATGTCTTCTGGGAGCCCATCGTGCTGCAGGGGCTGGAGGAACGATATCCCCCTCCGGATGCGGTGAGGCGAGAGGAGGAGAAAGAGCGGCAGGACAGCTGCCGGCGGGCAGAAGAATGTGCTGAGGCCCGACGTCAAGCAGCAGCTGCCACCGTTACCCCGGAAGCCACTGTCACCGGACCTCCGGTAGCTCCGACCACCTGCACCAAAGCTGACCTAGAGGCCCAACGCAAGAGGGTGTATTGGGTGGCGGACCTTGGGTGCGCAGGAGGCGTGCGGTGGTTCCCGTTTCCTAGGACGGATGCCGAAATGGAGGCAATGAAGGACAAGCCTCCCCCTCTAAAGATTGTCAGAGGAGATGGTTTCCAGATGTGGCCGGCCTTGCCAGAACAGTTGCTGCAGGTTCCGTACATCGACTCGTCATCCGAGGAAGAATATGACACTCGCCTGTGAGTACTCCTTTCCTCATGTCCATCTCCCTAATGGCCGTTTTGTCCCTCCAGTTGGCAGAGCTGGTCAAGCTCGCTGCCAGTTACACACGGCCGGTGGCATTCTAACTGAATAATGTGCCACTGTATACCACTGCTTCCAGCTGCCTTTGTTTTGTTTGGGACATCCGGTTTGCTGCTATAATCCCAGTTGTGCCTTAGTTTGCACTGTTTTTCCCTTTTTACCCCCATTTCAGGTTGAAAAGACATTTTTATGTCAGCACTATTTTAAAGGGTAAGCAGGACTTGCCAGGATAACGTGGCCCTGGTATTGTCAGAGTCCTGTATTGTCATTTTATATATGTGCTGCTGACAGTATTTAGTAACCGGGTTTTTTTATTCACGCCTATGTGCCCAGAGATGGACTTCCTATGTGCAAGCCTCTGAGAGGTTAATTTTATTATGGACTTATTTATTGTCATGGACTATCCTGGTTTTTAAACATCCGCTGTGCCAGGTCAGCGCCCCCGTTCCACTCACTATCCTGAGAAGAAGAGAACGACGCCCCTTGTCACCAGACTTCACCTTTGCCAATTGGGTCTGATATGAGTATAATTGACATATATGTATGTATGCATGCATGTGTCTTTCTCTATTTCAGGTAATGATTCCAGTTGGGCGGGCCCTGATGGAGTACGAGGTCGTACTCAGCTTAAAGCAGCGGGGTATGTAGTGTACGGGAGAGTAATACCCCGTCACTACAGAAGGGTCACTTGGGTATTGTCGTTCCCCCTGTATTTATGGGGAGGTTGGTATAGAATATCTTGTCAATGTACTGCTATGTATTTTCCTGTTACTGTGAAACGTGCATGTGCAGGCCGGCTAGGGTGTCATTCCAGCTCTGAGTCACTAGAGGGAGCTAGGGAACCCTAGGTTATATAAGGCCCAGTCAGGAAGTAGTAGCAGGAGACAGACAGTGGGAGCAGAGGTCAGAAATGATCCTGTGTCTGAGTCAAGGCCAGGCTATGGGCCTGTGAGAGCAGAGCAGGCCTGAAGCCTGCCGACTAGGAGAGGGTAGTAAAGGCCCTGTAACCGGGTTCCGGATCCAAGGAAAAGGTTCCCCTCCTGAGTCATCATCCGTTTAGCTGAGACAGCATAAGCAAGCCACCATCCAAGACACAGAATACCACAGAGGCCGATCAGATAAAGCAAGAGGTACTCAAGATAACACAGGAGGTACTAGATAAGGACAGCTTCAAGGGTACGCCAGATAAAGGGCATTAGACCTTGGAGAGAAAGTCACATGTTTCAGGACCAGTCAGGAATAGTGTGCAAGCCGCCTGTACTGCATCTCCTGTAATCAACACTCTGTATAATACATTGCTAAGACCGGCCATTCTGTGCTTCCAAGAACCAGCGGTATTCCAATAGTCACCAACTGTCTTCACGGAACTGCGCTTCCAACTGCGTCCATGTATTATACTCACTGATATTCAGTAAAGTTCCAGTTTTTGTTGGCTATCCTATGCTTGCTTCATTCTTCTACAATACCATACACGGCGTGTCACCGTTTAATTGACACTGGCGTCACGAACTTTTAAATACCTGCCTGTTCTAGTATTTGACCAGAATTGAAGACGACAGTGGATCCCAGGTTAGTGAGTCAATCTGCACTACAAAGCCCAGCATACACTACTGACCCCCTGGGACACTGCATCGCGACCTCTAGAAGTCTGTTGTTGAGGTCTGGACAAGACAGTAAGACATTGTTTAGCGAGACACCTTCGCACCTGGCACTCGAGTCGAACACTACTCTTATCTGTTTAAAGAAGGAGTCGCGCTGCCTCACTTGGCTATATTTCATGAGTCCTGATCAGGATAGGATACAACAGCTTTTTGGTGATGCCAAACAACGAGGTTCTACAGGAGGATAATCTGGGTCACAAAACCACCCCTCTGTAGATATAAAGGTTAAGGCACATAGTGAAGGTCCACCAATGTTTCTGATGATGATCCATTGTTATAACACCGCCCGACCCAGGTTTCACCACACCAGCTTCATCAAGAGAGGCTGATGAAGCTGGTGTGTGGAACCCTGGGTCGGGCGGTGTTATCACAACAGAGATTTTATTCTGTGGACGGTGTTATAAAAACAGAGATTTTATTCTGTTTTATGCCTACTGATTTTATACCTTTGTGAGTATAATACAATATATTATCATCGGAAACATTGGTGGATCTTCACTATGTGCCTTAACCTTTATATCTACAGAGGGGTGGTTTTGTGACTGAGATTATGCTCCTGTGGAACCTCGTTGTTTGGCATCACCAAAACGCTGCTGTATCCTATCCTGATCAGGACTCATGAAATATAGCCAAGTGAGGCAGCACGACTCCTTCTTTGAACTGACCTGTTGAATGTGAAAAAGCCCGCTTCACACAGTGGTCTGTGACGCCAAAAAAAGATTAAAAAAAGAAGAAAAACACAGTGGTGAACTTTTTATTTATTATTATTTTTTTTGTTTGAATTTATTTGTATTTTTATTAAAGAGAATATTCTTATCTGCCCAGTTTTTTTAGGATGATACACACCGAACATGGGTAAGTACCAACACTCATCGGAGTCTTGGAGCGCGGGTGCCATTTTTCAATTTTTCATGGTTGTTCTGGAATATTCTTTCCATGAAGGTAAAGAAATGTTCTTTCGCCTCTGGTTGAAGTTTGTGTTTGAGGGAGATAAATCGACTGAAGACAAGTTCTTTGTTGTTATTACCTAATCATCTCTGGGTTGTAAACGGTAAAGGTGCGACCCAGCTTTTTGACTTATCTTTTACTATTCCTTGATCCATGATATCCAAGAACAGCCTGTCTTCTATGGACATTGCAACCCTGTTGTCTTCTCTTGTTCTGTGGAAGACTGTGCACCCTAAGAAATCTTGCTCACCATCGCAGGCATGGTCTTCACAGGAGGGATCTGCGAAAGGACAAGACACTCCCGTGTGTGGCAATTTTTTTATCAGGAAACTGCTCTGTCATGGCTGGAATAGGGAAGTATGTCCATTTTCAAGTGTGTTGGTGAGCATACTGTTGACTGAGGTCGGCTTGTGTGCTCCTCCTAGACAGACGTCTGCTATGATGACCAATCCTAGGTCAAGTCTCTGGGCATATGGAGCGTTTTGGGGACTGTTAATCTGTCCTCTAGCCTTACAAACTCATAGTATGTCTGTTCCAAGGAGCAAGACTATTGGGGGTTCTGGGTCCAGTTCCGGTATCAGGTGAGCTATATGCCTCAGGTGGGGGTGGTGTAGGTATCTCAGATCGGTTGTCAGGAATGTGATTGCACCTAGTACCCAGTTGCTTTCCTCCCCACTGTCTCAATGGTACCAGCACATGTCCTTAAGGAGTAGGGAGAACAAACCCAAAGATCTTCCCTACTAAATGCAGAGCCTTCAGAGAGAAGCCTGCTGTTGCGATGTTGTAGTGCAGCACCTGAAGCAGATGTTGTCTTCTTTCAGGAAACCTTTGCGGTCCTCTAAAGGCTTCTCTCTGAAGGCTCTGCATTTAGTAGGGAAGATCTTTGGGTTTGTTCTCTTCTTGAGAAGACTTACATGGCCTGTAAGGAGAACCTGCGGAGGAAACATTAGTTTTGTGGACTGCAACTGGTGTTTTTTTGAGGTTTGACTGGGAACTGGGATAATTTCTGATCCTTGCTTGTTGAGTTACAAAGTGTTCAAACACCACAAAGGGGGGTGGGGGAATGGTACATTATGAACCTGTTTATAGCGAGAACCATGCATGGTACACTTCTCCTGTAGGTTATAAAGACGTTTTTAGACAATCTGATTGACACCTCTGGCAGTGTCCAGGAATGCTAGCCCTGGCAGAACTCCTTCTGCCCGAGCAACCTGTACCTCTATGAACAAGTCGCTGAGTTCCCTGAGTTTTTGGTAACCCCTACCAACTATTCTGGGAAAATTGTCAATTCTCTTATATAAAAGCATTTTCTATAGCTTCTATTGACCTATAACACTCATCAAGTCTTTCCCACACCATTTTGATTGGGCTGATTGCCATCTGCTGTGGTTAGCCCTATTTAAATAATGTATGCATTTTCTTCTGACCTTACAGCCTGATGAAGGTGGCGGCCCGCCACTTTAACGCATAGCTAGCCTTTTATTTATAGTGTTTTATGTATGTTTTTAATAAATAACTTTTATAGATAGCAGAGCAGTGCACTTTTGTTTTTCTTTTACTACTCCTTGTTGGGCGAACATGTTCCTATGTGTATTCCAGACTCCATTTGGATGATCTCGGCGAACAAGCGCAGCAGCCTGACCTATACTCTCTACAGGAGAGACCACGCCATTTCATAGCGTTGTGCCTGAATTTGCACAACATTATTCGGTAAGGTATTTTCACCTTGAGTTTTTATCTAGGAACCCTAAGGTATTTCACAAGGGAACGCCCACTATTGTTTTTGATTTTACAGTGTGCAGTCTGACATATAGCATAAACCATTCCTGTCTTCCAAATAAAGCTACTTTCACACTGGCGTTTTGGCTTTCCGTTTGTGAGATCCATTCAGGGCTCTCACAAGCGGTCCAAAACAGATCAGAATGGAAAAGGATCCGCTCAGAATGTATCAGTTTGCCTTCGTTCCGTCTCCATTCCGCTTTGGAGGCAGACACCAAAACGCTGCTTGCAGACTAAACTGAGCCAAACAGATCTGTTATGACACAATAAAAAAACTGATAACATTTCCATTGAATCGAGTACTCGTTGCAGCCCTAAGTATCAGCAAAGTGTATGAGATTACACAATTATTTTGCCTAATTGGATTTCACTCTTTTCAATGGAAGGGTGAGATCTGCAGAAAACTGCAACTAACACGTTTGGTTTTTGGTGTGGATTTGGTGCAGAAACTTACAGAAATGTGTGCAGAATTTCTACCAGACAGCATGCACAAATGTGCAAGTAGCCTAAGGATGACTAGGTGAGCCAATCCACACTTTGCTTATCAGTAGAGATATCCTGAACTATTCGCCGGCGAAAATCGCTTGTTCGCATTCGCCGCGGCGGGCGAACATATGCAATGTTCGGTCCGCCCCCTATACGTCATCATTGAGTAAACTTTGACCCTGTACCTCAGTCAGCAGACACATTCCAGCCAATCAGCATACTTTCCCTCCCAGATCCTCCCACCTCCTCTAAAAAAGCAAGGATGGCAGCCCTCTTAGATTCATTCTGAAGCTGCAGTGTTAGTTAGAGCAGGGAGAGTGCTTCTGCTGCTGCTGAATTAATAGGGAAATCGTTAGCTAGGCCAGTGTTCTGTGTCCACTCCAGTCCTCAAAGACTCATCTGCTGTAGGGACAGCGTCCTGACAGCACCCCAAAAGGCCCTTTTTAGGGCTGGTATACCAGTCTGCTTTTATTTTTATATTTATATATATATATATATATATATATATATATATATATATATATATATATATTGCAGTTGCCTGCCCGTGTGTGAGAGGCCACTGGCCCACAGACTGTACTGTGTGCACACCACTCATATAGGGTGGCACAGTACCTTGCTGTTAAAAAATTCATTTCATTTTTCCTCTGAAATATAATTGCAGTTGCCTGCCAGTGAGTGTCAGGTCCACAGACTGTACTGTGCCCACTGCCCACCACTCATATAGGGTGGCACAGTACCTTGCAGATAAAAAAGTCATTTAATTTTTCCTCTGTAATATAATTGCTGTTGCCTGCCAGTGAGTGTCAGGCCCACAGACTGTACTGTGCCCACTGCCCACCACTCATATAGGGTGGCACAGAACCTTGCTGTTAAAAAAGTCATTAAATTTTTCCTCTGTAATATAATTCCAGTTGCCTGCCAGTGAGTGTCAGGCCCACAGACTGTACTGTGCCCACTACCCACAACTCATAGAGGGTGGCACAATACCTTGCACGCATAGTACCACTAATCTAAAAAAAAATGACAGGCAGAGGCAGGCCACCCTGCAGGGGCTGTCGTGTTCATTGTGCTGTGATTTCCTTTGGCCCTAGAATAATGCCCAGTGTTCAGAGGCCACGTAACTTGAACTCGAAAAATTTGGAGGACATAGTTGACTGGCTTACACAGGACACCCAATCTTCTACAGCTTCCGCTCGGAACCTTGACGCACCATCCTCCTCCAGCTCAGCTTCGGGCACCTCTCAAGTTACCACTCGCCCGCCCGCCGCCACCACCAAAACTAGCACCACAGCCGCTTCACTTGATCTGTCAGAGGAGTTACTTACACATCAGTTGGAAGAAATGAGTGATGTACAACCATTATTGCCAGAGGATGTAGATATCAGGGATATGTCTCAGTCAGGCAGCATTACACACATGGACGTACGGTGTGATGATGATGTTATACCCGCTGCTGCTTCCTTTGCTGAGTTGTCAGATACAAGTGAATCGGTTGATGATGACGATGTGTCCGTGGATGTCACGTGGGTGCCCGCTCGAAGAGAAGAAGAACAGGGGGAAAGTTCAGATGGGGAGACAGAGAGCAGGGGGAGATTAGTTGGAAGCAGGGGGAGGTCATCGCAAGGAGCTAGTGGCACAGTCAGACAGCATGTATCGGCACCCGGGGTCAGCCAGACAGCATGCCAATCAATGTATGCTGTTGCCACCATAAGAATGCCGTCATTGCAAAGCTCAGCAGTGTGGCATTTTTTTTTGTGTGTCTGCCTCTGATAACAGCGATGCCATTTGCAACCTGTGCCAAAACAAACTGAGTCGTGGGAAGTCCAACACCCACCAAGGTACAACTGCTTTGCGAAGGCACATGATCTCACATCACAAACGTCTATGGGATCAACACATGAGTACAAGCAGCACACAAACTCAAAGCCACCATCCTCCTCCTGGTCCAGCATCTTCAGCCACGTCAACCACTGCTGTCCTCCTTGCCCCCTCTCAACCACCTGCCACTCCGCCTCTCACCTTCAGCAGTTTCTGCTCATCTGCCCACAGTCAGGTGTCTGGCTTCTTATGCTCAAACATTTCCTTGACAATGTCACAGAGTCACCCCCTTGCCCGGCGTCTGACAGCTGGCTTGTCGGAACTCTTAGCCCGCCAGCTTTTACCATACAAGCTGGTGGAGTCTGAGGCCTTCAAAAAATTTGTAGCTATTGGGACAACGCAGTGGAAGGTACCCAGCTGAATATTTTTTTCACAAAAGGCAATCCCCAACCTGTTATCTATTGTGGAAAAGGAAGTCATGGCATGTCTGGCACACAGTGTTGGGGCAAGGGTCCATCTGACCACTGATACCTGGTCTGCAAAGCACGGTCAGGGCAGGTATATCACGTACACTGCGCGTTGGGTAAACCTGCTGACAGCTGCCAAGCATGTAATGCGTGGCTCTGTAGCACAGTTGGTGAACACCGCCATGACTTGCAGGCAGCCCTGCTACCACCTCCTCTACTCCTACTCCATCCTCTTCGCTAACCTCCTCAGCTGAGTTCTCTTCTGCTGCTGCGTCTTACTCCACATCAACTGCACCCCCCCCCCAGCTCCCCAGGGGCTGTTCCACATCCCGGATATGACAGTGTCACGCCGTCTTGGGGTTGATTTGCCTGAAAGCAGAGAGTTACATCGGACCAGCACTCCTGTCCGCCCTGAACGCACAGGTGGATCAGTGGCTGACCCCACATGGCGGCATTGAATTTGGGCAAGTTGACACATGTGCCGTGCATGGCACATGTGTGGAACATGTGTGCACATGTGTACATCTGATTGTACAACACTTTGTCTATAAGTACCCAGGCTTACAGGACATCTTCAAGCAGGCCAGGAAGGTGTGTGGCCATTTCAGGCGTTCCTACACGGCCATGGTGCACTTTTCCAATATTCAGCGGCGAAACAACATGCCAGTGAGGCGCTTGATTTGCGACAGCCGACACGTTGGAATTCAACACTCCTAATGTTCGACTGCCTGCTCCAACAACAAAAAAGCCGTCAACGAGTATTTGTATGACCGGGGTGCTAGGACAGCCTCTGCGGAGCTGGGTATTTTTTTGCCACGTTACTGGACGCTCATGCGCAATGCCTGTAGGCTCATGCAACCTTTTGAGGAGGTGACAAACCTAGTCAGTCACTCCGAAGGCACCATAAGCGGCCTCATCCCATTTGTTTTCTTCCTGGAGCGTAGATGAGCGCAAAGAGGAAGGCCATAGATGAGCGTGAAGAGGAAGAGTTGTGGTCACTATCACCACCAGAAACAGCCTTATCATCATCGCTGGAAGAGGGGTCTGAGGAAGAGGAGTCAGAGGAGGAATGTGGCTTTGAGGAGGAGGAAGACCAACCACAACACCTATCTGGAACCCGTGGTGTTGTACGTGGCTGGGGGGAATAACAGACCTTCAATTAGATCAGTGAGGACGAGGAACGGGACATGAGTAGCTCGGCATACAACCTTGTGCAAATGGGGTCTTTCATGCTGTCATGCCTGTTGAGGGACCCTCGTATAAAAAGGCTGAAGGAGAATGACCTGTACTGGGTGGCTATGCTACTAGACCCCCGGTATAAGCAGAAAGTGGCTGAAATGATTCGGAAAGGATGCAGCAGTTCCAAAACAAGTTAAAAAGTATGCTTTACACAGAGTATAGGGGTGATGTCACAGCACAACGGGAATCTAACAGGGGAAGAGGTGAAAGTAATCCTCCTCCTACCACGACCACGCCGGCAAGGACAGGACGCTTTACAGACTTGTTGTTGCTGAAGGACATGCAGAGCTTTTTAAGTCCTACGCATCACCACAGCCCTTCAGGGTCCACCCTCAGAGAACAACTCGACCGACAGGTAGCAGACTACCTCGCCTTAACTGCAGATATCGACACTCTGAGGAGTAATGAACTACTTGGTGTGCAGGCTTGACCTGTGGCATGTGCTATCCCAATTTGCAATAGAACTTCTGGCCTGCCCTGCTTCAAGTGTCCTGTCAGAAAGGACCTTCAGCGCAGCAGGAGGTATTGTCACTGAGAAGAGAAGTCGTCAAAAAAGTCTAGATTACCTCACCTTTATTAAGATGAATGAGGCATGGATCCCGAAGGGACTGACAGTGGGGGATGCATTTGACTAAAAAAGGCCTGATGAGATGCCTTGGGCTAAAAATGGTCCCCACGCTGCTGTATTTAATCTCTGCATGCAGCATGACTTGCGTGACTTCTCCGCCACCAACTAGGGTTCAAGCCGCAATGTTTTAGTACACTTTCTGCCTGGAAACATCAATTTTTGTGGCTGCTGCAACAATACCAAATTTTTCAGGCATGTGTACATGCCTAATTTTTCTGGCTTCTGGTGCTACACTGTGGCTGCAAAAACCAAACAAAACAAAAGGCACATACATGTGTCAATTCCCCTTCGTGATCGTTACCTTGTTGCGGTGAAGGGGCTTGCGTATCACGCAAGAAGCGATCACCTCTATGAGTGTGTTGGCAATGTTGGCACACCCCAGATAAGGTCGTTGCTTCATTGTGAACACACCAAAAGCGATCGGCTGGATAATTTTTCATAAAAAAACATACATTTTCTTTGTGATTATCTAAGGTGATCATTAAAGCCTACTAGGCCAACAATGGGCCCACACTGTAAAATCATTGTTTTCTGGGTCACTTAACTGTCACTGAACTACCTCAGCATGACCATAGGCTTTGAAAAACCGCCATCGCCTGCAATCTCCCGAACATGCACACGAGCACAGTCATCACTACACCAAGATTGACGCATAGAGGAATAAAATTTATGTTATGAGTGTGTCAACTATTGATGACAACTCTTTGCGGTTGTTTGCGGTGCGTTAAACGGGGAGTTTGGTCTGTCAGAGTTTGGTCTGTCACTGTGAAGCTGGCGTAACCCTTACACTACCTGATCGATACAACATCATACCTGATCGTATACACACACTGGATGTTTTAAAACACGTTAGTCCAAACAATTTAGGAATGTTAGGTGATTTATGCCCTTTATGGATTAAAACCCGACTCTGCGTCAACTACGTAATTTTCCATGGGAGTTTTGCCATGGATCCCCCTTCGGCATTCCACAGTCCAGGTATTAGTCCCCTTGAAACAACTTTTCCATTACTATTGTGGCCAGAAAGAGTCCCTGTGGGTTTTAAAATTCGCCTGCCTATTGAAGTCTATGGCGGTTCGCCCGTTCGCAAACATTTGCGTAAATTCGTGTTCGCCGTTCGTGAGCGGAAAATTTTTTGTTCGCGACATCTCTACTTATCAGCTGCTGTACATGGTTCCTGAATATTCTGAATAGAATGGATCAGCTCATGACCAACAATCTGGTGATGATCCAGTCAGGGAGAACAAAGTTTTTATTGTACCTGAGAGCAGCTACAAGAATTTGGTTTTCTGCAGGAGTTTTGCCCGGTTTGGGTAATTAGAAGAATAAAAGGGAATTGCATCAATTTCTATTAAATTACATGAAAAGCACAAAATTGTTATATTACTATTCCTGTTTTTTAAAGATCGCCTGAAATACCATATGAGGCATGTTATAGTAACGTGCATTAGATGTGTAGCAATCTGATGTCCTCTTTTTCAGTATGCAATATCAGCCACCTGCTGTGCAAGGGACACATTTGTGTGTGTTGTATGCATGAATTAAAAGTGAAACATAACTAGAAAACAAGCCTTGAAGGAATTCCTATCCATTCGCTTGCTTGCTCGTAGACTAGCTTAACAGAGCAACAAACTGCTACAAAGGAGTTAAATGCTGTTTTATACCATACAAATGAGTGAGCTCAGCTGTGTCTGTTATATGCAATGGAAGACATGATGTCATGCAGTTCTTTCATCTGGGCCATCAAGAGCTTTCATTCCTCTTTAATTTCCTGTGGCCTGCAAAAAGCCTGTTGGACAGTGGTCTGACTGAGCTTTGAATTCAGTGGGCACATTCCCTGGAAGTTCCAATAAAGATATAGGCATCTGAACCCCTTTCTATGAAACTCTATACCGTATGTACTGTCATTGCACTATTAATTCAGAATGAAAATGTAGGGACCAAAGTCTTTGTGCTTTCTGGTGTGATATTTTTTAAAGGGAGTCTGTCAGCACTTCTGACATACTGTAGCTGAACTGTTGACAGCACTGAGTAGGGGCTGAGAATAACAGTACAAACATGGCTTTGTGGAGCTTTTGTCATCAGGAGTAGTTAGAATATCATGTTTTACTCACCAAATTCCGCTCTCTCAAGTGCCTAGGGCGGGACTTCATTGTGAAGTTCACAGGCCCTTGACTGTGCTCTGATTGACAACTACAAATGAATGCTGTACAATTGGATGGCACTGATAAAATTAGGGTCAAATTTATCAAATGCTGCACAGTATTTGATACATTTTGGTGCTCAACACTTTTGTCTTGAGATGTTAACTCCACTTCCTATGCCCCCCTTTACTGATATTGATCACCTATCCTCAGGATAGGTCAGTAACATCCAAAATTGTAGCACAATTACTTTTCAGACATTCTCTCTTAGGCCTCATGCACACGGCCGTATGGCTTTTTCAGTATTTTGCGGTCCGAAAAAATGGATCCGCAAAAAATACGGACGACAAACGGAACAGCTGGCCTCTGATAGAACAGTACTATCCTTGTCCGTGGACAATAATAGGACATGTTATATCTTTGAACGGAACGTAAATACGGAAATGGAAGGCATATGGCGTACCTTCTGTTTTTTTTTGCCGATCCATTTAAATGAATGGTTCCGTATACGGCCCTTATACGGAAAGCAACAAACAGATGACTTATCCTGAGTATAGCTCATTAATATTCGATCAGTGAGAGTCCACCACCAATCAGCTGATCCCTGCAGCCGCTGTAAATTAAACTAGCACTTTGAATTGAGCAGTAAAAACAGCTCCGTTCAAAGTGTAGTTGTCATGTCCTGCTCTGACTATGTACGGAGGTCAGCCAGAATAGCAGCACGTGTTTAGTGTTCTGTTTTGGAGCCGTGCTGGATCCACCTCCCATCAGGTGCACTGGGTGGGGTCATTAGTTTAAATAGCACTCTAACCCAGTGCTCTGAGCGGGTTATAGAAATCATTCTGGCCTTGGAAGCAAGGAGGGAAGGTTGTCTGTTCCAGCTCAGAAAAGATAAGTGTGGTTTTCAGTTTTTGTTGTTTGCTATCTTGGTTGTGTTGGTGTCATCTCTCCCATCCAGGTTCTGTGCGAGCAGGCTGCTCCTATTCCCCTTTTCACCATCTCAGGGAATCTAGGGTGTTTTAGCCCAGGCACGAGGACACTTCATTTCTACCATCTAGGTTTGAATGTGGGCTGAGCAGAGCAGGGAGAGGAGTCAGGGATTTGCTAGGAGGTGACCCCTCCCCTGCTTCTCGCCTAGAGCCTGGTTTGCTGGTTTATCTGTATGTCTGAGATCCCGGTGTGACAGTAGTGGCCACAGTGGTATGCTAAGGGGAGGGTGGGTGCCCACTCTCAGGGGTGGGTACCCGCTCTCAGGGGGGCGCCAGAGCCCAAAAGCATGGAGCACTTCCATCAATAATGATGGAAGTGCTCATTGCTGGAGTGGTGGGAGCTGCGGTCCTGTCACTCAGCTCCCCAAATTCTGTCTCTCCCGCACTGAATAGTGAAGCAGGAAGACTTCTCCTTCTGCTCCCTGCTCCACTATTTAGCCTGCAGACACAGATCGCGTTGCTGGCCTGTGTGGGAGGGGCCTGCAGCTCGGGAATCTGCCTAAGCTCCTCCCACACAGTGTTGCAGAGCAATCTGTGTATGCAGGGGAGAGCTGGATCTGAGGAACGGGACAAGGTGAGTAGTTACTAGTTGTTGTTTTTTTAACAGAGAGCTTTACTACTGTGAAGGGGGCACAATGGGCATTATTACTACATAGGGGGCACAGAGGGCATTACTACTACAAAGTGGGCACAGACGGCATTATTACTATTAAGGAGGCACATTGGGCATTAGTACTGTAAAGGGGTCACAGAGGGCATTACTACTATAAAGGGGGCACAATGGGCATTACTACTATAAAGGGGCACAATGGGCATTACTACTATGGAGGGGGCACAGAGGGCATTACTTCTACAAAGGGGCACAAAGGTCATTATTACTATTAAGGAGGCACAGAGGGCATTATTACTGTGAAGGGGCACAGAGGGATTCACTACTATAAAGGAGGCACAATGGACATTACTACTGTGGAGGGGGCACAATGGACATTACTACTTAGGAGGGGGAACAATGGCCATTACTACCTTGGAGGGGGCACAGAGGGCATAACAAATACAAAGGGGCACGGTGGGCATTATTACTATTAAGCGGACACAATGGACATTATTACTATGGAGGGGGGAGAGAAGGCATTACTATTATAAAGGGGGCACAATGGGCATTATTACTATGAAGGAGGTACAGGGCATTACTACTATGAAGGAGGCACAATGAGCATTATTACTATGATGGGGCACAATGGGAATTATTACTATGAAGGGGGCACAGAGAGCATTACTACTATGAAGGAGGCACAATGGGCACTATAATATGAAGGGGCACAATGGGCATTACTACTGAGAAGGGGGCACAGATGGCATTACTGTTATGGGGCACATAGTGGGCATTATTACAGTGAAGGGTCACAATGAGCCTTACTACTGTGAAGGGGCACAGAGAGCATTACTACTGTTATGGGAGCACAGTGAGGACATAGCTACTCTGAAGGGGCACAGAGAGGGCATTACTACTGTGAAAGGGGCACAAAGAAGGCATAACTACTGTGAGAAGTCACAATGAAGGGATAAGTAGTTTAAGGGGGCAAAATGTGGGCATAAATACTGTGAGGGGGCACTATATGGGCATAATTACTGTGAGGGGGCACATATCTGGACAAAACTACTGTGAAGCTTGTAGAATGAGGGCAATACTAACGTGAGGGGGTATTGGGGGGGGGGGGGGTGCCAAAGAAAGGACCCACCTCGGGTGCCAAACACCCTAGGCACGCCACTGAGTGGCCATGCTGGGTTCATTGAAGTGAATGGAAGCTGAGCTGTAGTTACCAAACAGAGCTGTGCTTCCTGTTTTATTCAAAGTGCTAGTTCCAGAGCTTGAAGGGAACGGCTGATAAAGGGTTGTCGGACCCTCACCGATCGGATATTAATGACCTATCCTGAGGATTTGTTATCAATATCAGGAGACTGGAAAAACCCTTTAAAACAGGGATACCCAACCTGTAATGTGTGGCCCTCCAGCTATTGTAAACTACAACTCCCAGCATGCCTGGACAGCCTACAGCTATTAGGGCATTCTGGAAGTTGTAGTTTTGCAACAGTTGGAGCGCCACAGGTTGAGCATCCCTGTTTTAAATGCTATTACAGATTTGTTCTAAAATCAGTTTACAATATAATTCCCTTTACAGTGTTCAAGAGCTCAAATTAGTACCCATTTTTGCTTAATTCTTTTGGGCTTAAATATATATTGTTTGCCAGTGCTTTTTTTAACCCCTTAGTGACCACCCATACGCCTTTTTACGACGGTCACTAAGGGGCCTTAGGCTGGGAGCCACGGCCCTGCTCTAACAGCCCGGACCGACAGGAGCGCCGATCCGGGCTGTTTAACACTTTACATGCCGCGGGCAATGGCGTCCGCCGCATGTAAAGTGCTGACAGAGGGAGCGGAATCCCTTTGTCTCCCATCGGCACCCCACAAATGCTATTGCGGGGTGCCGATGTGTGTGAAGGCTGGCAGGGTTCTGATGTAGGCCCCAAACGAAATGCCTTCTTTCACGCCGTTTTTAGAAATGCCTTCTTTCACGACGTTTTTATTTTTATACAGTATTCACCTGAGGGGTTAGATCATGTGATATTTTTTTTAGAGCAAGTTATTACGGACGCGGTGATACCTAATATGTATACTTTTTTTTCCATAGTCTGAGAGCCATAGTTTTTTCAGTTTTTAGGTGATTATCTTGGGTAGGGTATGATTTTTGCGGGATGAGATGACGGTTTGATTGGCACTATTTTGGGGTGCGTATGACTTTTTGATCGCTATTATACTTTTTGTGATGTAAGATGACAAAAAATTGTTTATTTAGCACAGTTTTTATTTTGTTATTTTTTACGGTGTTTATCTGAGGGGTTAGGTCATGTGATATTTTTATAGAGCCGGTCGATACTATTATTTACCCAATTTTTTTTAACTTTATTTGGGGGAAATGACATGTTTTTTTTTTTTTTTTACTTGAAACTTTTAACTTTTTTTTTCAACTTTTTTTTTCAACTTTTTTTTTCAACTTTTTTTTTCAACTTTTTTTTCACTTTATTTTTTGTCCCACTTTGGGACTTCAACTTTTGGGGGTTTAATCCTTTACAATGCATTCCAATACTTCTGTATTGGAATGCATTGGCTGTACAGTGAGTATTACTCATACAGCTGCCGGCCTGTGAGATCCAGGGGGCTGGATCTCACAGGCTCATCACAGGAAGGCAGCGCTGATGCATCAGGAAGGAATCACGCTGCATTCCATGCCATCGGGTGCCCCCTACAGCCCCACGGGGACTCGATGGCACCGAAGCCCACTGCTGCCACACCATAAAAAGCTGCAAACCGCAGGTCTGATTTGACCTGCGGTTTGCGGTGATCTCTGACACGGGACCTCCCCGCGCATTGACCCAACATGCCGTACCGGTTAAAAAACGCCCTTTTTGGCAAAATACTAAATTTTACAGCCCTTTCTGCATCTGTCAGTGTGAAATAAAAGCGTTAGATACTGCTGTCATATTCAGGTTTTTTTTAAAACACCCATTTTGGGCAAAATACTAATTTTGTGGCGTTTGCATCTGTCATTGTTAAATACAATCTTGAAAGACTGCAATAATTTTCTGGGTTTAAAAAAAGCACCCATTTTTGGCAATACCCTACATCTGGGGCCTATGCTGCATTTGTCAGTTTGAAATATAATCTTGAAATATTGCAATAATTTTGGGGTTTAAAAAAGCACCCATTTTTGTCAATATCTTACATCTGGGGCCTATGCTGCATCTGTCAGTGTGAAATACATGCATTAGATACTGCCGTTATCTTCTGTTACTAAATTTGCAGCCTTTGCTGCATCTGTCAGTGTGAAATACATGCGTTAGATACTGCTGTTATATTCTTTTATTTAAAAAAACACCCATTTGGGGCCAAATACTAAATTTGGAGCCTTTGCTGCATCTGTCAGTGTGAAATGCATGCTTTAGATACTGATGTTATCTTCTGTTTTTAAAAAAGAAAGGCATTTTGGGCCAAAATACTAAAGTTGCAGCCTTTGCTGCATCTGACAGTGTGAAATACATGCGTTAGATTCTGCTGTTATCTTCTGTTATTAAAAAAAACACCCATTTTGTGCAAGATTTTAAATTTGGGGAGAATGAGGAGAGCGTCGAATAAGGGACATGGCCCTGGTCGTGGTGCTGCTGGTGGAGCTCCTGTTGCAGGGAGAGGAAGGTGGTTGATCTGTGCCAGCTACATGCACAAGTGAAACACCTTCCTCAGGTGCGAGTAGGCAACAGAACCTTTAGCGTTATTTGGTAGGGCCAAATGTGGCTCTACGAATGGTGAGGCCAGAACAAGTACAGGCAATAGTAGATTGGGTGGCTGACAGTGCCTCCAGTTCCTTCACGTTGTCTCCCGCCCAGTCTCCTGCTCAAAAAGATCAGAGTTGTCACCTGCAGCCGATGTCCATCAGTCCTTCACCTCACCCCCTTGCAAATCAGCCAAGCAGTCTGAGCCCCAATTCATGGAGCAGTCTCTTCTGCTTTTTGATGACTCTGCTAGCAGGGTTTCCTAGGGCCATCCACATAACCCGGCCCAAGAAGTGAAAGAGATTGAGTGCACCGATGCCCAACCATTTATGTTTCAAGATGAGTACATGGGAGGACCACCGCAGCACGTCACAGATGATGATGAAACACAGGTGCCAACTGCTGTGGCTTTCTGCAGCGTGCAGATCGACAAGGAGGGCAGGGGTGAAGACTGGGTGGAAGATGATGTGGAGGACGATGAGGTCCTCGACCCCACATGGAATCAAGGTCATGGGAGTGACCTGTGTAGTTCGGAGGAAGAGGCGGTGGTTGCACAGAGCCACCAACACGGCAGAAGAGGGAGTAGGGTGCAAAAGCAGAGCGGCCATCCCCTAGACAGTACGCCTGCTACTGCCCAACGCAGCAAGGGACCGAGCAGACCAAAGTCAGCTCCAAGGAGTTCCCTGGTGTGGCAGTTCTTCAGACAATGTGCTGATGACAAGACACAAGTGGTTTGCAAGCGTTCTCAACCTGAGCACAACCTGCATGACCAGGCATCTAAGTGCAAAGCACAAGCTGCAGTGGAGTAGACACCTCAAAAACCAAGAAAGGTCTCTGGCTCCTCCTGTTTCCTCTCTGAGCAAACAGAGAATCTGCCAGCAACACCAGCACTTGGGTCACCAAGCATCTCCACATCGTCCCACGGAAGCGTTCAGCTCTCCATCTCCCAAACACTGGAGCGGAAGAGGAAGTACCCCCCTAACCACCTGTCCCTGAATGCGAGCATTTCAAAATTACTGGCCTTTGAAATGCTGTCATTCCGTTTGGTGGAGACTGAGAGTTTTAAAAACCTTATGGCGGTGGCTGTCCCACAGTACGTCGTGCCCAGCCGCTACTACTTTTCCAGGCGAGCCATCTCTTCCCTGCACAACCAAGTGGGGGACAAAATCAGGTGTGCACTGCGTAATGCCATCTGTGGCAAGGTCTACTTAACTACAGATACGTGGACCAGTAAGCACGATCAAGGACGTTATATCTCCCTAACAGCACACTGGGTAAATGCAATGGCAGCTGGTCCTGAGGCGGATAGCAGTTTGGCGCATGTCCTTCCACCACCGAGGATTGCAGGGCGCTTCAGTTTGCCTCCTGTTGCTTCCTCCTCTTACTCCGCTTCCTCATACTGTACCGCCTCCTTTTCTGTTCAGCGTAACACCTTCACCACCAACTTCAGCACAGCCAGGGGTAAACAACAGCAGGCAGTTTTAATACTTATCTGTTTGGGGGACAAACCCCACACCGTGCCGGAGCTGTGGACGAGCATGGAACAACAGACCGATGAGTGGTTGGTGCCAGTGAGCCTCAAGCCTGGCCTGGTGGTGTGCGATAATGGGGCAAAATCTCGTAGTAGCTCTGGGACTAGCCGGTTTGACGCATATCCCTTGCCTGGCGCATGTGCTGAATTTGGTGGTGCAGAGGTTCCTTAAAAATTACCCCGATATGTCAGAGTTGCTGCATAAAGTGCGGGCTTTCTGTGCGTGCTTTCGGCATTCTCACCCTGCTGCTGCTCGCCTGTCAGCGATGCAGCGTAACTTCGGCCTTTCCTCTCACCGCATCATATGCAACGTGCCCACAAGGTAGAACTCCACCTTGCACATGCTGGCCAGATTGTGCAAGTCGAGTTTTAGCTGCAGCACGCATAGCTGAGTCGCTCTGCGGAACAGCACCACTTCACCACCAATGACTGGGCCTCCATGCGAGACCTGTGTTCCTTGTTGCGCTGTTTTGAGTACGCCACCAAAATGGCCAGTGCCGATAACGCCGTTCTCAGTATTACTATCCCACTTCTATGCCCCTTGAAAAAACGTTTCTGGCGATGATGGAAGAGGATGTGGCACAGGAGGAGGGTTTCCGGCCAGTCATTCACAAGTGGCTCCGAGGGTGGGTTCCTGCACCCACAAACGCCAGGTACACAATTGTCCAGCCACGGCACAGTTCTGGAGGATGATGAGGTGGAAGATGAGGAGGAGGAGATGGAGTATGATGAACAGTGTTCACAGCAGGGTGGCACCCAAACCAGCTCATGGTCATCACTGGTGCGTGGCTGGGGGGATACAGAGGACACAGACGATACACCGTAGCCTCTGGGCAGCCTGGCACACATGAGCAATTACATTCTGCAGTGTCTCCGCAATGACCGCTGAGTTGCCCACATTCTAACTTGTGTTGATTACTGGGTGGCTACGCTGCTGGATCCCCGTTACAAGGACAACGTACCGTTCTTATTTCCGTCACTGGAGCGTGATCGTAAGATGCGCAATTACAAGCGTGCGCTGGTGGACGCGCTGCTGGTGGCATTCCCACCTGACAACGCAGGCATAGTGGAAGCACATGGCGAAAGCAGAGGAGGAGCTGGTGCAGCTGGGGCACCACCAGCACCTCAGAAGGCAGGGTTAACATGGCCGAAATGTGGTAAAACTTTGTCAGCACGCCACACCAACCAGCACCACCAGCTGATATGGATCGTCTTAGCAGGAGGCAGCATTTCAGCAACATGGTGGAGCAGTATGTGTGCACACGCCTACACGTACTGACTAACGGGTCTGCCCCCTTCAACTTTTGGGTCTCCAAATTGGGCACATGGCCTGAGCTTGCCCTTTATGCCTTGGAGGTGCTGGCCTTCCCTGCAGCCAGTGTATTATCTGAACATGTGTTTAGCACGGCAGGGGGTGTTATCACAGACAAGCGCAGCCGCCTGTCCACAGCCAATGTGGACAAGCTCACGTTCATTAAAATAAACCAGGCATGGATCCCACAGGACTTGTCCGTACCTTGTACAGAATAGACATGTATACCGGCCTTACCCAGCCATTGTTATACTACAGCGCAATTGCTCATTGTTGTATTTTTTATATTTCCTACTCTTTTGGGGTGTACCCTAATTTAAAAAAATATATAAATAATTTAAACCAAAAAACAGTGTTGGCTACCACGTCCTCCTCCACCGCCGCTTCCACCTACACCGCTACGTCCACCGCCTCCTCAACCTCCTACTCCATATGGACCTCCACCTCATATATCAAGATTATTTTTTATTATTTGTATGTATTTTATTTTATGTCATTTCACTAATTTGTCTGTTACATTTTTGGGTGAAATTCACCAATTTTTGGCTCTGATATACCCCTGCTGTACCTAGTAGACAGGTAAACAAATTTCACTAATTTTTCTGTTACTTTGTCGGCTGACATTCACCAATTTTTGGCTGTGATATATCCCTGCTCTACCTAGTTGACAGGTTAATAAATTTCAAAAAAAAATTCTGTTACATAGTTGGGTGACATTCACCAATTTTTGGCTGTGATATACCCCTGCTCTACCTAGTACCTAGTATCTAGAGTTAAAGTTGCAACAGGGCCTCTCCTGGCTAACGTTTCCAAATCCAAAATACCCCAGTGACATTCCCTTAAATTTTTTATTAATCATTCCAATAACAGGGCATCTTAAGAGTCCTGTATTGTTATTTATCATTACTACATCCCCATGTAGGAAGTGGGCAATTGCCTTGCTCACCCTCCTTTGATTCGATCCTTCCGCTTTGAGAACTTCTCCCACATTTCCGCTCAATCACATTTAATTTCATACATTTACCTCCTTTGGATGTGGTATCCCTTTCTCATGCTCCCTCTCCGGCGTGGAACCCTGATTCGCCACTAACCATGATCAACATGGTAGGCGCAGAAAAGAACAATGAAAGTTGATAGCGCAGATATCCAATTGGATCGTGGACATCACGGGGACGTGTGACATGGTGGAGCAGTATGTGTGCACACGCCTACACGTACTGACTGATGGGTCTGCCCCCTTCAACTTCTGGGTCTCCAAATTGGGCACATGGCCTGAGCTTGCCCTTTACGCCTTGGAGGTACTGGCCTTCCCTGCAGCCAGTGTATTGTCTGAACGTGTGTTTAGCACGGCTGGAGCGGGTTATCACAGGTTATATTTCCCAATGTTTTGGGGTGTACCCTAATTTAAACAAAAATAAAAAATAAAACCAAAAAGCAGTGTAGACTAGCTCCTTATCCTCCACTGCCGCTTCCACCTACACCGCCACATCCACCGCCTCTTCAACCTCCTACTCCACATGGACCTCGTCCTCCTAGATCAAGATTATTTTTTATTTTCACGTATTTTATGTTATTTTAAGTCATTTCCCTATCCACATTTGTTTGCAGAGGACTTGCCATGCTCTTAACCACATTTTGCTGTCATTTGCAACCCTCTAGCCCTTTCCATTACTTTTTTTTTTACAGCCATTTTAGTGCCCCAAAGTTCAGGTCCCCATTGACTTCAATGGGGTTCGGGGTCAAGTTCGGGTCCCGAACTCATACTTTTTTGTGAAGTTCGGCCGAACATCCAGGTGTCCGCTCAACTGTAGTGCTAATCATTAATTTGTCCAATTACTTAGCTGTGAAGTTACAGGGGTACAATCCACCACATAAAAAAGTGGCAGATCAGTAAGCTAATATTACTGTGTGAGCATCACAAAAACACACACAAAAATTCTAGCTATTTTAGCCCTTCTCCATTGACTTCAGTGGAGAACACAGCTAAAATCCACTTCTAACGGCTGTTTCACACTTGCGTTGTGGCATTCTGTTTTTCAGATCCGGCAGAGGATCTTAAAACCAGGACAAAACGGTTTCCGTTTTTCTTTCCATTCATTGTCAATAGGGACAAAAGTGATCCGGATGCATTCCATTCTGTTTTGTGGCGTTTTTTGACCGGAGATAAAACCACTGCAAGCTGCGGTTTTGTGTACAGTCTGCGAAACAGATCTGGCAGCAAAATCAATGTAAGTCAATGATGCCAGATCTGTTTTTTTTTCATCTGAAAAAACTGATCCATCACCCATTGATCTGGTTTGTTCCGTTTTGATGTAACACAATTGCATCCTAACGGAACAAATGCATCCGGATGTGTTAACATCAAACTGAACCATTTTGGTCCGGTTTTAAGATTCTCTGCCCGATCTCAAAACCGGAAACCAAAATGCAAGTGTGAAATAGTCCTTAGTCATAACATGCCAATTCTGAAGTGGATTGAAGATCAGAAGCGGGAAAAAAACACCACCATATAAACATGGTGGAATTTTCCCCATTAAGGTCAACGGGAAGGTGATGTTGGCAGTTTGATTGTGGATTGCAGCATAGAAATGTCCGTTTTCAACAACAGAATCTGCAGAAGATTTTTGTCATGTAAACATACCCTTAAAGGGGCTATCCAAATTCTAAAAGATCCCCTCCGACTGGGCCCCTTGTATAGATTAAACACCCGAGTTGCTCCAGATCCCTGCATGGCCGCTGCTGCATCTCCTTGTTGCGCTGATCAAAACATCTGGTGACAGGGAAGAAGCAGCCAATATCAAACCACGGCAGGGACGACCCCCTTTGAGGCCTGACATTGGCTGATCCCCCCCCAGTAGGGATCCGAAGTGACGTGGGTGCCGAGGAGCAGTTAAGTATATTGTATATGAGGGGGCCAGGCATTAAAGGGGATCTCTTAGAATTTGGATAACCCCTTTAAAACTTTTAACAACTGCTGAAAGTCTACACTTCACACATTTTGTATAGACCTTGTGGCGGCCATATGATGAAAACTGTATCATTGTCCACATAATTTTGGACCCAAGTGTATGCATTGGTGACAGTACAGTCAATATGATTTGGATCTGCAGTTGCAGAGAAGGAAAGGAATAGTGATCTGATGCAGAATGGAATGTCTAGAGATTGGTGGAATGGTTAAAATGGAGAAATAAATATAAATTACGTTATGGGGTTATCAGGAGAATGTATTGCAGCATCTGAGGTCAAGTGGGCTATAAAAGCAGAAATGATGGGGAGGTGATCATACTGCTAATCCAAGTTAAACAGGATCAGATTAGAGCTGGCTGCACACTTTTGGGTGACCACAGATTATACTATTATTTAGTTGTCATCTGGCACCTTTCCATGACATCAGTGAGTGTGATAGATGCTGACTGAATGCAGATATCTCCCATGTTCCAATATGTTGTGTTCCTGTTGTTGTGTGCTATAGTTGACAATTCATGGCAAAAATTACAAAAGCATCACAGCAAGAGAAGTCTGATCTGAAGGTGATGTAGTCCGGGGGTCTGATAGGAGGCTGATCGAGGTGGGGGGCAGATCTGAGGCTGAGAAAGGGACAAAGACAGGGACAGTTGTGAAGAAAGAGGCTGCCAGGGACAGTGAAAACTAAATATATAACATTCTCAACTTAAAAATTAGACTGCTATGTGGGTCAAAATGGCGCCTGTACTATATGAAATATATATAGTGAATGCGCCATCTTGTGCTGCAAAAATACAGCGCTCTAGATTTTTTAAAATTGAAGCACAATTTCAGTAACTTACCCCAAGTCCCTTTTTAATCCGAGAATTTTGTATGGCCCCCGAACGATGTTACAAATATCCAAATGGCCCTCAGCAGCAAAAAGGTTCCCCACCTGTGTTACAGGTAGGTGCAGCGATATGTGCACCTACATCCTACATGTACACTTCTCACTGCAGCCCCAGCAAATTCTGTACACCAGTATGTACTGATTGCAAAGCTCTATAAGCACTAAAGTTCAGGTGCACATTTCACAAAGAAAACTAAATAAAAAAAAAAAAAATTAAACTATCTTGCTAAAATTATTTTAATCACATTTACAATAGGTTTAAAATGGCCTCTCAGCAGATTTGTACCTATGAAACTGGCTGACCTGTTGCATGTGCGTTTGGCTGAAGGCATCTGTGTTGGTCCCATGTCCATATGTGCTCCCATTGCTTTTAATATATGCAAATGAGCCTTTAGGAGAAACGGGCATTGCCATTACACCTAGAGACTCAGATCTCTCACCCTCTGCACGCTTATTGACAGGGCCAGGAAGTCAACACAGATGCCTTCAGCTGCCAAGCGCACATGTACCAGGTCAGCCAGTTTCATAGGTACAAATCTGCTGATGAAGCACTTTAATAAAGTGTATGTGAAAGTTTAGATAATAGTTTAATACATTTAAAAAATAAATAAAAAAAATCTAAATGTGGACCAACATAATAAATTGATGAATTGCAGAGTGAGTAATTCTCTATAGACATGTGTATCAACAATGCATTGCTAGATCCATTACATGACAAACACTGACCAATTAAATGAGGCATGCAGGGCTATTTTCCTTTCAAATGTACCACTATCTGAAACACAGATGTGAACAAAGTCTTATACATATTTTGCAATGTGAGCTAAGTTTATGTATTTATTAATAAAAAGAATTAAAAACATCAATTAAGCTATCCACCCAAAATCTAAAACTAAATATATAAAACACTAATGAGGAAACTGTTGCCTAGTCAGTGGATCTCAGTAAATAATCATGTTAGCTACAAAACATATATAGTACATATGCATCATTTTAGTAAGGCTACATGCACACGAACATTGTTTGTTTCAGTGTCCGTTTTTTTTTTTTTTTTTGCGAATAGGATGCAGACCCATTCATTTCAACGGGTCCACAAAAAACGCAGACAGCACACAGCTATCCGCATCAGTATGTCCGTTCCGTTGCCCCGCAAAAAAAATTGTGCATGTCCTATTTTTTTCTAGTTTGGGGATAAGGATAGGCATTATTACAATGGATCTACAAAAAAACAGATGCCATACAGAATGTCATCTTTTTTTTTGCGGATCCGCAATTTGCGGACCGCAAAACACATGGTCGTGTGCATGTAGCTTAAATCTGCAGCTTGGCATTGTATCAGTTTTGTGTGAAGTGCCTATTTTTTAAAAAAAGTAACAAGAAATTTAGCCGTGTTGGTTGGTTGTTACTGGTCATAGGTAGAAGTTAAGTCCACCACCAGATCAAAAGATAAAAAAACAAACCTAAAAGTGACCCCATGTTGTAGGTGGGTGCACATTGACAGAAGGTGGGGCAACACAAGTAAATAGGGCTAGCAATACTGCAGTACAGCACAAAATACTATTAAACAGTTCAATAATACTATACTATAAAATAGCGTATAAGACACAAATCCCGCGTCCTCATACAGCCCGACCCGGGTTTCGCTCCATTAACGTCATCAGGGGGTACGCCCCTGAGGAAGCTAATGGAGCGAAACCCGGGTCGGGCTGTATGAGGATGCAGAATTTGTGTTTTGTACGCTTGATTTTAAAGACGCTTGTGAGTGCAATAAACCCTTTTGTATATGGTCATTGATGGTACTTCACTATGGAAGGAACTTTATTCCTAGGACCATAATACCATAAGAAATGATTATTGAAGAGAAAAGGAGACTTGAATTCACTTGATGTGCCTGTTACCTGTGTGCGCTTGTGAGTATATTAGCGCAGTTTTAGTTGAGATCTAAATAGCTGTGCTTCACTATTGGCGCATTTTGATGCTCCACAGGATGTTCTAAAGTAGAGGACGTCTGTGGGACCTGACTTCTCTTTGCCGCAGTGGGAGTGGTTATACCTGTGATTGGGAGAACTGAAATACGCGCAGTCTCTCTAATCTAGAGCACAAAATACTGCCGACCTTGCCACAGTATTCTACTGTATCACCGGTCTGAGGTTGGCGATACAGTTGAATTCAGGAGGACACCTGCGACCACTGGTCGGGTACATTAGTACCTGATTCTCCTACATTAATAAATGCTGAGAGCATCAGCCGGCAGTTGTGAGGAAGGTTTGGGTAGCCCTGTAGGGGGGGTATGGCCAGTGAGTATCAGCCGACAGCTGTGAGGAAGGCTTGAGCAGCCCTTTGGGGTCTATGGCCAGTTCACCTCGAGTCGATCCTTTATTGAAATATGATAAAATAAACTGTAATCCTCAAAGTGCATAAGCCAATGCATTTCATGGCATAAAAGGTAAAACAATCCCACATCCATCTACATCTTTTGGATGTAGGATTGTTTTACCTTTATGCCATTAAGGACACTGTATGCGTCAGAAACCCCTAGGCTTATGCACTTTGAAAATTACAGATGATTTTATCATGTTTCAATAAAGGATTGACTTATCTCCGGCCCTGGTGCTGGACATACATTCTACCATTGGATTACGCATAGGGACTCCATAGGGGCGGGTGAGCTGGAACTACAAAAAAATTAAAAAATTGTTACCCATCAATTATCTTTTCATAAAACCGTCTGCATATTCAAATCTATAACAGATTCTGTTGTTGAGACTTTTGCAAACAAAAAAAATTCCTTTATGTACCTGTATTCCCCTTTTATGGTTTAAAGGGAGTCTGTCAGCAGATTTACCCCTTTTTAACAGTTGCCATTATGCTGTAGCCGCAAAACAGACGATTAACACAGTACCTTGATACGCTTTGGTGGACTTTTAAATCTGCCAAAAACGAACTTTGATGAGGGCTCGCAAGTGCCCAGGGCGGAGTCCACCGGGTTGGAGCCCAGGCAGCTCTGCCTCTTCGGCTCTTATCCCCGCCCAGCCTCCTCCTCTGCTCGCCTATCTGTTGTCTCTCCCCCTCAGCGAGATCCCGCGCCGATGCGATAACTTCCTTGGCCGGGGCATGCGCACTGCGATGCCCATTGCTGACACGGCATCGCAGTAGCTTATGCGCATGCCCCGACCAAGGAAGTCATCGCGTCGGCGCGGGATCTCGCTGAGGGGGAGAGACAACAGATAGGCGAGCAGAGGAGGAGGCTGGGCGGGGATAAGAGCCGAAGAGGCAGAGCTGCCTGGGCTCCAACCCGGTGGACTCCGCCCTGGGCACTTGCGAGCCCTCATCAAAGTTCGTTTTTGGCAGATTTAAAAGTCCACCAAAGCGTATCAAGGTACTGTGTTAATCGTCTGTTTTGCGGCTACAGCATAATGGCAACTGTTAAAAAGGGGTAAATCTGCTGACAGACTCCCTTTAACAAAAAAAAAAGTACTGTTGTCCAAGACATACAACAATGTGGCCAAAGGCAGGGACTACTGTACGATAATCTAAAAAAAAAAAAAAAAAAACATTGTTTCTATGCCTCTTTGTTTACATGGCTGCAGCTGTAACATGCACGGATGACTTCTGAAACCAATCAATCAGTGGCCTCTGCAGTCTCGTATTATATACTGCTGAGACCGGTAATTGTTTGCAGTGGTCATGTGTGCAAACAATTACATCCCCACTGAAACAAAAGCAAGAAAAAACATGTGATAATAATGGGTTAGATTTATCCAAAGTGGTTAAAAGGAAAATTTTGTAAAATTAAATTTGTAAAATGAAAGGTGGAATCTGATTGGTAGCTATGGGCAACTAAATCAGTTTTCCTTTACACCACTTTTGATAAATCTCCCTCACTGTCTGTAAAGCACTGTGGAATATGTCAGTGCGATACAAGTAAATAAAAAATATTCACGCCCAAGATTGATAATTAGTGCATATATTCATAAGGTGTATAGGGTAATAGCCCCTGTGGAACATCGACCGCTCACCTAAAAAAGGTTTGGGTTAGGCGCGCTTAATTGCAGCACCCCCCATTCCCCCAGTTTTTTCCCCTATGTGACATCTTGTGATTCTATACACTACTTTGTTGCTATGATACATTGCTATAACTGTGGGGGTTACGTGAGACATCACGTGTTTGTGACGCGCAGAGGAACCACATTACTTGTCATGCAGTGTCCGATCACGTGATGTATCACGTGGCGATGACGCGCGGACATGCGCACTGGGATTTTCAGGACGCTATGAAATTATGCCGGCTTATTGTGTTTTTTAAGTGAGCGGTCAATGTTCCCCACGGGCTATTACCCTATACACCTGATGAATATATGCACTAATTATCAATCCTAGAGAATGTAGGTTTTGTATATATGAATTTTTATAACACATCGGCACGAAAGCACAGAGCACTTTATTATGTGTATCATGTATCGTGAATTTTTGCCAGTATTTTAATGTAAATTATGAGAATGTTGTCTATTACCACTTAGTAATTATCAATGTTACTGTATTGACACTTCATAAATATGCACTATGAACTTATATGCATTGTTTGTATGCACTGAAAATAGGTGTACAGTTTGAGAAATAGAAAAGTTGAAATAAAAATGTACATAAAAAACAAGCAAGAATTTAGCGTTAAAAGTTTATTCATTCAACATCTCACATTACAAATATTTAAAAATTATATGCATACTGGTATAAATAGTCATTTGCAAACTATTTAATAACATTAATTTTTCACTAGCACTTCAACAAATGAACTCTTTAAAAAAGAACTTGTGTTATATAACTTAATTAGAGTAAAACATACAAAAATATGAACTTAAAAGTGAAAATGACTTTAATAAAAAAATGAATTATCTTTATTTAAAATGCTATAATAAATACTACAACCTCCCCATACACAGTAAAAACTATGTGTAAATTCAGCCAAGTGGTACAATTAACTGACATACTTAAATAACTTTTTTTCCTTCTGGTAAATGAGCAATACAATGGAAAAGAAGATAACATTAGGGATTAGTAAAAACTAGACACCCACTTGTTAATAATAATAATAATAATAATTTCACTTTCAAAAAAATATAACAAAGGAATCTGATGAAAATTATAAAAACTAATTATGCTTTCAAATTTAAAAATATAAAAAATAAAACAGTTGAATACAATATTGTCCCAATTCTTACAATGTTATCAATCACAGTAGCTTTAAACCCTGACTGTCTGGAGAGGCACAAGTCTAGAAAAGGCTTGCGCTCCTCCTGCATGCCAGAGGTTAAAAGAAGGTAACAAAATAACGCCAATGACCAAAACCTCTTTTATTCCTTTTTTTAAAAAATAATCTCAGTTTTATATTAGTAGAAAGATTGATTTCTGATTCTTTTCTTTAGAAACACCAGCAATAAAGAGGATTACTAGAACAGTAGAAAACGACATCTTTAAATGCCTGCAATTAAAAACAATGAAGAATTACACTGCAAAGATCTCTCAAAAGTCAGAAATAAGTATTGCACATAACAACTTGAAGTTCAACTCGCCACAATATATTATCATATTCAAGTTTTAAATCACCTTTTAACTGAAGGCTTAAACTCTTCAAAAGCAATAAAAACATAAAAAACAAACTTAAAAAGGAAAACAAAAAAAAAACCAACAAAAAAAAAAGGTGGGATTATCAAGTCTTTCCAACAGCATTTTGAAGAAAATGCTGGTCATTCACTGCAAACATATTAACTTGCATTATGCAGAGGTCTGTGTATGGAGAAGTATATACTAGGCCAAAGCATTGGGCAGTGAGGGTTTCCATCACGAGGAAACAAAAAATAATGCGGCTCTCTTTTACAGTGCAGAAGAGAGTCATGTTCACAACCTGGCATGGGATGCTTGGGCTGCTTTACTGGTACAAGCACTGCACTCACTGCTAGAAAGGCTTATTCAGAAGAAAGCAGGTTACAGAAAACCAAAAACTTCTGGCATGTGAGAAGACGAGGACTTATGCTATATATCACATGCTTCGCCCCAGCTAACAAACTGAGGTGGCGACTATTGGCCGAAGAGGTCGATTATCTACTAGCATACGTTATACTAAAGCCATGAGTCCATACAATGGCGTAAGGTCATGGGGCTTTATGCTCTGTAAATTAAAGTGTTACAAAGTCTGTAAACACGCTTTTCACACAATAACAACAAGTGAATATTAGTAGAATAACTAGATTTTTTTTCCTTATATTAGTCATGCATACTAACATTACACATCTGGAACCCGAAGGTATGGTTTAATTTCTTTAATTTTTTTTCCACTTAAAACTTTTTTTTTTAGCTTTTTTTTTCCAAACTGCAGTCTTGTCTGCAATATAAAACACCTAACATTAATTTCGTTAATATGTAAAATGGCTAAACATTCACCAAAAAAATTTGCAATTTATATATTTTTTTTTCACTTCTTTAAAAAATGAGAAATATGAAGAAGCAGAATACATTTTCAGTTGTTACTTTTAAATTTCTATGCTACAATTTTTTTTTTTTGCATTTTTCCAAGGGACTAAAAAGAGCAGATTGAATTTGTCCTGTCCATGCGATATCTATTTTTATTTTTTCATCTCCTCAATATTAGATCTAGAACTGAATGAAACATCCACCAAATGCTTGGTGCGGGCTAGCATATTTGATGCCACATGCTTTTGTATCTCTGCAGGTTCTGAAGTTAGCATTACCAGTGCGCAACATCCATCATTCGCAATGTATGCAGAGCACTGAAATGTATAAAAAGCAGAATAAGAAAATAAAAATTTATTAAAATTATTTATCTTAAAAAATGAAGTTATATGAAGATCTCTCCGTAATAAAAGTACAAAAAGCTACTCTTTGCAATATGAAAAATTGAGGTATTGCATAAAGAGATATCCCGCCAGTGAAAAGTGGGCCTAAATGCTCACTGCTGGAAACATAAGATATATAAAATTAGTGCATAACAAGTGTACAATATGTGCATGACAAAAATAAGTTAGCTACAAAAACACTGTACCGAAAGTCAGCAGGTCATGTACAAAGGAAAATAAAGAGAAAATATTCTTCAAAGCTAGCTTCCAAACAGTGGTTTATTTCGGGAGTTAACCTTTTCCATGCCGTGGTGGAATCTAAACAAAGCCATCCAGACTACAGCACCTTGGATGCACAAGGGACTGCTGGACTTTGTTTTGCAAACATTTAGCAATGAAAAGGTTAAGTTATCGCCACTGTTTACTGGTAGGAATGGCACTCTAGCACACCCCAAGCCACCTACACTCACTTTTCAGCAGATGAAAGGACTAAAACAAACAGTCTGTCAATCCGTTGACTAGATGTATACGAGAGCACCCACCTATAGAAATGACGCTCGTCATTGGCTTTGTAAGCAGCTCCTCTAACAAGTTCTCTATAACCTTCAGCAAGTGTCTCCATTTCATAACATTTTTACCATACCCCTCTGATGGTAGTGATGCGTATTGAAACAGATACAAAGGAATAGAGAGAAGAATTATAAAATAAAAATAAAATAAAATAAAAAGGCAGGTTCATTGTTTAGTAACGTTAATGCTGAGGGGAACGTCAAATACCTCAATATTCTATTTTAAACCAGATCTCATTCTGGAAGTCAAAATTTGGTAGTAACAGAGGGGCTCCTCGAGAGATAAGCAGCAGCACTGAAGCAAGTCTTTGGTTTCCACAACCTGTGATAGCACTGTTTGGAAGCAATGCTCTTTTAAACAAAGTTACATCTGCAGTGTTCAGAAAAAAACGGTCAGTTTTCGGAGCGAGTACTTGCCTCTATAAGCTTACAGCAAGAAGTCATTGTAACCCTTTTGCAGCCAGACAGCACCAGGTTATGAACTGCCATAAAAGCTCATTGAATATGCCTCTGCAAATCTTGCCCTTCACAGCAGCAATACAAAAGTAAAAATCCCAAGGAACCTCTGTTAAACAATGTTCCGTGCAACCATTGCCACACTGATGTATGAATCAACTCTCAATCCCGTCATGCTAGTATGAACGGAATACTCACTTTAAAGGGCATCTGTCACTAGGATGATAAGCGAGTGGTTTGACTTTGTATTCACTACTTGGATTTCTGAACTGCTTAAGATGATGGACCAAAATAGGGGCTGTATTACACCTACAGATAAGCATACCGATTATCGGGAAGGAAGCTTTCCTTCCTGGCAATCGCCTGCTTGTCTGTGAAGGAGATCGCCTCTACTACATGCAACGATCTCCTCAACAATATGCCATCGCTCGTCCCCATACAGAATCATTATTTAGCGGGCAGCAGAGTGTTATTAGACATCATGATCTGCCACCGGCAAATGGTTTTTTAACCTGCATAAAAAATGCAATTGCCCAGTGAATGGGTAACCGATGGCACTTTTACACAGGCAGATCATCGATAATGAATGCTTGTTAGCAATGAGCTGGGAAACCCTCTGCAGGTCTAATACAGAACTAAGTAAGCCACTGTAAGCGAAGAGTGTGATCCCTTGCAGTTACTCTCAAAATTTCTTAAGCATTTGCTGATTAGGACAAGGCAAGGAGGTTCTGTTTATATCATGTGCTTCAAACTAATCAGCAGTTCAGGAAGCCATATAATGGATACAAGCGAACATGGATGACCTAATGTAAAGGCAATCTATGGTAGTGACAAATGTCATTTAAAGGGAACCTGTCACCACAAAATGCAGTGCAGTCTACAGGCACCATATTATAGAGCAGAAGGAGCTGAGCAGATTGTCATGTAGTGTTGTGGAAAAAGATTCGGTAAAACCTGTATACAGTTATAGCTATGTATTTCTGACTTCATTTGTACACAGGGTAGTGTTATCAGTGATTGATAGCATTCTCTGTGTAATTGTGTATACATAGATAGCTGTCAGTCATTGATAGATAGGTGATGGTACTAAATTCAGAAAAAGCTGAGATAAATGCATACATTACAAGTTTTACTGAATATTTTCCCACTATATATCAATCTGTTCAGCTCCTCCTGCTCTATAACCTGCTACCTGCAGACTGTATGGCATTTTGTGGTGGCAGGTCCTCTTTAAAGTGAGCCTGGCAAACACACACAATAGAGACATGCATATTTCAAGGTGAACCATTTATCAGAAAGCTCTATGTTTCAAGCACCTAGTGCCTCAACAGACTACACTCGGATACATACCAGTTCAGCCTACAAAATCACGGCTTCTACTTTTTGTCCGCAAAAGCGACAACACATTCAGTATGAACGGGAATTGTGCAGTTCCAAACAGACATAACTTTTTCTCAAGATGTCTTGAAGGGTGTTGAGGTCACTCAGTAGCACATTTGTGTGATGGGTAGCAGCAAAATTTCCAAGCATAACAATATTGCACATTGGATATAATGGATACATCTGCTTGAATATACAGGGCAGTGCTTTATACTGACTAAAAAACCCAAAATATCCAACCTCACATCTGTACTGCGATAATTTATATGAAGCTTCAAGCTGCCTCAGTGGCTGGAAAAGATGAGTGCTGGCTAAGTTACTTGGCCTGTAAAGAGTTAAGGCATCAAGATTATTCAGTGGTATAAGCAGCTTAAAGTCTACAGTGCCAAAAGGCATTAAAACTAGGTAATGAAAGTTCCTTAGCCAAACACACAAGCTAGCTCCGAATGGAAAGAGTTTGATTTAGAATTATTTATATCTTTTGCATTCTACGAACTACAGCAAGAAGGGAGGGGAAGCTTCAAGCAAAAGTGACAACTACTCCAATGAGATACGGCAAAGCAAATACGGATAGGCAGCCATACAGTACAATGCAACGTCACTGCACTACCCATAGCCAAGCAGAAGAAGCAGGTGTATAAAGTGACATTATGCTGAGGGAAGCCCTTCATTGGTCCTTTGATGTCCAAAGGGTAATAATACATCTGTATGACTCATGGGAAACTGATGTGTGCCGCCACTATACTCTCAGGCAGCAAAGGGGTTACTACAGCAACAATGGGCTCCTCTGTTAATGGCCGGAATTCTAACTGGAGGCATTACAAACATCCAATTCCATCCTTGAGGTATCTTTCAAGTGTTCGGTGTCAAAATGGAGAACAGAAGCTGGCACCTGATATAGGTTAAGAGTCGAGTTAGGACTATAGATATATATTAAGCATCAAAAATAAAAAATCTATACATTTGTTCTTTCTGCGCAGAAAAAAAAACCTGCCTTCTGTAATTCCACTTCTCTCAGCTTTGGTAGGAATTTTTCTGGGGAAATATGGGTCATAACTGATACCGTGTTGGTTTTTAAAAAAATCTTTAATTATTTTTTTTTTCACTGAAAAAATAAATAAATAAGTGCACTCCCCTCAGTAGTAACTTCACTCAACATTTACATTCTTAAATAGCCCACGTGTAAAATACTTCAAAAGGAGATTCCGCCAGTTATGTGGATGCCAGAACAGAAAGAAAGTGACAGTGGCTTAATAGAAAAGATAAATATTGGAGGCATCTGCCTTTTGTTTTACCCCTTACCAAAACTGTCCACAAACAATGCTGCTTTCAATTTTCTCTTGCTTTTTGTGTGTGTGGGTTATTCATTTTCACAATAGGCAATTACTAACTTCCACTAAAAGGTAAAAAGCAAACAAAAAAAAAAAAATCCCCAATAAATAGGAAATAAAAAATCCCCCCTAGTAAAAAATAAGCTGTGTCAAACAGACCCATAGTGTTACTGTGGATGCATGGTTACATTAACAGTAATCTTCTGTTAATTTTTTATTTAACAATAATTTAATTAAAAAAAATACTCTGGTTTTCTTAATAATTATCTAGTTGCAAGCTCTCAAACGCTTCTCTTTGAAAAATAAAAAAAGAATTATAATAATATTAGTTGCAGTCTCCCTGCTCCCTTGGTTTTCGATGAGGACAGCATGAAACATGCATGCATCAGAGTGATATTGTTATGAACAAAAAGGCTTTCCAATACAGTTCTCAATGACACAAGACTTTACAAATACCTATGGTGTAGGTCATTCTTTCGTTATACTATTGTTAAAATACAGACTACAACAAGAGGACATGCTTTCCTAAGGATGGTAGGAGGGTTAAGAGAACAGAAGAGTGCACTTATTTGGATCCTTGGAAGGAAGTTAAGCAACGGGTGGTTCAATTCCAACGGAATGAAATATGCCTTGGGCGATCTCCTCCCTCCTTTACCAGCGGCTTGTGGAACTCCCGGCCAGCACGTGAGTGGATAGCAGCCCAGCAATATTCACAGTAATACTGCAGACAGGTAACATTAGCACAGAAGAACGGAGCAAATTTGCCACTGCAGCGCGCTCCTTGACACTCGTCACACAGCTGGTCATCCAAGACATATGGCTTCACCTCCACCTGAACACAAGACAAGCAGAGGCACAATCAGAGGAGATGCAACAACACTTAAATAACGTGTATCCTACATGTACTATACAGAGACCCCTTCTTGTATTAACTTCTGGGCCACAAAAGCTATCAAAACCTTAGACATCTAAAAGAAATGATTATAACCTATGATAGTGGTGACCTTAAAGGGGTTGCGTCACTTCAGCAAATGGCATTTATCAAGTAGACAAAGTTAATACAAGGCACTTACTATTGTATGGTTATTATCTTTATTGCAGCCTTGATTCATTTTTCAAAATCGCATTTTAGACAGTTCGTTTCTAGCAGTCAGCTTCTCTGGTGCACATAGGCAGGCAAATGCAGCAGCTCCTGTCCGGCCACCTCATATCTGCACTACATCGGTGACCATAACTGCTGAATACGAGCAGTGTATAATGCAATTAAAAAAACTGAATGAAGACAGCAAAGGAAGCAATATGTACAATCAAAATACATTAGTTAGTGTCTTGTATTCACTTTTTATACATGATAAATGAAGTGAGACTATCACTAAGTAAAAAATAAAAAAATAAAATAAAAAGCTGCACTATGTTTCAGTCTGCAGTCTTCAATCCTTCTGCATCCTGCTCCTAGTTGCAGACTTTTCACATGTGGGCATGTGTCCTTCACAGTAATACATACTGAATCTGTGTGCTCAGGATCCTGCTGCCTTCCCCTGCAAACTACTTCTGTAGGCTTATTATAGTTTATGAATATGCAGAACCTGAAATCCACATACCCGCTTATCAATTTCTCCATGCTGTAGCTGAACAAAGCGGGCGCTGATAGCAGCTATATAACTCTGTTGATTGGAAAAGGCAACTCTCCCAGCTCCCTTAGGGTATTTTAGCTCAGGATCTGTGTCTATGCCAGCATAGCATACACCTCCATACAGACGGTCCATAATCATAGCTAGCTCCACTATAAAAAAAAGAAAATAAGGAAAAAGATTAGATGTATAGAAATCATATTAATCATAAACTGTACATCTAGTATAAATGACATAAAAATAGAAGTTGAAAAATGCTCTGTAGCTTAGAAACTATTAGGGTTCATGCACACGTCCAGGGTTCTGAAAATCAGCAGGTGTTCGCAGGCAAATCTGTGTGGTGAATCCGCATCAATTGCTGCGGATTTTACTAAGTGAATGAAGAAAATATGGTCAGGAAAAATAAAATAAATTGACACGCTGCGGATTTTAACCGCACCGCAGGTCAAAATCCGTGCGGAAAAAATCTGCATTGTGTGCATTGAGAATTTCAAATTCATATAGAATACAATGTACATGACCTACGGTGTGGATTTTCCGCACGCAATCCTGATCGTATGCATTTAGCCTTAGGTTGCGATAATGGCAACCCTTCGAATCTACTTTTTCAATTTTGTTTGTGGTCAGTGAATGGAAATCTCCACAGTTTACGGCCGGGAATACGTGTGATTGTCACAAGACCAGGGCAGATTTTCAATCAACAATGAAACTTATAGAATAAAATAAATAAACAGGCTTTAAATTGGAATACCCCTTTAACAAAGTGTTTATCATGGGCAGTGCTCCAGACTAAAAAAAAATACCTGGTAGCCATTGGCTCCTGAACTGAAAAATTTAGGAGCCAAATCAAATTTTTAGTCGCCAAATCGAAACTGAATCAAAATTTTGGTATCGTGACAACGCTACTCCGATCAGATCAGCATAGGGTTGTTTTGATACCAAAATTTAGATTCGCTTTCGTCACCATAAAGTATTGCGATACACAATACCGCTACCGCGCAAAAAAAAAAAACACCAAAAAAAGCCGCATGCATTTCGCATATTATGAAATGTTCGGCCCATAATAGAACAGTCCTATCCTATTTTTTGGGGTGACAAGATGACAAAAAAATGGCGAATGCTCACCGCATAGGAGATTTTTTTTAATAATTTAATAGTTTGGACAGCGCTATGTAATATGTTTATTTATTCTTTATATATTTTATATGTAAAATTGGGAAAGGGGGGATTTAAACTTAATATTTTAGGGTACTTTCACACTAGTGTTTTTCTTTTCCGGCATAGAGTTCCGTCCTAGGGGCTCAATATCGGAAAAGAACTGATCAGGCATATCCCTGTGCATTCTGACTAGAGAGCAATCCGTTCAGGATGCATCAGGATGTCTTCAGTTCAGTCATTTTGACTGATCAGGCAAAAGATAAAACCGCAGCATTCTACGGTTATATCGCCGGCGAAAAAAACCTGAAGATTTGCCTGAATGCCGGATCCAGCATTTTTTCCCATAGGAATGTATTAGTACCGGATCTGGCATTCAAAATACCGGAATGCACCCGCACTAAATCCGGACCCATTCACTTCTATGGGGCTGTGCACACGAGGGGTGATTTTCACACATCACTTGTGCGTTGCGTGAAAATCGCAGCATGCTCTATGTTGTGCATTTTTCACGCAACGCAGGCCCCATAGAAGCTAATGGGGCTGCGTGAAAATCGCAAGTGCGGATGCGGTGCGATTTTCACTCATGGTTGCTAGGATGAAAGTCTATTCACTGTATTATTTTCCCTTATAACATGGTTCTAAGGGAAAATGATAGCATTCTTTAATACAGAATGCATAGTAGAAGGTCAATATAATAAACATCGGTGGCGCACTGCGCCCTCCCCAACACCCCAGTATGATAAACATTGGTGGCGTAGTGCGCCCCCCCCACACACCCCAGTTTGATAAACAATGGTGGCGCAGTGCGCCCCCCCAATATAAGAAACATTGGTGGCGCAGTGCGCACCCCCCCAACACCCCAGTATAATAAACATTGGGGGGCACAGTGTGCCCCCCTCAATATAATAAACATTGGTGGCTCAGTGTGCAACCCCCCCCCCCCAACACCCCAGTATAATAAACATTGGTGGTGCAGTGTGCCCCCCCTCAATATAATAAACATTGGTGGCACAGTGCGCCCCCCCCCCCCCCCTCAATATAATGAACATTGGTGGCGCAGTGGGCAGTGCCACCAATGTTTCTTATACTGGGGTGTTGGGGGGGGGGGGCAGCACACTGTACTGGGAGTCTAAGAAAGAATCGAATGAGTCACTAAGTCGGATCTTTAGTTCTTTTCACCTGTGACTCATTCGATTCTTTATTTGACTCCCTGTACTTGTGTCAGTGACTCAGACTCAGAGCTGCTAGTGCTTGCCTTGCCTCAGCTCTGATTGGTTGGCGGGCGGGGAGGGAGGGGCTGGCAGAAGCAGCTTCCACTCTAGGATCAGATTACACTCCTCCCGAGCCCCTCCCCTCCCTGCTGCCAGCGGCTCTGCTGTTGTGTGCTGTGACCGAGCTGACTGAGACTGAGAAGAACATCGGCGGCGGGGCAGAGAACTATCAGCTCCTGTGCCCGCCGCTGTTCTACTGCAGAGATGCCGCGGAGGGTCTAGTCGCAAATGTCTAAAAAGTCTTGTCGCCATTTGTAAATTCTAAGTCGCATTGGCGACCATTTTGGTCGCCATCTGGAGCCCTGATGGGGCACCCAATCTGTTTCAGAGCTGCTGATTACATCCACACAGAACCTTGTGCAATGCGCTTATTTTATTAAGACAGTCGTTTTCCCTTTAAGTATGTGTCAAAAGATCTGTACATACTAAAAAGACACACATATATAAAGAAACCTACCAGCTCGCAGAGGTCGTGGGACACCTCCAACAAAAATAGTTTTCCGTGGATCGAGAGGCTGGGAGCCATCCATCACAAAATCACTGTCACTAAGATTCCAGGGCCGGATCTGAACCTGTAAAGCAATACAGTAACCTCTATAAGAAACAACCTGCAGTCGAGGAAACAGTAATAACGCATTTACATTCATGCAGAATTTGCCCCTTGGAAGAGAAGGTTAAACAGAATCACATTGTGTTCATTTTCATATAAGAAAGTTGCTGCAATCTCTCTGGCTAGAATCCTTAGTTTTAACTGTGCTTTGGAATTATTTTGCATAAATAAATATCAAATAAGGTAATTAACATTTTACTAATTCACATTTATTAACGGGAAGGCACTCCACAGGGCCTGAAACACTGAAAAAGAAGATAGCTGACTGCATGTAAAATTCCATTTCCTCCTGAGATGGCCCTGCAATTGGGTAGAGTGACCTCACACCACACAGTAGGGGCACTCAAGTACTTTTGGTAAAGGTTCACATAGCTGGGTCTGCTGTAGGATGAAGGTCCAAGTCGGAAAAAAAAAATATGCGAGATACAAAAACCAAACGGCGTGCAGCTCTGCATTCATATTTTTTTTTACAATTAACCACGCTTCTAAGCCCACCTAATGCCTTTTCTGATGACCACACAGTAATAGTGCATCTCCAAACAATAAGAATGTTCTCTTGGTGCCACCTATCAATAATAATGCCCCTTAGTGCCCCCACTCACAGTACTATGTCCCCAAAGTGACCCTACATAGTAGGATGTCCCCCAAGTGCCTCCTTCCTGCAGGATGATCCCTTGGTGCCCCACACAGAAAAATGCTCCTTTAGTGCCCCTGAAACAGTGTGATGCTTCCTTAGCGTCTCCCCACACAGTATGAAGACCCCAAGTGCCCCTTTAAAGTAGGGTGATCCCCTTCTTGAGGCTTCACTTAAATGCCCCCAGAACAAAGTGGGGTCCTCTAAGTGCCTCCTACACAGTATGAAGCCCCATTAAATGACCCCACACAGTGCTGCCCCCTCAAGTGCCCCCCAACAGTGTGATGCTCCCTTAAGTACCCCCCCCCACCACATATAGTGATGCCCCCTGAGGAGGTCACCAACATACAATGATGCCCCCTTATAATTGTATCCCCTTTAGTGGCTTCCCTCAAAATTATGCCCCCCTCACACAGTTATGCCCCCCAGATGGCCACCCTCACAGACTTGTACCTCTAGTCTGAATACTTAACTACCCAACATTCACCAACGAACAGAGAAAAGCATGTCTTCTCTGCACTGTGCTGTCTGTGGCTCAGTGCAGCAGGTGTGATGACGTCGCACCTGCTGAGTTTAACTAAGGGCAGGAGGGGAATGGTGATGGCTCCCTGCTTCACCATTGTATTCAACTGTACCTGCATCCTGACGACAAAGATATGGTTGAAAGTGGGACATACAGTAGTCTGGATAGCTGGTGACTGTAGTCCTCCAGTTGAGTATCTCTGCCACAGAGCATTGTGACCTGGGAAGGGGGGGGAATTTGATTTTATATGCCATCACAAAACTTTTAAATATTGTTTTGGAGGCCAAATCGGAATTGTATTTGAGGTCTATAAAATTTTACTTGTGGATGAAGCATCCAGGATATTTACATTCTTCAGTTATGACTAGGGATGAGCGAACTTGTGGTTTCAAATTCGGCATACAAGGTTCGGGTTATCTAAGAATTCCTTGAAAACACAAGTTTGCTCATCCCTCGTTATGACTGCTGTTTCCTCTATTCCACTAGGACCTAGCTATCAATCACTAAAATAAGTTCTGAGGCACACTGCCAGTCTGTTCCTCTATCGACTATTCTCTATGATCTGACTGCATGCAGAGTATATGCACAACCCCGCCAAAAAGTCACAATGAATGCTGGGATGATCTCCCTTACAGCAAGGTTAGAATGATTATAAACTACAAGTAAGCAAGCAATCATTAAAGGGAACCTGTCATGACCTTTATTCTGCATACTAACGGCAGAATAAAGTAGAGAAAGGTGAGTTTATTCCTGCGGTCTGTCATTTATAAGTAGTTGAGAACCAACATCACAATCATTGTAGTCTGGGCCTGGAAAAGAGTCCCGGCCACCTGAGAAGAGTCATGGTTATTCATGAATTCCTGCTCTTCCTGCCCACCTGCTGATGACTGACAGGCTTCTACCTCAGTGTTTCCCAACCAGCGTGCCTCCAGCTTTTGCAAAACTACAACTCCCAGAATGCCTGGACAGCCTTTGGCTGTGCGGGCATGCTGGGAAGTGTAGTTTTGCAACAGCTGGAGGCACACTGGTTAGGAAACACTGTTCTACCTATTTTTTCCCTTTCTCTCTAGGAGAGAACTGCCAATCATCAGCAGATGGGTGAGAGAGCAGGAGATTAGGAATAACCAGGACTCTTCTCAGGTGGCCATGACTCTTTTCAAGGCCTGGGCTGCAATGATTATAGTGCTGGTTCTCGGCAACCACTTACTTTTAGCTCATGAGTGACCCCGCTGAGATCAGCACGTCTGTCACTATTTTATACTGCCCTCAGTAAGGTCAGCATAAAGTTGATGACAGGTTCCCTTTAAGAATAAGCTACCCACGTTGGACCAAATGAGCCCAAGAAGGAACCTGGAGGTCTTCTTTGAGCATTATGCTAACAAGTAATGCTAAGCATCGTCCAGGGCAGGTGATATTACATTGCTGCTTTTATTAGGTCAGAAGCCTCTTGGAGGATGCAATAGGATCTAACAACAATCTGATGTCTAAAGGACCTGCCTGCTGGCCCCCCTTTAACCAATTTATTTATATGAATTGTGCATTTATTGTCCAATGGTCACCAGGCTATTGAAATCGGGTGTAATTTGCACAATTTAATTGACTTCTGGTTTTATTGGGGTAGATATACCAAGACCGCAGTTTCACATGCCAGTATTAGACTGAAGTCTGTTGGATTAAGTCGCATAAAATTTGAGACATGGGCCCCCCTAATAAATTTGGCACATTTTCTGGCAGTCCATACTCAAGTCAGAAAATCAAATCTACACCAGCTATCGGGCCTCTGTAGGACCACCCCTGCCCACTAAGCACTATCCCCTTTTCCTTGACACTTTTATGATATGGTGAGAAAAGTTGCAAACCATGGCGCAACTATCGTGTGTGCCATTATATGACTTATTTCATTAAAAGTTGCTCCATTTAAATTTCATACAACGCTTGTAACACAACTAATTCAGTAATTACAGATCTAAAGACAGAAGATCCAATCATCCTCCCCACTAGCACATCTTGTGCTTTTTATATACCGTATTTTTCACCACATAAGACGCACTTTTTCTCCCCCCAAAATGGGGGAAAAATGCCCCTGCGTCTTATGGGGCGAATGCTGCCAGTTTTAGATCGCAAGCTGCGATGTACGAGCGAGCACTTGGGGAGGGACTGGGAGGAGGAGCTGGAGGCCGGCAATAGCGGCGGGGCAGTGCAGTCACGCCGCATAGCCCCGCCGCTCAGGTATACTAATATAAAATGTCTTATTCAATTAATAGTTATTAAATATGCCCCTTCATTCCTAATAGTACCTTAAATCTTAACCGCTTCAGTAGGGGTGGGCGATATGGCCTAAAATCTATATTGCAATATAATTTTAAGCATGTGCGATATGCGATATATATTGCGATATATTGTTTTCTATATTGGGGGGGGGGGGTGCTTAAACTTTTTTTTTTTACATTTAAATAACTATTAGCCTCCTTAAGGGCTAGAACCCTTGTCATATTCACCCTAATAGAGCTCTATTAGGGTGAATAGGACTTTACACTCTCCCTGCTGCCCTGTGCATAGTGCACTCAACAGCAGGGAGCTGACCATGGCGCTAGCCTCTCATGTGCCCCCCCCCCAGCCTCTGATCTGCCCCCTCTGGTAACGCAACCCCTCCCTCCCCAGTATTAATCATTGGTGGCAGTGGCCAGTTCCGATCGGAGTCCCAGCAGTGTAATGCTGGGGCTCCGATCGGTTACCATGGCAGCCAGGAGTCACGCTACTGAAGCCCTGGCTGCCATGGTATGTTAGTGAGCAGCATTATACTCACGTGCACCGTGGCCGCCGGTCGCTCCTTCTCATAGGTCTGTGCGGCGCACTGCTAATGCTGTAAGCATTAGCAATCTGCCGCACAGACAGAAGGAGTGCCGGCGGCCACAGGGCACGCGAGTATAATGCTGCTCACTAACATACCATGGCAGCCAGGGCTTCAGTAGCATGACTCCTGGCTGCCATGGTAACCGATCGGAGCCCCAGCATTACACTGCTGGGACTCCGATCGGAACTGCCCACTGCCACCAATGATGGGGGGGGGGGGGGGGGGGGGGGGGACCCTGTGGGATATGGCCGGCACATTCATTGGTGGCGCAGTGGCCACAGTCCCTCCCCTCCTCCTCCTACTCGGTCCTCACTGGTGTTCAGCGGCAGCCGCGCACAGTGGGGAGGGACTCCCTCCTTCTCCCTCCACTGTGCCGGCCGGCTCAGGAGAAAATGGTGCGCGCAGAGAGCGCGATCATATCGCGGTCCAGCGATATGGTGAAAATCCATATCGTGGCCCAAATTTATATTGCATATCGCCTATACCGCCCACCCCTACGCTTCAGTACAATGCAGGTCGGGCGGGCGGCAGCGTAACTCCCTGATGTCACGTGCCTGTGCCGCCTACTTTATGAATGAAGCAGGCGGCGCAGGCAAGTGACGTCAGTGAGTGACACGCCGGCCGCCTGGTCTGCCTGCCTCCATTGTGCTGAAGCGGTTAGGATGTACGGTACTATTAGGAGTTGGGGGGCATGTTTAATAACTATTAATTGAATAAGACATCTTATATTTGCATACTGGAGCGGCGGGGGGGGGGGGGGAGAATCTGTGGATGACATTTTATGGGGGACATCTGTGGATGGCACTGTTATGGGCTGGGGGGGTCTGTGGATGGCACCTATATAGCAGTGCCACCCACAGATCCCCCCCCCATAACAGTGTCCGTCATCCACAGATCCCCCCCATAACAGTGTCCGTCATCCACATATCCCCCCCATAACAGTGTCCGTCATCCACAGATCCCCCCCCATAACAGTGTCCGTCATCCACAGATCCCCCCCATAACAGTGTCCGTCATCCACAGATCCCCCCCATAACAGTGTCCGTCATCCACAGATCCCCCCCCATAAGTGTCCGTCATCCACAGATCCCCCCCATAACAGTGTCCTTCATCCACAGATCCCCCCCCATAACAGTGTCCGTCATCCACAGATCCCCCCCCCCATAACAGTGTCCGTCATCCACAGATCCCCCCCATAACAGTGTCCGTCATCCACAGATCCCCCCCCCATAACAGTGTCCGTCATCCACAGATCCCCCCCATAACAGTGTCAGTCATCCACAGATCCCCCCCCATAACAGTGTCCGTCATCCACAGATCCCCCCCCATAACAGTGTCCGTCATCCACAGATCCCCCCCCCCATAACAGTGTCCGTCATCCTCAGATCCCCCCCCCCCATAACAGTGTCCGTCATCCACAGATCCCCCATAACAGTGTCCGTCATCCACAGATCCCCCATAACAGTGTCCGTCATCAACAGATCCCCCATAACAGTGTCCGTCATCAACAGATCCCCCATAACAGTGTCCGTCATCCACAGACCCCCAGTAATAGTGCCATCCACAGACCACCATTAGTTCCAAACCCTCCAAACACACAGCACACCTTTTGGTTAAAAATATTTATTTTCTTATTTTCCTCCCCAAAAAACCTAGGTGCGTCTTATAGGGCGAAAAATACGGTATATACCTGTGGCACAGCAGGTTTTTACTACTAATGGGCTATTCAGAAAAGGAGAGTATTGGCAGCACTTTGATGGCTTGCCTCGTTCTGAAAATGAAGACCTTAGAAGGCACACTTGAAGTTGTCAAGATAGGACGTCCCAACCTGTTAATGGTTTCAAGTCTGTATGGAAACACTGGATGGACTTTTTTTTGGCAAGCTCCAACATTAGGCGATACTTGTACTTAACTTACCTTGCATGAATAACTACAAAGAGAAAATGATGACATTTTCGATAATGAATACTCACAGGCTTATCTTTAATGGTAGGGCTTGACACACACAGGTAGAGCTTACTATCCTCTTCAATGCAAGCATCAATCAGAGCTTGCACAGAACTTTCATCTTGAAACAGCAAGAATGCATAGCCTAGGTTATAAAACAAAAGGCAATTAAGTACATGAACCATAATATAATGGAATATTAAATGGAAAGTGATACCAGTGTTTCCTTTATATTAGGGCACGGTAGAACGCCTGACAAAGTACTAGAGGTTCCAGAATAAGGCAACATTCACATGAATAGAAGTAGTCCGTGCTTGTGCTGCGGACCACAAACTGCGGTTGTGTAAATCCTGAATTGCGGTGTGGACCCATTGAATGGGTCCGCAATATACGGATAATGCAGTGCAGAGGCACAGATCCAAAAGCCGTGGGATTCCGATCCATGCCTCACAGAAATACACAACCAGGGATAGTGCAGCATTATTAGAGCACATGTAATTTATCCTTCATTATTCCTTTTACGTTTCATACCCCATTATCACAATGGTGTGTATCCACATCCTGAACAATATGGAGTACAATATGTTATACTGCAACCAATGTGCTATTTTCTGTTTGGCACAAAGACAAATTCATAAAATGTAAAATTTTTTTATTCCAACTGAAATACCTTTTGGTGGGAAATAAGATTTACTCTCCGCTTTATGTGGCCAGTCTACAATCAGAGGACCAAACCGACGAAAACTAGCAGTTATTTCATCTGAAAGAAGCATAAATTGGTATGTTAGTTCAATAACAATAGTGCTGTTCAACATTACTTCTCCATAAGACTGCAGGTAAATGTCAAACTCTGCTCTACTATACATGCACATTAAATCAGGAAAACACGGGGATAACCAGACAATTATATTAGCATTGCATTTGGCCATATTATGGCTCCATGTAGGTTCAAAATATACAGTTCATACACATCCATTAAAAGGCCGTGTGTATAAACCCTAAGGCCCCTTTCACACGGGCGAGTATTCCGCGCGGGTGCGATGCGCGAGTTGAACGCATTACACCCGCACTGAATCCTGACCCATTCATTTCTATGGGGCTGTTCACATGAGCGGTGATTTTCACACATCACTTATGCGTTGCGTGAAAATCGCAGCATGTTCTATATTCTGCGTTTTTCACGTAACGCAGGCCCCAGAGAAATGAATGGGTTTGCGGGAAAATCGCAAGCATCCGCAAGCAAGTGCGGATGCGGTGCGATTTTCACGCATGGGTTTTAGGTGACAGTCTATTCACTGTATTATTTTCCCTTACAACATTGTTATAAGGGAAAATAATAGCATTCTGAATACAGAATGCAGAGTATAATGGTACTGGAGGGGTTAAAAAAAAATAAAAAAAGTTAACTCACCTTATCCTCTTGATCGCGTAGTTCCCGGTCCCTTCTTTATTAGCTGTGGGCTAAAGGACCTGTGGTGATGTCAGATCACATGCTCCATCACCACGGTGATGGACCATGTGATTGGAGCATGTGATCTGACGTCACCACAGGTCATTTAGCCCACAGCTAGTAAAGAAGGGACCGGGAACTACGCGATCAAGAGGATAAGGTGAGTTAACTTTTTTATTTTATTTTTTAACCCCTCCAGTACTATTATATTCTGCATTCTGTATTCAGAATGCTATTATTTTCCCTTATAACCATGTTATAAGGGAAAATAATACAATCTTCAGAACATCAATCCCAAGCCTGAACTTCTGTGAAGAAGTTCGGGTTTGGGTACCAAACATGCGCGATTTTTCTCACGCGAGTGCAAAACGCATTACAATTTTCCCGCAACGCACCCGCCTCTTATCCGGGCAAAAATACTGACGCCCGTGTGAAAGAGGCCTTAGGAATACCAATTTGGGTAGATCCACTTCCTCACCTAAACTCACACTAGTACCTATACTATCAGATTCAAGTAAATAGGGCTGAGCTGCAATGTCAAATACTCTTTATAGTATATTTATATTTATCAGCACAAGCTCAGAGAAACGATATACAGTGGATATAAATAGTGGATATAATAGGATATAAAAAGTCTACACACCCCTTTAAAATGTCAGGTTTCTGTGCTGTACAAAAATGAGACAAAGATAAATCATTTCAGAACTTTTCCCCCCTTTAATGTCACCTATGAACTGTACCACTCAATTGAAAAACAAACTGAAATCTCTTAGGTGGAGGGAAGAAAAAAAAAAAAATACTAAAATAATGTGGTTGCATAAGTCTGCACACCTTATGGGGATGTAGCGGTGTTCAGAATTAACCACTTCCCATCTGGGCCATTTGCCCCCTTCCTGACCAGGCCTAATTTTGCAAAACTGACATATCTCACTTCATGTGGTAATAACTTTGGAACGCCTTTATTTATCCAAGTCATTCAGAGATTGTTTTCTCGTGACACATTGTACTTCATGATAGTCATAAATTTGAGTCAAAATATTTCACCTTTATTTATGAAAACTTCCCAAATTTACCCAAAAATTTGAAAAATTCGCAATTTTCTAAATTTCAATTTCTCTGCTTTTAAAACAGAAAGTGATACCTCATAAAATATTTATTACTTAACATTCCCCATATGTCTACTTTATGTTGGCATCATTTTGGAAATGTCATTTTATTTTTTTAGGACGTTAGAAGGCTTAGAAGTTTAGAAGCAATTCTTCAAATTTTTAAGAAAATTGCCAAAACCCACTTTATAAGGACCAGTTCAGGTCTGAAGTCACTTTGTGGGGCCTACATAGTGGATACCCCCATAAATGACCCCATTGTAGAAACTACACCCCTCAAGTTACTCAAAACTGATTTTACAAACTTTGTTAACCCTTTATGCGTTCCACAAGAATTAAAGGAAAATGGAGATCAAATTTTTAAATTTCACTTTTTGGGCAGATTTTCCATTTTAATCCAATTTTTTCTTTAACACATCGATGGTTAACAGCCAAACAAAACTGAATATTTATTACCCAGATTCTGCGGTTTACAGAAACACCCCACATGTGGTCATAAACTGCTGTATGGGCACACGGCAGGGCGCAGAAGAAAAGGAACTCCACATGGTTTTTAGATGCCATGTCCCATTTGAAGCCCCCTGATGCACCCTTACAGTAGAAACTCCCAAGAAGTGACCCCATTTTGGAAATTAGGGGATAAGGTGCCAGTTTTATTAGTACTATTTTTGGGTACATATGATTTTTTGATCATTCATTATAACACTTTATGGGGCAAGGTGACCAAAAAATTGGTTGTTTTAGCACAGTTTCTATTTATTTATTTTTACAGCGTTCACCTGAGGGGTTCAGTCGAGTGACATTTTTATAGAGCAGATTGTTACGGACGTGGCGATACCTAATATGTATACTTTTTCTCATTTATTAAAGTTTTACACAATAATAGCATTTTTGAAACAAAAAAATTATGTTTTAATGTGTCCATGTTCTGATAGCTATAGTTTTTTTATTTTTTGAGAGATTTTCTTATGTAGGGGCTCATTTTTTGCGGGATGAGGTGACTGTCTTATTGGTACCATTTTGTGGGACATACGCGTTTTTGATCACTTGGTGTTGCAGCTTTTGTGATGCAAGGTGACAAAAATTGCTTGTTTTGACACATTTTTTTTTTTTTTTTTTTACAGTGTTCACCCGAGGGGTTAGCTCATGTGATATTTTTATAGAGCTGGTTTCTACGGACGTGGCAATACCAAATATGTCTATTTTATTTTATTTTTTCTATTTTAAATTTTTTTTTTATTCCTTACTTGGGGACCTTTTTATTTTTACATGTGAAACTTCTTTTTTTATTTTTATTTTTTTCAACCCTTTATTTATTTTTTTACACTTTTCGTCCCCCATAAGGTCATACAAGACCTCTGGGGGACATTTGCTTCCCTTTTTCTTTTCACTGTTGATTTCTCCTGTAACTGGGGCTGACATAGTAGCCCCAGTTACAGAAGAAATGCATCCCCCAGAGAGGCTGTACAGCGTGATTCTGCGCTGTACAGCCTCAGAGCAGGGCTGATCGAGGTCTGTGAGAGACCTCACACAGCTCCTGCAGCTCCGGTCCCGGCGGTCACATGACCGCCGGGCCGGAACAGGAAGCGCACAGCGATCTAGAAGGCAGGGACACCTGGGAACTGTCCCTGCCTTATCTCTGGGTTGCCCTGCTGTCACTGACAGCGGGCAACCCGATCAGCAGCTGCACGATTAGCGTGCAGCTGCTGTTTCTGAAAGGACGTTCAGAAACGTCCGTTCAGAAATAGAGGTCCACCCATAGGACGTTTATATCCTATGGGCGGACGTAAAGCGGTTAAGCAATCACATTCAAAATCATGTTAAATAGAAGTCGGCATACACCTGCCATCATTTAAAGTGCCTCTGATTAACCCCAAATAAAGTTCAGCTGCTCTAGTTGGTCTTTTCTGAAATTTTCTTAGTCGCATCTCACAGCAAAAGCCATGGTCCACAGAGAGCTTTCAAAGCATCAGAGGCATCTCATTGTTAAAAGGTATCAGTAAGGAGAAGGGTACAAAAGAATTTCCAAGGCTTTAGATATACCATGGAACACAGTGAAGACAGTCATCATCATCATAACAGTGACATTACCAATAACTGGACGTCCCTCCAAAATTGATAGATACAAGAAGAAAACTGGTCTGGGAGGCTGCCAAGAGGCTTACAGCAACATTCAAGGAGCTGCAGGAATATCTGGCAAGTACTGGCTAGGTGGTATATGTGACAACAATCTCCCGTATTCTTCATATGTCTGGGCTATGGGGTAGAGTGGCAGACGAAAGCCTTTTCTTACGAAGAAAAACATCCAAGCCAGGCTACTTTTTTCAAAAACACATCTGAAGTCTCCCAAAAGCATGTGGGAAAGGTGTTATGGTCTGATGAAACCAAGGTTGAAAAGGTGCCTCAACAAAGTATTAGTTTAAGGGTGTGCACACTTATGCAACCCTATTATTGTATTTTAATATTTTTATTTCCCTCTACCTAAAAGATTTCAGTTTGTTTTTCAAAATAAATTATATATATATATATATATATATATATTTATACACACACACACACACACACACACACACACACACACAGTAATATATATATATATATATATATACACACACACACAACTGTCATGTAGTGATTGTGCTGTGATGGTGGATATAAAGGCATATGTAAGAATTTTATCTATATTATTTTTGTTATAAAGGCTACATTCAAACGATGGTCCTTAAATAAGGTCTGTTTTTTTCCACTGATGCCTTTAAAAACGATCCCCTTCAATTGTACGCGGTTGGTCAGTCCATGAAAGCACACGTGAATAACCAATGCATAAGAAATAAAATGGCCGTGTGAATAACCCCATAGACTACTATTGTCCTTAAAAAGTCAGTCACACAGCTGTTTTTCGTGTGAATGTAACCTCATTTACATCACCTTCAGTCTATTGAGAAACTGTTAATATCACGAGTTGTATTCGTAACAAGTTAAACCTTGCTGCATTAAAGGGGTATTCCGGTTACATTAAGTTATCCCCTAGCCAGTCCAGGAGGACATCCTACCAGTCATTGTCAGCTTTCCATTTATGAATGTGTATCTACAGATACAGTTGCAAGAAAAACGTATGTGAACCCTTTGGAATGACATGGATTTCTGCATAAAATGTGATCTGATCTTCATCTAAGTCACAACAATAGACAATCACAGTCTGCTTAAACTAATAACACACAAAGAATTAAATGTTACCATGTTTTTATTGAACACACCATGTAAACATTCACAGTGCAGGTGGAAAAGGTATGTGAACCCCTAGACTAATGACATCGCCAAGAGCTAATTGGAGTGAGGTGTCAGACAACTGGAGTCCAATTAATGAGATGAGATTGGAGGTGTTTGTTACAGCTGCCTTGCCCTATAAAAAAAAAAAAAAAAAAAAACACACACACCAGTTCTGGGTTTGCTTTTCACAAGAAGCATTGCCTGATGTGAATGATGCCTCGCACAAAAGAGCTCTCAGAAGACCTACGATTAAGAATTGTTGACTTGCATAAAGCTGGAAAGGGTTATAAAATATCTCCAAAAGCCTTGCTGTTCATCAGTCCACGGTAAGACAAATTGTCTATAAATGAAGAAAGTTCAGCACTGCTGCTACTCTACCTAGGAGCGGCCGTCCTGTAAAGATGACTGCAAGAGCCCAGCGCAGACTGCTCAATGAGGTGAAGAAGAATCCTAGATTGTCAGCTAAAGACTTACAAAAGTCTCTGGCATATGCTAACATCCCTGTTAGCAAATCTACGATACGTAAAACACTAAACAAGAATGGATTTCATGGGAGGATACCACAGAGGAAGCCACTGCTGTCCAAAAAAAACATTGCTGCATGTTTACAGTTTGCACAAGAGCACCTGGATGTTCCACAGCAGTACTGGCAAAATATTCTGTGGACAGATGAAACCAAAGTTGAGTTGTTTGGAAGAAACACACAACACTACGTGTGGAGAAAGAGAGGCACAGCACACCAACATCAAAACCTCATCCCAACTGTGAAGTATGGTGGTGGGGGCATCATGGTTTGGGGCGGCTTTGCTGCATCAGGGCCTGGATGGTTTGTTATCCTCAAAGGAAAATTGAATTCCCAAGTTTATCAAAACATTTTGCAGGAGAACTTAAGGCCATCTGTCCACCAGCTGAAGCTCAACAGAAGATGGGTGTGGCAACAGGACAATGACCCAAAGCATAGAAGTAAATCAACAACAGAATGGCTTAAACAGAAGAAAATACGCCTTCTGGAGTGGCCCAGTCAGAGTCCTGACCTCAAACTGATTGAGATGCTGTGGCATGACCTCAAGAAAGCAATTCACACCAGACATCCCAAGAATATTGCTGAACTGAAACAGTTCTGTAAAGAGGAATGGTCAAGAATTTCTCCTGACCGTTGTGCACGTCTGATCTGCAACTACAGGAAACGTTTGGTTGAAGTTATTGCTGCCAAAGGAGGTTCAACTAGTTATTAAATTCAAGGGTTCACATACTTTTTCCACCTGCACTGTGAATGTTTACATGGTGTGTTCAATAAAAACATGGTAACATTTAAATCTTTGTGTGTTATTAGTTTAAGCAGACTGTGATTGTCTATTGTTGTGACTGAGATGAAGATCAGATCACATTTTATGACCAATTTGTACAGAAATCCATATCATTCCAAAGGGTTCACATACTTTCTCTTGCAACTGTAGCTGTAAATCACCAATGAGCAGGTATATAAAAAAATTACAAGTTACACTGAACTTCTTCTGATAAGACTATATAATAATCTGCTCCGTTCCTCCTGCTCTATAACATGCTACCTGCAGTTTCACTGCATTTTCATTGCAACAGGTTCCCTTTAAATTTAACTCCGCTCTGCCACATCTGAATGTGCAATTTCTTCTCACGAGTTTAAAAGATGAACAATATATTAAATTTAGTAAGTATGCAGATCCTACTTTTTAAGGCTTTGATTTTTCAGAATAAGACGCAGCAGGTACTGTTCTCCATTTAGTAGGTTGTATTGCAGGGATCAGCAGCCTTTTGTGAAACTACAACTCCCAGTATGCACACTTAGAAATTAATGGAGCTGTTCTATTGACTTTACTCACCTTCATCGATATCAGGAGGCAAACCACCCACAAACACTTTGCGGGAATAGCGCTCCACTCTTTCACCATTCTGATGTGGAAAACAGTGAGGAGACCCCAAGCCGCTGTGGAGAGTTTGATCACTTCGACCATCATCCAAGAAGCCGTCTTCCATTGGAAAAAGAGAGGACTGGCCTGACGAAACAATACAGTATATTAAATAAGAGCACTTTACTTGCATTCAACCTTATGGGTGAGAAATGGGTGTAAATGAAACAAAGGGAAGCCCCAAAACAACCAGAGTAAAGTGCAGAACGTACTGATTTCCAGTCTTTTCCATGTTATGTCCTTAAATATATAATCCCTCCATATTGAGGAATTTAACTCTTAACCCAAAGCCCAGGAGCCACATTACTGCAGTAATACAAGCCAATCCGACCAATATAAGCCACCCGACTACAATATGACTGGTACAAGGAAGATCTTCTAAATTCATCCATATATAAAAACGTGTATACCCATTACACAGGCAGAAGAAAACTGCCATAGAAATCAACCCATAAATTGTATTGCTCTGTTACTTTCATACAGCACTGAAGTGGAGCAGTTCACTATGCCAACCAACCAGTTTGTATATATAAAAAAAAAAAAAATGGCATAATTAGTTGTTGGAGGCAAATTGAACAAATCACAATATGCAGAATTTATCAAAAGGTGCTACATCAGGTTTTCTTTTCGCACTTTTACGCCATGCTCAACACTTTTCCAAAAAGTAAAACAGGCTTAGCTTGCGGAGGTGTGGCCTCCATAGCCAGAGAAATTTACTATAATTTACACAATTATTGTTCTAATCATGGCAGAAATTAGATAATATTGTAGCATAAATTAGGTGCATCTCACTCAGAACTAGAAAGAAACAGTCTTGAAGAATCCCCTCCAATACGACTACCGTCACGTATGGCTCAGAGAAAAATGAGGTGACAGTTTCCTGTAAAATGTGCTTCAAAAGTTGGCAGTGGAGAGAGCGCTACATAAGAGAAGGAAAAAAAGAGTGGGTGCAAGTGAGGAGGAGAAATGGAAAAAGTGTGGATTAAAGGGGTTGTCCGAGTTCAGAGCTGAACCCAGACATACCCCCATTTTCACCCAGGCACTACCCTGACTTGAGCATCGAAGATGCTTCGATGCTAACATCAGGGGGGCTGCCTGGGTGAAAATATGGGTATGTCCGGATTCAGCTCTGAACCCAGACAACCCCTTTAAGCAGGAGAACATTGCATTAGGGGCATTAAAATGTAGATGCTTTTGAAATGACCCATATTACATAGCCTTACCACCTCATAGTGATTGCATATAACCATCTGTTCCTAGCCTACTGGGAATAAACATTTAGAGGACTAGTTTCTATTCTCTGTTATACACAGTCTAATTTAAAGGGGTGGTTCAATTATTTACAAGTGATTACCTATTATAAGGATAGGCCATCACTATCTGATCGGTGGGGGTCTGACACCCAAACCCCCCGCTGATCAGCTGTTCTGCAGTAGCTCCAGTGACGGAGCTGGCTACTGCAATGCTGAAATGAATACACGTATAAAACCTATCACTACAGTACAAAGTACAGTTCTGTGCTAGTGAGCGAGTTACACTGACTTTCCAAAGCTCAGCCCTCCATTCTATGGCGAAACGTCTCATTACTTGTTATGTCTGCACAGTGTGTGTGTGTGAGCTCTTCAGCTCTAGGATAACTCACAGTGATATTAGCATAGTCATATTCAATTAGTGACATATCTAGAAATGACTAGCCCCTACAGAAAATTTTTGAATGGGGACTCCTTCCTCCAGCAACCCCCACTCCTGTTGCTAGTCAAATAGCTCTCTGAGGCTGGGCCCAGCAGCCGCCCCGCCCGTTTCCTACACACGTATACTGTATATAAAATAACTGGATATTACTGTTGAGGGGGTCCTGACAAAATATTTTAGTCCTCCTCCTGGGCGAGTCCCTTCTGAGTCTGGGCCCTGTAGCAGCCGCATCCCCTGCTCCCACTATAGCTAAGACCCTGTATTTAATCATGTTTGATGTATAGGAATCCAAGAATTGAGTAAACAGGTTTTAATTCTTATACTGTGAATGGAAAAAAATTTTTTTATAAAATAAAAATAAAAAGCTAAAAATAGTGAAGATATGAAAAGCAGCCATGGAGTTGCTATGTGCAGAAAATAAGAGGGGAGCAGTAATTGTAAGTGCAGCCCTGGAGATGGGCTGAGCGCTGCTGCTTTTACTCATCAGTGCAGAGAATGCTACCGATCCAGCAAATGGCCATACTATCAGATGCAGGGGGGGCTCTTTCACAAGCGCAAGGTACTATAAGGGTGATGCATACAATTACTTTTCAGCTGCTATTGACTACTACAGTTACAATTGTAATGAAAATCATCTCAGGACTGCAAACACATCTTTTCTGAAATAGGACAGCCCCTTCACCCAGGAGAGGGAAGATAGCTGGCGAGACGGATTGTTCGCTGAGCCTCGATGATTCCAGTGAACACAGGTAGATTTAAAATGGCACATTGCTGGAGAAGACAATGCACGGTGCACGCCAGGCACTGTCCACCAAATGTGACGGAAGAAGATCAACACAACAGCACTTGTGCGAGACCTCCGGAGGAAAGGGGGTGGACCTTCTCTGTGATAGGGAATCAAGGTGCAGGCGGGGAAGGATACCACTGCACAACCCCTCTAATAGCGATTTGTTCAGTTCCTATCCCAACCTACATGCATTTGGCCTTGTTTTCTCTGAATCTTTTTCTTCTTCCATATTGTGTAAGAAAACAGGGGATGTATTTACGATGACTATTTTCCTCATAATTTTCATAAATTAACCATTTTTGCAGGTAAAACAGCTGTATTGAATGTAAAAACCGCACATTCCAAAAAGTGTGGCTGCAGGTTCTCCACTATAGATCCTATTAATCAATTAAAACTTTGTGAAAGATTTCTTAAAGGGAACCTGTCACCGGGGTTTTGTGTATAGAGCCGAGGACATGGGTTGCTAGATGGCCGCTAGCACATCCTCAATACCCAGTCCCCATAGCTCTGTGTGCTTTTATTGTGTACAAAAAACGATTTGATACATATGCAAATGAACCTGAGATGAGTCCTGTACGTGAGATGAGTCAGGGACAGGACTCATCTAAGGCTCATTTGCATATTTATTAAATTGTTTTTTTACACAATAAAAGCACACAGAGCTATGGGGACTGGGTATTGCGCACGTACTAGCGGCCATCTAGCAACCCATGTCCTCAGCTCTACACAGAATCCTGGTGACAGGTTCCCTTTAACGTCAGTGTTTCATACTCCAGTCTTAGGTGGTAGTGCTGGACTAAGACACGCCAAATGTTTAAGAGATGCAGCTCCATATTTCTCAGAAAAGCACAAAATGTTTTTTGCAGAAAATGAGGCTTGCACACAAGCATGCCTGTTTAGGGAGCCTTCACACACAGCGGATATCTACAACTGAGAACCCGTTCTATTCATCTGAAAGGGGGTTGTTTTGGTGGGAGGCACAAGGATGTCTGCGAGCCCCACGCAGGTGAATGGAACTGATTTTCAGTTGTAGAAATATCTGCCTCATATGAAGGCACCTCACATGGGCCAAGGATCGAGGCAGTTATTGGGTACAAAAGCTGCCCCCTGTAAAGGTGCCACATAAAATCCTTATTTGCTGGCAGCACATCGCTGATCTTCAGTCAGACACTAGAGCAACATCCCGCTCTTTCTGAATGGTTGAATGGTAACGCAAGCGATGGACTCACTGACCCTGAATAGCTTGCATCAGACCAGTCACAAAGTAAGATGGCGGCCAGCTCCAGTGAATGACTGGGGCCGAGGGCCAGCCTCATTACGTCTGTGGCTGCAGTGCACGCTTAGACCGTGTAATGCTGTTGTCTGAACACCCAAGCAGGGGAGGAAGACAGACGTCTGGTCAGCCCACCACTGCCCCATGTAAGCATGCCAAACAAGCAAACACTTGTTTGTAAAGAGAGTTCATCTTTTATGTGGCACTAAAAATCCTAATTCGTCAGCAGCACAACACCTTGCGTAAACTGTATGTGCAGTCCACGATCACTATATGCAGGAATGATCATATTAAAGGGAACCTGTCACCAGGATTCTGTGTAGAGCTGAGGACATGGGCGGCTAGATGGCCGCTAGCACATCTGTAATACCCAGTCCCCATAGCTCTGTGTGCTTTTATTGTGTCAAAAAAAAAAACGATTTGATACATATGCAAATTAACCTGAGAGGAGTCCTGCCCCTGACTCATCTCCCGAACAGGACTCCTCTCAGGTTAATTTGCATATGTATCAAATCGTGTTTTTTTGACACAATAAAAGCACACAGAGCTATGGGGACTGGGTATTGTGGATGTGCTAGCGGCCATCTAGCCGCCCATGTCCTCAGCTCTATACACAAAATCCCGATGACAGGTTCCCTTTAATGATCTTTCATAACATCGCTGCATCTAAATGACACTTACAAAGTGCTGACTGCCATGCTGTATCATCAGTTGGCACTCGTTACTGGGCAGAATATCAGTACGCACAAAAGCATCACAATCTGCTGTCAGACACCTCTGGCAGCAGCTTATCGTCCTGTCATAATAAAGGATTGGACATGCTGACATGCTCGATTCTTCTTTTCCCCATACTGCTGTTGGAGGATAGTTGGGACACCTGCATACACAGTGGTACTGCTGTTCATATATAATATGCAAGGCCACCTTAACCTAATAAAAGGCTGACAATCCCGTAGCCCAAAAACAGAGGAATGTAGCACAAGTTGAAAGACATACACTGGTATATTTGCTAAACACATTTTTGGCTAGGGGTACACATTAACCAGTGGCTGGCTAATCGTATTACTACCAGGATGTGATGTCAAACACACTAACACTTATAAAGTGCACATAGTAGAGAGACCGTCAGCGGCCAGAGGAAGCGCATTTTTGCCGAAACGGCTGTCGCCACTATGCATGGAAGCAGGGCCGGATTAACGTAGGGGCTGATGGAGCTGCAGCTCCAGGCCCCTATCAAAAAATAGGCCCATCCGCCAGCCAAAAGGCCGTCGGGAGCGGCCGGCACTAAAAGTCCTCTGTTAGTTTGTACACAGCGCAGCGTGCAGGAGGGATAACCGCGGGCGCACTGAGTTCATATCCGGCGGGCCGTGGCATTACAGGAACAGCACCAGCTGCTCTGATGTCCTGCCGCCGGATATACGTCACAGGATATCCAGCGGCAGGACGTCAGAGCAGCTAGTGCGGTTCCTGTAATGCCGGCCCGCCAGATATGAACTGAGTGCGCCCGCGGTTATCCCTCCTGCACCACAGCAGTTTCGACCAGGCCAGCACACGGACGGTGACGGCCCACAGCGCTCGGCCACACAGAGACAGGCAGCAGCAGGAGCTTCTGGAGGCTGCAGGTATCAGACAAACTCATCTAGTTGGAAGGGAGGGCAATAATAGTGCTGTTATGATTTATGGACACAGCTCTCAGCATGCTTAGCCAGCCTTCTATCTGGCTTTGCATCTTGAGAGTCACAGTCCACAGGCTGTTTCTCAGCCTGTGGACTGTGACTCTCAAGAAGCACAGCCAGATAGAAGGCTGGCTAAGCATGCTGAGAGCTGTGTCCATAAATCATAACAGCACTATGAAAATTACTGACTGGCTAAGCATGCTGAGAGCTCAGTCTAAATAACATAACACAAAGAAATTACTGTTTCTAGCTGCTAGTCCACAGCAGCTAGAAACAGTAATTTCTTTAAAGGGATTCTGTCACCAGGTTTCACCCCTCAGCTAAAAATATGCTGATGTTCAGGGCGTCTTCACGATTCCTAATGTGGGCTTATAAATGTCATCTGTGGGCTTATTTAGCTAAAAACAGCTTTTACTAACCTGTCAGTCAAACAAATAAGGTGCCCAAGGGGATGTTAATGGATGCAAGGTGCCGTCTGCACCCGCCGCCGTTGGTGCCCAGCGCCGCCTTTCCAGACTTCTGCGCCGCCTCCTAATCCTCTGTGCCACCTTTCGCCCGCCCTCCCTCCCTCCCCCCTCCTTCTGCTGTAAGATTTTGCGCACAGGGCTCTGCCTGATGCGCCGTGCGGACTTCTCCATTTGGCTTCTTACAGTGAAGTGCTCATGCGCCGGCACTTCGCTCAACCCCTGTATGCGTGAGATCTTACAGCAGGAGGAGGGGGGAGAGAGGGAGGGCGAGAGGCGGCACAGAGGATTAGGAGGCGACGCAGAAGTCTGGAAAGGCGGCGCTGGGCACCAACGGCGGCGGGTGCAGACGGCACCTTGCATCCATTAACATCCCCTTGGGCACCTTATTTGTTTGACTGACAGGTTAGTAAAAGCTGTTTTTAGCTAAATAAGCCCACAGATGACATTTATAAGCCCACATTAGGAATCGTGAAGACTCCCTGAACATCAGCATATTTTTAGCTGACAGGGGTGAAACCTGGTGACAGAATCCCTTTAATGTGTTATGTTATTTAGACACAGTTCTCAGCCTTCTATCTGACTGGCTAAGCATGCTGAGTGCTGTGTCCATAAATCATAAACACAGCTCTATGAAAATTACTGTTTCTAGCTGCTGTTGTCCACAGTAGCTAGAAAACAGTAATCTTCATAGTCATGTTAAATGATCACTATAGTGTCAGGAAAACAAAGCGGTTTTCCTGACACTATAGTGCCCTGAGGGTGCCCCCACCCTCAGGGTCTCCCTCCCGTGGTCCCCCTCCATGTTGCTAAGATAGACGCCAAATGAAGGGGTAGTTGCAGGAACAAAATACTTTAATGGTATCGATAAAATATATATGTAATTAAGACACTGAGTGCAGTTCCATAAAAAGGCCCAGCAAAATCCTCAGCACCAGGCCCATGATGCTCTTAATCCGGCCCTGCATGGAAGATTTACTGTCCGCCCCTGTCAATTCTGCTGGTATCTGTTACTCGCATCCCGGACCAATAAAGGGTCATTTTATGAATCACTGCTGGCGAGTGCTGCCTCATTATCCTCTTCTACTATCGGAATTTACACCTTATATCTATATGCTGCTAAGCTCTACTTAGAGGGAGCTGGTCATATTGATCACTGTGCCAGCAGCCTGTTATAGAGAAGAAGAAGCGGAGCAGATTCATATGTAGTTTTGTAGGGAGACAAAGTATAACTTGCAGTTTATTGATCTAAATCGCTGCACATTCTGCGCTTAGGAGTCCAGTGGGTGGACTTAATTCAAGCTGTCAATCAAGGAGTAGAACCACCCACTGGACTCCTAAATCACTGAGCAGGGATATACTACGGAATCATTTCCCATAAAACTCTATATCAATCTGCTCAGCTCCTTCTACTCTATAACATCTAGAACAGGACAAACCCGGTCAGCAGAAGAGAAACAAAAGATTACCATCATCCCCCCAGTAAGTAGTATTTCACAAAATGACAAGCCAGTAATCACTGACATTATACACATTGCTGGAAAATGGAAGAGCAGAAATATTACCTCTCCTTCGCCCATATGTCCTTGCTGCGTGTCGGAGAAAGAAAAGAACCTTTCAGAAAACGTTATCAAGATGAGAAAATCTAATTACATCCCGTGTACAGCGCGTCATTTACTGCTTAGCAAGATTTAGAAATCTAGACATTATTGTGGTCACTGTAGCATCCAAACATCAATAATAAAAAGGTAGACGCCCCAAATACTCGCTCATCGTGCAACCTGCTAAAAAATCATGTTAACCTCTGACCTTCAAGAAAATCTAACATACTTTAGGGGGCATTCACGCATGGAAGATTTGTTGCAGAAATTTCTGTCATATATGGGAAGTATTTGGATTTCTGCAAGCCCCTAGATCACTATAGAGGCATTGAGCCATCTGAATTAGGCCATTATGTATTCAGTCTGTGCCCCTCCACGAAAATGTAGCATCCATTGTACCTGAAGGCCATAATATCCAATCAAAGGCCTTGGAGCCCCCAAGTGACCTCACAATGATAAGAGTACCTACAGATTAATATAGCTGTGTTCTTTACATACATTGTATGGCATGAAAAAGCCGCATTTACCACTTTTTCGACAGCACTTGACATAACATTTTTGCTTAAGTGCCATTTTTCCACTGGTCTTGCCACATTTATCATTTTCTACACCAGTTTTTTGGCGTAGAAGAACACTGAAACCTACACCAGCCAGGAGCTACAGTAGATTTTGGTTCAGGCACAATTCCTCATGGAGTCTGGATAAATTCAGAGGTACAGTATGGGGCTGCCGTATTACTGATCCATACACCAAGGTTCCTTGGACAGCCATGTGCATGCAATGTGTAGCAGTTTCACAATGTATACAGCATGTCTCCTTGAGGCTACTTTCACACATGTTTTGTGCGGATCCGACATGGACAGATCTGTTCAGATAATATAACCGTCTGCATCCGTTTAGAATGGATCCGTTCTTATTATCTTTAACATAGCCAAGACTAATCCATCTTTTCTATTGTGCCAGATTGTGTCAGTGAAAACTGATGCGTCCCCATTGACTTACATTGTGTGTCAGGATGGATCCGTTTGGCTCAGTTTCGTCAGACGGACACCAAAATGTTGCAGGCAGGAATGGAGGCGGAACAGAGCCAAACTGATGCATTCTGAGTGGATCCTTTTCCATTCAGAATGCAAACTGATCCGTTTTGGAGCCCTCTCACAAACAAAGCCAAAACGCCAGTGAGAAAGTAGACTTGCTTTAAAATATTGTGATAAGATGGTAGATGGAACAGTCAAGTATCCTTCATCATATTCCCAATGTCTCCTTTAAGGCAGTATGTGTACTTTAGTGCACCAGTCGGTGCTTGTAGCCTGTGAGCACAGACCGAAAAACACTGCATGCGGCATTTATCTGTCCGGCACTACCAGACATCCAATGTCAAAATGTACAAAATCGGATGCCATGAAGGATCCTATAGAAAACGATACGATCTACTTCCCTTTTGAGGATTCTTTATTACGTTGAAAAAGATGGTCTGTTATGGGATCCCGGCCTGACCCTCTCAGTGTAATGTGCTCAGTTTCACTGATGGCTCTGACCCTATAACATCTATGTTCCTTAGATAATACTCTATGAAGATTTTGCATTTCATGTAATTAATGTAAATCATGGTCCGTTTCCAGCAGCACCAGAGCCACCACACAGGTCCTATTCCCAGCACCCACTACACAATATATCATTGGCATTCCAGTTTCGGCTTACTCTTCTTGGCAGTCATGTGAAAACCGGTTTTGTACTCTGTCCTAGGGCAATTAGTATTCATCATGTACTGAAAGCTAGGCTGTTTTTCTGATTTATCTTGTGAGGTAGCAAATTGGCTGAGATCTTAATACAGGTCAGAAGCTTTATACTGGTTTAGGTGGGATTGCCAAAGAGGCTCTCTGGTTAAAAACTATTAAATATGAGAACATGTTCGCCTTTAGTACGGTTTTAGACAGAGAAACAGAAAGCAAAACTGGAACTGCATAGTGGTCTGACAATAAAAGGGTTAAATCCTGATGGCCTCAGCGGTCACATGCTGTGCATGCAAGCAGCAGTGCTAAGGCCGATGAATGATGACATGACCATTGGGGGAGCAATGGACCAGCCGTCCCGAAACACCAGGATATTTTACAGGGAAGTACCGTTTTTATTTTACTTTATGCCATTTCTCGACCTTTCCCAACATGTCAGGACAACCTGTTAAAGAATATTTTATATATGATGTCTTGTAGGACTGTGTCTTCTTTGATTTCTAATGTACATTAAAGGATGCCTCAAACATTGGGAGAGTTTTACTCTTAAATGCATTTATGCTTTTCATCACACAAGTCTTTTAAACACATTTGGCTTTGTGGGAAATGGGTGCAGCGTAAGGATTCGGCTACACGGCGCTCTTGGCCGTGCGACACTTGCAGTGCAGCGTTGCTGGCATATAAATAAATGGGTTTGCAGCACGACTTGTACATGTGCCGCAAACTGTGACCCCAGAATTCCCCTAAAAATCCAACAGTGCCCAGGCTGACAAAGGTGCAGAAGTCTGTGTACACCGTCACACCGTCCCTGTCCTTAGTTTAGTAGAATGCCTGAACTCATTCCAACGCGTTTCTGCACACTCCCATTCTACGTGCTGTGTTGTGGGCATTAAAGAGCCATTTACAGTCAGAGGATCACTGGTATCTGGCGCTGTGCGCCCGCTCGTCCAGACAGTGCCTATCATCATGATGTCAGCGGTAGAGCACCAATTATCTAAGGCTGTCCAGGACCCAGGTCTGTTTTGAGTATAAATATAAAGGAACCATCATGTTATTCATCTGTACTTCATTTTAGTCTATAATAGCCTTTTGCTGTCATTCTCCCCTGCCATTGCCACGTCATGATGCACAGCACAAAGTCATCCGTTTTCAGATTTTCTCCTTGCAGGTAGCAACAGAAAAATTAAAAACTTCCCCTCCTTAGTCTAAAACTATCCAGCTGTAGCAAAGGTTACCCAGCGCTCATGAAATTATAGCTGGTATTTCTGAGATATATATCCAGCCAATACAAAAATATTACATTTGGCCACCAGCAGTTTTTATGGAATCTTTTGCTTACATATTTTGCAGTCTCCATATGCCACTTTTCTGATGAAGAAAGCTACAAACCCTATGTTTCCAATTTCTAAAATGCAACGGAGACATAATATAGGCACACCTGGTGTTTAGATGCCACACTGGCCACTTTCCAAAAAAGGGGGGGCAGGGTTCAAACACATTTATCTTTATTTATGCCAGTTTTCGGTGTGCAAGTGAAGACAGAAACCTACGGCTGAGGAACCCAGACATACCTATATTTTCACCCAGGCAGCCCCCCTGATGTTAGCATCAGAGCATCTCATGCTCCGATGCGCTCCCTTCCCCTGCGCTATTTCGCGCAGGGCATGGACTCTTGTTTGTTTATCATAACACACTGCCAGGCGGAAGCTTCCGCCCAGCAGTGTGTTTGGTGACGTCACCGGGCTTCCTGGCAGCCCCATGGAGAGCCCGGTACTTCACCGGGACTCCGAAAAAATGCCTTTGCCCTGCGCGATTAGGAGCAGGGCAAAGGAGAGCATCGGAGCATGAACTGCTCCGATGCTCCTGTCAGGGGGGCTGCCTGGGTGAAGATGGAGGTATGTCCAGGTTCAGCTCTGAACCCGGACAACCCCTTTAAGTAGTCTTTGATAAGAAGCCAGGATGACAAAAAACACCACCAATTTACAAAAAGCACACAAAAAAAAACAACAGGTGCAAAAAAAAGCCTGCAAAAACCTGTGTGTGACAGCAGTATTTTCAAAGATAATGTGGAAAGTGGCTCCAAGGTAACCGAAACAGAAGAAAATGTAAAAGGGCTTCCTGGAGGTTAATAACAGACTTGGTGTTGAGATGTAATAGGAGCAGAAAAATCTAAATGTAAGAAACACTTAACATAATGTACAGGGCCATTTCTAACTAGGCACTTGAATGCACATTCTTAGGCCCCCCACCTCCCTCCCCAAGTCAGAGGACTTTGGCGTTCTGCTACTGGCAGACACAACAGCAGGGACTACCGACCAGGACCTGCTCTGTACCTGCTACACTGCAAGAGGTGGCATCACAGTCATGTAATCAGTGCAGGAGGAGGCAGAGCTCAGCAGTGCAGAGAAATGGTGGTGAAGGACCTGTGATGACGACACCACCATGTGATCAGTGCAAGAGGGGACGTAGCTCAGCAGTGTGGAGAAGCAGTGGTGGTAAAGGACCTATGATGTGACATGAGAAGAGCTTTGTGTGGAGGAAAAAAGTGAAGAAGCGATAGATTCAATGTAAGTCACAGAAATGCTGGGAGTTGTAGTCCTCTCCTCTTATACCTCTTCCCTGTAATGTTCTCTGATAGCACATAACTGCCTGGACATGCTGGGAGTTAAAGTTCTTTCCTTATACCTCCTCATTCTAACGTCCGCTGGTATCACATCATAACCTAGACATGCTGGGAGTTGTAATTCACTCGTCTTATACATCTTCAATGTAATGTAATTTTACATATAAACTGAGGCGATTATATCTGGACTGACGTAATTACATACGGTTTGGGATATCAGATTGTCAGCACTGAGGCCTCAAGTCTGACTCAATTTCCCCAGGTGGGAACTAATGTGCTATGTGTGCCAAAAAAAAGAATAATGGTAAAAATAATGGTCCACACAGTACCCCCAGTATAGATGATGGTCCCCTTTATGACCTGTAGTATAGATAATGCCCTCCTACTATTATAAAATGCTCCTTTTGTGACCCTGAAGTATAAATTGCACAGTCTAAGGCTATTTTCAAACTTGCGGCAGTGTGATCCGGTGGGCAGATCCGTTGTCGGAACTGCCCGCCGGATCCGTCGATCTGGATGTGACTGAAAGCATTTGAGAGACGCATCCGGATGCGGAACAGGCTCACAAATGCATTGCAAGAATGGATCCGTCTCCCCCGCTTGGCATGCGGACAGACGGATCCATCTTTTATCTTTTTTTCACATTTTTACCGGATCCGGCATTCCGGTATTTTGAATGCCGGATCCGGCACTAATACATTCCTATGGGGAAAAATGCTGGATCCGGCATGCCAGCAAGTCTTCAGTTTTTTTTGCTGGAGATAAAACCATAGCATGCTACGGTTTTCTCTTTTGCCTGATCAGTCAAAATGACTGAACTGAAGACATCCTAAACGGATTGCTCTCCATTACGAATGCATTGGGATATGCCTGATCCGTTCTTTTCCGGTATAGAGCCCCTGTGACGGAACGCTATGCCGGAAAAGAAAAACACTAGTGTGAAAGTAGCCTAACAGCTGTTAATAAATGGCTACTCTGTGAAAAAAAAAAAAAGGGCCTTTCAGGGGTTAAAAATAAATAATCACCTCATCCACTTGCACGCACTGAAACACTCACTCCTCCCAGCAGGCAGCAAGTGAGGAGTATTCTGGTGCATGCAAGTGATTGAGGTGAATATTTATTTTAAGCCTTCAAAAGCCTTTTTTGTTTTTAAACAGACTGCGGCAAGAAATGGCTTATTTTAATCATCAGGATTAACCCTACAGGCGGTATGCCAGTTTTAATGAGGTTGATACTGGTAAGAGATAAAACCACCACCACATACCCTCTCTTTCCTCAGCCGTAGGGCTCATGCACACGACCGTATGCCCTCTGTGAGCGGGCCATATGTCCCGGAGCAGCATACATCATGCGCACGGGAGCGCACAGCATCATAGTTTAATATGGGCCACCCATATGATATTATGAGTGCGGGACAATAGCCCCGCGGTGGCCCGGTGTGTCGGAGGGCATACGGTCGTGTGCATGAGCCCGGATTCTGTATACTTCACAAGCTCGAAGAGGTTCTTGCAGTCTAAGCAATCAATATGGGTGAATTCACAGGTCGCAGATTCTACACTGAAAATCTGTGACTATTTAGAGCACAATGTGTGTGGATGAGCAATTTGAAACTCCATCTACATGCACAATAAAAAATAAATAAAAAAAAGCACAGAATTTACAAACGTTGAAGATTTTCAAATCCGCAGCACGTCAATTCTGTTACCGATTTTTAGAGCAGGTTCCACCCTTTGCAAGAAGTGAAAGTCTGTGGATCTGTCACCGATTTGCTGCAAAAACTGCAGGCGAAAATATCAGATGCGTCTAGCCTTAAAGGGCATCTGTCAGCAGATTTGTACGTATGAAACTGCCTGACCTGTTACATATGCGCTTGGCAGCTGAAGGTATCTGTGTTGGTCCCATGTTCATATGTGTCCGCATTACTGAGAAAAATGAAATTTTAATATATGGAAATGAGCATCTAGGAGAAACGGGGCGTTGTAATTACACCTAGAGACTCGGATCTCTCTGCAACTGCCGCTCCCTCTCCACTCTGACAGGGCCAAGAATGACAACGTTTACACTGCCTGGTCCTATCAATCATAGTGCAGAGGGTGTGACAGTTGCAGAGAGATCTGAGTCTCTAGGTGTAATGACAACGGCCCCATTGCTCCTACAGGCTAATTTGCATTTATTAAAACATAATTTTTCTCAGCAATATTAAGATGGGACTAAGCACACATGGAACAGGAGATGGACACATCCGACAGGTGTATGTGCATTTCAGGAAATAGTCTGGCTACACGCTACGTTTTTCTTTTCAGCACTAAGAGTCATCGGGCATCAAAACTGATGCGCCAATGCCATGAATGACCCCATAAAGAACTATGGCATCATATCTGGAACCATTTTCCCTCCAGCATGGTACAGAAACGCCAGAGAGAAACTGATGCCAGAAATTATCCCACAGGAGGAAAACTGAAATGGATGGCCAGGTATATGTGAACCCAGACTAACAGTTTTAATGATTTTTTTTTTTATATTACCAGTTCTTAATATTTGCAGTTTTTAATGCATGAGAATATAAAGATATGCTCTGTGTAAACTGAATCCAACAGCAGATTGTAGAATATTACTTAGGCTACTTTCACACCTGCGTTCAGGTGTCCGCTCGTGAGCTCCGTTTGAATGGGCTCACGAGCGGCCCTGAACGCAGCCGTCTGGCCCTAATGCATTCTCAGTGGAGGCGGATCCACTGAGAATGCATCCGCCTGCCAGCGCTCAGCCTCCGCTCCGCTCAGTGAGCGGACACCTGAACGCTGCAAGCTGCGTTCGGGTGTCCGCCTGGCCGTGCGGAGGCGAGCGGATCCGTTCCGACTTACAATGTAAGTCAATGGGGACGGATCCGCTTGAAGATGACACCATATGGCTCAATCTTCAATGCAAAGTCGGAACGGATCCGCTCAGGCTACTTTCAGACTTAGAAAATTTTTCTAAGTTCTAATGCAGACGGATCTGTTCTGAACGGAGCCACCGTCTGCATTATTATGAGCGGATCCGTTCAGAACGGATCCGATCGAACGCAGGTGTGAAAGTAGCCTTATTATCCCAAGTAGTCTGAAATAACATCACTTACATTTCCAGGAGTAGGAATACAAGTACATGACTAAGGCCATTAAAAGTATTAGGAAATTGCATAGCTGGCACAATACAGACTGCTGTAATAGATGCCACTCTATTAGGAAATACCAACAGGGAAGACCCGTTACATTCTTCTGAAATGGGCTGTTCTGAAGCATGTACAAGGGTTTCTGAGAGTGCCACTAGCAGAAATGGGAAAGTCGCTTAAAACGAATCTGCCCAACGTGAAATTATTCACACAACAGAGCAGAAAATACCTCAGCAACTTCCTATCTGATTAAGCAATCTGCATGCCTCCATCAAGGGTGCACAAGGCCCCATAGATTTTTATGGTTCAGTACAGCTTGTGTGGGTTTGTAATACAGTTGAGTATGTGAGCCTTTAAGGGGTTATCAAGGACCTAAATATTGATGACATCAATATGTGACCGATGCAAGCGCTGCAGCCTCTTCATACTGATCTCACCAGTGCTGGGCTCCTTCCATCAGCTGAAGTTAATTTGTCAGATCTAAGGGAAGAAAAGGATTGGGCATGCTGCATTTCAGCTGCCCTATCCTTCTGCCCTCTGGATGAAAAGTCGCAGCCAGGTGTCTGGTTTCACCTTTCTCCTCTCTCTCCATTGAAAGAGAATATGCTTGGCTGTGAGGATGGCCAGGAATGCTAGCAGTTGCACAAAACCTATCCAAAGTGTATGGCCAACCTTAACAGAGCAGCTCTCTCTGGACGACTGCTGGGATACATGTATTTTACCATACATTAGGTGCCATGTAATGCCACAGGGAAAGTAAAGATGTAACATTTGATAACTGATCACAGTACACAATGAGAAATCTCTAAACTGGAAAACATTTTTTTTAGCTGTCACAACAATTTCCACCCACATATAACTTCTGTCATGAATTCACATCTTTATGTGAAATCAGAAAGAATATTCGAGCGACGCTTCATAACTGCAGATTGCAAAAAAATTATAATTGTGGAATGTGTGGAGCAGGCTGGAGGAGAGAAGGAGCATTAGGGAACACGGTAAGCCCCGATGCACACTTGTCAGGACACTCTGCAGAACCCCTCAACAGTGAAAGGCGTCCCATGACACACCCAGGCATTTCAGAGACTTTCCTATGGAGGAGTCAGCAATGTCTCCTCAGATCTCCCAGCTGTCCATATCGCACACAGAAGCCGAAAAAGAAAATGTATCATGGAAAGAGGTGACAGAAACGAGGACTTACCTTTCAGTGAATCATTCTCTGCTCTCATGATGTCGATCAGGGAGCTTTCCAGTGAATGCATGTCAAATGTTCTGGCGCGATCCTGCAAAAAAGCCACATAATATTTAGATGGAAACCAGAGAGAACGGAGACAATTCCAGAAATAGACAAAGGACCACAAAGAGAAAGATTACAATCACCAACATCGTGACGAAAACAACCAAACTATGCAACAGGGGGCTTTCTTAGGCTCGGGCTACATGAAGACTACAACAGTAATGAATGTGGTTGCATTGCATTGTAACAAAACCCGCTGGATTTCTGCACAATGACGTTCTCCGCCATCAGGTGTGATGTTAGTAGCACAAGAGTGCAATCTTAACATTGCCAAATGTTGCCGCTGTGTATCCATAGCCAAAAATAAAACACGCTAAACAGAAAAAACACAACAACACACAAAAGCAGATGCAACTATTAAAAATTGCTAAAAGATACTACAATTAGTAATATTTCTATTTAAGAAGCTGCACCATCACCATTTATATTATAGGAGATACACCGAGCACTAAAGTTCCCATTCCTTAAAGGGACCCCCGACAGAATACAATCAAGTCCTGTTTATGGATCCTGTTTTCTGTAAATGGATAAAGTACACTACCAGAAGATGAAAAAACACCAGGAAATCACAATGCTGAGCGGAGACTAGTGCTGCTTGGTCAATGAGAAGACAACCACCCTTTATGTTGGGCCCTGCAGTAGGGTATATATTGAGGAAAAGTCACAGTAATACTGGGTGGCACTTCTTTAGGCTAGGCTCCACTAAATGGAGCTAAACCACAAGTGGACACCCATCTTTACTCCAAGCGGCAGCCGAAACAAGAAAGGACTTGTCCCTTGTTGGTACAGTTGCAGCTTTAAACCATTAGCCCAGGAACCGCAGCATTGCCTCCTGTAGAAAACATCAGCCAGGGACCACGCAGCCGACAGTTTTAGCGTGGCATTTGCATCGGAATGCCACGTTGTGAACAAGCCTTTAGGGGGTACACGTGTACTGTCAGAATCAGAGACCCCGCACTACAGTGTTATGAATGCACGCCAGGAACACAGAACATGTGGCATGGTCCTGTCACATTGTATCTGGTGAGAAAGTTAAATCTCTTCAGACACGTGCCAGACCCTAATAGATTAAAGTCTTTAAATATCCGCTTGGCACATCACAAAGATCGGCATCACATTTTATGACATATTTTTGAAAAGGTCACCAATGTAGACTTGATCCTCACCGATACAAAGCACAGACTTGTGCTCGGATACTATATTACCCAAATTACTATGAGTGACCGTACATTCAGTATGGCTATAGCCAAGGTGGAGATCTATCAAAACTGGTGCAAAAGGAAAGTGGAGGCATCGTCCATTGCAACCAGTAAGATTTCACTTGTCATTTTTCATTTGACCTGTCAGGTCCCAGTGTCACTTTTCCTTTAGACCTGGCTTTGATCCATGTCCCAAAAGGATTAGACAGATCACGGAATAAAGAGAAATTCAGCAAGATGTGACTAAGGGCTCATGTAAACTGCGGTAGCCAATTTTTGCGGTCCGCAAAACACAGACATCGGCCGTGTGCATTACGCATTTTGCTGAAAGGAACCTTCGGCCCTTAATAGAACAGTCCTATCCTTGTACGTAAACGCACAAGAATAGGACGTTTGTTTTTTTACGGGGCCACGGAACAGACATACAGATGCGGACAGCACACTGTGTGCTGTTCGCATCTTTTGCCTCCCCATTGAAGTGAATGGGTCTGCATTTGACCCACAAAAAATGAGTCTCGGATGGGGACAAAAATCACAGTTGTGAGGCCTAAGCATACTGTAGTTCTGTCACACATACAACTATATCTTGCTTCTCAAAGACCGTTCAGAAATGTCTGCAGGCCTCTCCTAGACTATGCGGCAGGCGGTGCTAGGGAACCTAGGATGAGATCTGATAGAACGGTGTTGTTATTTCCTGAGGTCAAGGCAGAACAGGAAGCAAACCGTGGAGAGAAGAGACCTACAGACCACAATATCTGGGGGAAGGGAAGGTTGTAGGTCTCTGGAAAATGCACCATAGCTTGTTTCTGCCTTTGTGGGAAGCTTAGCTGTAACCTAGAGATGAATGATAAAATCAGGATCAGTCTTCAAGTTTCTAACCCTAAACAGCCTTGTAGAAATCCTGCAAAGAAGAATGGATTTAAACTCTGATATTTTCCATCTTAGGCTGGGATGTTTAGAGAGCATCACGTCCTACTGCAAACAGGACAGAGGCGAGGCTGCTGCTCCAGGCAGTTGTCTTACAGCCAGACACAGTTGTGATATGAGATCAAAGGAAAGGAAGGGATGCACACTTTCTAGGTTTAATGTTCCTTTCAGCCTTTTACTGCCAAGGATGTATGTAATCTGCTTCAATATTCTAGGTGTATTATGTGGGGCACAGCATGAAAAGTTTTAATCCCTGGTTCTGTGAACGTGTAATGTCTCATTCACAGATCAGTGACTCTGAGCCAAAGCCAGGTGTGGCTCTATACACAGAACAGGTGCAGACCTTTCCCTTACACCTCATGTCTGTGGAGGCTCCACTCCTGACTTTGGCTCACAATCACTGGATGTGTGAATGAGGCATAAGGGTGGCAATAAACATCAAGGAAGCATAGACCATAATGTGGCCTTATCAGTGGTCTTGGAGACGGGATCGTTGATACAGACTACCAGTAACAAAACTGGCAAAGTTATTATTTAAAAAATACAAATTAAAAATATAATAATAATAATAATAATAATAATAATAATAATTCCAACCAACTGCAGCCTAAATTTACTAACCAGGCAATTGCAAATGATCGTTTTTCAAATACTGCTGAGCTGAAACAGTCCAATGACCTCCATGTCATGGGGGACAGGAAGGGGAAGCTACAAGTGACACCAAGAAAGAAGATAAGAGCCTGTAATTGTCACTTCTCTCCCTGTACAACCTCTAGTGACCCCAGGAGGGGGATACAGGAACTTTCTTCATCTTCTCACCCTCTTTACCAATCAAGGAGGATATGTGGCTTGTCAGATTGGGAAGAGGGGGTGGGTTACTAAAGGAGTGAGAAGATGAACAGTTAAACATGTAGCCCCCTGCACCTAATCTCTGACTCCAAAGTTTACTGGCAGCTACATCATGGAGATTTTTGGTCTATTTATTTTTAATGAAAATGTGAGAATCTATAGACACAAGTGTAAGAGTAGCACATATGAACTCTGCAGATCTACATAAAATTGTACACATCTTTTACCAAAATGCTACATATTGTATAAAGTGGGTATGTATAGGATTTGGGCATACTCCAGGACTGAGTCACATTGTTATACCCATCTCCTACTTTTGACGTTGGCAGCGTGTAGCTTATCAAGGTCACATGTGGCGAGTTGGCTTGGCGTGTATATACAGTGTGTGATCGAATGTCTGTACACATAGCCCTTGTTGCCGTCATGGGTAAAAGGAATGATTTATCAGTCACAAGAAGGGATAATTACTGGCTTTCCGGCCAAGGTTGGCAGTATTTCTGACACTGTGCAGTTTGTGAACTGTTCATGTGCTGCTGTGGTGAAATTGTGAATGCACAAATGTTACCATTGTGCATAAGTAACGTGGATGCTGTGGCACACCACCTGCCATTGATGTGATAGGTGAACATTGGCTAAGAAGGTGCGTGTGGGCAGACTGATGCTATAGTGGACCATTTTACCACCAAAATGAACCAGGACTACTAGACATGTGTCTAAAACAACATTTCAGCGAACCCTACTGTGTATGGGGCTCCAAAGTAGACGGATGGTCTCTACACCTCAGCTAAAGAAGATGCATCAGCAGAAAAGGCTTCAATTTTCATGGCATTCTCTGGCCCACTCATCCATGTGGAAGGCACTCCTTGCAGATCTCACATACCCATTACATGCCGATTGTCTTCCCTGGAGCATATGGGATCTTCCAGCAACATAATGCAACATGTCACATGGCTAGAAATGTCCGCCATCTGTTGGAAGAGCATGATTAAGACACCCAAGTACTACCCAGGCCCCCTAATTCCCCAGAACCAAATTGAGCATCTATGGGAGCACCTTGATCGTCGTCCCCTCTATGGATCCTCCTCACACACCCTCCAGTAGCTGTGGTATGCTCTGCAGTCAGCATGGCTCCAGCCACCTGGGACAACCTACTAGGACCTTACCGAGTCACTTCTATCTAGCTGCGGTCTGTGCTGCATACAATGGTTACTCTGGATAGAATTATAGGAGTGTGTAGCTGGAAAATAAAATTGATGGTTGGGTATATTCACACGTGCAGGTTTTGATCCAGCTTTGATGGAGTTTTTAGTCCAAATCAGATACAGATGATAAAAAGTATAAGGGTACCTCCACATGAGTGTGGGTGACCGTGCAGAAGATCCATGTGAATTTCTGGGCGTTTCTGCACCAAAACAGCAAGAAAAACTGCAATTGATAATTGCGGTTTTGATATGGCTTTGCCACAGATCTGACATGATGCAGATTTCTGAAGAAAAGACGCAAAGTGTGCATTTGAGATTGGTATAATCCCATCCATTTTGCTGGTACTGTGTTTTTCCACACATGAATCCACGCAGAAAAACCAAGCGTAATTCGCATCGTGTGCAGGTACCCTAAGGCCTAACCTACATGTCCATGATAAGATGGCCAGTGTGCTATCCACGACAATGTCCTTGAAGACATAGGTCCATTATTTAACCCTCAGTGCGTCATCCGTACTCCACATGCCCTGCTAATCATCAGTGAAAACCTCTGACAGAACCCTGATGCCATCTGTGTTCCGTCAGTGGTCTTCACAGACCCATAGGCTTCAATGGACGTGTCTGATCTCCAACATACACCAAAGCTTGTTTTTGTGCCGACTCACAGGATGGGTGAATAAACACAGTAAAATCAACGGATACGTGTGCTGTCCATGAAGACAGCACACATCTGCGAGTCACTAACATGTGAACAAGCACAATGGCCATGTTTCACCTTTGGCAGCCCACAAATTCTTGTAGCCAACGGTCGCCTTGTGGAAACCTAGCCTTAAAAGGGTTGTCCGGTCACAGATACAGATGCCTATTCTCAGGACAGAGCATCAATATCAGATTGGTGGAGGCACCCATGTCTTGCTCTCCCATTCAGCTGTAATTACACAGTAGACGACATGCAGGTAAAGACTCACACGAGCGCGGCGACCCTTGATCCCATTGTCGAGAGTCACTTTCTAGTCAACCCAGCATCATTAAAGAAAAGGTCATCTTGCACAATAAATTTCTTCCTGGGGAGACTTTTTTCTTGCTCATCTTGCAGACGCTCAGTGTACACCTGCGCAGGACCAGTGGGCTGTGGATTTCCACGGTAAATAATCCACAGCGGCCAAATCTGCCATAAAAGGGGTTTGCCACAGATTTCTGCACTGCAAACGGTGGAACCCACAGCATAAATTATGTGCAAGTTATAGGTCAGTTCCTTTGCGGAAATTCTTCCATCATGTGGATAACATTTTATTATGGGACCTCTTCATCCAAATAGTACAGGAGACGCCAACAAGTCATGCAGCTGTCACTCACCATCTGCAGAGGATATAATCTGCACATGACTCCATATGAGCTCCTGCCCAACACGTCTGACAGGCTATCACATGAACGAGCACTCACTACCTGTCGGCAAAAAATGAATCTCCCCTCCTCCCCCGTTTATCTTAACATTTCACGGACCCCTCCCAGACCTGTTTTAACCTGCTGTGAATGAGACACTGGTCTCACTTTCAGGATCTACCTAAAATACTAGCTGGGTAACTTACTAGATGTCTACGGCCGAGGCCAGAGCTGAATCCTCCTGATGGTCAGCTGTATCCCTATACTGGCAGTCAATCAGCGGCAGGAACACGTACGAGTTTTATGGAAACTACATCTAGTAAGCGATACACAGATAGAATCAGGGTCTCATGGCAGTATAATCCTGGTGACAGATTCCATGTAAAGGAGTTTCCATAATATAGTATTTTATAGAATTCTAATATGCTTTACAATTCAAGGATATTTATCAAGGATATTGCAAATGAAAAGTGGAGCGGTTCCTTACCAATCAGATTCCAGCGTTAATTCCTTAGATCCGCTTTAGAAAAAGAGAGCAGGACCATGGACTGGTTGCTCCACTTTCCCTCTGCACCAGCTGTGATAAATCTCCCCCATAAGGCATTTCCATTCTTCATCAAATTTCATAATCTTGCTGGCAATGAATAGGAGCAGAGGCTCCTGCTGGAGTGGGCATTGCTCCATTTAAAGTCTCTGGGACTGACACAGATACCAAAGTACGGTCTCAAGAGTCTTAGTAGGTTTGACTGCCACACCATTCATACAGGGGACCCCTGTTCTCTTGATAGGTGGGAATCCCAGCGGTTGGAGCCATGGATCAAACACGCATTTTGTAGACACATCACTGTAAAGAGTGCATTAACACTGAGTGCCATAATAATACAATGCTGGGATGGCGTGGGCACAGGCCCCCCACTTTCACTGCTGGTATCAAGGTTAATGCTGATCCCAGATGTTTAGGGGTACCCGCACACGAGTGAGCGTGCATGCACATAAGATGCACACAAATTTCAGGGGTCTAACAATGGGCCTCAGGGCTGCCATGTACAGATGCCCGATTTACTATAACTGACATAGTACACCGTGATGCAATGTATTGCAGTGTATTATATGGGCAATTGAAGGATCAAGTTCCCTAGTAAAATGTTGAAAAAAGGTTTGGTAATTTATTTTCATTTTTTTGACATTTTTTCCTACAAACACCTTCATGTAATTAAAATGCAAAAAATAAAAAAATGTTACGTCTGAACTTGCAACTTATCAAACATTTTTTTTTTTCAATTCTTCATTCAATCCACTGGCTGAAAAATTATAAAAAAGCTATTCAATAAAAGTTGCCTTCATACAGATCAGTTGACTGAAAGATAAAAATGTGAATGCAGAAACACAAAAACAAATACATTTTAAAAAAAAAGGTACAAAAACACAAAACAAAAAAACACAACAATGATATAAAGGTTCCTTCAGGTCCATTCACACGTCCGCAATTTCGTTCCGCATTTTGCAGACCCATTCATTTCTATGGGGCAATCCAAACTTCAGGAGATCCCAATCATTTTGTCTTAATGGGAAATTCCTCCCAGATACTGCACTTGCTGACTAATGACTTTTTTATGTGAGCAAGCTTTGCTATGGTTAATAGACAACTGCATTAACTTGTTCCTCTACATGCATTAGTAATGGGCTGAAAAGCATGCCTTACTTTTATTACATATAACAGGGAGTATCATGGGCGGGACAATGAGAGAAAAGTATCACACTACACCTAAATAAAGCCGTATTGAATGGGTGCAGTAAGACAGTCATGACTCAGGGGACACTGAACACAAGATGGCAGTTGGAGAAGTAGTCCCCTCTCCCCTCCAGCCCTCACAAAAAAAATAAAAAAATAACCAGAAATCAAAGCATTCAGCAATGGGTCTTAACAAACGTTCATCTTTCTATCTCTCAAGACCAATAGTGGTGCTGCTATATATGGACCCAGGTCATTCCTCTTCTGGCACCCATCCGCTCAAACATTTTCTAATTAAAAGGGGTTGTCTGGATTCAGCGCTGAACCTGGACATACCCATCTTTTCCCCCAGGCAGCCCCCCTGATGTTAGCATCGGAGCGTGCTCTGATGCTCTCCCTTGCCCTGTGCTGGATCTCGCAGGGCAAGGGCTTTTTTGTTTAAAATAACACACTGCCGGCAGAAGCTTCCGCCCAGCAGTGTATTCAGAGACGTCACCAGCTCTGATGGGCCGGCTTTAGAGCTGCCCTAGCCGTTTTACAGGCTAGGGCAGCACTAAAGCCAGTCTATCAGTGCTGGTAATGTCACCAGGCTTACTGCTGGGTGGAAGCCTCCGCCTGGCAGCCCTAAGGTGAGCCCAGTATGTCACCGGATCTCCTGAAAATGCCTTTGCCCTGCACGATTCAGCGCAGGGCAAAGGAGAGCATTGGAGCATGAAATGTCAGGGGGGCTGCCTGTGTGAAAATATGGGTATGTCCGGGTTCAGCTCTGAACCCAGACAACCCCTTTAAGGAGGACCCGTCATCTCTCCTGACATGTCTGGTTTAGTAAGGCCTCTTTCCCACGGGCGTGTGCAGCCCGTTGTCGTCGTGAGGCCCACAAAACACAGTCCGTGGGGCAGTCGCATCGGATGGCGCACACACTCACTTGAATGGGTCCGCGATCCGGCCGTTCCGCAAAAAGATAAAACATGTCCTATATTTTTGCGGAATGGAAGTACGGGACGAACCCCCACGGAGGCACTCCGTAGTGCTTCCGTTCCGCATCTGCGGACCCATTGAAGTGGAACGGCACCCGTGTATTGCGGATCCGCAAATACGGTCCGCAGTACGGCAACAGGGCACACACGCCCGTGGGAAAGAGGCCTAACTACTTATATTCTCGGTAAGAAGTCTTACAACTCCTTGTTGTGCCATTCCTCTGCTATTCCTGCTGGAGGTTTAGGAATGAATTGCCAGCAGTCTGCTATAAAAGGTCCATCTGGGTGTTACCAGTTTGGGAGTGTCTCTCAAACACTGTAACCACTGATTGGATATTGTCACACTGAAGGGACACACCCCAACTGGTAACACCCATCTAGAACTTTGCAGCAGACAATTCTGGCAAATGTTGATTCTGGCTGCAGGAGGTGCGGGGAGCGGCGAGTGTAGCACTGCTAGCACTGGCTATACTCAATGATCATGGTCTTCTGAGCACCAACTATGCTTTTTTTCCATGGAGCATTGCCAATAAGTCTCCATATAGGGCTGGTCTCTTTAAAGGGTTTCTGTCACCTGAAAAATGGGTATTAAGCTGGCTGGCATTAGCGATGTGCTAATGTCAGCTGAACATAACTATATTAGCGCCATCTCACTGCCTGAGAAAAACAAACAAACTATGCTAATTAGCCTCTAGGAGCACCTGCTCTTAGAGGCTCTGTTTGCCCACCTCTTTTCACGCCCTTCTGCTCTTGATTGACAGGGCCAGGCAGCGCTGCTCTCCTTCCGCCGGCCGTGTCTGCAGTGTAAATATCTCGCGACGTTCAGCATTCAGCGTAGGCGCAGTGAGGGAGCCAGCAGCCGAGCGTCCTTCCATTACTGTGCCTACGCAAACGGAGCCTCTAGGAGCAACACCCTCCCCCATGCTCCTAGATGCTAATTAGCATATTATAAAAGTTTGTTTCAGGTGACCGAAACCCTTTAAGGACATCCCCTACCCTACCTAAGCTGGATCCAAGGAGAACAAAAGTATTGTGCCAAAATACTAGTTTTGCCCAATCCTTCTCTCCCCGACATTATCGGTTTAGAGTCAGGAGCTCCCCACACACACACATTGGACTGTGAGCAAATCCCGCTGGTCTCAGTGGGGTCTGCAGACAATACACTAATGTGTATGGGGGCCTTTACTTTGAAAAGTCTGAATGCAAACAACCAATTTTAAATATATTGTGGAACTACTCAGAGCATGCATGTTTAACCCCTCAGATGTCTTGGTCAATTGCAACCACAGCATTTAAGCAGCGATTTGGAAGGAGAAAGCTCCATCAGACAAAGGTTCCTCTGCTGTAAGACTGCAGGAGCCGTTCGGTTGCTATGGCAGCCAAGAGCCTGTGAAGGCTTCTGGGCCTGCCAGTGTAAAGTTGCTATTAAAGGGCTACGCCAGTTTGATTATATTTATATATAATAGGAAATCATACAATTTCCTAATATACATGTATTTACAATTCTGAATAAATATCTTTCATATATCAGGCAAGTGGCCCCTATATGCAGTAGAATGGCATAGCCATGTATCAGTGTGCAATGTATCCATGGCCTAAGTGAAACATGCCATCAGTCATGCGACACCCCACCGACGTTCAGTAAGCATGACACAGGTGATAAGTAAATAGGACTAGTGGTGGAATCATCATTTTATTGTGATTATTAAAAGGACTTCTCTAAGTTATGTAAAAAATAAAAAAAAAATAAAGCACTGTAAGTCTAATGGTCAGCAATTTATACATAAGCTAGTTTTAGGCAAAAAAATAAAATCTATTAAAGCCTCATGCACACGACTGTGGCACCCGTGCTGCGGACTACAATGCATGGGTGCAGACCGTGTGTCCGCCGTCTGCGGACCCATTCACTTGAATGCGGTCCATGATTCGCATCAGACGGTCTGCACAGCAAAAATGGAGTGCATGAACTACTTTTTGGCGGTGCAGATGTATTGACAGAAAACCCACGGAAGCACTCTTTAGTGCTTTCAGTCCGGGTCTCTGTTCTGCACCATATCTTCCGGACTGCGGACCCATTCAAGTGGGATGTAATACGGTCAACTCATTTCCCTAGCTCTGGCCCTTTGTTGACATGCAGTTGCAGAGCTGAGGTTTTCTTTATAAGTATTAGTGGGTGTCCACAAGACTGCTTTCCCCTCCCCCTGCTCTGCAAAGGGAGTGAATAAAAGTGTAGCCCTGTGTGCAGTCTGACTGCTGGGATACTCATGTTGTATGTGTAGGACTACAAATCCCAAGCTGTACAGTACAATAACATTGCTGATACACATAGGATCTTCCCCCTACCTGTTCATGTGCAATGCTCTGCAGACACTCACAGCCAGCAGAAGAGTACAGAGGAGGGAGCTCCTCCAGTCTTTATCAGCTCTGTGTTTGCGAGGAGGTAGGGAAGAGCCTGTGCACATAATTTGCCTCCATGCAGGTGCTCAGTACCTGAGGCAGAGGCTCCAACCCTGAGTCTGTGCTGCTGATAATAGAATGGGTTAAACTTTATTGAAGAATCCAATGGGAGGGGAGACAGGGCAGACAGCAGCAGATCGGGCAGTGCAGGGGGTGTGGCTTGTCACTCCAACCAGCGCAGCCCTCACAGTTAGGTTCAGTACACAGAGGCAGACCTGCTGCTCCTGTTCCCTCAGGCTTGTGCAAGTCATCAGAGCAGGAGACGAAGCCGACGTCACAAGTCATGTGACCCTCAGCTAACTAGGAGAATAGGGCCACTGTAGAAGTGAATTGAAAATCTCTTACATTTGGTTACTTGGAAACATACAAAGCATGAAAAAATAAAAGTTGGACAACCCCTTTAACTACATTACTTTGTGTATTTACATGGCTGCCCGTCTGAAATTTGTAAAATGGTCGCCAGTCTCTAGGGGATACTGTAAAATAGCTGCCTGACTCTAAGTGATGTTTTCATGTCGTTAATAAAATTTAGTGTAAACAAAAACACACAAATCTGTTTCTACAGACATTGATAAGATGCTGCAGGTTGCAATACTGCAAATGTTCTGCTCCCCAATACACTACTATTCACCCGTTAGATTAATGGGCAGCTAACTGAAAGCCAGATCACAAGATTAAACGCCATGTTTAGTCCTATCCAGCTCTCCCATGGATGCATTTTACACAACTAAAGTGACACACTAATGTATGAATATAATAAAGGTCTTCCAGTTTGTTCAACATCCTATTAACTAGAGCGTTAAAAATGGAATAGCCCTTGAAACTGAACACAACAATTTTCCCATAGACCTCAACAGTAAACTGTTGTATTCTATAGTATAAGCAATCTAATGATGACATGTCCAAACCCTCTGGGGGAGGGGGCTATTAAAAAGGAAAAACAATTTTTAATAAAAAAATTCAAATCACCCCTTTTCAAAAAATAAGAAATGGCCCGATTCAACATATTTTCATCACTTTACTTCCCAAAACACCCCTACAGAGAAAGTTATGGCATTGGGAAGGCTGAAAGTTAGGGTACTTTCACACTGGCGTTTTGGCTTTCCGTTTGGGAGATCCGTTCAGGGCTCTCACAAGCGGTCCAAAACTGATCAGTTTTACCCTAATGCCATCTGAATGGAAAAGGATCCGCTCAGAATGCATCAGTTTGCTCCATTCCGCTCAGGAGGCAGACACCAAAACGCTGCTTTTGGTGTCCATCTGACGAAACTGAGCCAATCTATGACATAATCTGGCACAATAGAAAAACAGATCCGTCCTCTATTGACTTTCAAATGGTGTTCAAGACGTCTTGGCTTATGTTAAAGGGGTATTCCCATCTTAGACAATGGGGGCATATCCCATTGTCTGATAGGTGCTGGGACCTGCACCTTTATCTAGAACGGAGCAGGAAGGGCTGTGGCTGGAGGACCCGAGATTTCCCGGGGTCCGTCCACCACCAAGCGCTAATCTCCGCCTCTCCCATAGAAGTGAATCGGAGCGTGCCGCGCATACGCAGCCCATGCTCCTATTCGTTTCTATAGGGCAGACGGCAATAGCTGAGCCAGCGCTCAGCTATTTTCAGCACCTTAGAAATAATTGGAGGGCGGCTGCGCATGCACAGTGTGCTCTCCTTCGGGGCTCCGTTCTCGATATAGGTATAAGACAATGGGGGCATATCCTAACAATATGCCCCCCATTGTCTGAGATGAGAAAACCCCTTTAAAGATAATATAAACGGATCTGTTCTGAACGGATGCAGATGGTTGTATTATCTGAACGGATCCGTCTGAGTAGATTTGTGACAGATCCGCACCGAACGCGAGAGTGAAAGTAGCCTAAAAAAAAAAAATTATATATATATATATATATATATATATATATATATATATATATATATATATATATATATATATATAGCACACCGCAGCACATCCGTCAGGTGAAAAAATAGTGGGATCCTTTATTCACCCAGGTAGCGACGTTTCGGTCCGCTTACTGGGACCATTTTCAAGTTATATATATAAAATTTACCAGTCATTAAGGAGTTAAAAAATTACATTTTGATGCAATATTGCATAGTGCTGATCGGTTACTTCTTTCAGAAAAATATATGGGTGTGAGGGTTTAGTATGAATTTTTTTTATTTTTTTATTTCCATTTCATTCATGTCAAAAATGCTAAAATTGTCCTGACTACTTGAGGTGCAAGATTTCCCAGTAAATAGAACATGGAAAATAAAGCAACTTTGTAATGGGTCTTTACAACTTTGTAAACATGTCCTACTATTTTGTTTCTACAGCATCAAATGAAGACCTACACATCTCCATGGAGACAGACTGCTAATTTACTGTTTAGTCCGATTCTGAGGTCATATTCCCTTCCATCTATTCTCTTCTGGCCTACTAAATGTAGTATGCCAGCAGAAAATAGGAGGATTGTTACAAACAGCAGGGATTTCACCATTCCCTCATCTTCTCCTGTTTACTAAGGGCTTTCAGGTCAACGGAGCCGCAAAAAAAATGGAAATGACTGTACGTATTCCGTTTCCATATGTCCATAAGGCCATTCCACAAGAAAATAGAACATGTCCTATTATTGTCCACATTACAGACAAAGATAGGACTGTTCTATTAGGGGCCAGCTGTTCCGTTCTGCAAAATACGGAATGCACATGGCCGGTATCAGACATGTGCATGAGCCCGAATACTGAGGCAGCTTGCTCAGCTTTGTTAATTAAGGGAGGAGTTCTTGACTGGTTAGCCTTCCTTTAAATGTTCATGGTATCTTATCTTTAGTTGCCGGGTATGGCGTGCGATCTGGGCATTTGTATACAGAATCCAGCCAAGACTGTGTTGTACTTATTTTGTAGTATTTTTACTTTTAGTCCTCCTTCCTAGCCCTTCATCCCTGTAGATTCTGTTGCCCGTTTGCGAAGTTTGGTTCTCAATTTTTATCTGGATCATTGATTCTTCTTATTGTCTTGCAGATTATAGTGCATTCCCAAGGGTGTAAAAGTTTAAAAATCTATGAATCATCCATTGATTATTATAAATACAGAACGGAACACATATACTACTCACAGAAAGTTAAAAGGGATTCTATCATGAGATTTTACCCCTATAACCTAAACATATGCCAATGTCCGTACTAATAAAATGAATCCTAAGCTGGTCTAATTAAACCTGATTGTGGCTCTATTAGCCCAAAAAGCAGGTTTTTACAACCTGTCAATCACCTACCTAAGGTGCCTAAGGGGACGTCCGTTAATACAGGGTGCCCGGCCGCACCCATCGCCGTCTGGTGCCTAGCGTCACCCTCCTTGTCTACAGTGCCGCCTTCCTCACCTCAGCGCCGTCTCCGCAATCCTTCCTCACCTGATGCGCCCGTGTGGACTCCTGGCAGAGGCTTCGTTGAGCAAAGTACGCATGCGCATCAGGGCCGGCGCATGCGCACTTCGCTCAACAAAGCCGCTGCCAGGAGTCCGCACGTGGTAGACAGAATAAGGCTACTTTCACACTGGCGGTTTGATTTCCGTTTGCGAGATCCGTTCAGGGCCCTCACAAACGGTCCAAAACTGATCCGTTCAGAATGCATCAGTTTGACTCCGTTCCGCCTCCATTCCTCTTTGGAGGTGGATACCAAAACACTGCTTGCAGCATTTTGGTGTCCGTCTGACGAAACTGAGCCAAACGGATCTGTCCTGATACACAATGTAAGTCAATAGGGATGGATCCGTTTTCATACGATCTGGCACAATAGAAAACGGCTCCGTCCCCCATTGACTTTCAATGGTGTTCAAGATGGATCCGTTTTGGCTATGTTAAAGATAATACAAACGGATCCGTTCAGAACGGGTGCATGTGGTGGTATTCTCTCAACGGATGCGTTTGTGCAGATCCATGACGGATCCGCACCAAACGCGAGTGTGAAAGTAGCCTTAGATAGAATATAACTGCCTAACTACACGGTTGAGTATGAGAGGCGATAGCTCATTTGACATTGAGCTCCCCAAGGTGACAAATGCCCCGCTGCAGGTAGGTCTCGGTCAGCTGGAGATGTTGTGCTGGCATTGTCAGCATGGTAACGTGCCATGCTGTCAATGATTTCCAAGAATAATTGTGTCAGAGGGGGTAAACTACATCTTACGTTATTTGATGTTGCTGCTGCTCGAAGGCTGAAGTGGTGCATGCGTGACTGAGTAAGCAGAGGCAGTGAGGTTTGTGATGTTACCATGGTGTTGAGTACATACATGGACATTGAGACCATGTGGATGAGGTGACCTGCATCCCGATCGCCCGACTCTTCACTGGGGATACGCAAGCATTGGTGATTTAAGTTGTTGGTTATGGCTGGTCTCAATGATTGGTGAGGACACAACTGCAGCATTATTATGGATTCGTTTTTGATTGACGTCTTATGGATGTACAACCTTTTTTGATATGTCAACCGTAAAATTAAAAAAGGCTAGGATATAGCTGAAACATCACATATTTGTGTGTACTATGGAGTAAACCAATAGAGTGTCATCTGGTGGTCATTTTGTTGAATTCTGGCAAGTCTGATGTGGATTTATCAGCGAGATGTCCTGTTGCGTTCCCGATTCCATTGGTGAGAGACATTGATGGTGTTCTCCTATCTGTACATACATATAGTCCGTTTCTGTCAGTCTTTTTTTTCCGTTCATCGTCATCTATTGGCTTTCATCTGTTCCAGTGCCTGCCATCTCCTTCATCCGTTTGCCATTCTCATTCTATTGGTGAGCTCACTTCTCTATTGAGAAGATTTATCAAGACTGGTGTTCACGTACACTCGTCTTGATCCTCTGTGCGCTGGAGTCAAATGTGCCCAATTTATTTAGCGACCGATACCTCTTAATACACTAGGGGCACCTCTGGCACTCCATGCACCAGAAGCTCAAACTATAAACACGTCAGTTTCTGTAAAGTTATAGTAAAATCAGTGGGCCACTGTAGATTCTTGCACCTCCCGCCAAGTTCCATCCCTTCAGAAAGGTGTCGAGCAGCTAAAAAAGTTGCAAATTATGGCACAAATGTTGTGTGCATCATTTGCAACTTCTTAACAGCAGAATTGTGGAGTAAGTATCTTCATAAACGCCCCTCTAGATCTGCTGCCTGCCAGTTGTGCACACGTTTGCCACTGTCCACTTGTTAGGCAATATGACCTTACTATGTCCTGGGGGTATCCAAGTTCCTGGAGAAAGGCAATTGCTAAGTCAAGTCCAGCTCTGTAGACTTTTGTAAAAATCAGAATTGGGGAATGCAATAACTTCCTATGAAGAGCGCCTTAAATGCAGCAAGGAGTCCCCTTTCCGACAGCTCCACAGAAATTTTCAACAGTGGTCAGGTATTTAAACCACGCCTGGTTCGCTCATGAGTTGTAAGCAGCAGGCACCCGGAACTAACGTATGCGACTGATAACGTCGATCACATATATTTAACCGCCCCCAGTATCTGGGAGGCTAAAGACTTAGAGTGAACGCTCCTGGCAATTGTATGGTTCCCCCTGGCAAGGATCGGGGGAGCTGGATGCAGTGTGCAGCAGCCTGTGTACTTTCTAGTGGTACAGGGCTGCCGCACATCAGTTCCTATGGAGAGTCTGTCTGAGGCAGGGCTCCATAGGAAAACAGTGTTATGCCAATGCATTGGGGTCTATGAGAAAAGCAATCTAATGGTTTCTTGCTATAGCTCCCTAGTGTAATAAAAAAAATTATTATTTTTTTAAAATCACCCCCCCTAAATCCCTTTTTTTTTTAATGCATACAGTAAATGTAAAAGTTAACATGGGAACGTGCTAAAACACTCATACTATTAAAATGTACCTGTATGGAAAACAGTGAAATGAAAACAAAAAAAAAAAAAAAAGTGATCAAAAAGTAAAACATAACTCAGAATGGTATTAATGAAATGTACAGATTGTCCTGCAAAAAATAAGCATATAAAAATAAAGTTATGGGGGTAAGAAAAATTGCAACAAAATATTTTTTTTACATATAAAATTGAATTTTGTTTCAGTACATTCAAACGCAAGAAAAACTATACGATGTGTAATTGTACTGAAATGGAGAATAAAAGTAACAGGTCAGTTTTACTGCATAGGAAACTAAAAAAAAAAAAAAAAAAAAAAAAAAACTGTGGTGGAATGTTTGTTTTGTTTTTTTCTTCTAATTCCACCCCATATGGATTTTTTTCCCCCCACTACTCACTACACTAATCAACCGTAAACAGTGCAATTAGAAAATACATCTTGTCCTGCAAAAACAAGTCCTCATACAGCTATAGGAATGAAATTGTTAAAAAGTTATGGCTTTGGGAGGGCTGGGAGTAAAAAAATGAAAACATAAGGGAAACAAAACAAAAACCCCGTCTTGAAAGGGTTAAATCAAGACCTACTACAAAGTTGCTTCATTTTTCAGAAAGCAAAGGCAACAGAAGCCCAAGAAGAGCCCCCCACCAGTTTGCAATGTGAAGGCTTACATAACCCCATTGTAGCAATGCAATAGTCGTGTCAAATGCTCTTCCGATCCATTAGCAGCTAACAGAAACCTGCCAAGTGAACAAGAAGGTGGGACACTGTCCAAGAGCCAAGTACTGGATGCTGCAGTGGAGCACGGTGGATGAGGACTACTAAGTCTACAGGACAACCATCAATACCACAGTGGAAACCATCATAGAGCAAAATAATCCCATACTAGTCAAACATTAGCCAGTAAAAGCTTCCGTACACAGCCGGCATATGCTGCAGAAAAATAGACTGCAACCAATATATGTCCCCATTACCACATCCATACTGAATGGATACGACGAAGGGTGAATGCCATCTTCTTCACAGACTTACAAACCAACCATTACAGTAATGGAGCAGCAACTGTAACCTTTCAAGTGCCAGGGCTGCTCAAAATTCACTGCAGGCATTAGAGGTGCCCAACACACAGTGGGGGTCATGACAGATACTACACCTGCTTGTACAGTATGCGACGATAGATAGATACCGGCAGTGGAGGAGTTAACACCCCAGCTACGGCCTGCATACGGATGCAGCACAGCTGGGTTAGCCATTTGGCGATGTGTAGAAAATACAAAGCAGTCGGGCTGCATGGACGGCTGGAGGAATGCAGGCAGCAGAGCTTGCATACCGGGGATAAAAATAACCACCACCAGGATGGATCCGCTGAGGAGATGCATCATCAGCTGACCTGAAAATCTGCAGCCGCAACCTTTGTTTTGGAGACAATAAAGGATCCCTTGTCTATTTTTACAGGAACTCGGGCTATGGGCCGGTGCCAGATGCTGAGGTGATATCTGCAATGTACAGAGCCCGTCACCAAACAGCACCAGGGATGGACAAGGACTGGAGCTCTGCTGCAAGATTTCAAGGTCAACCATGACGCAAGTATGGATACTGCCAGGGATGGCTGGCACATAGATACCCAACCCAAATGGAAGTGTGAGAAGCTGCAGAGGGCTGCACGGATCAGAACCAGCAATAAAAGACTAGTATAGTACACAGTGGTGCATAGAACCCTCCTCCATCAAGGCTCAGCTACCTTGTAAGGGTCTTTTCACTCTGCCGCAGCAGGGTGCGCCCAAGGTTTCCAAGAGAACCATCGGTCCCCCCGTTTCCTTACTAGATGGCATGGTGTAGAATGGAGCAGTCTGCCGAGTCATTCCATGCGGTTCGCTCCAAATCAGTATAATGGGGTCCATTAACGTATTCGCCAAGATACAGTGTGAAAAGACCTTAAAGGGGGTACTCCAGTTTTGTCAAGGTGTCCCCTATCCATAGCATAGGGGATATTAGATTAATGGGGGGGGTCCTAACACAGGGACTCACACAGATCATGAGAACTGGGAACTCTTACCGTCAGAGCCCCACCCTGAAAATGAACGGAGCGGCCCAATGCCACTCTATGGGAGCTCTGGAAATAGTCAAGCACTCCCATAGAGATGAAGTGGCAGCGTGCATGGCCGACCTGCCCCTCTGTCTATTTCAGTGGGCTCTGAGGGGTAACAGGGGTCTTGTGCTTGGGATTGGTGGGAGTCCCAGCAGTAGAACCTCCATAGATCCAGTGAGTTATCAATAAACATCAGCTGCATGTTTCAGGGCCACAAAGATGTTGGTACCAGGGACATCATTTTTAGATGCACGCAAGACCTACTTCCAGGAGCCAACTAACTTACTGGAAATAATGGGGATCATTTATGTTGGCTCTACAAAATGGTGGCATCATTAAAGATGGCGCATAGCCTGTGCCATCATTCCGATTTACAACTATGGCCAAACCTAACACATAAAATTCCCATGCCACATCTCCTTTCTCAGCCCAATTTATGATTCCCAACATTTCCAGACCCACAGAAAGACATACAAAACACAAATATACATCCTCACCGCAAATGGAAATATGTTGTCGGCTCTGTTCAAGCTGTCTTCCATCCAAGACTTTTGTGCAAAGCCAGAGTTGGGCCTGGCGTACTTCTGCAACTGGATGTGGTTATTCCCAAAATTCTTCTTTAAGGGCGAGATGGAATTCAAGGGCGTTATTCCTCCATTAAGTCCTCTACGGTGATCCCTACCTTGGGACCCACCCCATCCTCCATATCCACTACCACCAGGGCTCCATGAAGAAGATGGTGTAGGTGATGGGCTTTGGTAGCTGTTCCATGGAGAGGGGGGTTTATTGAGATTGTTGGCCAAATGGGGTAGTTGGTTAAAAGCAGCATTTCTGTGGGGGAACGGGGGTGGGTGTGGACTGGCAGGAGACCTCCTTTGCTGTTGATGTTGGTTATGGTGATGCTGAAAATGGGGGTGGTGGGGGTGATGTTGAGACATGGGTCCAATCTGTGGAGAAAAGCTACCTCCAAACCCGGGGCTGACATGGTGAGGAAAATTTTGGAACAGCAAAGCACCATTATTTGCCGAAGCGGCAGTGACCCCTCCCTGGTGAAAGAAACTTGCATCCTCATTAATGATAGTGTTAGAAGAAGGGGCGATAGCAGCTGACCAATTGCTGAACCCCGTGAGGGGAGATGCAGAGGAGGTCAGGGTCTGGTTTGAAGACCCCAGCCCTGACGCCTCTTGGTAATCAAACCCTGTCAACACAGGAGACTCGATTCTTATTTTCTCCTTCCCGTTTTCCGAAGAGCTGTCTCCTGGATTTTCCTCAGATTTCACCTTCTCGGGGTCAGGTAGGATCCCCGCCTCCTGGCTTTGGCTAGGGGAAAGCTGCTGTTTTTCTAAGGACTCTTGCTGTTCCTGTTGAGATTTGGATTTGTCGGAGCCCAGAATCTCATCCTGGATGTTATGGGCAGCCGTGGCAGGAAAGAGCCATGCTGAGCCGGCACTACTGCCATTGGCAGCGGTGTTATTTATGAAAGCGGCGGGGCTCGGGGTGGCATTCTGATGGTGGTGAGTAGGCTGCAAATGTTGATGAAACCTGACTGGAAACGCCGATTTATTCCCAGTGTTATTTTGCACCAGCACTCCAAACCCGTAATCCCCCATTTAGTACTAATTTTTTCAGAGCAAAAATTTGCGTCGGTTTCCTTTCTGCTCGAAGCCAAATTGTGCTTAGTGCATACAAAATCTCCACACCTTCTAATGGTGATCCTTGTCAGACATTTACCACTGCCTGGTGTCAGGCAGAGGAAACCGGGGCTGGAATCTACCAAGTGATTCTTTGGTTTAGTGAATGTGGGTTGTGCCTCTCCCCAGATTCAATCCATGTAGTGCAGCCCAGAGATCAATGGGGAGCTTTCTGTCATGGAGAGCACAGCTAATAGGTATGAAGGCAGAGGCCTCGCTGTGGTCTTCTCCTCCGTGTGGTGGTAGTGGTGGTGTCCTCCTCCTCTCAGCACCCTGCCCAGCAGCCAGAGAAAAGACACAGGAAAGTATTATGACGTCTCTCAATATAAGGAACCGTCACCCAGCCGCGGCCAGCACCTCACAACCCCCAGACGACAGAGTATTACCTCATGAAGCCAGCTCTTCAGTGACAGCGCAGGAGCTCGCCTCCCTGTCTCTGTGACATTACAGCATATGGTTGCCTCTGCTCCCCCGCCCCGGTGTGACAGAAAAACGAGCGGAGAGGGTGAAGGGCAGCGAGTGATGGACGTGTATCGGGGGAAAGGAGGAAGAAGAAGAAGAAGGGGGTCTCTGTGTCGGTCTCGGGGAGCGGGGGAGGGGGGATGATGATCCCTCTATGCGCGTCTCTCGTCAGGCTCTGTCCGTCTCCGCTGCTCCTCCCCGTCCTTCTAGTCAGGACCGAGCACACACAGAAATGACAACCAGCTGGAGCAAGAGGCGCTTCCGGTTCGCGTACTCGGGAGACAGAGGGCAACCCCCCGGCTTAGCGTCAGCCAATGGGGAGGCGAAGGAGGACTCGGGTGGGCGGGATAAAAGTTATGCTTAGACCTGCAGCTTCTAGAGAGTGCCGCACAAGCCACGCCCTAGAAGGTCAAAAGAGGAAGAAGACTGTGGTGACGCAAAGGTCACGTGGTGCCGAGTAAGTAGGGGGAGCTTGGCTCCTCCCATGAAGGTCACTCGTCATAGCTCCGCCCAGTAAGGTCGCCGCTGAAGGGATGTGTACAGTGCGTCTAATGAGGTCAGCCAGAGGAGGTTTGGGTGTTGTCTGCTGGTGATAGGCAGGATATGTACACACAGCACTTGCTGTATTATAAGTATACGTGGGCCTGCTCCACTGTGCAAACACAGATAGACCCAGACTGGTTAAAATCTGGATAGTGTTTCTGTAGAATAAGGTAGGGTGCCATGCTGTTATATAGATATATATATATATATACACACACTCATAATGTAAAGCCCTGTGCCAGACTGTAGAAAATGCCCAGCGCACACATCTGATGTGTCCTTAGAGCCTCATTCACCTGACGGAGGTTACAAGAGGGTCAGGTGTACCTCGATATACCTATTTTATATACAGGGGTCTTCAGGGAGTGCAATAATGATGACCTATCCTCAGGATAGATTCTGAATATCTGGGAGAGTCTGTCCCGGATCCCAGTCACCCAATGCAGTGTCCCGGAATGACCTGAGCCGCCGACCACTGCTGTGACCAGGGCCGTTTCTTGGACCGGGTGGCCGCCCGGAGCGCTGTCAGAAGTGGGGCGCCGGCAAGGCACAGCAGGAGATGAGTTCTGTGCTTCCATTGTGGAAACACTAACTCATCTTTATAGTCATCTTTATCGCCATCCTCAGGACGGCGATACAAAAGTCTGTGCTGCGGCAGCCGGCAGGGGAGGGAGAGGTGTGTCCCCTCCCTGTTCCTCTGATAGGCTGCCAGCACTAGGCCGACAGCCTATCAGAGGCCGGTGCAAGCGGCGCGATGACCCGAGCAGTAAAAACTGCGGCTCGGATGTGGACCAGAACAACGGTCGTGTGCATGAGGCCTTCGTTGTACCTAAGAGAACATGGCAAACATGGACCCATCTTTGATGACAGATCTTTTTGCCAAATTTCTTCAACAAAATTATGGTCCTCAGCAATGCAGGCTTTTAAATATTGATTCAACTCAAGAACTACCAGCATCTTCCAACCAAAGTAATCTACCTGCAAACAATTCTATATCATTACCTGATTTAGAAGAATTAGAAAATATAGATTCACCAGGTAAAAGGGTAAAAAAAGGTATAAAGAGTCTTCTGTTTGATGCCAATGTAATAAGCGCAGGACATATATATATATATATATATATAACTTTCCCAACATAAGCATAGTCCTCACTGGAGTGAAATTGCACCATTTTTTGCGACTTTTTTGAATTGTCGCAATAGTAAATCTGTCTAGAGATTGATTTACATAAGAAAACACGGCCACTTTCAGAAAACTGGAGAGCATAGCGCAGTTGTACAGATGCGCAAAATTTTGCAACTTTTTCACACCATAAATTTGACTTTGGCCGAATGCACACGGCCGTTGTTCACGGCCATGAGCGGTCCGTGGAACCGCGGGCTGGATTCCTGCTGAGTTTAGGAGCGCACGGCCTCATTGGTTGCTATGACGCCGTGCGCTCCCTGCTGCCGCCGCAATACAGTAATACACTGGTATGATCTATACTAGTGTATTACTGTACTGTGCCGGCAGCAGGGAGCGCACGGCGTCATAGCAACCAATGACGCCGTGCGCTCCTGCTCTCAGCAGGAATCCAGGCCGCGGTTCCACGGACCGCTCACGGACGTGTGCATTCGGCCTTTAGCTAATGATAAATCTGGCCCTATATGCCTATATCTGTTGTTAGCCTCTAACAGAAGGTGCACAGAGCCCAACTAGTTGTCGGGTACTGACAGCCCGCATGCTGACATTTTTTACTTTGCTATTTTCATTTTTTTACTTTACTATTTGAAAAATATTTCTAAATAAAGAAGGAGAAAAAGTAGTGTGTGTCTGTTTTGTTTTTTTCGTGCAGTTTTTCTGAAACCAAAGCTTAGAATGGACACCAAATAAAGTGATTCATAAAGCTTTCACTTTCTCCTTTAGGGTCCTTAAACACATACATTTTGGCTCTGGCAGTTTTTTTGTAATGGTTAAAAAAAGAAAAAACAGAATAAGCACAATCATCACCAAGAAGGAAAAGTTGTGGAATTCTGGAAATCATAGGCTCGATAGGCATGTTAAGGATATGCAAATGATAAAAATGTAAACAAAATATTCAAAGCATCTATTTATTCAGTATTTGGTATGAGTGCCACACGCAGAAATCCGTGCACTTACATGCCTTCGCGTGCTGTCCATGAGGTTAGTAATGGCTGAGAAATGTTCTGCCACACTGAACCCACTAGGACAGTGATGGCTAACCTCTGGCACTCCAGCTGTGTTGAAACTACAACTCCCAGCATGCATTCATTGCTATGAAGTTCTGAGAACAGCCAAGCAAGTCTTCATCTTGGGAGTTGTAGTTTTACCACAGCTGGAGTGTTGAAGGTTAGCCATTATAGCTCTAGGACATGCAAATCATCATCTGCTGCCAACAGAAATTGCTGACCGAAGACGTCCCAGATGTGCCAAATGGGAGACAAGTCTGGAGATGCTACATCCCATGGTAACACGTTTAGGCCATGCAGGCTGCTCACAGTAGCTGAAGCAACATGTGGCCTGGTGTCCTGTTGAAAAGTGGCTCCTGGGACACTTTGGAGAAATGGCCATATCACTGGTACCATCCAAGCTGTTAGTGTGCCTAGACGGGTATGGGTACTGTATTTTATGCCACCCAACACCATAATCCCAGGAGTAGGATTCTGTTACATGTCCTTGTGAAGGCCTTTTCATGGTCTTGGGTCTCCAGACCAATCTCTGACTATCATTGCGTGTGAGACAAAAGCAGAGCTCATCGCTGAAGAGGAAAGACCTCTATTTCAGGCTCCATTGTTGTCTTGCTGTGCACCATGTTGCTTTAGAGGTGGCATGAGGTCAGTGGAACACTTGTAACTGGACATCTGGCTCATAGCCCAATGTCGTGAAAACGCATTCTGATGGTTTGTGTAGACATTGTTTACTGCCCTAGGCTTCGGTTTTGACATCTACTTTCACGTAGTGGATCATTACGAGCCATTCTTCTAATTGGGCCTCATGCACACGACCATTGTGTGTTTTGCGGTCTGCAAATTGCGGATCCGTAAAACACTCATGGCGTCCGTGTCGGAACGGCACGGACAGCCATTGATATAACTGCCTATTCTTGTCCGCAAAACGGACAAGAATAAGACAGGTTATATTTTTTTTTTGCGGACCACGGAACGGAGCAACAGATGCAGACAGTACACAGAGTGCTGTCCGCATCTTTTGCTGCCCCATTGAAGTGAATGGGTCCGTATCCAAGCCGCAAAAACTGCGGCTCGGATGCGGATCAAAACAGTCGTGTGCATGCAGGCCTTAGACTATCCATCCAGGCAGGGGTTCGCTTCTGTGCACATCTTGCCGTCATTCCAGTTCATCATTGTTCTCCCAACCACTAGAACATGCAGGTGTAAATTTTGAGATTTCACGTACGTAAATAAAACGTTGCTTTCAATCTGGCTTTATGCCCCTTCCACGTGCCACAGATTGGAGCTAGGTGCTTGAAAATGAGATCATCTGCAGATCTTAAGAAATTTCTGCTACTTGCTAAGGCCTCTCACACTTGCGTTGTCCGGATCCAGCGTGTACTCCACTTGCCGGAATTACACGCCGGATCCGGAAAAACGCAAGTGTACTGAAAGCATTTGAAGACGGATCCGTCTTCAAAATGCTTTCAGTGTTACTCTGACAGCCAGGACGCTATTAAAGTCCTGGTTGCCATAGTAGTAGTGGGGAGCGGCATACTTACAGTCTGTGCGGCTCCCGGGGCGCTCCAGAATGACGTCAGAGCGCCCCATGCGCATGGATGACGTGCCATGCGATCACGTGATCCATGCGCCTGGGGCGCCCTGACGTCACTCTGGAGCGCCCCGGGAGCCGCACGGACGGTAAGTATGCTGCTCCCCCGCTCCCCACTACACTTTACCATGGCTGCCAGGACTTTAGCGTCCTGGCAGCCATGGTAACCATTGAGAAAAAGCTAAACGTCGGATCCGGCAATGCACCGAAACAACGTTTAGCTTAAGGCCGGATCCGGATCAATGCCTTTCAATGGGCATTAATTCCGGATCCGGCCTTGCGGCGAGTGTTCAGGATTTTTGGCCGGAGCAAAAAGGGCAGCATGCTGCGGTATTTTCTCCGGCCAAAAAACGTTCCGGTTCGGAACTGAAGACATCCTGATGCATCCTGAACGGATTTCACTCCATTCAGAATGCATTAGGATAAAACTGATCAGGATTCTTCCAGCATAGAGCCCCGACGACGGAACTCTATGCCGGAACAAAAGAATGCAGGTGTGAAAGAGCCCTAAATTTGCAGATCCTTACAGCTTTTCCTTTTTTGTCCTTTTTCTATTTTTCAGGTGTTCTTTTTACACACAGTGTGGCTTACCACTAGCATTTTTTTAAAGGTGTTTTTCACCTATAGAGAAGGTGTTGTTAAAACACCTGAAAATATACTAAGGCCTCTTTCACACGGGCATTGCATGTGAGGGCCCGGGCAAAAGATGCAGGTGCGTTGTGGGAAAATGCACGATTTTTCTGCGCAAGTGCAAAGCATTTTAATGCGTTTTGCACGTGTGTGAGAAAAATCACCATGTTTGGTACCCAGACCCGTACTTCTTCACAGAAGTTTGGGTTTAGGATCAGTGTTGTGTAGATTGTATTATTTTCCCTTATAACATGGTTATAAGGGAAAATAATAGCATTCTTAATACAGAATGCATAGTCTAATAGGGCTAGAGGGGTTAAAAATAATAAACAAATTTAACTAACCCCATCCACTTGATCGCGTAGCGCAGGCATGCTCAACCTCCAGCTTTTGCAAAACTACAACTCCCAGCATGCCCGAACAGCCTTCAGCTATCAGCCTACAGCAGCGCATTGTGGGAGTTGTAGTTTCACAACAGCTGGAGGGCCGCAGGTTGAGCATGCCTGGCATAGCGGATCTCCTCTTCTTTCTACAGGACCTGGCTAAGGGACTTTGGATGACGTCACTGCGGTCATCACATGGTCCATCTAATTATTTTTAACCCCTCCAGCGCTATTTTACTATGCATTCTGTATTCAGAATGCTATCATTTTCCCTTATGTTATAAGGGAAAATAATAAAGATCAGGTCCCCATCCTGATCGTCTCCTAGCAACCGTGCCTAAAAATCGCGCCGCATTCGCACTTGCTTGCGGATGCTTGCGATTTTCACGCAGCCTCATTCACTTCTATGGGGCCTGCGTTGCGTGAAAAACGCACAATATAGAGCATGCTGCGATTTTCACACAACACACAAGTGATGCGTGAAAATCACCGCTCATGTGAACAGCCCCATTGAAGTGAATAGGTCCAGATTCAGTGCGGGTGCAATGCGTTCACATCACGCATTGCACCCGCGCGGAATTCTCGCCCATCTGAAAGGGGTCTACGAGCAGCAGCATGCTGCATAAGAAACTAGTAAGGTAAAAAACACTATCTAATTAATAAAAATGGCAACAGCAAATGTTTTCCTGCCATGTCCACCCCTCCATGTGCAATAATAGTAATACAAATATATACACATAGTACGCTGTAATCTAAAGGAGACCTATATCTTAGTTCTTAATATCTACCAGTCCATTCCTTTATTATACACTTTCAGACCATGTGGGGAAATTACTGCCTGGGGAAAGTAATGGTGGTTTACACTGGGTGAGGAGCAGCTGATTATCGAGACGGAAGCGTTCCTTCACTACAACTGGCGGCTCGTTCAGTGGGGGTGAAGCGCTGCATTTACATGCTATTGCGATCGCTCGTCCTCATACAGCCGCATCGTTTCTGGGCAGCAGAGTCATGTTTAGACCACACAATCTGCAGGCCAGAAACTATAATTTACTTGCCTGCCTGAACAACAGTTTCACCCGATGAACGAGTATTTCAGTCGTTGATTGGCTGCACCATTACACGGGCAGATTGTCAAGAATGAGCGTTTGCAGGGATATTCATAATCTGGCTAACTATCGGGCTATGTAAACCGACCATAACTCTTCTTAAACCTTTCAGTATTTGTTCTCAGGCTACAATACCTCTTACCTGACCTCATCATTGAGAACAAACAGTGGTCCGGATAAGTAAAGTCTTTAATTATCCTTTCCACCCTAGTTCTTATGTGGTTCTCATAAATGTCCAGCAAGGCTGGGAGAGGATGCTAAATGACACGTTCTGCTGATCGTAACACTAGCTAGTGCTTTACAATCTTGCACTGTAGCATTGCCAAACCATACTGTGATATTACTAGCCAAAATGCTTTCAGTAGTGCCTATATAGAAGTGCTTAAAGGGGTTGTTTTACCTCAAACATTGGTAGCATATGGCAAGGATATGCCAACAATGTCAGATACTCATGCGTCCCACCTCTGGGAACTGCACCTATCTGTGGAACACAGAGCGCACCGCGCTTGCACAGCTACCCTCCATTCATTTCTGTGGTAGTGCCAAAAGTAGCCACGTGGCGTAGTTGGCATAAATTAGGAGCTCACATAGAAATATATGGAGAAAGCACCGCACAAGCGCAGCCTCTGCTCCTTTCAGCTCTATGGAACTGCCAGAAATAACGGAGCCAGTGCTTGCCTATTTTCGGCACTCCCATAGAAATGCATGGAGGGTGGCCGTGCATGCATGGCTTGTTCACTTTGGGAGCATTGTTCTAGAAATAAAGTAGGTACTGGACCCACACCTATCTGACATTGGTGGAATATCCTAACAATATGCCACCAATTGTATCCGTTTTGAAAACCTTAAATTTGGACACTCAAAGTAGAAAGTACAAGTTCTGTGCTTTTACAGTGACCCTAGTCCTATGTTTTATATTTCCTGTAGACCTTCAGACAATGTGTGAAGCTGGCATTTTACAGCAGAAAAACACTACTTAAAACTATAAGCGAAATCGCTTATCTGGCCAACGCGCTGCCGTTTTCTTCCTCTGCAGTCACGTGAATGGCTTGGTCCAGAATCTGGCACTCCTAACCTTCTCCGTTGAAATCCGGTCCACTGCAGTATACAAGCATAATTACTGATGTCTCATACTTTGCAGACAGGCAGCCTTGGGGATGCATCTCTTCCCTGAAGTATCTACGCCAAATTGTGCTTCAAAACATCCAGGCCATTAGTGTTGAGGCAGAAAACATGGGCCAAAATTGAAAGAAAAAATATTTGGGGAGCCAAGGCTGCAATTTTTGTGGTAAGTTCGGCACATAAAAATACATTTTGGGCCCGGGGAACCCCTTTATGACTTGATTCAGACTCAGCAGTTTACAAGCTGCATTTTTTCACAGCTTGAAAACCTCAGTGCCTAAATTTTACACAAAGGCCTGGTGCACCTGACAGAGCTGCATTGTGCCTCTAAAAGGGCATGGTATTACTGACAACAGTAAAAATAGTTGTGCCAGAGTCACAATTACATCCATCCCTAGCGTTTCACAAGTCTGAGCAGAAAACAACAGGGTGAAAATATTAAAATGGAGCCTTTAGTAATACCTATGAAATAGACTCGCATATAAAGCCGCTTTCACATGACTGTGCGTGATCCTTGAAATGCAGTCCTTGTGACAGCCACATTTTCCAGACCACCTGTGGCTCTCATGGGCCAAACACTGACTCACAGTGATCTATGATCCTTCTGACCGTGGGTCTAATGTCCTGTACTTACAGCATCATTTGAGTATGGAACAAAAGCCCACGGTTGAGCTGGACCTCACAGCATCATACATCACACAGTGAGTTTGGGTCACATGAACCAGCAGTTGGTCCAAGAAAGATGGCCGTGACATGGCCATGTGAAATCAGCCGAAGACCAGTCAATAGATGGAACTGATCAACTATCATAAATACTTACAATTTCTAGACTAGATCAAAGTAAGGACACTGCCTTTCTCGTGCATCGATGGTCCGGCAGGTGCAGGGTAAATACAGAAATGAATTGGAATGGCCTAACTAATTCCTCATGACCACTGGATGGTCCAAGAGAAGTGATACTTCTTCAGAGTTCGAGAGTGGGGAGGCTGTCTGTTCCTATAATTCCCTAATTAAGCCTTAACACAAATTGTATCTGAAACTTAAAAAAATGGAAAAGCTTCCCCGTGCAATTCATTTTTGCTCACAAGAAAAGAACCCGTGGAAAGATAGGCTAGTTTCACACTAGCATTAAAACACCTCTGGCAGGCTGTTCCAGCAGGGAGCAGGCTGCTGGAGATGTTTGGACCCAGCACTGCCGGACCCTACCTGACACCCCCCACCCATTCACAGTTTTCGTCCGGACAATTTTCAGCATATTTGCCAGTTTTTGGCCGGATCTCTGCCAGTCCCCATTACAGTGAATGGGGGCCGGACAGAGATGCAGTAGCTTCTGGCAATGCCGGAATGCAGAGGGATCGGGCAGGCTGTTCCCTGCCCAAACAGCCTACCGGATCTCAAAACGACAGTGTGAATCTAGCCATACTCACATTGGGCAAATATATTTGTACAAAATAAGAAAATGCGTTTTTGCGTGGCCCATTAACTTGTATGGGTATTGTCTTTTTTTTGTGTTGTGGCCACAGGAAATGCAGCCATATTGGGTGTCAGTTTTTATTTACTTCTGAAAAGCAGATGGTAAAAATGTTACTTTGTTCTCCTTACTACATGCTAAGTAGTACAGTCGTAGTTTGTTTTCGGACAAATCTTGAATTTTTTTTCGAAATGCCCTAAATTTTTCTAATATTTATGGATTTTGCTGATTTACTAAACAAAGAGGCACATGAAGTTCAGGTGTCTATTGGCTGTACAGTCAGTACAACGTTGACACGTCAGAGGTGGACAGATTTCACACATCGCTGCTCCTGCCTGTGCCCGCTCGGTTTAGCTAAATCCTGGCACAAGCAAGATCCCTAACATCATGTGCCCATTTGTTTAGTGAAACGGCAAAAAACATTTAAAAAAAAGTATGTTTAAAATATGAATTTAAGGGGATTTAGAACATTTTTAAACAAGCTTGTCTAAAGGGTTAGTTACCGTTTAAGGCATTTTCAGGTGTCTCTTTTGATAAAATGTCTGACACAACAGAATAGAAAAATGCCAATATCTTTACAAGATGGAAAAATATAATTACTAAACTTTGTCGGATGCGCTAACTTCTTACTGACTAATACATTGTCCTTTTTAGAGTTTTTTGTATTATTTGTAATTTTCTGTGCTTGATCCCTTACTAGCGTGACATGCCTGCATAGGCTGGTGCTGCCATCGTCATACTTTCTTCTGTATCTATTGCAGGATCTTACAGGGTGAATATTTCTGTATGCAGGTGACTGTTCAGCTCATGACCTACTCTGTTCAGCTTCCAGAGGAAGGGACAAGCCCCCAGATATTTGTATCTTCAGGTCGCAGATAATGTATATTTGGGGGTAATCTACAAATGAACGGTAAGTCCAGTTTCACATAAGTATAACATTACATATTACAGTACATTATGTTGAAAATCTTAACTGCAGGTCTAATGACCCAAACTAACAGGATCATAGATACTGTGACACAGTGAGAGGTTTGGGCTAGGAAAACAGGTATTTTCCTCCCAGCATGTGCTGCTGGGCTGATTTATAGCCAGAGGTCTGGGTTTTGGCAGCACCTGACTGTCCTTAAATAGGCAGCTGGGCTCAGCAGAGATGTCTCTGTTTTTGGAATCTGAGTCTTTGTGTCGTGCTGAATGGCTCAGAGCAGCACACTGGGGAAACAGGCCCCCTAAAGCCTGTGTGGACTGCTGGAGGCAGAACTGCCAGCAAGGTCACTTGTGTTATATGAACTTTCCATTGTGTGTGAATTAACACCAAGACTGCAAAGTTACCTGCTGTTTTGTGCAATTGCCTCAAGTGTGAATAAACACTGATGCTTTGAGTTGAAGAGGACCTTTCACTAGAATATAGGCTCCGGTGTCTTCATATGTTAGGCTCCACCCAGGGGAACCTGCCGGCGTCTCATTCTCCCATGCTATAGCGCTGGCCAATCAGGCTATGAGCTGAGCGCTGCGATTGGCCAGCGCTACAGCCTGGGAGAATGAGACGCCGGCAGGTTCCCCTGGGTGGAGCCTAACATATGAAGATACCGGAGCCTATACTGGGAGAACAGAGCGGCGCCCAGGTATAATAGTAAGTGCAGGGGGATCCCTGGGTGCCGCTCTAAATGTCTATATAGTTAGTTTAGATTTTTTATTCTAGTGAAAGGTCCTCTTTAAGAACTTGTACTTTGCCTCTGTACTGCACCCGCTTACCCTATCTACCAGAGCGAAACCCCGAATTATTCAAGACACAAGAAGTTTTAACTCCAAATCGTCTCACAACACCCTGTTGTTTTTGAAACCCTCTCATAGGATTTGTATACTCCAGCCTTCCCATGAACCTGTGTAGTTTCGGTTCTAGGAATTAAATTACAGTACTGAAAAATAATGCTTAATACTGTATAAGGGCTTCATGCACCAGTGAGCAAAGCTCCGCAACCAGTATCATTTACCAATGTTACCTCTTCCACTGCAACCCTGTGTCTGTGCTTCATTTCTTGACAACAACTTCTCAAAAATGTCATTTATGCTTAGGTTTTTCTATGGAGGATTTTTGTTTTAAGATATTCTAAGATAGTATTATTATTATTATTATATGTCTTTTAAGTGCTCACCATTTTTCATGATCTCTGTTTGCTGTCGGTGGATGAAAATACTGTTCTATATCCAGAGGTAGCCTAAAAACTAGTATTGACCCAAAACATGCCACTGCTGATTGTTGGACACCATTTAGAGCACATGCCCAAAGTAGTGTAGTTTATGTGGATTTTCTATGCAGATTTTTATGTTTTGCACAAAGTCAGCACCAATCTTCCTGCGTTACTTGCAGATTTTTTCGCTGATTTTTGATATCGAATTACCCCAGGTCTCACAATTTGCATTTCAAAGGGTGAAATCTACACTGAAAATCCACACAAATAAGTGAAAAATCCACACCGCTGTTCAATTTCCGCACCACGTACATGACATTTGGAAAATCTCATCTTCTTAGCTGATAACTGTATTACGCTGCAGATTCGTAATAACCATGTTACACCTTCAGTACTGCGCAACCATTAACAGTGCAGACCGGCTATACAACTGAGTCGTAATTATCCCTGCATACATGATCGAAGCATGGCCGCGCTGTGTAGACATACCTTTTTGTTCATATTAACTCAGATTGTTTCCTTTTTTTTTTTCATCAAATGATTTTATTGTAAAACTATAACTTTTTAGGCTCAGTTCACATGAGCGTTGTGCTCCCCGTATATCTGATCCATCTTACGATGCTGATATCCATGCCGTAAACCCGACAGACCCCATTACAGCCAATAGGATTTATTGCGCAGCAGTGGTGTCCGGCATATGCTGGATCCGGCAATTTTGATTTTCTGGTTCCTATGTAGGGACAGCGCATATGTGAACATACCCTTAGGCGCCTTGTACATGACATCCATTTTTATAACTGATGCTGCTTGGATTGCAATAGAGCCTATGCATTTCAGCGGCATAATGTACACTTCAGTTATTTTAATGGATCCGTGTATCCATTCCGATATTTTTAGTACATGTCCTATTCATGTCCATTTTCGCTGATCAGAGCCAGCCAGTCTATTGGATCATTGAAAAACGGAATACACTAGGATGCAACTCGGATGCAAAAAAACAGATAAGGATCGGATCAGAAAATGAAACAGAAACCATTTCATATATACAGCGCTATGGAATAAATAATAATAATATCGGTCATGTGCAAGAGACCTTAGTAACAGGGCTAAAACGTGACTGCTGGAATGGCCGCACTAAATAACACTGCCATGCACTGCGCCATGTGTTGACTCAGTAAAGCTACCCTGATGCATCTTTGTCATTTCAGCCATGAACATACACATTCTCCCTGTTATTTATAGGGGGAAAGGAGCAAATGGAGCAACTCAGATCAGAAATTCCAGCACATATTGACCTAATGCATAATAAAACATTGAAAAATAAGTTATGACGCTGCGGCGTTAGTCTGGTCAGACTCTTAGCTGCTGCGTTCATGCTGCTGCTGATTTATAGTGTAGAAATATATATTTTTTTAATTTACAATATTGATTAAAGAGGCTCATCTAGTATTCCATGTGATAAATAATGAATGGAAATGTCTCCTAGACTGCGTGCTGAGTCACTGGAGTGGGATTTGTTTTCTTCTTATTGAACCATTTCAGGTTATAAAAAGCAAAGCATAGTATACAGTATATCATATATTTCCATTATGTGTAATATTGATTACATTATCGATATATGTAACACAGACAAGTCCCATCCCCACCCTCACCCCCGAACTTCCGTTCCTGTCCATGTGTTTGTGACGTGGTGCAGTCTGCAGATACGGTAACTGGAAGTAACGTAGGAGGATGATGGCTGGTAATATTATACCACCAGCGTCAGAAGATTTGTCCTGTCAGAGACATGCAAGGAACAGTGAGTGCGCAGCATGTATTTCCTTTGTTCGTGTCTCTGGGATTAATTAGGAATGCACACATATGTGATGGCACCAGGGTTGCCAACCATCTAGAAATTTCCGGACAGTCCGTAAAAATAGGTGACTTTTTTTACTGATACGTCAGATTTTTTTAGGCTGGTGGTACTTAACTAGGTTATTTTAATGGTCATTATCATCATTTTACAGCTCACAGTAAATGCTGGTAATGAGCTATAGACTTGTATCACTTATAATTAGGCTTGAGAAAATCGACCTTCAGATCATAGATCCGTAGTCGATTCGGTCAAATACTTACATTTTAATGCTGTTTCTGTACAACATTAAAATGCATTGGCTCCGTGTAGACAAAGTCCTTCTCGTCTGAAGTCCCGCAAAACTTTGGTAAATTCCTACTATATTCATATCTGCATATTGAAAAACAATTTAAAATAGCAATCCAAGTGGGCTTTGGTAGCTTGGTACCAGCCAGTACCAAAGCCCACTTCGGATTGCTCCTCCCCATGCTGAGGAGGAGATCAATGCATTTACTAGCAGCAGTCTCCTCCGTTACCGAGGAGGTGATTGCCGGGAAGGCAGCTGGCAGAATCACACAGGGCAGTTATCATGAATGAGTGCTCCTAGGAACACTACTTTTTAATAATTGCCCCGATTATTAGCCCATGTAAAAGAGCTTTAAGGACCCGAATAGTTTACTTTAGCCAAATACAGATTGTAGAAGCAAAAGTATAAGAACAATACAACCCTGGACAGAGGTGACATAAAAGCCCTGATAATAATGTTTACAGAGTAATATTAGCTGCATTCAGGTGGAATAAGAAAGGATACCAGGTCATATTTGGAATTAACCTAGAGTTTTAGGACCCATGTACATGGGCCAGTGCATCGGGAAATGGTTGGGTCATTGCCAAGATTGTAGAAGCAAAAGTATAAGAACAATAAAACCCTGGACAGAGGTGACATAAAAGCCCTGATAATGACGTTTACATAGTATCTCTAAAGGGCTGTGCTGTAGAGACAGTGATATTACAGCATGTACAAAGAGAACGGATACCCGGTAATGTGGAGTGTTAGGACCCATGCACAGGGCAATGATTGGAAACAAACTGTTGCTTCCCGATCATTTCTCACTTGTTCGGCTGCAGTAGAACTGCGGTAACACCAGCCATCATCCCCCTCTGTATGTCGATGGATGATTGCTATAGCAACTGTTCATCCCCATACATATTCATTTTCTGATCTCAGTACATCCCTGTTTGCAGAGGCGATGTGCTGCCCGCAAACAAGGATATTACTTTACAAAGAAGAGTTATCAGAAACAAGCATTCCATGTCGTGTGTAGAAGGGCCCATCGGGGGGTTTCCCGGAATATTAAAGGAGTTCTCTAGGGTTTATATATTGATGACCTTTCTCGGGATAGATCATCAGTATGTAAATCCTGGTGAACTCCTTTAACTAAGGGAAGGCCATTTCATTAGCTTGCATCACCTTCTGAAAGATTCACTTGGGGACACCTAAGCCAGTCGTTGCTCATAGTCCTGTTCCTCAAAAGGCAGAGGATAGGCCATCAATATAAGCATACTAGAAAACACCATGAAGCCAAATGATAAAACATTTGCAATTAATTAGACTAATTGCAAATTTGAAAATAAATACATGCAGTGCAATAATAATTTTAGATACTTTTCAGTGACTGTCAGCCAGGATGTTTGAAAATCCAGCACCTATCAGGCCCATTGGTAATTCAGTTACATATTTTCTTAATAATATGACAATTTAGGCATATAGACTAAACTAAACTGCTGACCTGTACATTTTCTATTTGGAAAGTTAGTTATGCTCCTTGGGAAACTCCCATGCCAATATTACTCCTGCAGTACCCCAGGACAGAATACCGGCATATTGTTATTGTTATTTAATGTTATTTGATATATTGTATAGCCTAGTATAGCTCTGTATGCATCAGGGTTAACAATGCTGACTCTGCCCTTGTAGGAAGCTAGGTGCTAGACTTAGGTCCACCCCTACGCATGTAATCAGTGTTAGGGTACTTTCACACTTGCGTTAGAGGATTCCGTCCGGCAGTTCCGTTGCAAACGGATAGCATTTTTTTCCAGATCCGGATGCAAATCCGTCTGACAAATGCATTGAAATACCGGATCCGTCTCTCTGGTGTGATCCGGAAAAAACGGATCTGGTATTTATTTATTTTTTGTATTTTTAAAGGGAAACTGGGTCCTTTTTTCCAGAACACTTGGTACCAGATCCAGCATTTATACAGTTCTGCATGCTGCTGTATTTTCTCCGGCCAAATACCGTAAGAGAGACTGAACTGAAGACATCCTGAACGGAATGCTTTCCATTCAGAATGCATAAAACTGAAGCGTTTTTTTCCGGTATTGAGCCCCTGTGACGGAACTCAATGCCGGAAAACTTTAGCGCTAGTGTGAAAGTAGCCTTAGCTGCAGAAGTGAGGGGAGCTACAGTACATGTGCTCACTCCTTGGAGCTTTGCATTAAGAAAATCATCTTGACTTTAAAGTACTCCAGAAAGAGAGAGAAAGAAAGATCCTAGAAGATCCAGAATCTGTATAGACTGGAGTCAGTCAGTGATATTTAAGGCTGATAGAGACTTTACTGCAGTGAAAAAGAAATTGCCAATACTCCCTTGAACACTTTGACACAGTCCTGTCAGGCCGCATCGTAATTTTGTACCCCTCAGCTTGGGAATTACAGACAAGTTTGCAAGAACCTTATTGCCAGCCTTAAATTCTGCAAAGAGAGAGTCTTTGGAGATATAGAGGAAGGGAGTACTACAACCCCCATCTTTGCTCATATCCATACATTGCTATCAGGGAAGATTTGCACAGTGAACTGTGTTTGCTACTGTTGGGTGTACTACAACCCTCATTCTGCTCTTTATTAAAGAGAGAGTTCTCTTAAACCGTTTTCTTCCTCCCATACTCAAAAACAGTTTTATTTGCTGTCTTTGGCTGCAAAAATACTGATACCCCCTTAAATGGAATCAACCAATTTCACTGACCATTTCACAATGGCTTAAAAACGTACTATAGATGACATCTACGATATGGAGAAGTTGTCGGCGTAGGAGTCACACTCCTGCTCCCGGTTTGGTCCGATTTTACTGCTGATTTTGTTTCTATGTAGATAATCTAACATCAACATTTTGAATAAACCCTTGTGATTATCTATCATTCCCTCAGGCTTTCCCCTACATCCCTTAGGAGACATTCACATGACAGTGATGAGAAATGACCATTAAAAACTGTTAAACTGTCAGTTTGTTCTGGCCGTTTTTTCACAGATGCCTTTGTAAAAAAAAAAAAAAAATGGCCATTAAAAAACAGGCACCTTATCTTGTATGAATGCCATCGAGCCGTGACAACGGACAAAATAGGATATGTCCTATTTTTTGAAGGCCAGTATTAATGGTCCATTAAAATAATTGTTCTGAAAATGACCGTGACGGATGTTTAAAATACAAACAAGGCCTTACTTTGCAGTTCCTTCATTGGTGTCACGGCCTTTACACTGTCTCTATTCTCTAACACATTGAATGTAAGTGATGCATGTTGTGTATCTTATTTCTTTTTATTTGCTTCTTTTACCTTGAAAAAATTAGATAAGAAGAAAATTAGCCATCACCAGCTGGACAAGACTGGCAAATAACTAGTTAATATTTGTCTGCCTTTGACATTCTCAGGTTGGTCACACTGTAGATAAACAGACACCAAAGTAAATATTTGATGAACCCAGTCACCATTCAGAAGAACAACCTGTGCTGGATCTGCCCGTTCATTGGTCAAGGCAAACTGTGCCACCTGCTCAGGACTTATTTTTGCTCCTCTTGAAGTCAGCAGAGAGATCAGTATATCAAGTGAAGGACGAGTAGTGCATGTGTACTGTACCTGATGGGTTACCTACCATACACACCGCAGACCGATGTCAGATTTTGTGTGTGTCTGTTAAATTATCTGTTACAGCTTTGTAGGAAGCCATTCTATGGAGACATATGCTTATCAAAGAATTTTGCTTAGGGCCAGGGATGATTAATTGGCCCAAAGGCCATGGACTGTACCTCAAACTTGGGCCCTATGAGTAAAAAAAGAGTATACTGCACAATATACCATCCCGCCAGCCCTAGTGCTAACGGCATTTTTAAATGGACTTTACATTTATCACTACCAACCATACAGGAACATTGAGCACCACATACCTATTACATCCAGTGATGTCTCATCTAATGTAAATGTCCTCGTTCATTATTTTCTCCATTGGGAGCAGACCGGCATGATGATATCTTTCAGCCACACCTGGTCTCTGCAGAGTTTTCTGCATGGAAAACCATCATCCTCCTTCTCTTAGTTCCTCAGCAGTGTTATCCTTCTGCAACCCCCAATACTGTGCCCGCTGTGTTCCGTAGTTCCCCCAGATACTATACTACAGAAATAACAGTGTCATACAAATAAAAAAAAACATTCCAAAAACCCAACCATCAGTAATTCTCTTCCAGAGTGCCCTCATTAGTAATAGTCCCGCCTACATTGCGCCCAATAGTGATAATGCTCCCTGAGAGTGCCCTCATAAGTAGAAGTGCACCCAGTAGTATTAGTCACCCTACAGTGCCCCAGTAGTAATAATGTCCCAGCAGTTATAATACCCCCTATAGTACCCGCAGTGGATACATTGCCTCCCTATAGTGTCCCCAGGAGTTATAATGCCCTCTATAGTGCTCCAAGTAGTTGTAATCCATTATAATGCCCCCTGTATCACTTCCAGTAGTTATGTGCCCCAGTATTTATAACATGTACCTTTAATTATAATATTCCCCTAGTAGTACCCCTAGTATTCATAATACCCCATGTAGTGCCCTAAATAGCTATAAAGTGTAGTGACAAAATAAAAAATAAATAAAAAATACTCACCTCTCATCCCATCTGCAATGCAGGCCACAGGCCTTTTCTATCTGCGGCCTGAGTTTTCTGCATCATAGCAGGTAGTTGTGATTTGGTAATCACACCGCCAGCGCCCTGTTGCAACAAGAACATTTAGACTAGCACATTCATGGTCGCAGGTGCATATCATCAAGCGAGCATGCAGAAAGCTAACAAAAGTATGGCTGCACATCATTTCACATACAAACAATAGAACTGAGAAATGGGGGTCATTCTAAATAAAAGTGGTATAATGACTACTATAAATGAGTTAATGGAAGCTCTTAGCGCACATATTTGATCAAACGTGTGTCGGGCCCATCTACCAGGCATCAAGGTGGCTTCCGCAGATGGGTCCCTAACACTAATATACTGCCTCTCTTGGACTTACCTAAGCCTACAATATTCAGGGAAGCCACCTTGAAGCCTGGTAGATGGGCCCGACACACGTTTGATCAAAAATGTGCCCAAAGAGCTTCTATTTTTTTTATTTATTTATAGTAGGTATAATACCACTTTAATTTAGAATGACCCCCATTTCTCAGTTCTATTGTTTGTATGTGACATGCTGTGCAGCCATACTTTTGTTAGCTTTCTGCTCCCTTTTGCAGGCGGTCATGATGACCTCATCACACTGACTGAGATCTGGCACAGGTACTATAGTCGCAACAATGGCATTGCTTTACGAAGTGGCGCCTATTATTAGGCTTAGCGGCCAAGGGAAAAAGTGCAGGATTTTATATTTTTTATTTAAATATAGATATCAACATGGAAAATTAAAGATGACCATCAGAATTTTTATTTTTTTTTCAAATATGTTAAACATAAAAACGTGATTTAAATAATACGTCATTTCTAATGACACATTCCCTTTAAACGCTGGGCACTAGGCAAAACATCCAGGGCCCAAGCCTAGAGATGCCCTGGAACATTCATGGGAGTTTTGGGTGGCCATGGGCCCTCCAGGAGCCTCAGACCCCAGGCCACTGCCCATAATGCCCCATTGTAATCCACCATTGCTTAGGGCCCTTCTAGGGTTGGGCTAACTATCAGGAATGAACGTTCATAGGAAGATTAGTTCCTGGTAATTGTCCGCCAATCGCACAACAAAGCGGTTATTAGTTGATTACATCTTTTACATGCCATCAAAAATCCTTGTTTGTTGGCAGCACATCACCCTTTGTAAACTGGAGGTGTGCTGCAGGAAATATGCAAAATAAATGGGGACAAACAATCATACTAATGTCCCCCGTTGACTTTGCATCAAGCCATGTGAAAGGCCTCGTAAACGAGCAGTGGTCGACTATATCGTTTGTCCGCATTCATTATCGGCCTGGTATTGCCCTCGTTACAGGACCCTTACTCACTTTTATAAATATGTTAATTGTTGTCAACGTCTCTGTTACTTTTTAAGACCGGTTAATATTACATAATACATTTCTAGGAGCCAAAACATGGCGTTCTGTTTAGGAAGTTCTTGTTCTGGTTGACGCCCATTTATCTGAAAGCCCACCATGTAATACTACCTGCAGGGGAAATGCCTGGGTGGCCTTGGCTTCCTATGACAAAATCAGTTGTTTGCAAAAAAACTAAGTTAAACCAGCACCTCCGAACAATAGGAAATAAATTACAGACGCATGCTACCAGGACTGCAATGAAACAAGTATTACATGCAGAGGCACACTGCTCCATGCGTAAGGCACTGGAAACATGGATAAACCTGAATACTGCTAAACTTACTATATGAACATTACGCACTCAGATGAGACCTACACTCTCCCAGGCCTAAAATTCATAGCAATGTAGAATCCAGCAATATTTTACTCTGATTAAAAGCCATGGGCGGGAGTGCACAGTCCAAATGTACAATGTGAAAAACTGAGTTAAACCAGCAGCTCCAAACAATATGTGATAAAGTACAGGTGCAGGCTACCACGGCTGCAAGGCAGAATCTGTTTTTTGTCAGGAGACTAGACCTAGGACAATCCGCTGATCGATAGAAGTGTTTGTCTGTGTATAGACAGCCATTTTAAAATTACAAACTGTGTAAGGCTACTTTCACACTTGCATTTACATTTTCCGGTATTTAGATCCGTCATAGGGTCTCAATACCGGAGAAAAACGCTTCCGGTTTCTCACCATTCATTGTCAATGGGGACAAAACTGAACTGAACAGAACGGGATGTTGCAAAATGGTTACGTTCCCATACCGGAGAGCTGTGGTTTTCTTTCCGACATGGGGTGCTGAGCAAAACGGATTCGGCATGACCCACAATGCAAGTCAATAGGGACGGATCCGTTTTCTCAGACACAAATAGAAAACAGATCCGTCCCCCATTGACTTTCATAACGGATGCAGACGGTTGTATTATCAGTAAGGGTGGGTTCACACTAGCGTTAGGGATTCCGTTATGGCTTTCCGTTATAACATGGTTATAACGGAATGCCCAGACAGAATGCAAAACGGAAGCCTTTAAAAGGCATTTCTTTTTCCTTACTGTCCTAATAGAAGTCTATGGGAAAGCATCACGTATCCGTCTGTGTCCCGTTATGCAAGACAGAAAGCAAAGTCCTGGACTTTGTTTTCCGTCTTGCATAACGGGAACCAGACGGATCGGTTTTGACTCCCATAGACTTCTATTAGGACAGTAAGCAAACAGAATGCCTTTTAAAGGCTTCCGTTTTGCATTCCGCCATAATACAAGTCTATGTCCAGAAGAACAGATCCGTCCCTCCTTCAATCTCATGGATTCCGTTATTTTCCGTTATAACAGAAAGCCATAATGGAATCCATAACGCTAGTGTGAACCCACCCTAACGGAAGCGTTTTTTCTGATCCCTGCTGGATTAGGCAAAAATGCAAGTGTGAATGTAACCTAATGCTACATTTAGTTGTAATGCCCACCACTGCTCCTGCACCCTCATGCTGGCACGTGTGCCATGTGACTCATCCCTCCTCTCCTCCCCTGCCAGAGGCCCAGACCTGCTTGCCTCTGTCTACCAGCAGCAGGTCAGGACGCTGGTGTCCCACATGGCTTCCCAGCCAAGGCCTTCCAACCTGTCTCTAGTTTCCTCCAGCCAATGGTTGGTTACATTAACCAGTATTTTAAGAACCTTCCCCTATGGGCGGGTGCCTGAGGTGTAAGTTTCCTAGCTTTCTAGTAACCAGTGAAGGTGTGCCTCTTATTTTGCCTGCCTATGTATCGACCTCTGCTTGATTACGATCTCTGACCCTCCTCTGCCTCTCCTGACGTTAGCCTGTTTACCGTATTGATCCTTTGCTGTCTGCCCTGACCTTGAATTACTTTCACATATATTCACACGAAAACTGCCTGCCCTGGCCACTGCCCTTTTCCTACCTACAAACACTGTCTAATTCCTCGGTTCTTTGCACCGGTGACTCTGGGCCTTGTGAGTTAGCTGCCAACCACACTGGGACTACTCCAAAAGGTAGTGGCCTGGTGGCTCCCCTGCAGTGAAGGCCAGATCCCTATATAGGGGTTAAGGGGTGACTGTGAGGAGAGCTCCCTTAGTTCTAGCCCATAGTCAAACCAGTTGGTTGGTGCAGTGGTTCCACACCCACTGCCCGTAACACATTTCCTCTGTTATAGCGCTGCAGATTAATTAAACACTTGCTTCTGGGTTCCCCCAACAGATTATGTAACAAGGTGTAGATGTTTAGTTCTGATGTATGTTCTGAGGTTGCTATGTAGGAGATGAAGTTGTTATCCCATTGGTGAGAAACTCCAGCAGCATTTCTATGACTTTTATATCCCTGTCAAGGTTGCTGGACAGTGTACTCCTGGAAATGCTGGGCTGCCCATTAGTTCAAGGGTTCATTTGGCTGCCAGCGAGAGGCTAGGCAGGGAATATGGGTTAGGAGAACCAGGATTGTCAGGGTTTCCTACTGCTGTGACCCTCCCGAGCATGTGCAGTGAGGCAGGCAGGGCATGCTGCATCTAAGGCCTCATGCACACGACCGTGTGCCGGCCATGAATATGCTGCAGACCGCAAATAGCGGTCCTCAATGCACGGGCACTGTCTGTTTGCCTGCTGTCTGTGTAGGTGTAACAAATTGCTCTAATGGGGTCTGTGATTCGCATCAGACGGTCCCCACCGCAAAAAAAAGTAGAGATACGGACAGAAAACCCACCGAAGCACTCTGTAGTTCTTCAATGGGCTTCCGATCCATGCCTCCGTGCCGCATCGCACCGTATCTCCCGGATTGCGGAACCCATTGAAGTGAATTGGTCTGCATCCGTGATACAGTGTGCACACGGCCGGTGCCCATATATTGCGGAACCCGCTGTTTGTGGACCTCAATATGGGCACGGCCGGCACACAGTCGTGTGCATGAGGCCTAAGTCTTCAACACAAAACAGCACTAGCTGCATTGTAATGTCAGCAAACACCAATTTAGGCTACATGCACACGACCTTATGTGTTTTGCGGTCCGCAAAAAAAAAAAAATGGATGGCATCCGTATGCCATCAGTTTTTTTTTTTTTTTTTGCGGATCCATTGTAACCATGCCTTAAACGGACAAGATTAGGACATGTTCTATTTTTTTGTGGGGCTGCGGAACGGACATACTGATGCGGACAGCACACAGTGTGCTATCTGCATTTTTTTGCGGACCCATTGAAGAGAATTGCTCCACATCCTATCCACAAAAACAACGGAACGGACACAGTAACATACAACGTTCGTGTGCATATAGCCTAATCTGAAGAACGTGCCCATGTAAAATACAATATAGACTCCCTGCCCCAATGTTGAACATAGGAGGACCATTAACCTGCTTGTACTAGATTGTAGATTAAGTGAAATTTTAGTTAGTCTGAGAAATGTTTTTCTATACTCTATTGTCTGTTCTCCCAGCTATCTGCATTTCACCTCTCAAAGCATGTATATGACCTCAGCAGAATGTAAAGGGGGTTTCCCACTACTAAATAAAACCCCTATTGTTAGACATCATCATTCCCTGATAAAACCATTCTTGGTAATATTTTTGTACCGAGCTGTTCCTCCAGCATCCTTCAATCTTGTGTCTGCGCTCATGTGAGCTCTAGTATCTTACTGTGTGCCAAATGAAGTTACATGTAGGAAAATGAAATGTGAATGGCGCCTGTGAATATTAGTACAGGAAACAAGATCTTATTACTGCAGCCAGACAATGGAGCACATATAGCATTCATTGCCGGTGGCACTGACCTGAGACAGCCAATTACATGGCAGAAAACTATTGGAAATTTCTAAAAGGAATCTGTCACCAGTTTTATAGTGTCCTAAGAGCAGGATAAGGCCTCATGCACACGACCGCGGATCCGCAAAACACGGATGGCGTCCGTGTACATTCCGCAATTTGCGGAACGGCACGGACAGCCATTGCTATAACTGCCTATTCTTGTCCGCAAAACAGACAAGAATAGGACAGGTTATATTTTCTGGGGGGACCACGGGACGGAGCAACGGATGTGGACTGCATACGGAGTGCTGTCTGCATCTTTTGCGGCCCCATTGAAGTGAATGGGTCCGCATCTAAGCCGCAAAAACTGCGGCTCGGATGCAGACCAAAACAACGGTCGTGTGCATGAGGCCTAAATTGGTGAAAGAACTCTATAGCAAGACTCTGGGTCACTTTCTTAAATTGACCCAGCCCTTTTTCTAACATCTGTATTGAGCAGCTCCAGCAATGGAGATATTCAATATACAGCGCAAACCGATAAGTCCTGATATTCATGAGGTCCTCTTACTGCTGACCGCTGTAGGCCAATATATGTAAATCTGCAGGCGGAGGGCCAGGGCCTCATGAATATCAGTACTCATTGGCTTGTGCTGTGTCTTAAACATCTATATTGCTGAAACTGTCCATTATAAGTACAGCAAGTCCTTGAGGAGCCGGAGCAGAGGATGGGAGTGGTGGCGGCACTGACTATGTGTCAGATGTGTCATTTAAGCCAATGTGACCACTGAGGCCTGTGATTGGCCGCAGCGGTCTCAAGACCAAGTCGCTTTCTGTTTGAAGTTGTGGTGGGACCGCAGATAGTTGGCTGGTGTTTATGTTAGGACACCAGGGGTTATAGGCATTAAAGAGAGTAACACAGCATTTTGCTATGGGAATCTGTCACAAGTTTATGTTGCATTTAGGGCAGCAAAAACTAGAGATAGATTCCCTTTAAGAGCTATTTTAAATATCATTATTACGGAGTATGCCATCAATTTAAATAACATTTAGATGACCCCATAGTAAATATCATAATTCTCAGGAGAAATAAAAGAGGAACTGCACACTATAGAGTTCTGGAAAAGACAAGCCAGAATTGTAGGAGAGCTGGTGGGTCTTCTATATGGCTGCGGCTGCGCAGCGACATCAAGGTATCGAAAAGTCACACAACAAAATATTAGAGCTGTAAAAAGACAGAAAAGTCATATGCGACTTGCATTGTGGCATATGATGGCAAAGTGGCACGTGACCTGCAATGTGCGACCACAATTCCGTTAGTGTTGGGTTCTTTGCGACTGTCACAATCACAGCACGACCCCATGTTGCCGTGTAGCTCCAGCCTACGCGGTGTCACTATCTTACGGTAGCTCAGGTTTGCGGACACAGGAAGCAGTACTGTTTTCCGTCTTGTAATTATGGGGCTGTATTTTGTGCCTTCTATTGTTTCCAGGCAGTGCTATGCCAGTTGTTCTGTGCTCTGCTGTACTCTTCCAGCTCAGTAATTATCATGTATGCAGACATCCAAGCTCTACAGTTGTAAATGAACTCAAATTATCCACCGACATCCCCCCTTTTATTGCTTTGGGCTGATGTATTTTTTGTGTGTATACAATTCTGGGAAGCACAGTTGGATGAACTTGATGGCATGGGGACATGCTCGTTAGAGGACGAGGAAGGGGAGGGGATGGAGAAGGGTTAATAATAGGTATTTGACACTTGGCTTATTGTCTTATTGATAACATAGCTGCAAGCCTCTACGAAATATAATGGCGTAGATGCACCCTTCACATGTAGTAGACTCTCTGCTGGAAGCAAAGTCCAGACCGTAACATGACGATAAAGCTGACAGCATCCAAATGAACCAAGAGACTTCTTCTTTATTCAAGGCAATAAAATGCAATAGTTGCAAGCCTTTCTTTTAAAGATTTTGTCCTTAAAATCTTATCAAAATGTAAAAAATGAAATATATCTATGAAAGGTACTTATGCAATATATGTATTTCAGTAAACAGCCCCACTATACTTAGGCTCTCTCAATAACAGCACATGTTAATGTCTGGGATGAAGCGACCCTCCTCATATTACAATGGATTCTCACCGTCATTCATTTCATCCAGTATATTTGTGTCGGCCAGTTCCCTCATCGTTTTTTTCAGCGCTAAGTAATAAGAATCAACTCTTCATGATTTCCATTGCCTTAGGGCTCATGCACACAAACGTATATGGTATTCTTTCCGTGTCTGTTTTTTTTTTTTTGCATTTTTTTATTACATTTCACATGCATGGCAGAACAATAGCTTTATATGTAGATAGAGTGCTCCAATATATTCGCGATTGTGCAAATCCGCACTAATGATGTGCATATTTTTTGCGCAATACATGCAACGTCACATTTTATCAGGTCTAAAATGTGCATTAAGTATTGTTGTGACATCACAGCACTATGTCTGTAGCATGTATGTATGTATGGACAGCAATATGTTCTACATCTTCGCGAATTCTCGAAGTGCCTATATTCGCGATAAAAAATTTGAGATTAGAATATTCGCGATCAACACTACCCATAGACAAAATCAAGCATGGCCAATAGTAGCTGGAGGGGTAAGGGACTAAGAAGAGATCATCCATCACTGGAAGGCAATTCAGCTTTTCCATCATTGACATGGCATGCATCAATTTCACTTTCTGCTTCAGGCAGCAGAGAGGCGAGAAACCCCCTCCCCCTCAGGAGAATGGTATCTAGATCATGAATGAGCTGGACTTGGGAATCGGAAGTTCATTACCATAAAGCCTGCTGATGGACAATAATATAAAATAATTACCAATATTTTATGGCTGACTCCCTTTTACTGTACCTGCACATGTGTATTAAATTTTGCAAAAAAAAATCCCCCCAAAACGCATGTATCCTAGAGAACTCTTTTAAAGCATAAATTGAGCTCCTACAATGTATGGCGAAATCTGGGACCATGTGGAGCTAGATTACAAAAAATGTTGGACTACTGGGCACTGCATTGGTTACCCAGGGTCCACCGTACGTTACACAATCCCCTGTTCTGCTGGTGCCCCCCATACAGTTTTGTACTGTAATTCAGTGTACAAATAACTATATCACTCAGTGCCTAATTATATCCATGACAATATGGTGTCCAAATAACAGTGCTGTACTGTGTCCAGATAACACTTCTACCTTCCACCACCATGCACTGTAAAAATAATATACTGTACAGTTCCTACCATATGTAGCATTTCTTGTAGCAATTTCTTAAAGGGAATCTGTCACCAGTTTTATGGTGTCCTAACTAAGGGCAACATAAATAAGTGACTGATTCTCTTAGCAAAATGCTGGGTCACTTTCTTTAATTGACCCAGTCAATCTGCCAACATCTTGTATTGAAAAGCTCCAGCTCTTAATATTGAGTCCTGAATATTCACTCATCTGCTTGACTGACAATTCAGGCAAAGAGCGTTGTGATGACATCATTGAGCTGATTGCCTGAACCTTCACACTCCCGATGCTGCTAACTGTAGCTGTCTGTGCCTCTACCAAACACTCCAAGGCTACTGCTTATGCCCGCAAACTGTGCCATAGCCTGTAATAAAGCTGCGGAGAGGTGGTTGGGCAGGGTGCTACTGCAGTCCCACGATCCCGGCCAACAGACATAGAAAATGTGAAGGAAGAATGGGGTTCCACAATGAGACCAATTGACCAAATAACGGCACCATACTAATTTCATGGTGTTCTTACAATTTCTAAATAGAACTGCTTTACAATTAAAGGGGCTTTCCAGGTTATAGATATTGACAGATTGGTGGGACCCCACCGATCAGCTGTTCAAGTTAATGGAAGCTGAGCTGCAGAAACCAGGCATGACCACTACATCGAGATTGAAGCTGTGCTTCTGACCTGATCTGGCGTGCCAGGGGTTGGACCCCCATGATCTGATATTGATGACCTATCTTGGGGATAGGCCATTAATATCTATAACCCAGAAAACCCCTTCAATACTAAAATTGGTGGTGGTCCCAAGCCTCATGCTAGGCCATCTGTAGCATCTCCCTCAGCTGGGCTAGTTGATGTACCCTGTTGGGCCCCACTGGTTGTACAGAGCTAAGACCTTTCCTGCAGGTAGCAGTGGTTGAGCCTGTACTGTTTGAATGATGGAAATGCTGAGAAAGTCTTACCAAGATCCTTTTTGACCTGTCTTCAGACATCCGTATTTTTTGGAGTATCCATTTTTTGCGGACCACAAAATACTGAAAGAGACATACAGTTGTGTGTAGGAGGCCTTAAATAGACGTTTGTATGCACCCAGTAATCATTGCAAGCCATTTAGCTAGGAATTATAGGAACATTCTTAAAAAGCTGTGTTATCATCAGGGCTATACTTAGCTGAGTATTAAGAATTTTGCCATTAAATCTGATCCTATCCATAAGTTTAAAATAACCCACAGCTTCAAGGAACAAACCACAGCAGTTGCCATTTGCCTAAATATAGACGGTGGTTTTAAATAGCAGCCTCAATTCCACGCAGACTGGAGGAGATAATAAATATGACAGCTCTGCTTCTCCGACACACTGGAGATGTTCTCCTGAATCACACAATGATTAATGGCGTCTTCTAGAAATTCTGCACAGTAATATTCAATAGACAGGGGGGTATTGTGACTGCAGTCTCCGGTGTGCTATGTGTCTACAGAAACATACTGAAATGTGCTGTGGGCTCCTACCATCGTCTTTAGCTCATATTAAATGAAAAATATACATGTATCTACTACATTGCTACAATAATCCGGAAAATCTGTGAACATTGTCACTTTCCATTTCCTGGTAAATAGGACCTGTCCGTTTAAAGGGGTTCCCCAGGACTAGAAAAAGATGGCCGCTTTCTTTCAAAATGGTTGTGTGCAAACAATGGACGGGTGTGGTGCTCTTTTTGGAATAGACAGCCACATTTTTCTAATCCTGCACAATTCTTTGAATTATGCAGTTTGCAGGGGATGGCTACAGGGCAGTAGATGAAGTTGGGCTTCTTTATGGCATGGACCCCTTACAACAGGCTGCCCAATACATGAACAGAGGCTATGTGGAGGCAGGAGGCAGTTTAATTTACCCCAATGTCCTGATTAACAGTGTTACGTTTTGACTAGAAATAAAAATACATCAACAACTGCATTGTGTGAACAAGGCCCTTATTGCTCAGCTCACAAAATGGATGTTTAATACAGGGGTTGTCCACCTTTTATTAAGTGATGGCCTATCCTCAGGATAAGCTCTCATTAGCTAATCGGCAGGGGTACAACACCCCAGACCCCTACCAATCAGCTGTTTGGCACAATCTCCGGCACCAGAACCATACAGCTCCGTCACCGCAGGGTTTGAGATTTCAGACCCCAGCCGATCAACTAGTGATGACCTATCCTGAGGACAGGATATCACTTAATAAAAGCTAAACAAACCCTTTCACAGCCAAAAATGTATTAAAACTAGCAACAACAGGTATGAACCTGAGCTCCAGTATAATACCCATTGCTAAGTTCCTACATGGCATTGTGCAGTTTTTTTTTATTATTATTGATATGCAATATAATGTAATACCCTGTTGGTGCACAGTGGAAAGGCTGGTAGATTAACGGCCTGTTTATATGGGAAGGATGAGGAAGCGGGTTCTAGATTAGCAAAAATGTGAATACATCATCCAAGAGCTAAATTCTAAATAATGTAGCTCAGTTTTCTAAGTGTTAGTGTACCATGTAAAGAGAACAGAAGCTTACTTACCTGCTTCCCGGCGTTGGCTCCCCGCTAATTCTCCTCCCGGCCTGTGATGCTACGCTGGACACTCTCGCTGAAAACCAGTTTGACACCACCCGCAGTCAATCCTCTTGCGTCATGTGACCATTTGTCATGACATAAGGGGAGCTGGTCACTGCCACAGCCAGTCATTGGCTGCAGTAGGCATTAAATTGGGTGCTCTCAGTGAGGGTGCCCAGTGGAGTATTGCAGGCTGGAAAGAGATGGAGCAGGATGCCAGTGCCAGGAACCAGGTGAGTAAGCTTCTCTTTACACGTTTGGCCAAATGGGGAGGTTTACCAACCCCCTCCCCATTCTTCCACAACCTCTTTAAAGAAGCTGTATCATAGGCTATAGAAACACTTGTGCATGCCTTGTCTAAAACTGTTTATTTAATTAGTTGATGTGTCATTTATGGGTTGTCTATCATCTTGAGTCCCGTCAATAATGGTTCCCCTGTTCAACCTACACTTTCCATTATACCTCTGACTTTGCAGAGACACAGTGCCAAAGTCTCATCCTGCTAAGGGCAGCGCTGTAATGCCACCGACGGGGCGGCCTCTTGTTTGTCTGCCGCGGTCCTCTGCGTCCCACCGTGGAACGCGGAAGACGCACGAACTCCGGGTTGTGACGCGGCGGCTGCGTTCCACGGTGGAACGCGGAAGTCGTCCGGACCAATCAGCGATCCCTTCTCACTTCCTGGCCCTATTTAAGGGCACTGATGAGGCAGCATGGCGTGCTGTGATTGTTGTCTGAACGCCTGCTGCCTCACGAACCTGTGTATGGGACTATCACCAACCGGACCCTTCTCATCCCCCTGCTGCCATCTGGAAGACGGACCCGCTCAGTCCTGATACTGGAGTCACCTGGGAGTCTCAGCCATCACACAGCTACTGCCAATCGCAAGTACCCTATCGGTGAAGAGAGCACCTCTCCTCTGCCTGCATGCAGGCTGATATAACTGTGTATTAGACTTACTGAGTACCCGCTCTTAACCCTGCCGCAGCCACTGCATTCTAGTGTTTCAACTACCAACCCACCGTCTATGAAGCAATAGTACTGTGTTGAATTGTGTTGTTTTTCCTTTGATCACGTGATGGTAGAATCTCAAACTCACCGTTGAGATTGTGAGTGACGCCTGAGATTCATATCTGATTGATCCTATTACTCCGCAGTTGAGATCCACTATTGTAAAAACTGCAGACGCGACAAGCGCATACAAGTGCTAGATCAGTGAGGTAGAACTGCTGCCCAACAAACTCACATTGCAGAGTCTCAGTGTAATCCTATCTGTTGTAGTTTCAGCCTGACTTCTCTGTCTCCTGCTTGTGTTTCACCCCGTCGGCTCTGACAAGTATGAGGCAGGGCGGATTAGTGTGTCAGTTTCTCATAGAATACACTGGAGATTCTGCACACAGTGCATACAGATAGTATAGACAGGCAGTGAGAGACAGGGAAGTTTTATAACTCTGCAGTATGACTAACCAATTATATCACTGCTCTCCTGGTGTCTTAGATAAGGCAGAAATTATATCTTCATTCATGGAAACAGGAATGGTAGGGACGGGTGCGGAGGAGAATGTCCGAGGAGTGATTTAATAGATCAGGGGTCGGCAACCTTTTTCGGAAGAAGTGCCAATTTAAACAAAAAAAAATCAAAGTTGAAGCGCTCAGTGTGCCGGGTAATACAGGAAAGTCTCTTATATTGCATGCAGTATAGTGGGCCGTACACTAATTATTGCGGTGAGAAGCGATGTTAATTTTGCTGAGAAGCAGTTATAGATCAAAGCTAAGCTTGTGGATGTGCGATCTAATTCTCTTTTTTCTTTTTAAATCAATACAGGAAAGTCATATAACACAAACTGTACGTGACCAAAAACTAATAATCAGTTTAACTTGCCACTCAATGCGACCCTTGTTCCTGACTTTCTTTGCAAAGACGATCCAACTTTAGTTCATACGAGGAGACATTTAGGTCCCTCTGGCAGTCACATATGGGCTCACTATCCTCCACACCTCCTAAAGTTGTCAGAAGCTTGCTCCCCATCCCCCTCCAGCAATCACATGTAGGCTCACTATCATCCACATCCCCTAAAGTTATCAGAAACGTGTTCCACATTGTCCCCTCATTTTCCTCAGTAGTTATAAGCAGACTCACCATTTTCTCAGCCCGCAAAAGTTGTCAGAAGCTTCCTCCCCATCCCGCCAGCAATTATATGCAGGCTCTCTATCTTCCAACACCCCCAAAGTTGTCAGAAGTTCACTCCACATTGTCCCCCCATTTTTTCCCAGCAGTTACATTCAGGCTCACCATTCTCCCACCCACCCAAAGTTGCCAGAAGCTTGCCCTACATTGTCCCCGCATACCCCCCATCAGTCACATACAGACTCACCATTCTAAACCCATCCCCAATTTAGTCACAAAGCTTCCCCCATTCCCCAAGCTCACTATCAACCTTCCATTTTACCCAGCACATCATCCCCTGCTGTCCCCTATGCCACTACTACACACTCTGTTGTTACCTGTGCCACTACTACTCCCATCTCCTTAACTGTCACCTGTGTCACTGTTACTCCCATCCCTGTCACCTGTGTCATTAATGCCATCTCTATGCTGCCAGCAGAACAGCAGTCGAGGAACACTAGCGGTACAGCAGCCAGCCAGCGCATGAGGTAGTGGAGTCTGAAGATGGCTTCTGTGTAGCGCATCAGCACTCGGCAAGCCAGCCAACGTGGAGCAGTGGGATCTCGTAGCTGGTTGGCACTGCGGGGCATGCACGACGGGCCTAGCAGACCCTGTGTAGCGAGTCTGAGTTTTTTTTTAAATTAAAGGTGCAGTGCATTGCGATGCAGTGTGCCTGCGTGCCAGTCATATTTGGCCTGTGTGCCGTCTCTGGCACACATGTCGGGGGTGCTTCTTTTATGTTGGCTTATAAATTAGATATCCCTGTAGCTTTTACATTTTAAAAATGGTCCTGGGGTTGCCATGTTGGAAACACACTGGGGGTCATTTATCAAACTGGTATAAGGTAGAACTGGCTTAGTTGCCCACAGCAAACAATCAGATTCCACCTTTCATTTTGGACAGTGCCTTTGGAAAATAAAAGGAGGAATCTGATTGGTTGCTATGGGCAACTAAGCCAGTTCTACTTTACACCAGTTCGATAAATGTCCCCCACTTTGTCCCTGTATTGTCGGTGTAGACAGTGCAGTAAGGTGTATGTGTTTCATGTCAGCTGCAGTGATAGGAAGTTCATTGTCAAAGAAATATGTTCCGTTCACATATAATATATAAAATTAAGTTCAATTTAATAATAGCCAAAACTATATATATATATATATATATATATATATATATATATATATATACACATATACACAGTACAGACCAAAAGTTTGGAGACACATTCTCATTCAAAGAGTTTTCTTTATTTTCATGACTATGAAAATTGTAGATTCACACTGAAGGCATCAAAACTATGAATTAACACATGTGGAATTATATACATAACAAAAAAGTGTGAAACAACTGAAAATATGTCATATTCTAGGTTTGGGGTGAGCTGGACCGCAGAGTGAAGGGAAAAGGGCCAACAAGTGCTAAGCATCTCTGGGAACTCCTTCAAGACTGTTGGAAGACCATTTCAGGTGACTACCTCTTGAAGCTCATCAAGAGAATGCCAAGAGTGTACAAAGCAGTAATCAAAGCAAAAGGTGGCTACTTTGAAGAACCTAGAATATGACATATTTTCAGTTGTTTCACACTTTTTTATGTATATAATTCCACATGTGTTAATTCATAGTTTTGATGCCTTCAGTGTAAATCTACAATTTTCATAGTCATGAAAATAAAGAAAACTCTTTGAATGAGTGAATGAGGTGTGTCCAAACTTTTGGTCTGTACTATATATTTATATATATATATATATATATATATATATATATATATATATATATATATATATATAGCCAGTAGAGAACATTAATTCCCCCCCTCCCCAAAACCAACATTGTTTAAAAAAAGATCACTAGTACTTTATCCCTCTATTTAGGACTGCACTGCATCTACAAGTCCTAAGCATGGCTCTATAAGACCCTGGCTTGCCAGGAATCTATAGTCTTTACTGTGTAGATGACTAAGGCTACATTCACATCTGCAGAGTTTGGCAAAGATAGCATGCAGGATTTTTTTTCTGTGCTTAAAAATAAAAAATTCTTAAAAGGGGTTTTCTGTGATTTTGATACTGATGACCTATCCTCAGGGTACATCATCAGTATCTGATCATTGGGGATCCGATACCCAGGACCCTCACTGATCAGCTGTTTAAGCCTGTGAGTGCTGCTGGTTTCTCCCTGCTTACCACGCACAGTGCCGCACATTGTAAAGTGGCTGTGCTTAGTATGCCAGCTCAGCAACATTCACTTCTATGGGGCTGAGCTGTTCTTGTTATGCACAGAGAAGGCTGCGGGAGCGCCGGTGCCTTCTCAACTGATCGGCGAAGGTCCCAAGTGTCGGACCCCCACTGATCAGATACTGATGACCTATGACAAATCCTGGAAAACCCCTTTAATAGAAAACTAATGGATCTCATCAATGGGATCTGTTTGGCTCCACTCCTGTCAGTTATGTGCCGGCACTGCCGTTATTTTCATCTTCTGCTCCTATAATGGGGCAGAAGAACAGAAATAGATGGCGCTTATGTGAAAGCAGCCTCGGCTGGATATTTCTCTCCAGATACAAGAAATTATTGCCGGATTAGGGATTTAATGCTAAATTCACTCACTAAATCTCGCTTTCTTTCTGGATTTTATTTCTTACTAGTGAGCAGTAAGTATTTGGAAAATATAGTATAGAAAAGCTCTCCCATTTATCTGCCTCACTTTTGACATGACATGCTGGGGTACACACTAAGGCCTCATGCACACAGCTGTTGCCTGGCTGTTCCGTGCATTATTGACCTCAACAACATTCCTCATCTGCTTAAACACAGATGTGAAACAGGCCTTATTGTAAAGATATTAGCCTACCACTGCACCCTACATGGCAAATGTTTTGATATTGAGTTGCTGCAGGTTACGTCCTGCATTGGAGCCATGTAATGTAGGACGCACAAGTGTCATTGGCAAGAACAATGGGCATCGTTAGTGTCATATGTCTTGACATGACGGTAAAAAGTCCAAATTGCCTCCACAAAAACAGTCCAAATAAGTACTGTATGCTTGAAAGAGGCTCATGTATAGTCGAAATATTGCAACTACTGGATTATTAATTATGGATAAAATGCTCTTCAGTTTTATTTCACACACACTTATATATATATATATATCCAAGGAGCTAGAGTAGTAGATGAAAATAAACTTTGGAGTGAAAAAGTAATTTATTGTACAACCTCTTTAATTCATATTCACTGTAGCTTGACTACAGTCTGAAAAAAAGGTTTTATTTAAAACAATAAAATGACAGACTTGTAGGATGTTTCGGACTCTTCAGATACCAGAGTTTCAGCAGTACTTACCCTTCTGTAATGTACATGCAGCTGAACAGGAAGAAACAGGAACACATTCACTCAAGACCTCAACAGGAGAGCCCGCAGCCATTGGGTGGTATCGCAATCACTGCCGAGATTGTGGAATCGTGGCGTTAAAGAAGGGTAAGTGCAGCAAGCCCAGGAGAGTAGCGAGAGGATAGTTGAAGTATTAGCAACAATGGTTATGGCAGTAGAGTTATGCGGACACTCTTCCGGGTCCAGGCAGTGATGAGGAAGGGCACATTTTTCTTCCCTTCAGAGCACACTTATTCAGGTAAAACTGAAAAATCAAACATAAAAAACAATGTAGTTATAAAAGAACATTACATCACACATAATGGCGCCAATGAAAAATAATAAGTGGCAAGTTCAGACCCCGAAACGAGGTTTTAGCAGCTATCATCATCCAAGGGATACCACATGCTACATTTGTGGCTACGAATACTACAAATACCAGCTATACTTGTTTCCAGTTCAATAGGCGCGCGCCTAACTAGCCAAATCATCTAAGCTAATCCAGCCTCCTGAACTCTCCCCTCTGATCACGTGGATATTCTCCGATCACATGACCAGGGATCACGTGGAACAAGGCGGAAGGTCCTAGATACATACTTGGCATCCGACCGCATGCAGACCGGATTATTCAAGTGAACCATAATCGGATCAAATGCCGTCTGGAGCAGTAAAGTACTCATGGCACAAAGTACTTAATATATATGTACCCACGCTAATGTCTTCTTTCAGCTACCGTATGCCCACTATAGCATATGCCCCTTTAGTGGAGCAATGGTATATAGTAAGCAGGCTGCATTAACCCTTTCCGATATCAACATTATCTCACACAAGAGATTGTTGTCTTACCTGGATACCCTGACCACCGGGAGTTCATCTAGTCCACGGTATCGCGGACCTATTTAGACTCATTTGTCCCAAACAAGAGCCCTTCAGCTCCAACGATCAGGCTCCTAGATACATCATCTATTTTCAGGAGCATCCAGTGACATTTTTTATTCTTTTATTATTTTTCATTGGCGCCATTATGTGTGATGTAATCTTCTTTTATTACTACATTGTTTTTTATGTTTGATTTTAGTCATCTATTGAAGTGGATCACACCACTACAATTTCCTGAATAAATATTTGATAGAATACTGTTCACAATACTCTTGTCCATCTGGTGCCAGGTAGTTGAGTACCCCCTACCACTTGACATATCTGCTTTTTATTCTCTCTGCGACCAGGGGTAGGTCGCAAGGGTTGTGCACCATGCCCAGCTGATATGAGAGGTCAGAGACACTGTACTACATTTTTTCTTTTGACAAATATAATTTCATTAGCTGTACAGGACCATGTAGGAGACTGCGTCTTATATTATAAGGACACAGTTTGTTTTTGAGGGGTGAGGTATGCATCTGAAACTTTTATTATAATGTTCTTTGTATAATGACCGGGGCTTCTAAATTGCCTATAGGCATTAGTTGGCTGGACACCCCTGATATAAAGCATTGGAATCACAGATTGCTTCAGTAACAGGCTGCTCCTCCATCTAGCACTACCATGCCTTCTATCATTTCCCGCTAACCAATGATTGTCCAGTGAGCCCAGCCCATTGGATCCAACAGAAAACATCCTATTCTAAAGTTGACTTATTAGACCTGTGCGTGCAATGAAAACAGCAAAGTTAATAATATAGGTAAAAGAAAACAAGCATTTGTATAACAGAAAGGAAGACCCTTTAAGACGTTTACTTTGGTGGGCCCGGGCTGATTGTGCAGCAGTGCTCAGACCAACTTGACAGAAATAGCATCTTTATATTCATCAGATCTGTGGTCTGTACAGATCACTTTTCAGTAGTCATCTTATTAACATCAGAGGCAGGAGTACAATGACATATATGATCTATATATACATAACACATGATCCACCTTTCATAATAGGTGATATTACAGCTTTCCAACAGACCCCTGTACAAATCACAAAACATGCCTAGAAAACTCTCTCATAGAAGTCAGCGAGTCCTCGCGTGTCTATTGATTGTGTCCATGGCCCATGGTGGCTTCTGTAAAGGAGATCTCTAAATGCTGTTACCAGGTGAGGCAAGATGGCACCCCCAATAATCATGTTCAGAAAATAAAATATACAAATATACTATAAAAAAAAATAAAAAAATAAAGACTTGAAAAAAAAAAAAGGAAATCTGTCATGTTTTTAACTGGCAGAAAAATGTATAGATGACACATTCCCTTTAATGCATTCATGTCATACAGTTGAAGGAAAACACAGAGTCAATGTGCTGTCTACCATGTCTATGCAGCCCTGGGCCTCAATATATAAATGTTATAAATTGTTAAAAATCCAATTCAGTAACATCAAGTACAGAGGCATTGCTAGGCCAAAACATCCAGTGCTTGAGCTTAATGGCTACCACAGATATAAGTGTATCCCCATCCTCGGAACGGCGATACAGTCGAATAGTATGGCGGGGCATGGGAGCCAATAGTGGACTTTCATAGACCCCAGACCAACTAAGCCTGAGGCCTATGCAACAGTGGTACAGCGCAGGCAATTGCGAAAATTATCAAGCTTCGAGATGACTTCATCAAATCAGGTGGCCTAATGACATCATTGCGCCGCCTTCCTTGTGGCATGCTTCACAGATGGCATCATGAATGGGACTTAGGTGAGTAGTTCTTTATTTAGTCACTTTGGGAGAATATACAGATGGGGTGGTCACTACAGGGGGCATTATAAGAGGAGAGGGGCATATTATAATAATACAGTAATATAGAGGGACACATTATACCCATGCAGTAATACCGAGGGGCACATTATAACTACAATATAAAGTGCACATTATAACTATATAGTAATATAAAGGGGCATATTATAACTATACAGTAATATAGAGTGGTGCAGTATAACTATAATATAGAGGGGCCTTATTACTATTGGAGCACTTTATGAGGGGGATGTATTACTACTGGGGACACTTTAGGGGGCTTATTACTACTGGGGGAAGTTTAGGGGCCCTAGTACCATTAGGGCCACTTAAAGGTAGCTTTATCACTACTGAGGACACTATCGGGCATTATTATTATTATTGGGCAAAACATGGAGGGCATTGCTACTAAAGGGGCACTATCAGGGAGCATTATCACTTTAGGGGGTCACTATTAATAATGAGAGCACTTTGGGAGAGGATTACAATTGGTGGCACGTTTGGGAGCACTTACTAGTTGGTGGAGACTATCTGTAGGGTTCTGTTATTTCTTCAAAATAGCATTTTGTAGGCATAGGGAGCACAGTGGGGGTTGCAGCAGGAAAACACTTTTTGGACACCAGGAGGGGGAGGAAGATAGAAAAGTGAGGAATCTAAGATGTCTGTGTGGCAAACTGTTCAGAGACAAGACATGGCTGAAAGAAGTCAGCATGGTAATCTGGGCCGAGTGGAGAAGATATGAAAAGAGAACTTATATAGAGAATGCATATAAGAGGTATGTGGTGCTGTATACTCCTGAATGTAATGTGTATCCAAATATGCCATTAGCACTGGAGCGGGGTTTGGGGGAGGTTGGCTTGGGAATTTGGCACGTATACATTGAAACTTGGGCCACAGATTTTTTTTTATACAACGCCCCTGATCAAAGGTGACCTTGGGCTATATTATCTGATTGCAGCATACTGTATAGCCACCTCACTAGCTGTCACTGCACAGGCTATTGTATATTATGTGGAAGTGCATACTAGGCAGAAAATCCTATTTCAGGGCCATTTAAAAAAATTCTATTGCATATCAGTTCTTTTTCCGGCCCTGGTTTCATTAGACTGACCTCATCCTAAAAAGGACACCACTAGGTTTTTTGATATCTCGGCCCTATACATAATTTATAAATGCAAATAGACAGGTTTCCTTCAACCACCCCTCCTCTTGCTTCTGTAGAATACAAGGGTTGTAGCTGTCTCAGAACAAATGTGCTTTCCAGTTTTTCCCCATGTTAGGAAATAGACTCATTACTGGAGAGGGAACACACACATGCACACGGCTAGCTCACGGAAAGCAGGTTTGTGCAGAGCAGCTGGGGCCCAGAGCCAGAAATCCCATTAAAATAAGCCCTGCTATTTCCAGACCTACATAGAGCTTTGCAGCATGATTATATTCAGTCATCTCATTCAGAAAGAGAAGGCAGCCTGTATACCATGAGAGCTGGAATAAAATAATTTCTGCTCCTTTCAGTTCCCAGGAACCTGATTAATAGATAATCTGAAATGTCTTCCATTGACATTGGGCTGAACACATTTTTGCGCAGTTTGCAGGGGCGATGCATATTGTATAGAGCAGTGAAATGAATGTGAGCAGAAGCACCAGACATGCTGTATCTAGTCGTCTAAGATGTCATTCAGTAAATGCTAGAAATCATACTGTTTAAAAAAAATGACCTAAACACACATTAGCTCTTCCATGCATTGTCCTGCTGTGTCTAATGTATGCATCAGGAGAATGATTGTTTGATATATGGTGCTTTCACTAATTAGCATATTAGGACGAACTATGAGATTTTTCTGTGGTTACCATGGAAATCAGTGATCGCTATGGCCTCTGCAATCTTCATCAGTATGTATATTGAGCAACAATCCCACTTGTCTCACACATCAGCAGGTTTAATATTCACATTAAAATACTGTACACTATTAGCACTATTCCTCCATAGAGGGCAAGGTAGGACTGGTCCACCAGAGTACCAAAAGTTCCTCCGGTGGTCCCAAGCTCTGACATAATAATAGACCCCAAAATAGGGTCCCTAAGGTCTAGCAAAAGGCATTTTCATTGGGAGCCCACCTCAGAACCAATAATCAAAATATCTTATTAATTCATATCAATCATAAGTTCGGCATGTGCAATAATAAAAACAAGTACTTAAAAGTGGACATGCATATGTCCTGTATACGCAGAGGGTGGGCCCTCAACGATTTCCCCTGGTAAGCCCAAGGGACTTAAGTCCAAGCTGGTTGGGAATGCCTTTGTCTCTCAGAAGAAAATATATACCTTCTCACTCGAACACATTTCCACATTTTCAGGTCCTTTGCTATGGGTTACCGTTGATCTTGTATGGTGGCGGTACCACCCAAGTTGTACCGTGGAACCTCTTATGTGATTAAATTCTGCGAGGGGATGGTAAATGTGATTTCACTGTTATTAGGGCAGAGCTCCATAGGAACGTCGCTGTGACAGGCATCAGAAATTTCAGAAGGTCCGAGGCTGCCATAGCAACTGAATGGCTCCCTCAATCTCAATGTAAGAGTCCCAAGAGTGCTCCCAGGATATCACCACTCTGATGCCTTGGTCAGAATTGACCATGGCATCTAAGGGGTTAAAAGCACGATTGCCGTTCATGGATTTTGCCTCCAGGTTTCTTCTATTTAAAGCAACAATCTTTAAAGATCAGACATCCATCATACATGAACGGTGGATGTTAGAAAGGGGATAAATGTTACTGAACTGAAATGTTACTCAAAATCACAAAAGTATCTCCCTCATGGTGTAGCAATTTGCAATTCTTCCCTGACACAGGGGTGTAACTGTTGTAACAAAGCTTGTCCAGGAGTCAGCAACCTTCGGCACTCCAGCTGCTGTGAAACTACAACTCCCAGCATGAACACTTGCTCACCTATTCTTGTAACCCCCATGGAGGTAAATGGGGGATTCTGGGAGTTGTAGTTGTAGAACAGCTGGAGTGCCAGAGGTTGCTTATCCCTACTCTAGTTAGACCTGCTTTCATAGTCCAGTTTCAATTTCCATGTGGCTAGTATCTTCACACAGGACTGTCGCCTTCCCAACTGTATCGTTAGTCTCTAGATCCCTCACGATTTCCTCCTCTGCTGCACATTTACTGGAAAACCCTACTTCCAGTGGCAGGAAGGACAGGCCCTTTTTTAAATCAGTCAATAGGTCCACATGAGAAGCACGGCATTCCTACACCGGGTTTCAAATTGGTGCAGATTTAACCTGGTACGGGTTTCCAATGCTGGGTAGTGCATGTATCTGGCGTACACTCAATCAGGAATGCCTCTGCACAGATAGTCATGAGAGTGTGGTCCTAGTTGTGATTGACTGGTTGATGGGCAAGAATTTAACAATCTCTATAGCAGCCATAGTGCATGAGGAGGCTTGACCATCATGGGTTGTCCCTTCCCCATTCTGATCTAAGGACTAAGAAATTGTATGTAAAGCTAGTAGTAATGCCAATTATACCTATGTAGCGTTACTGACACTGTGTCGATAAGTAGGCTACTCTTTGTGCATCATTTGGCACTATCCGGATAGTACAGCACTGCGTGCAATGTTTGTGTAGCCATAGTATGTCTCAATGGACACAATTTGGCTGTATGTAGGCATATTATAGCCGTTTGTGCACCTTATGGCATTATCTGGTACTCTGAGCAATGTATAGCACTACATTGGCACAAAATGTATTATGTCAGTGTGTGCTCTAAGTGGAAACTGTATTGGCACTGTATGAAATTGAATAGTCACTGCGTCGTACTATCCTGGCACTGTGTGCGCTATTTTCCGAGCATCTTATGGAACTATTTATTCAAGGGCTGTGTTGTATTATGGCATTGTATTTATATATAATTTTCATGTTTGTACGTATGCATATATCTGTGTAAGTGTATGCATATATGTATTTTACGGTATATAGGCAGGTAATGTACTTATTTATATCAGGTGTGCCAGTGGCATGGCTTGTTAGTTTCTGCTTTGTGAGATATTAACCATTCTATATAAATATAATTTGTCTTAGCAAAGGGAAATAAATTTAAGACAGGTTTGGCATAGCTTTAGTTTTAACACACGTCAAAATCACAAAATTTATCACAAAAGCCCCATAGGATTTTAATAAAAATGTCTTAGACATCACACATGTATTGATAATTATTGCATAATAATTTATTCAAAATGTTGCCAAATGTGCTTAAGAATGTATTATAAGTGGACAAAGAGAGCACAGATCTTTTTATACACATCAGTAATATACCACCTACGTGACTATCCACCTAGGAAGGCCTGTAACAGCACCACTATTGTTCATGGCTGTGTCTGGTATTGCAGCGTAGCCCTATCCACAAGAGCTGTAATACCAGACACAATGGGGCAGATTTACTAATTGTGGTGCACTTTATACTGTCTAAGAATACGGATCACAGTCTTAATATTAGACAAATTTACTATTCTGGTGCATGGACGTTTATAACTTTGGAGTATCATAAATCCTGACCCATATTTATGCTTGAATTCCCCAAAAATGTGTCCATGTGCCCAGAAAAATAAGTCTAAGTTTATGCCACCTATATAAGTTGCTTTACTTTCATTCCAAAAATGCACCAAAATTCTGGTGCATTTTTGGTGCACAGAGGTCGGTTTAGGCATGCCCCCTTTCCAGCAAGCCACGCCCCTTTCCTGTTAAGCCAAACCTCCTTTGATGGGAAAGCTTTGAAAGTATGTAAAACAGTTAAAGGTGATGCCAGTTTTTTGGCATTATGTCTGTGAAGGTTTTCATTCATATAGGTAATGGTATATCAGTAGTAATAAGTAAGAGCACCCCTCCACCTCTATTGAAGCTTGTTTTCTCCAACTTAAAGGGGTTCTCCGGGAAAGAAAAAAAAAATAATACTGAAAAAACATATTATAAATAAGCTCCTGAATGGCTTTAATTATTTATAGTGGCTATTTTTTTCTAGGGGACAATCAGTAAAGGAATTAAAATGGCCACTGTCAGATTCCTGGACATGGAATCCGTCCTTTCTAATGACACTGTAGGATGGCCTGTGTGAGAAGGCAGAGCACAGAGCAGGAGCCCTATGTAAACTCTGGTCACTGCCTGTATCAGCACAATACTATGTGCAGATAACAGCGCTCAGCTGTGTCCGTGTGCTTCAGAACAGAGCTCACCTAATCTCATACTCACAGGCTGAAGAGTAGGAATGAGGACCAGACACACTCTGCTGTGGGGGAGGAGTATCATTAGAAAACTGCACAAAATGTCCTGCTTTCCAGTGCTCATACAAGCAGAGAACAGAGCTTGCAAATGTCCAGAAATCTGACAGCGGCCATTTTAATTCCTCCACTAATTGTCCCCTAGACTATTATAAATAAAGGAATTTAAGAATTTATTTATAACAACATGTTTTTAAGTATTCATATATAATTTTTTTTTTCTTTCCTGGAGAACCCCTCTAACATGAAAACAATACAGCAGCTACACAAACATATGGCCCAGCTCAGAAGAGCCAACACCTGCAGTCAGGACTCATCTGTGTACTGTGGGGATTCGCTCTGGTAGACAGGACAAGCAGACGTAGTATAGAGGCAAAGACCAGTTTGTAACTCAAAAACTTCAGCGTTTTATTCACACTTAGGCCTCATGCACACGACCGTTGTTATGGTCCGCACCCGAGCAGCAGTTTTTGCGGCTTGGATGCGGATCTATTCACTTCAATGGGGCCACAAAAGATGCAGACAGCATTCTGTGTGCTGTCCACATCCGTTGCCCGTTCCGTGGTCCGCCCAAAAAATATAACCTGTCCTATTCTTGTCCGTTTTTGCGGACAAGAATAGGAAGAATAGGCAGTTATATTAATAGCTGTCCGTGCCATTCCGCAAATGACAGAACGCACACGGACGCCATCTGTGTTTTGCGGATCCGCAATTTGCGGACCGCAAAATACACAACGGTCATGTGCATGTAGCCTTATGGCAATAGAACAGTACGACAGTCCATTTGCAGTTTTAGTGTTCATTCACACCTAGACAGTTCATACAGCAAAAACAGTCACCTTTTAACCTGGGTGTTAATCCAAACCCGGTCGGTATAGCACAGGACAGAGCAGTCCTCCCAGATTCAGGCCTCCAGCCTGGCACAAGGCTCAGATCCAGAATGTCAGAGAGAGATCATCACCACCACCTGACACTGCTGGCTGTTTTTTATAGGTCTCTCAAAACCCGGCCTGGAACGTGGGGAGTAGTCACCCACCCAGCACTTTGGCTACTCCCAGTAAGAGCCGTCCCAGATCAGCTATTACAGCTATACCAAATAGCAAGGTGTCAAACAGCAACTGCTGCTGACACATGAAAACTGTCTCTTACTCCACCGAGGCCAGGAACCTTGGGGACACATACCTTCCGTCAACGACAGTCCCTTGCTACAGTACCTATATCTTAAGGACAAAAGACACTCATTTGATTGATAGGGCCAGGCAGGCATGATGATGTTTTCACTGCCTGGCCCTGTCAAAGTGCAGAGGGTGTGGCAGTTGCAGAGAGAGTGGAGCCTCTAGAGTAATGGCACCGCCCCCATTGCTCCTAGAGGCTCATTTGCATATATTAAAACATAATTTTTCTCCGCAATGCGGACACATATGAACATGGGACCAACACAGATGTCTTCACCTGTCAAGTGCACATGTAACAGGTCAGCCAGTTTCATAGGTACAAATCTGCTGACAGACATATTTACAGCGATTTTATGTAAATAGCTCCAGCAATAACCACCTGGCTACAGCGACTAGGAAGCAACTTTCAAGCTACTGAATACATTTCCTATGAGCAGTGATTTCACAGAGATTTTATAGCATTTTTTGAATGTGTGGCCTTATAGGGGTTATCCCATGAAATGTATTTCTATGCAAATAATTTAGCATTTCAAATGAAGGGTTATTGCAATACACAAGTTCATTTTTTTTTTACATACATTACATTTTCCCCTCCGGTAGCACCCCCTTCTGTTTCTGCTTTTGGTCCACCTTCTCCTGCATTCAGGGGTAGGTTAACATGCTCAGTAGCTTCCGAATAGCTTTGCAGGTGAGAAAAGGGTTAACAGAGCTAATTGCAATGCATTCTCCTAGATGAAGGTGCTTGATGAGCTGCTGTCCATCTACAGGAAGGCAAGCAAGTCCTCCAGGTATGTAAGTAAAAGAGTTTTCAATTCATGGGATAACCTTTTTAATATTAGCTCATGACCGACAGAGCACTAAAATCAGCAACCATGTGCCTGCCACATGAATGGGGTCCACGATCCGCATCCGAAAGGCTGCACCACAAAAAAGCACTGCTTCTGTGGGGTTCTATGCCTCTGTTCTGCACTGCACCTTCTGGATTGCGGATCCATTCAAGTGAATGGTTCCGCATCCGTGATGCAGTGCACAAACGGCCCGTGCCCGTATATTGTGGACCCACAACAGCCAACAACAGCCGCGTGGGCTCATGCACCAGGCTCTACAGCTCAGCTTCCAAAGAGGAATGGGCCTAAACCCAGGCTCTTTAGCTTCTATGTATTCTATGTAAATCCATGTAACATTACAGTTTGCAAAGAGAAAAATGACACAGTCGACAGGAGCCAGTGGCTCAGGATAGCATTCCTGTAGAGGCTCGATTGTACAAAAGCAGCACATGGGATATTTCTGAAGCCTATGATTGCTTCTGGACACAGTTTTCAGCAAAGTGGTCTATAGTAAATGGCTTAATTAGAAGCTTGCTGAAGCAGAAAGTCCACGACTATAACTGCACACAATGAGGGATTGTCTGTATCCAGAATGGCTGATAGGTAACACAATGCAATCAGTCAGTTGGTCTCGGAAATACAGTAGCACGGAGAAAGGGAAATCTGATCTGTTTTTATGAAAGTGTCACTTTGCATGGCTGAACACTGTGTGCAACCAGATAGCTGTGATGGTGTATTTCTGCAACGTGTATCCAGTCTCGCTGGACCCGGGCCTATAAGAAACTGCTAAATTATGGATCACAGGCCCACTTAACATGAGCATCTCTGGCAAACAATGAGCTAGTCTTCCACTGAGCAGATCCCTCCAGCGCGCTGATCTGCAGTCGCTCATTTAGATGAGTCATCTTTTACGGCAACAGCATTTTTGCACAGCACGCCTGGCTGAAGGAGACGTAAAACCTGCAATATGAAAGGCCATAATCTTTTAGGGTGTGATTCTTTTTTCCCACAGCTACTGTGCCTGCATATAATTATAATATGTTACAAAGAGCGAATACATTTCATACACAAGTGATTGAAAGCACTAAATGAAAAGAATTATTACACCCATAAACTGGCGGGAAAATTCTAATATACTAGGTCTGTGATGGCTGACAGTGATGGTCAGTTTGCAGTGTTCGCCAGCGAACACATGCGGGCTGCCATCTTTAGTAAGGTAGACTTGACTGTCCGGTGATGCACAGTTTAGCCTTACCTGTGCCGGGAGCCGGTCTGAAATCAAATGCAGTCACCGGGATCAGGCAGTTCCAAGAACAGCCGTTGGGGGCCTTCATCAGGCTGTTCTCAGAACTGCCTGCTCCAGGTGACTGCATTTGATTTCAGACCTGCATACTGCACAGGTAAGGGCTTACCTGTGCATCACCGGACGGGTGAGTCTACCTTACTAAAGATGGCAGCCCGCATGTGTTCGCTGGCGAACACTGCAAACTGACCATCACTGATGGCTAACCTCCGGCACTCCAGCTGTGGTAAAACTACATTTCCCAAAATGCACACTTGCTTGGCTGTTTTCAGAACTCTATAGAAATGAATGGAGCATGCTGGGAGTCGTAGTTTCACCACAGCTGGAGCGCCGGAGGTTAACCATCACTGTACTAGGTTATTACACCCACAGGAATGTAGAGCAGAGCGTATGCATTGTTTTGTGCATGTTGTAGCATTAATTGCTTGGAAGAAATGTATGCAGAGCACCATGACATTATCTGTATGTGCCTCATTCATAGCAGTACTATATTTTGTGTAATGCTTTCTAAACTGTTATTACTGGATCGTGCTCAGTGCCATGCTACTTGGTTTAAATCTCTTGTCCAGAGTCGTCAATCACATTTTTTTCTGAACAACTTATCCCAAAATCAGACAGCCAACATTTTTTACGGACAATTTGGAAAACCATAATGAATTATAAAGATTATTAGTAATAAATGTCTATAGCTCAATATACTGATAAGGGCTCGTGCACACAATATTTTTTTTTGCCCACATCCAATCCGCATTTTTTGCATGTTGGATGCAGAACCATTCACTTGGGCGCAAAAAATGCGGACTATAGATGAGCGAATCGAAGCTGACAAAGTGGAATTCGATCCGAATTTCAGGAAAAATTTGATTCGCACCGAAGCCGAATCTCCTCACGCTTCGTGATAACGAATCGCATTTTTTTCCTAAAATGGCTGCTGCAGGTGTTAGGACATGGAGCAAGGAACTCTGGGAAGGTGGTATCACCCATAATGCCATGCATGCAGCCAGCCAGCCCTGTGATGTCACAGCCCTATAAATAGCCTCAGCCATCTTGGATTCTGCCATTTACCAGTGTACTTACTGCAGGGACAGACGTCAGCAGGCGCTAGGGACAGTGGTAGAAAATACTTCATTGTGCTAAAAAACTATTTACAAGTGCAGGGAAAGATTATTCAAGGTGTAGGGAAAGGATAGGGAGGAATCATTCCACAGCATTTATGTTGAACAGGGTTCATTAGGGGAAGTTACAGCCTGGGTAAGAGGAACAATTCTATTACACCTTGCTGTGTAATTTGGGGATCTAAATTGCCATTATACAACTTTGTAATTCCAGTAAACCGTTCTTGTTATTGGGGTGCAAGTGCTGTTTGATACAGGCAAACAGGTATTATTACAACAAAACATTTCTACATCTTATTTGCCCTTGTGAGGTGCAGTTATATGTTCTAAAGCATTTGTTGGCTTGTATTAGTGGGAAAAAAGGGCTCATTAGCTGTTGTGTGGTGAAGTGCTAAAATGACAGCCCTTTTTGTCGCGTATTAGTGGCAAAAGTAAAATATATTTGCCAATTAGCAGTGCAGTTATCTGTTCTAAAGCCTTTTGTGGCATGTATTTTGTGGGGAAAAATGGCTTATTAGTGTGGTGAAGTGAGAAAATTGCCGACTTTTTTGGGGTGTTTTAATTTCTTTAAAAAAAAAAATTTGATCTAACAGTATGTCAGACAGAGAAGTGCCAGGCCCTGCACAGGGGAGTGGCAGAGGCGTAAATGTTTCTGGCGCAGGCAGAGGTCGCAGCAGACTAAGGGGCCATGGCAGCAGGGGTCACTTCGAGAGACCTGATCTCCCAGTGTCAGCTAGCAGTCGTGTCGTGACCAGCAACCCAGGGGTTCTTGAGTGGTTGACTCAATCTTCGACTTCATCGCTATTGACATCAGACACCCCCAGTCAAGAGTCAGTGGGGTTCGTCAGACACAACCCTTAGTTGGCATGACCCAGGAGCAGGCCCTGTGCCCTCAACAGTCCTCAACCTGCCTCTGTCCTTTTCTGTTCCCAGAGCCAGAGAAGTATTGTATGCTGTGGGCTCAACTCAACTATACAGTGAGGACAAGCTACTAGAAGACATTTAGCAGATACTGGCCAGCCAAGATGTGGAGGAGACATCCGCCGCTTCCTCCACTAGGCGGGCAAATAGTGATGAGGAGAGTGGCTTGAGAGCTGGTGTTGCGAGCGGTCAGGCTCCTGACCCATAGACGGTTGAGGAGGACATCACTGATGTGCAGACAGTACTCAGTATGATGTAGCCAATCGCACTTGGGAGCCAGATGACAAAGGGGCTTCATTTCCCCCCCCTTTATATAATAATGTAATATTATAAAATCCGGAGTCTCCATGATTTATCTGCAGTGTGGGGGTCCCGTGTGGCTTCTACACACTTTCAAACTAATTCTTCAGCGCGACGAATAGATGCTGGATGACCGGGACGCTCCATGACCTTCCCAGGAGCTTCTGTCGGGAGCAGCGGTTTATTTCTGAGACGTCCGTATAGTGCAGGGGGATTCCGAAGACACTCTCCATCTCCGTGCACCACAGGATGTCCTCCTTCCCATCCATGATGACTGGGAACTCCTGATGTTTTCCCTGACGAAGAGACCAGGGGCTGGTAATTATGGTTTGAATCTTGATGAACTTGGCGACTCTTCCAGGCTCCAAGCAATCTTAAAGCTTTGTCTTCTCCATTGTCTGTAGCTACCAGAGGCCTGTCCTATAGTATTGATACCCAAGCTGGACAGGACGTTGCGGTTTTGCAGCGACTTTCGAAAACTTAACCAGGTTTCCAAATACGATGCGTATCCCATGCCCCGGGTGGATGAACTCATCGAGAGGTTAGGACAATCCCAGTATTTTTCTGTTTTGGACCTCACAAAAGGGTACTGGCAGGTGCCCTTAACGGAGGCTGTCAAAGAGAAAACTGCCTTCATCACGCTTGAGGGGCTGTATCAATATAAGGTCTTACCCTTCGGTCTGCATGGCGCCCCCGCCACTTTTCAGCGACTAATGGACATTGTGCTTCGTCTGCATCGGTACGCTTTGGCTTACCTGGACGATACTGTCATCCACAGTACCGACTGGGAAAGTCACCTACCCAAAGTGCAGCTGTAGTGGACTCTCTTCTGAAAGCTGGCTTAACCGCTAGCCTAAAAAAAATGTGTGATAGGGTTAGAAGAGACTAAGTAACTGGGGTATGTCATTGGCGCGCGGAGTCTTCAAACCCCAAGTGAACAAAATAGAGACGATACGTAATTGGCCCAGACCTGTCACCACTAGGCAAATAAAGTCATTCTTGGGAATGGTGGGCTATTACATGAGGTTTGTTCCCCACTTTTCTACTCTAGCCGCACCCTTGATGGTTCGCTGGGATGATCGGGCGGAAGAGGCTTTTGCCGCTTTGAAGTCGGCCCTGTGTGGGTCACCGGTTTTCAAAAGAGGTAGGTGTTTCATTTTTGTTACTAATTTTATTTTTATTATTTTGCCCCCTCTGTATATATATATCCATTTTGTCCCCTCTGTATATATATCCATTTTGCCCCCTCTGTATATATATATCTACATTCTGCCCCCTGTATATATATATATACATTTTGCCCCCTCTTTATATATATTCCATTTTGCCCCTTCTGTATATATATCCATATTTCCCCCTCTGTATTTTGCCACGCTTGCAGTTTCTCTGGGCAACATGTTGCTGTCATGGCATGTGGCGGCAGTGTCTCGGCTTTTGCTGTGTGCTCCGTGACATGGTTGCCACACATTCTGTTGCCTGTGGTAACGTGTTACTTGTTGGCTGTTGTGTGTACTTCCCCTTTTAGTGGTATCCTCCCTCTGTCTGGTGCTAGAAGGGTTAACTCCCTGACTGGGTGTGGCCACTAGGGTAATATCCCCTGTGGCTCCCTTGCTGGAGTAAGTTGTAGTTCAGCTGTCGTTGGTGCTGGAGCTCTGCTCCAGTCCAGGGTGCTCTATTTGCCCAGTCCTTGAGGGCCACCTTGTAGGACATCGATGTAATCTGCAATGTCATCCCTCTGTTTTCTCCTTGTCCTTTCCCTACCTTATCTGTTGTTTGTTTGGTGAGGGTTTGATTTGGGGATTTGTTGTTATGTCTAGTTTGTTGATACATGTCTGGTGTGTTGTTTGTGTTGTCCCGCATGTATGCTAGACATTCCCTTGTCTACCTTTGGAAGGGGGCTTAATTTTTGTTACTAATTTTATTTTTATTATTTTGCCCCCTCTGTATATATATCCATTTTGCCCCCTCTGTATATACCGTATATCCATTTTGCCCCCTCTGTGTGTGTATATATAGATATACATTTTGCCCCCTCTGTATATATATATATATACATTTTGCCCCCTCTGTATATATATATATACATTTTGCCCCCTCTTGATATATATTCCATTTTGCCCCTTCTGTATATATATCCATTTTCCCCCCTCTGTATTTTGCCACGCTTGCAGTTGCTCTGGGCAACGTGTTGCTGTCATGGCATGTGGCGGCAGTGTCTCGGCTTTTGCTGTGTGCTCCTTGACATGGTTGCCACACATTCTGTTGCCTGTGGTAACGTGTTACTTGTTGGCTGTTGTGTGTACTTCCCCTTTTAGTGGTATCCTCCCTCTGTCTGGTGCTAGAAGGGTTAACTCCCTGACTGGGTGTGGCCACTAGGGTAATATCCCCTGTGGCTCCCTTGCTGGAGTCAGTTGTAGTTCAGCTGTTGTTGGTGCTGGAGCTCTGCTCCAGTCCAGGGTGTTCTATTTGCCCAGTCCTTGAGGGCCACCTTGTAGGACATCGATGTAATCTGCAATGTCATCCCTCTGTTTTCTCCTTGTCCTTTCCCTACCTTATCTGTTGTCTGTTTGGTGAGGGTTTGATTTGGGGATTTGTTGTTATGTCTAGTTTGTTGATACATGTCTGGTGTGTTGTTTTTGTTGGCCAGCATGTATGCTAGACATTCCCTTGTCTACCTTTGGAAGGGGGCTGGTTTCCCGGAGGGGTGAACCATAAGCCTGTATGCAGAGCTGCCCAGGGCTGCTATGCACCTTGCGGCATGGGGTCCAGGCAGTATCTGGTGTGCTGGATACCTGTGTGTGTGTGCTGTTTGTACGGTGTCCTATTTGGTGTGTGGGCTTCTGTACTTATGCACGGGTTCCAGTCGTGGTGGCTGCGGCAGGTAAGTGTGTTTCTGTGTGCTTACCTGCCATTCTAGTTACTGTATACAGTCTCCTTCTTTTCCCTGCATCTAGGCCATTTGAGACTCCTGTCCTTCTGTGTCTTGGAAGAACAGGTCGTCTCTCCCCTGCTCCTATGAGAGGGATTATCAGGGCGACTCAGGGCCAAAGGTATCCTGGTATAAGCTGTCCTACCATCCAGGTCCGCTCATGCGGTGAGGAGTTTGGGTGAGAATTAGGGACGCTTTAGGAGGTGACTTGCTACCTTATTCCGGCATCCTGGCTTATGTCCGTGTGTGTTTTGCGGATCCATTGATCCGCAAAACACGGACATCGGCGATGTGCATTCTGCATTTTGCAGACCCCAGATCGTCGACACTTAATAGAAAATGCCTATTCTTGTCCGCAATTGCGGACAAGAATAGGACATGTTCTATTTTTTTGGGGATCGGAAGTGCGGATAGATAGGGGATCGGAAGTTCCGCATAGAAATGAATGGGTCCACAATTCCGTTCCGCAAAATGCGGAACGAAATTGCGGAAGCGTGAATGGACCCTTATTCCTGACATTGTACGGTGGGGGTTCCCCCCCCCCCACTCCCCACCGGGACAATATTTCCATTTGTCCCCTGTATATATATTACATTTTTTGACCCCACTTTATATATTTCATTTTTTGCCCCCTCTGTATATATTTCATTTTTGCATTTTGCCCCTATATTACATGATATTGCCCCCGAGGCCGGGCCCCTATGAAGGATTTGCTGCCAGTGTCATGCCGGCATACCACTGTGCCGCCCTGCCAGGTGCCCCCCTCTGAGTATGAAGCCGGCGACGTGTGCATCTTTACACATACAAAAAACAAAACCTACTCTGAAACTGCTCCGCTCCCGCCGTCTTGTTCTCACACAATCCCGTCATCCGGCGTGCACCGCGGGCCCGCGTCAACCCGTATGATCCCGCGAGATCCGCCGGCGCTGAGGTCACCGGTCTGGATCATTCATCACAGCAAGAATGGTGCAGTGCCAAATGGGTGGGGGCGGGAGCAGGGGTGGTGGTTAGCAGGGCAGGGTGTAACTAATCTGCGCAGTGCTGCGCCGCCGGCCAGTCACAGAGGCCGACCCGAATGGCCATTAAACCATTAAAAATTAAAATCACTTGTGGCAGGTTGCAGGGCTGCGGGCCAGGACCCCCCCAGCCAGGCCCTGGCGCTATGGCGGAAGCATTTTTGCTGGATCCAGCAGGGCTCAGCAAAAACGCTTCCGTTACTGATAATACAACCATCTGCATCTGTCATGAACGGATCCTGTTGTATTATTAACATAGCCAAGACGTCATGAACACCATTGAAAGTCAGTGGGGGATGGATCCGTTTTCTATTGTGTCAGAGAAAACGGATCCGTCCCTATTGACTTGCATTGTGGGTCATGCCGGGTTAAGCTTCCCATGACGGAAAAAAAAACGTAGCATGCATTCAGGTGCACGCTGTTCTGTTCAGTCATGTTTTGTCCCCATTGACAATGAATGGGGACAAAACAGAAGCATTTCTCTCCGGTATCGAGACCATATAACGGATCTCAATACCGGAAAATGTAAACGAAAGTGTGAAAGCAGCCTAAGAAAGTTTCTCACTCTGATGGGCTCTAACCGCTTAAAGGGGTTGGTCACTTTCTGGCTACTTGTGACCAATGTGTAGGTATGATGACTATACAGCACTTACTAATATAATCTGTGTTGATATCCTGTGCCGCTTGCTATAATTCAGGGATGCCCAACCTGCGGCCCTCCAGCTCTTGTAAAACTACAACTCCCAGCATTCCCTGATAGCTGAAGGCTGTGCAGTCATACTGGAAGTTGTAGTTTTGCAACAGCTAGAGGGCCGCAGTTTGGGCATCTGTGCTTTAATCTATAAGTCATGTCCCTTTATCCCCACATTTTCTGTGCTGTCTCCATAGAAATCTGTCTGGGCATCTGTGTGGATAGCACAAAAGACTTTGTAAAAAAAAAAGGATATACCTTATAAAAATATAGAAATGTCACAAAATGTCATCAAATGCTAAATAAGTACATGCCGCATAAGCATCTTACAAACACACTGGTCAACAGTCACCACTAAGTGGCCAACCCCTTTAAGTAGTAAGTGGATGCCATTCATTTAATTTTGATTTCCTGCTGGAATCAAGGGTCTGGCATTTGGGCTTTTAACACCATCCTTTACTCCTTAGGAAGATAATCGCTGACAGATATATCTGGCGAAAGCTGCAGCATTGGCCAATCTAAAGGCCCTATAAGACTGCATGATTTCTGGCCATTTATCGGGGGATACAAATGCTTATACCCGATAAATGGCTCATATAACTGAGCAGTCGATCAGCTGATGATGCCTCTAAAGCTTGTTCATCGGCTGATTGTCATTTTTTATCAGGATGAAAAATGCCCTATAATTGGCAGCACATCTCCCTGTGTAATCAAGGATGTGCTGCTTATCATATATAGCAATCCTCTATCATTCAAAGTCTGTATCAGCCTGTGTAGTCCGGCTGGTGCAAATGAGTGCTGATGGACGATTACCATCCATCAGTGATCGCCCTGCACAAAAATTGAGCATTGTAATACAGCTCTAATCTTGCATGTTTAGATAAAGTCAGGGAAATTTCTGTCATTCATTAGCTATCTAATATTTATAGATAGCTTAAGAGTGTCAGTAAAAGAAGTAAATCAGTATGATCTGCTAACAGTTATCTAATGAGTATGGCTATAATTAAAACAAAGGTGTTAAACCACTGTTCTAAAAAGGCTTTTCAGGGATTCAATGGTGATGACTAGAGATGAGCGAATCGAAGCTGACAAAGTGGAATTCAATCCGAATTTCAGGAAAAATTTTATTCGCACCGAAGCCGAATTTCCTCACGCTTCATAGTAACGAATCAAATTTTTTCCTAAATGGCTGCTGCGCGTGTGAGGACATGGAGCAAAGAACTCTGGGAAGGCGGGATCACCCATAATGCCATGCATGCAGCCAATCAGCAGCCAGCCAGCCCTGTGATGTCATAGCCCTATAAATAGCTTCAGCCATCTTGGATTCTGCCATTTACCAGTGTACTTAGACGTCAGCAGGCGCTAGGGACAGTGTTAGAAAAAACATCATTGTGCTAAGTACTAAAAAAGCAATTTACAAGTGCAGGGAAAGATTATTTAAGGTGTAGGGAAAGGATAGGGATGAATCATTCCACAGCATTTATGTAGAACAGGGTTCAGGAGAGAAGGTTACAGCCTGGGTAATAGGAACAATCCAATTACACCTTGCAGCACTGACTGGGGAGCCAAATTGTCATTATACAGCTCTGTAATTCCAGCAAACCGTTCCTATTAGGGTGCAAGTGCTGTTTGATACAGGCATTAACAGGGTGTATTACAAGGAAATATTTCTATGTCTTATTGCTGTGCCCTTGTGAGGTGCAGTTATATGTTCTAAAGCATTTTTTGGCTTGTATTAGTGGGAAAAAAGGACTTATTTGCCGTTGTGTGGTGAAGTGCAGCCCCTTTTGCCGTGTATTAGTGGCAAAAGTAAAATATATTTGCCAATCAGCGGTGCAGTTATATGTTCTAAAGCCCTTTTTGATGTGTAATAGTGGCAAAATAAATATATATTTGCCGTTCAGCGGTGCAGTTATATGTTCTAAAGCCCTTTTTGTTGTGTAATAGTGGCAAAATAAAAATATAATAAAAGAAGTGATAGTGGCTCAACAATTTGATAAAAAACTGTGTGGTGCTCACCCCTCGACACACCCAATGTCATACTAAGAATGAAAGAAATAATAGAAATTAGGGGGCACTCTGCTATCTGGAACCAAACGGAGAAACATATATATATTCATTGTAAGCTTCCATACATGTAAATACTCCAAATTGCAGGTATTATGCATGACCAGGTCGACCTAGTATTCTAAACATAAACATTAAAAAAAATTATAAAAATGTTCAAAAATGTGCAATAAGGTTATAAGTGTTGTTTATATCCCATATATTCCCCCAAATAAAGTCCTCCGAAATAGATTCCTTTTTCTGTAGTATCAATGGATAAAAAGTAGTAATTGTCACAGAATATCCATATATTGACTTATAGTAGCTATGCAATCTTTGTTAAAGTCATCACAATGTCCATATACTCGCTGTATATATTGTTGTTAGTTCTGATGGTAATATTTTCATCCAATATATAGTAGCTACTTTTTCAGGTTAGTCAGAATTTGATACTATACAGTATATATTTTAATGTACATTACCACTCCTGCAGTTTTATTGCTTCACCATTTGGATGTTGCCGCACTTTGCCTCCTGCTGGTCTGTATGTCTATTTGTTACTCGGTGAGCTCAGGCGGCGTCCCACGTGGTCTCAATACCCCGTCAGTCTCCTTGTAGCTGTAGTTATGTTATAGTCTCTCAATGTTTTCACTGCTGTTCAGCAGACGCGTTTCCGGGTTCATTCCCCTTCCTCAGTGGTCAGCAGTGATTTGTTGGATATCTCTTTTTATAGGTATCTGGCAGAGTGGTGCACATTTGGAATAGTTAATTTAAAAACGTGGACCGGATTCATCTGAGAGTAGTTAATTCTAATCACATTGGAGTCATATAGACCATGAAAATAAATAACATATAAGGAAGTTAGAAAAAAAAAAAGATAATATTAATGATACAACGCATAATATTTTGTTGCAGTTATCATCAGCGATTTTCTAGCGTTTTTTTTATTCCTTGTCTACCTGAATAAAATCAATGCACAAAATGTATTTTTTAATGTCCATTGGTGTTTTTTAAAACTATAGTTGATGTTAACTAGTGATTTCTCGGTACTAGAGCCAAGCAGCTGTTTAATCATCTGGATAGAGAGGGGAAAGAAAAGGGTAAAACCAAGGTACTGAACTCAAAGATTTTCTTGGATTCTGCTCTTGACATATTTGCAATGTGGTTGCCCCCTCTCCATGGTTTTATAATCTTTTCCAAAGCTACATATTTCAAAGTGGAGGGATCCCAGTGGTGATGGTAACTCGTATCCCTTCTTTATATTGACGATATAATCGGCCACCCTCTTTTTAATCTTTTAGTTCTACCAGTGTACTGTTTATGACATGGACATTGTAAAATATAGATGACATCCATTGAGTCACAAGTAAGACTTGAAACTGAAATGTATTTTGTGAAGATGGTACTATTATGGTACTTTTTTGGAAAGTACTTAATTGTACAATTTTGACAGCATCCACATGTGAAGAAACCTTTTACTGACAACCAAGTTGATGGAGTACCATTTGACTTTTCTTTAACTGTAGGGGCTACTTTCAGACCTAAATTGGCTGCCTTGGTGTAAGTAATTTGAGGGGTCTTGGTCAATAGTGACCTATAACTTTGTCCCCTAATAAATGGTGCCAGTGTCTGGTATAATAATTTTCTCAGCTAATCTATATTGGGAATGAAAGGGTAGGATAATTCAGAGGATCTCTTCTTGTTTATGCTCTTTTGTAGATATAAAACAATGCCTCCTATTCATCAATCTCACTTTATCAAGAGAGTTTTCAAGTATGTGACTTGGATATTGTTTCTCTCGAAATGTTGTGTCAATTCTGACGCTTCACATTCAAACTATTCCCTATTTGTACAATTAGGTTTGATTCTCCTGTATTGACTTGTAGGGTTGTTTTATTTTCTCTTTTTTTTTTTTTTTTTTCTTTCTCCTGCAAGGTGGGGGGGGGGATGGGCGGGGTGGGTTGGGAATGATCCTATTGGTCCGGTCTTTTCTATATGAATTATAAATAGTAAAGGAGGTGAAGTTGCATTTGGGAACTGGAGTATCTCTAGGAATGCTGGGGGATGGCCGGACCTTCCGGCATTAAACAATGGTTAAAATTTTTTAAACGAACCAAAATGTTTAATTGAACCATGACACCGTGCCGGTTATGGGTGGGGACCCGGGGCCCGGGATATTGGGCAGCCCGGCGAATGGGTGTGCCCTAGGACGCGGCTCTCTCTGACAGACATGTGGCTCGACTGCAGGCAGTGATATGACACAGGTTGTATGGGTACCAAGAGGTGTTCTCTTAGCGGGACAGAGCCGGTTTTAGGTAGTGCTCATGTTTACATCTTCCCTAAATGCCGGTGATCACCGAGTGATACTCGAGTTGAGTCCCTTTATATGCGAGACACTAGTGTGGACATATGTGAGCTACGGTTAAGTCGGGCATTAAACTCTTAATTTAACTACATGGGGATGAGGCAGCAAAATATGCAAGAGGTTCCTTCTCTACTGCGATGGAAGACTGCTGGACCCCCAAATTTGTTTTATGAAATGCTTGCGATCAAAGACCGCAGTAGGCCCGCTATGTATGGTTAATGTGAGCACTGGATGAATGGCTACATGATTGTCAATCCTGTCAATTTCCTGCCTATGATCGGGGGAGAGAGCGCGGGGCGCGCGCTCGCTCCCTGTCTGCCGCCCGGGCTGAGGGCCCCTGACCTTTTTTCCCCTGTATAGACAACAATATGTCAAGTGGGATGCTCTGTGTGTTTGTTTTGCCTTATTAGGCTGTGGATGACGGACGTATCCCGCCTTTCCCCCAGCAAGTGAGATCTCCATTTGTACTTTTTTTGTCTCCATAAGTATGGATACTTGCATGAAATTATTCTTAATCATGTTGCAAATAACAAATTTACGGACTGAAGGATTTTATAATATTATAATTGTAATATGGATATGAATTTTTGCATTATAAATTAATAAAACATATAAAAAAAAAAAAAAAAGGTATGTTAGTGAGCCATCTTGGAAGATAGCAGCTAGAATACAGGATAAAACTGTTGCGCATCACAAGTTTGTGGTAAGTACTGCATATTAATTTTTGTTTATTTATTTACATTTTTAAATCTAGAAACTCAATGCATGTCTTTTTAGTAATAGATGTAAAAAAAGGGTGGCAGAACATATCGCCAATATAAAGGGATACAAGGTTCACTGAAGGAGTGAGTATACACTCCGAAACGCGTTTGGTAATATCTTAACAGCACTCACATTCAGGATCCACAGATGAAAGTTCCAAACGAGCTTTGAACTTTGTTCCCCCCCCCCCAAAAAATAATTTAAGTGCTTTCAACACCATCACCAGGACCAGGCTTTTCCTGTCAACCTATGAATAGCTGAATAGAGAAGCACATGACATAGAGCGGCACAGATCACATGAACCTCAGTGATCGCATTCTACTACGCGAGGTATATTGCTCACATCCTATCCAAGCGGGACGCCAAACCACCTGGACAGGGAACGGCCGTCAGACAATCGGTACAGGTTGGTAAAAACGCCCAGAGAGGTACGAATATTTATGCTACCAATGGCGTGTGGGACACCACATTAGACATATATCTGGGTACCCAATGTCATAGTGCGATTGCATTACCGCTCTCCTTGACAAATCTTTGAACTGTCAATGTGCTGTTTACCGATGAGTCCGGGACTAAATATTAGTTAATTCCACCATACTAACATATGTCCACCTGACCAGTTTGAGTTCCAAGATATATTATCTTCCACCAATATCTACGAATATCCTTATATCCTCAACATCTTCATCGGCGTCATTATTTTTATCTCTACTAAGCTGAATAGATATTGGTTATCTGCAATAAGGGAAGGTTGATTGCCAAATACACTGGCAGTACTCCAAGACTCCAAGAATATTTTTATATTCCCTTAAAGACTCTATCTCCTATTGGACTGTTGACTCACTAATTATTTCATAGATGCCATCCCCTTGACCTGATCATCGCAATTGCCATTTTTATTGATATTGTTTTGGTATGACAGATTTAATGCTATTTTTTACAGATTCAATTTATCTCATGTTGTAACATACCTTTTTACCCTCACCATTTTTAGGGCATAGTTTGGTACGTTATTTATCATAATAAATTTGCTACTAATTAATTCTAGTGGTTCTATTTGTTTGAGTGCCTGTCAAGTTTGTACTGCTATTTAAGTTTTTTGTAAACAGTGGCTTGGGTGCAAGCTGCAGTTATGGAGCCTCGTCCCTGGAAGTAGGGTTCCTACCCCGTTAAATGTAGATAAAAAAACTGCAGTGACATAAGTATGTATTCTTGATTATTGAATTTTATTAGTTATGCGACTTGGACGTGACGTTTCGGCCTACAAGGCCTTTTTCAAACTAGTGCCACTCTGCAGGAAGGTTAGAAGGCGTTGAGTAAGCAATGGCTGGATCTCTAAGGTAGCACTAACTATGGTCAAGGACAATATATGCACTTTACAGCCCACTGGGTAAATGTGGTTCCTGCCCAGCCACACCAGCAACTTGGCCAGGTGACGCCGCTCCCTCATTCACGTTCACACTGTTCGGCCTTCGACAATGTCCGCCTCTACCTCCTCACCCTCCACCATGTCCTCAGCCTCCACTGCAGGGACAATTGAATACTGATGGATCACTGACCAAATGCTGACCGAGTGAAGGTGGATGCTCCACAGACAGTATCCGTTTTTTGGGGGTTATTGTCTTGTCGGATCAGAGGAAGGGCAAAATAATCAGTGATATCAACACAAACTTACTGCTGACACCCTCTCCCTCTGTCGGGGAACTCTACTTGTATAAGTGTTTAATACAACAGGTTCTGTAAACATCTATGTGGAATCCGCTGACGACGGTGTAAAAGGAGTGCGCTGCTTGACGCTAACATCGACCTGTGAGGCTGAGTTGATACTTCAGTTATTTGGTCTGTTTTGGCCCCATGACTGCCCTAATAAGTGAAGTGTGAGCGACACCTGTTATCTGCATGTCATACGGACTCACAGTATGGTTTCACTACCACAGCAGACTCCCTATGCGCGTTACTGCAAGGCACAGTGTTCTACACCACTAGAAAGGCTCTCTGCAGCCAGGAAATAGCCGTTTTTTTTAACGGTTTTAATGGTGAACCGGCCGAATCGAGTTTTTGAAAAATTCGCTCATCTCTAGTGATGACCTATTCATAGGACCAATCATAAAAATCAGATCATGAAGGACCTCTACCGATCAGCTGTTTGAAGAGGCTGCAGCACTGCAAGCACTGCAGCCTCTTCACATCAAACCGAGCACAGCGTAGTACACTATAAAGCGGCTGTGCTTGCTATTACAGCTCAATCCCATTAACTTGAATCAGCCAATGTGACTGATGGATGTGACATCACAGGCTGAGGAAGAGTCTGCATCACTCACCCGAGTGCCTTGTACCCTCCAAGCAGCTATTTACAAGGCGTGCCGGGCATCGGATCTCCACCAATCTGATACTGGTGATGATCTACCCTGAGCATAGGCCATCAATATTAAAGTCCCAGAAAAACCTCTTAGAGTGGGTTCACATCTGCGTTCTGGATTCCGTTATGGCTTTCCATGTTATAACGGAAAATAACGGAATCCATAAGACAGAAGTCAAAATGGAAGCCTTTAAGAGGCATTCCGTTTTGATCCGTCTTAATAGAAGTCTATGGGAATCATAACGGATCCGTCTGGTTCCCGCTATGGAAGACGGAAAACAAAGTTCTGTCAAAAGGACTTTTTTCTCCGTTCTGCATAACGGAAATGGGACGGATCCGTTATGATTCCCATAGACTTCTATTAAGATGGAATGCCTTTTAAAGGCTTTCTTTTTGCATTCTGTCATAATAAAAGTCTATGGGCAGCATAACAGATCCGTCCTTCCGTCTTATGAATTCCGTTATTTTCCGTTATAACATGTTATAACGGAAAGCCATAACGGAATCCAGAACACAGATGTGAACCCTCCACTGTCACTTTTTGGATGTGGGAGCTGGACAATCAGGAAAATATTACAACCCATCCACCACCTGGTTCTGCAGTATAATCAGAACTAAATAATTAAACTAAATAAAATAATGTAAAAAGTGCATGATGTTTTATTAAAATTTTACAGTTCAAAAAGCAAAAGCACAGTACTTAGAAGGTCTTCTGCAGCCATTTCTTGACCACCTATGGACAGAAAAAAATGATAGGTTTTCAGACTGACCAACTAAGGCCTCTTTCACACTTGTGTTGTCCGGATCCGTTGTGTACTCCTTTTGCCGGAATTACACGCCGGATCCGGAAAAACGCAAGTGAACTGAAAGCATTTGAAGACGGATCCGTCTTCAAAATGCGTTCAGTGTTACTATGGCAGCCAGGACGCTATTAAAGTCCTGGTTGCCATAGTAGTAGTGGGGAGCGGGGGAGCGGTATACTTACAGTCCGTGCGGCTCCCGGGGCGCTCCAGAATGACGTCAGAGCGCCCCATGCGCATGGATGACGTGTCCATGCGATCACATCATCCATGCGTGTGGGGCGCCCTGACGTCACTCTGAAGCGCCCCGGGAGCCACACGGACGGTAAGTATACTGCTCCCCCGCTCCCCACTACACTTTACCATGGCTGCCAGGACTTTAGCGTCCTGGCAGCCATGGTAACCATTCAGAAAAAGCTAAACGTCGGATCCGGCAATGCGCCGAAACGACGTTTAGCTTAAGGACGGATCCGGAATAATGCCTTTCAATGGGCATTAATTCCGGATCCGGCCTTGCGGCAAGTGTTCAGGATTTTTGGCCGGAGCAAAAAGCGCAGCATGCTGTGGTATTTTCTCCGGCCAAAAAACGTTCCGGTCCGGAACTGAAGACCTCCTGATGCATCCTGAACGGATTTCTCTCCATTCAGAATGCATGGGGATAATCCTGATCAGGATTGTTCCGGCATATAGCCCCGACAACGGAACTCTATGCCGGAACAAAAGAACGCAAGTGTGAAAGAGCCCTAAGAGCTTGAATTGCCCAGTTCAGGCATTCGCATCCTGTATTAGTAATGTGAGGCGGGTCACGGCTAAGGGTAGTCATTGGCTAAGTAGGCCTCTCTTGGTGTTTCCAGCATACACACAACGTTCATCTAGTCATTGGCTAAGTAGGCCTCTCTTGGTATTTCCAGCTTGTCGATCCATGAGCAGCAGGGAATGGCAGTGGATTGGTATAGGTGAGTAATCTTTTTTGTCTTATCTGATTGTCTTTTTTTATTAAACTTTTTTCCCTGGAAATGAACACTAACGATCAGTGAAATAACTAATAATACCTGAATATTATCTATGTGACAGTGCATTTCCATATAAAGCACGTATTATCTCTTTAAATGTGCTGGGACTTCAAAGGTTAATTCCCGCAGGCTGTATGAACTAGATGCGAAATACATTTCCCTTTTGCTGATACCACACTGTGTCAGTAGATCCCCTGATGGCATACACAAGCTATTTATACTGCAAAACTGGTGCTTCATCATGTTTCCCTTCCAAAACAGGCTGATCAGGTGACCCGGTGTATGGAAATGTGTCACTGGCCGACGCTGCTCGCTTCTCTTCTCCTGCTTCAAAATGACAAGAGGAATGCCTAATCGGATTTGGATTGAGCCGTTAAAATGTATTTGTTATGTAGTGAGGTTTAATTGGTTATTATCAAGCATTAATTAGAATACATCTCTGCCTGAGAAATAGAATAACTGTACAGTAAATGATTAACAATATCTACAGCTTTTATTCCCTGCTTAGCAATGACGGACATCCTGGAAAATCCACACGGCCATGGAAAACATGAAGGGTTGAACACAGTCTGGGATTCGGTTGCAGGCCAATCACTATTTCATAGGTCCAGGCTGGCTTTAGCGATTCAACCACTAATGGCAGATTGTAATAATTTTTGCATATACAGTATACGATCATGGGATTTCATCATCATCTGAAATACATAAAAATGTTCACAGTGATTTTGACAATTATGGCATGTCAACTGTAATTAGAGAGACAACCCCATTACAAATAGCCAGAATTTTATTGGTATCATGAGAACAATTTTTCATCACTCTCCATTTAAATGCAGAGCTGAGGCCAATCCAATCGGCCAGAACATTATAATTTTATATAGGTCCCCTCATGCCCCTCTGAGCTTCCTTGTATTAAACAGGTTCTCCGGGATTTTGGCATAGTGCCTGCCATGGATGCGGTATAGGCAGAATAGGAAGAAATCTAGGGAACCATATGGGATGTTACAATTTGTTTTTATTTATATCTCCTCAAATGTTATCAGGTGAAGGCATAACTGAAAGGGGCTGTCTCACTTTAGAAAATGGCATTTATTATGTAGATACAAGCCACTTACTAATGTATTGTGATTGTCCATATTGCTTTCTTTGCTGGCTGGATTCATTTTTCATCACATTATACACTGCTCGTTTACATGGTTATGACCACAGCTACAGCATATATCCAAGGTGGCTGGGATGGGAGCTGCTGCACATGTGTGCTATGCATATTCCCACGTTCCTGGCGCCTTTTCCTATAGTGTGAAAGCACGGCCACCGCTACTGGATAGAAGGCTGGTTATAACCCTTAAATACGAGCAGTGTATGATGTGATGGAAAAATGAATCCACCCAGCAAAGGAAGCAATATGGACAATCACAATACATTAGTAAGTGCCGTGTATTAACTTTCTCTACATGATAAATGCCATTTCCTGACGTGAGACAACCCCGTTAACATACATTTGGAGGCAGTATCCCACAGACACCGTTACAGAGATGTAATAACAGACAGCCAACAGCAGATTGAACAACAACCCCTTCAGTGTTACAAGAAATGTGGTGTCTTAAATTCTCCTCTGCTATCACAGTAATGGAAAAACATCTGCTTTCACAATGAATTTACAAGTGACAGTTACCACATGAAAAGTACTCTCATCTAGGGCCTTTAGTACCATGGGAAGACCCAGAAGCAGAAGGCACATCATGGCTAGAAGCAAAAATATCATCTAACTTTGTGCCAAATAACACATCTGCCAATAAGCACCATCCAATGTTTCACCAGTAAAATATTCCTAATGGTCATCCACTTGGAACTAAACATTGTATTGAACCAGGCTTTGTGTCATTAAGGCCTCATGCACACAAACGTTGGGCCTAACGGTCTGTTTTTTACGGATCCGTTGTTCCGTTTTTTGTTTCTGTATATACTCCGTTTCCATTCAGTTTTTCTGCAAAAACATGTCCGTATTGTTTCCGTATGTCATTTGTTTTTTGCGGATCGTAAACGGAAGCAGGAACTAGTCAGATCTTTGGACTGTTCCCCTTTTTCACACCCCTATATACGTTGGTCATGTGGTTGTCCAGACTCCATTTGCTTCAGCTTTTTGCAGCATTGAGAGCTTTGTTAGAAGTCGGTGTTTTGCTGGCATTGGTTTCTGACCTTGGCTATCTGTGATATCATGGCTGACGACATTGAGGTCCTGTGCTGGCTGCTTTCTCGGCACCATGTACAACAGCCAACTATGCTGACCAGCGAACCGAGGAGGAGGCGGCACTGGGTTCACCCAATTGTCTCTCAGTGGAGCAGGAAGGGCCACTTCCATATGCTGTACATGGATTTGCGACTGCATCCTGAGGAGTTTCATGGGTTTTGTCGTTTGTCGCTGAGCAGTTTTGATATTTTGTTAGCGTCTCTGCGGCCTGGCCTCACATACCAGGACACAAATATGAGGCGCTGCATTTCTCCAGAGGAACGGCTCATCGTTATGCTGAGATTTGTATATTTATTGCAATATTTCAATATTTTCTCAATGTTTTTCCCACAGGTTTCTGGCGACTGGTAATTCATTTTCATCTCCGAATTTTGAGTTGCTGCTGGGAGTCTCAGATTGTTCGCCAAACATGTGAAGTGATTTGGCAGTGACTCCGGGAAGTGGTGATGCCCGAGCCCAAAGCAGAGGATTGGGTCAGAATTGCTGAGGGCTTTCATCTTGATGCGCAGTTTCCAAACTGCATTGGGGCACTGGATGGCAAACACATTTGTGTTAAGAAGCCGCATCACTCAGGGTCCTGGTACTTCAATTATAAGAAATACTTTTCCATTGTGCTGTTGACTTTAGCTGACACTACATATAAGTTTATAATTGTGGATATCGGGGCTTATGGGAGCACTGCAAATGCGCGCATTTTCAGTTCTTCCAGATTAAGTGAGAGACTTCAAGCCAACCAACTAGCCCTCCCAGAGCCCAGAATGCTGCCAGGTTCTGCGGGTCCCCCGGCTCCATTTGTAATAGTAGCTGATGAAGGTTTTGCTTTGGCCCCACATGTCATGCGACCCTTCCCCAGACGCAATATGGATGACAGGCGACATATTTTTAACTATCGGCTGACTAGAGCCCATTGAGCGTGCGTTTGGAATACTTACCAACAAGTTAAGATTATTTCTGTCATCCTTACATATGTTGCCGGACAATGCCACCCTGGTTATTAAAGCATGTGTGATCCTGCACAATTTCATCAGGATTCATGATGCTCCCTTAGATGCTGGTTTAGAGGAGTGTGGTACCTATGCCACAGGATTGCACCAGGACGGCCTGGATCTGCAGGACTAGCATTTCGAGACCTCTGTGGAAATTACTTAACCAGCCCTGAGGGTGTATTACCGTGGCAGATGGACGTAGTTCTTGGCAGACAATGATGTGATCTGGACTCTGGTCATTTTAGTATTTTGTTATTTTGGAGTCAGTTTTTTTAGGATGAATGTAGATAGTGTAGGGACTCGCAAGACAAAGAGGACCCTTGACGTGGGCTTGCGGGCTGGGGTGTATTGTAGTCAAAACTCTTAGACCAAATGTTCCCAATATTTTTTGTTCAATGAAAATGTACATGAGTATGTTACCAGCCAAAGTGTCTAAATTTATGACTACATAAACCTTCTAAAACCTCTTTTACCATAAATTGAATATTTATTTTGGATTTCAGTTCTTAAATGTTTGTATGTGTGTCATGGAAAATGTTTTGATTAATTTTCTCATCATCTGCCCTTGTCTTCTCTTTGGGTTTGACTGGATGAGACGTAAAGACGGTGTAGAAGTTTCCTGGTTTGGATGTTCACACAATGATGAAGATGTCAGCTATCTATTTATGTTTGAAAACTGATTTTGCACTACATACAATGTCTTTTGAAAATAATGTGTTTTTTAATTAAAATATCACTATGTGTTTTCATTTACACATGTTAGCATTGACTATTTAAATAAAATATCATGTCATATATCAATATGTTGACAATATTTAAGAAAGAGGTCCACATGAGATTGGATTTTATAAAGTATATTTACTAAAAATAAAACATTTGGGCTTAACATTCAGCCATGACATACATTTTCTAAATAAATAAAATTCACATAGCAAAAAGCTCAGGGGTGAATGGTCCATGTGCTTGGCCTGGATCAACACCCACATCACCATGTAGATTGTACTGTGGGAGGACTGAGCTTTGTCTCAGGTATTGCGGGCACCAAGCTGATTGCTGGTCCTGTGAATACAGGGGTTGGCAAAATATGCTTGGGCGGGTCTAAGTTGGGGCCATACTGGGTCCCGGTTAAGGCCCTCAAGACCTTGCATAAACACGCTGCTTCATGGTGTCCACCATACGAAGCGGGTCCAGGGTATCAGGTTTTGATTCCATAATTGTTGCCACTGATGACACTAAATTTCCATAGAGCCATATTTGTTCAGGGGGCCAGTTTTGGATGAGGGGAGCTAGGCCACAAATCATCCTCTCCTCCTCCCCTTTCATCCTTTTCTCACTTAAATACTCGAGCACCTGACTATCAAGCAGAGTTTGAGTATCTGAGCGAGATAAAGGATTGGCCCTAGTCTCCCTTCTCCTGTCGCTGCCTGGGCTGTGGTTCAGGACTGGAAGACTGTCCTCCTCCTGCGTCCACAGCGGAAGATTCCACCTGGCGTTGGTGTTGACTGGCCAGCTCCTGGGTTCTGAATTTCCCCTCACCGGGCACAGGACGTGGTGAATGGTGTCTGAGAGCAGGTTGCTCCTCCTCAGTCGAGCTGCTGGAATTTGGGCCTTCATCCTCCAGACTGTCAACGGTGCTGAGATGGAAAAAAACGGAGGATGACAAAATTATTAATATTTTGGAAGCAGGGACGTAGCTAAAGGCTCATAGGCCCTGGTCCAAGGGTTCGGCTTGGGCCCCCCTTCCCTCAGTGTTTTGTGGCTAGGGAAGCACATAGCCTTCATGCTGCCTGGGGCAAAAAATTTAAACAAACCCCCCCCCCCCCAACCCTCCCATGCCAAATTCTTGACCTAAACCCTTCCCTCCAGCCAGAGCTATAACTTGACCAGCATGCACTTTCTATAATACTGGTGTCTTTCTATAATACTGGTGTCTTCTATAATACAAGGGTCTTTGGGCCCCCTCAGGCTCCTGTGGGCCCGGTAGCGACTGCTACCTCTGCACCCCCTATAGCTACGCCCCTGTTTGGAAGCATCACACATTATCTCTTAATGAAGAAACAGTGGAAGATATAATTACTTTAACAAACCCAGAAAGAATATACTTACGGCTCTAAATCCAATATGGGGCACAGAAATTGCAACTGCCGAGTGTACATATAGGGCTTTTTTTTTTTTTTAAGCCAGTCATCTCCACTATGTCCCTTTGCCACTACTAACTCCCGCCGATATTGGTCACCGCAGGACTGCCATCGTGTCTTGACTTTTTGAACTGTTAACACACAAAATTAAGAAAAAAAATATTTAAATTATAACGTACATCTTTTCAAAAAAAGTGTATTAGTTGATATTTTCAAAGCCAAGTATGGCACAGTAATTGTTGCTAACTCATACATTACTGCATTTTTAAGAGTTAACTGTCAAAACAAGTACTGAGGAGGAGGTACATCTTTGCAATTAATTTAAATCCTCCTGGGTGTCCCCCTTCATAGTTGTGTCACAAAACACGGACTACCCCTGCTTCCCCTGTAGCTATGCAGCTGCTTAAAATGTAGAGACAAATAAATTGTCATAAACCAAAACTTAATTATTGGGTGTTCTTACCTAGGTCACGGCGCTTTTTGGAATTGCCCTTCTCCCATTGGGTCGGCAGCATGTGTCGTGCAACCTCCTCCCATGCACGCTCCTTGGCTACCCGATCATGGTAGCCCTAACTGCGGGTGTCCCAGATTTGTATAAGAGAAATTAGGCTCTCCACATCCATCTTCCAAGCTCTAGTCAGCAGCACATCTAGGCCTCAGTTCCTTTTCTGCACATGTGCTCAGTCAATATTTGTAAATACTAAGCACATGGCAAAAGTAGGCTGGTCATAAAATGTAGAACAGATGGTTGTGCAAAAATGGATGACATACGGTTGCATTCCGTATGCATTCCGTTTTTTTTGCAGAACGATTGCCTTGAATGGCGCCTCGGAACGTGATTTGTGAACAATAATAGGACAGTGTAATGACCGGCAACACGCACAGGGAGGAAAAAGGGAAAGCCCTGCCCAAGGGAGAGGGAAAGGTGGTGACCCCTAACTCTCCTTGCGGCTGGCACCTGACTGCCCTGATGTCCCTAGACGGGTTCCTCACCCATGCGTCAATCACGTGCCTAAACCCTGGCTTTCCCTGAAATGAACCCTAGATAATGAACGGGCCGGTGGGATCGCTAGTCCTCACCACTGCACTAAGAGGGAAACACCAGGGAGAGGACAGACAAACACAGACAAACACAAACACCCAGGTGGACGACAACAACTGTCCACAAAGGTCCAACAGGGATCCGGAGGGTAGCGTTCTAAAGCAACAATCATAGAACGCAGCAACACAGCTCCAGTGGGTCAGAATAGATGTCCAGGCAGGAAGCTCTATATCTGGCAACCAGAGAAGTGTGAGAGGGGAATATAAGGAGGATTGGGAGTGCTGGACAAGGAACAGCTGAGAGAAGGAGCTACGGATCCCTGAGTGAGCCAAAAGGGTTTGCAAAGCAAACCCAGAAAGCTACAATAAGGAAACATCCCTATCTTACATAGAACGTGCAGCCAACCACTGCGACCTCCTGACCCCGGGTACAACGGAGTCAGGCGTGGCTCTTGACACCCTCGTGACAGACAGGTTCTATTTTTCTGCAGAACAGAAATATGGAAAAGGAATGCACATGGTTCCGCATAAGGTCTGCAAAAAAAAAACCTGGAAAGGACACAGAAAGAAAATACGCTTGTTTGCATGAGCCCTAAGAGTCTTTCTTTTGAGTAATCCCCAAGAGGATATCATACTTTGCAGTTTATGCACTGTGGTAATGTGAACAGTGCTGGAAGGCATGTATGTTCCACTCAGGTACCTCAGATGGGTGAGACAACTAAAATCCAGAGAGTGGCAGTGGTCTCAGCAAAGTAGTTTGCTAAGACAGTTTTGTTTATTAATTCTGTTCACACCAAAGTTAGAGCAGCGGTTAGGACCCCTTGCCATGCTGAGAACCGTGACGTGGTACATGATGGGCTCCGATATCTCCATGACTGGAATATATTGGCAAAAGTCTCAGCTTTTAATACTTTTATTCATGTCTTGCCAGCATAGTCAGTGTTATATCTGTTTGGTGCATTTCCTCTCTCTGTGTTTCATATGATTGCTACATTCTGTGTAGTTTGCTCTTGTGGTGCATGCGGACCGCGCCGATATCCTCCATTGTATGCATATTTTGCTGGGGTTAGTCGATTACTGCGGTCCACATGCGGTCGGGCTGCTCCCCCAATAGAAGACACGCCACAGTGTCAGGGGTTTGGCAGCTCCTCCAGAATTGCCACTATATATTTTTTTGTTTTTTGGTTTCTGCCTTGTTAGATTTGTGTGCGTTTGCCTTTACTTGGCATTCTAACACTCTTTTGCACCTGGTAACCTCCATCACATGGTCTGGTGTGGGTGTGGCTCGCGGCCTGGCTTCATTCACAGTGTACAACCGCAGTATTCATGCTGGGCACTTGTGGGGAGCTTGGCTGCGAGCTGAATTACATCACCTTCAGACCGTGTTCACACCATAGTTAGAGCAGCGGTTAGGACCCCTTGCCATGCTGAGAACCGTGACGTGGTGCATGATGGGCTCCGATATCTCCATGACTGGAATATATTGGCAAAAGTCTCAGCTTTTAATACCTTTATTCATGTCTTGCCAGCATAGTCAGTGTTATATCTGTTTGGTGCATTTCCTCTCTCTGTGTTTCATATGATTGCTACATTCTGTGCAGTTTGCTCTTGTGGTGCATGTGGACCGCGCCGACATCCTCCATTGTATGCATATTTTGCTGGGGTTAGTCGATTACTGCGGTCCACATGCGGTCGGGCTGCTCCCCCAATAGAAGACACGCCACAGTGTCAGGGGTTTGGCAGCTCCTCCAGAATTGCCACTATATATTTTTTTGTTTTTTGGTTTCTGCCTTGTTGGATTTTAATTGGATTGGCGGGTAGGCTTGGCAGTGGGATCTGCCAATCCACACTCTTCTGGCACGGGTATTCCCTTCTACCTGAGGTGATCGCAGGTGAGGCCTGCTGTAATCAGGCCAGCATAAAGCGTCTCCCAGTATGTCAGTCTGGGGAAGTGTGTATGATCCTGAAGCAGAGGCTCTGTGTGAGTAGTCTCAGCCGGGTTGGCTGAGGGGCCACGAGGCTAGGCGATAGCTTGAACTTTGGTGGACATGGTGACGCCTGTGAAACAAGGATCGCGAGGCCAGAGTCGGGAGGACTACTGGGCCACAATCCCCCAAAAGGTATTGAAGTGTCACAGCCTGGAGGTTGCTAGACTGTATGGCTGAGGAAAGCCACATTTATGTTCGATGTGTGAACAGGGCTCTCTAGGTGAGTCAGGGATACGTTTGTGCATTTAGTTGTAGCCTAGCCGGGCAAGGGTTTGTTATTTTGTGTGGATTTCACACGTGATAAGTTGAAGCTATGACTTTGTAACGTGTGCTTTGCTGAAGTGTCTGAAATAAAGCAAGAGTTTGGACATTATAACCGTGTCTGCGAAGATATCTGTTAGTGTGACCCCCCCGAAAAGAGATGATCCCTTACAGCACATAGAGATCTTTTGCTGCTGTATAAATGGATGTGGCATAACTATGGGGGACATATTACTAAAGGTCCCTTCAGACAGGACAATACAGCCCCAGACTGTTGGGAAGCATTCCTTCCCCACAATTGTCTCCTCTTCAGTGCCTTTACATGCAGCAATCTCCTTCACAGTATGGGGAGGAGTTATCGCTAATGCAATCGCTTGTCCCCATACAGACTCGTTTGCCGGCAGCAGATCATGCTTACACAGCAGGACCTGCTGCTGTCAAATGAGGATTTCTGTGCTTGCACAAATGGTCTATTACCGATAAACGAGGATTTCTCTAATTTATCGGGTAATCGGCAGCACTTCTACACCGTCCGATAATCGCTAACGAGTGTTCCTGTGAACGCTCCTTAGCGATTATCTGCCAGATTCTCAGCCCATGTAAAGGGTCCTTAAGACTGTATTGTATACACATGAATGCATTTCTCCAGCAGGAGCCCAGTAAAGTGCTTTTAATGAAAGGTAAGGTAAGCACTGAATATACAAACACTTCTATGTATTTACCAGTAAATGCATAGAATCTTAGAAAACGTCCTTAACCACATCTGTCTTTTGACTGAGGTCCTAAATCTACAACAACATTGCTGCCAAAAGCTAATGCAATTTAGTGGACAGTGGAGAACTGCAGAATAAAAGCAATATGAAGTGTGAATAGAAAACAAAAATATACACAAAAAGATAGAAAAGAAAATACAAATAAAGGACAAAAAAACACCTCCTATGCCAAAGGGAACCCAGTTTAATATGTTATGTTTGTGTCAGAGAATAAGGAGATGTAAACTAAAAAAATAGAGCTGTTAAATTACCAAAAAGCAATAAAGTGACTATCATTCAGGGTTTTGTCATTAACAGCTTAACATAATGCTGTAGAAAAGGCCTCTTCAACCAAACTTTCTGCAGACAGAGATGCATACCCTGTCATGTAATTTTACTGTGTATAAGGCCTCATGCACACGACAAATGCCGCCAATGTGCCTTCTGCAATTTGCAGAATGGAACAGGCGGCCCATTGTAGAAATGCTTAATCTTGTCCGCAAAACGGACAAGAATAGGACATGTTCTTTTTTTTTTGCGGGGCCACGGAATGGAGCAACGGATGCGGACAGTACACAGAGAGCTGTCTGCATCTTTTGCGGCCCCATTGAAGTGAATGGGTCCGCATCCGAGCCGCAATGGCCGTGTGCTTGAGGCCTAAAGCAAATAACTTCAATTACGAAAGGAGTTGTCCACGTTTGGGGGAAGGGGGGCTGCTGACCTGTGAAGGGAAGTAGGTAAGTATGCAGGCTCCCAGCTCCTGCACTCTCTGGCCTCAGCTGCTCCGCACGGGTCCGTGGATGTAAACCATGACAAATGGTCACTTGGCGTTAGGGGAGCTGGTCACTGCTGGGCAGGGGCAAATTGGCTATAGACCTTGCATGGAAATTTCCTGGTGGACCGATGCTCCAGGGGGCCACCCAAGCCACCCTTTCTCACACTAGCCAGTTTCATAATAAGCTCCCAGCAGTAATTAAGACTCAGGTACTCATGTACCCGACCAGCGGCCGCAAACGCCCTCCTGAATTCAACTGCTGTGGCCGCATCTCACCTCCTATGCCCCCTGCCCCATATCTTATCCACAGACAACTAACGGAGGATAGAAAGTGGCAGCTATTGATGGCCATCACAGAGGCACAGCTTTTGGAGGAACATATTGTGCTGCTCTGTGGTGTATGGTTCTGATGGCATAGTGTTTTGTGCTATGGTATTGGTGACTCTGCCTACTTGTGTTCCCCCTCCTTCTGTGAATTTGGACCCCCCTACAACATGGGGCTACTTTAAGTTTTTCTTTTCAAGGGCCACTTTTAGTTCCCAGTCCGCTCCTAGCCACAGCGGCGTCCAACCAGAAGTTTACTTCTAGGGACCTGAGTGGAGCAGCAAGGCCAAAGAGCACAGGAGCAGGGAACCAGAATCGGGAAACAGGAAAGTATGCTGCCTGTCTCGGGTCTGCCCAACCCCCTCTCCCAACGTGCACAACCTCTTTAAAGATCACAACCAGATAAAGGTCAAAATAATATATCAAGATTTCAGCAATAAAAAACAATCAAAGCGATGCACGGATTGTTGTCTGTTACCATGGAAACAAATAGGTCTGCATAACCACTGCAGACACCAACTGTAGGATATTTTTTTATCAAGACTATTTGAAAAGTTGCAAAGTTGTTTTATTTTTATTTATTTATTTTTATTTTAGATACACTGTATGATAATTTTAGGTGTAAAGGGTGAGCAAAGCCCCCCTTCCCTAAAGAGATGAGCAGCACTGTCACTCTGCTCGCAAGGAAGGAGACTGCCATCTCCTTTGTGAGTGGTGATGAAGTTGGCACATACCTAATATAAGAATCGGTTGGGCATCTGCGCTGTAGTACATCACCTGTCTCCTGCAGAGCCTGCACTAGAGAGAGTCACACTGACACAGCGAGGAAGCTGGATGAGAGCTGGAAGAGAAGGAGTCTTCCCCCTGCAAGTATGAGCAGGGTTCTAGGAGCAGCGGTCACCATGGCTGCAGTAACCAGAGAATAGCTGAATATTGTGGTACTAGCCGACAGCATAGGAGGAGAGGGAGTCTTCTTCATCGCAATCCTGAAGGAGGGTGGGCTGAGCTAGGTGGGCAGCTTGTGACGAGGAAGGCTCCTAGAGTCTCGCCCCTGCAGAAAATGGCCTGCAGATGAGACCGGTGCAATGGCTGCGGTGATGATCAATTATTATTATTTATTAAAGAGCCATTCATTCCATAGCGCTGTACATATGATAAGCGGTGCACATACATAATACAGACAATTGCACTAATCATAAACAAGATGGGTTACAAACTGGTACAGAAGGAGAGAGGGCCCTGCCCGTGAGGGCGTACAATCTACATGATGAGCTGATGTTAAGCGTGGTAGAAGCAGGAGTCTCCCCACCCTGCCAAAGATGGAGAAAAAGCTGGGTCAGCTGGGAAGAAGCGACAGCAGAAAGAAAAGTAACAGTTTGTAAGGCCAAAAAAGACCTGAGTGAAATATTACCCTTTAGGCCGAATGCACACGGCCGTGTTCCGCGGCCGAGAGCAATTCGTGGTAACACGGCCTGGCATCCTGTTGAGAGCAGGAGCGCACGGCGTCATTGGTTGCTATGACGCCGTGCGCTTCATGCCGCCGCTGGACTACAGTAATGCACTCGAATAGTGTATTACTGTAGTCCAGCGGCGGCATGAAGCGCACTGCGTCATAGCAACCAATGACGCCGTGCGCTCCTGCTCTCAACAGGATGCCAGGCCGTGTTACCATGGATCGCTCTCGGACGTGTGCATTCGGCCTTGATGTGCATATCCTCTAATAGAATAAATTGATTGGGGTAATTTTTTTTTAACAAAACTCGTTTAAAGGGATTATACTAGAAAAGATAATGATGACTTATCCTCAGGATAGGTCATCATTATCACATCAGCTGGGGTCTAAGTTCCAGCATCCCTGCCAGTCAGCTGTTTCAGGGAGCTGCTGCACTCACTGAAGGTCTGGTGAGCAGTACAGGCTCCCGGCAGATTTCCAAGGACAGTGCCGTACGTTGTATACTGGCAGTGCTTGGTATTGCAGTTCAGCCCCATTGACTTCAATGGTGCAGAGCCGAAAGTAAGCCATGTGACTGATGTACAGCGATGTGACTGGTCTAGGAAGAGGCTGCGGAGCTCAAGGCCTCTTGTAACAGCTGATCGGCGGAGTCCCGAATGTCGCACCCCTGCAGATCTGATGATCTATCCTGAGGATAAGTCATACATTTATTTTCCTGGATAATCCCATTATTGTATGTGAGGCTAGCTAAACTGTCCATTGATGTCTGCTGAATGTCAACATGCCCAAAAAAAACTGTGCTAGTGAAATAAGCACTCATGGTTGGCCATTTCTGGCATGCATGTTTATTGTGGAATGGGGTGGGGGGGGGGGGGGGATAATTGTCAGATAAACTAATAAAGCAAATTAAGTGAAAAGTTATCCAATTTTCCATTATACTTGCTTGTCGTATATCCATCACATTTGTGCAGTGCATCGACTAGAACACCGTACTGGATATAAGCAGTAACATAAGGTTGATGTTCAGGGACACCAAGAGTTAAAGAGTTTCCATTAAGTGTGCTTAAGGTACAATAACTGCAGGTTTTACCCCATGCTGATTGTAATCCGCTTCTACAATGTTTCCATCCATGGAAACCAAACTGTTTAAAGACACTAGTTTCCTTGATCTCAAGGTCAGTTACATATGATCGATGAAGCATTCCAGATCATCAGCTATACAAATGTGTGGTGAGAGCCTGCAGGAGAAACTGTTAGAATGAAATGTAGGAAATAGCGTTTCAAAAAGAAATTAAATAAAGCTAATAAAGACTGCTTACGATGCTCTAGTATGGAGCGTTGGTGGGCCACATATGAGAGAAATGTGTACAAAAATGTAATTTACTATCTGTGTAAACTAGATATCATGATATTCTCTTTGTGATATTCGGCATAAGATTACCATACAGCCTGGGTTTTATTGCCACTTATGCGTCAACCAATTATTATTTTTCTTAAAGAGCATCTGTCAGCAGATCTGAAACTGGCTGACCTGTTACATGTGCGCTTGGCAGCTGAAGACATCTGTGTTAGTCCCATGTTCAAATGTGCCTGCATTGATGTAAATGATGTTTTAATATATGCAAATTAGCCTGTAGGAGCAACCGGCCCGCGCCCTCCTAGAGTGAAAGTAAGAAGCCCATAAACGAGAGATCACCCATAATGCCATGCAGCCAGACAGTCTGCAGGTAGCCATTCCCTGTGAAGTCACAACCCTATAAAACCCTCATCCTGCATGTTCCCCGCCATTGTCCTGTGAGCCGAGCATAGGGAGAGACATGACAAGCGCTCATGCACTAGGGATAGTGTTGCTGCAATAATCCAGTGGCCATGTTTGAGCCATCCTCCATGTTCTGCCATTTTGTCTTAACCATAATAATTTAAAAGCAAAATACCACTAGGTTTATAGTAGGGAGGGATCCTGGACCTTATGGTGGGATCCACATGGGATTATGGTCATCCCTATTGTGGATCCCTCAGTTTTATTGCTTTGGGGAAGGTTTTCCCTCCTCAATGTTGTCTATCACAAAGGAGAACAGGGGCTGCTGCATACACACTCCGGCTCCCCCGATTCCCACCGGTGGGAGCTGGAGCACACCCGGATGCCCACGGCACCTGAAGGGTTAAAAGTCTGTGGCTGGCATTACCAGCGGGCACCATTTTTAAATGCCCAGCTGCTGATGTAAATTAACTTTTGGCGGTCAGGAAAAGGTTACCTTCCAAGCTTTCAAAACAAAATCACAAAAATATACTGGCAAATATGGGGAACGGCTCAAACCCCAAACACTGTAGCGTGTTTCTCATTGGGGGAGCAGTCCCACCGCATGTGGACCGCAGCAAACGACCATCCCCAGCAAAAAAAAGGCGTACAATGGAGGATGCCGGTGCGGTCCACATGCACCACAATATTTGCCGGTATATTTTTGTGATTTTGTTTTATATGTATTGAATGTGCCTTTACCTGGCATTTAGACATTCTTTTGCACCTGGTAACCTCCATCACACGGTCTGATATGGGTGTGGCTTACAGTCTTGCTTTATTCACATTGCATTAGTTGTCCTGCTATGCGGTTGTGTGGCTGTGAGCTGGATTTCATCACCTTCAGACCGTGTTCACACCATAGTTAGCGCAGTGGTAGGACCCTTGCCATGCTGAGAGACCGTGATGTGGTGCATGATGGGCTCCGATGTGTTCCCGACAGGAATATATTGGCAAAAGTCTCAGCTTTTAATATCTGCTTGTATGACTAGCTAGTATAGTCAGTGGCATATCCGTTTGGTGCATCTGTTTGTATGACTAGCTAGTATAGTCAGTGGCATATCTGTTTGGTGCATTTCTTTTTTGTGATTCTTCCAAGCTTTCACACTGAGATTGGGACAACAAGTGGGAAGAATATGATAAGGCAGAGTATTCTTTTAATATACTCTATTATGGAATTACAGAAACTTTTGTTATAAAACTGCCAGTAAAATGTCAAAAATATATGTACAATATGATAAATAAATACAGGGATGTACACAGCTAGCCCTGTGATGTCACAGCCCTATAAACACGGTGGCCATCTTAGAGTCAGACATTTTACAGCGTTCTGAGTGCAGGGACAGACGTGAGAAGGCGCTAGTGATAGCAATAGGAAAAACCTCATTGCAACAAAAAAAAACAACAAAAAAATAGCGATTTATAAGTGCAGGGAAAGGATAGGGAGGAATCATTTCACAGCATCTTAGTGCAGGGAGAGACATCAGAAGGCGCTAGGGACAGTGCTAGAAAGCGATTTACAAATGCAGGAAAAGATTATTTGGGGATCCAAATAGAAATTTGGTCTATTTCAGTACAAAAAGTTAAATATATACACACACTTCACTGTTGCAGTTATTTGTGGTGAAAGCGTTTAGTGGCGTATTTCAGTACAAGAAAAATATGCATTTCACTGTTGCAGTTATTTTTGCTGAAAGCGTTTAGTGGCCTATTTCAGTACAAAAATAAAAATATATTCGCAGTTCACTGTTGCAGTTATTTGTGCTGAAAGCGTTTAGTGGCCTATTTCAGTACAAAAATAAAAATATATTTGTCGCTTTTAGGGGTGTTTTAATTTGCTTTTAATTTATATACTTCAACTAAAAGTATGTCAGACAGAGAAGTTCCAAGCCATGCACAGAGGAGTGGCAGAGGCCTAAATGTTTCTGGCGCTAGCAGAGGTCGCAGCAGAGTAAGGGGCCGTGGCAGCAGGAGTCGCAGCTAGAGGCCTGAGCTCCCGGTTTCATCTAGCGGTCATGTCTTGACAAGCAACCCAGTGGTTCTAGATTGGTTAACTGTGTCATCCACTTCCCAAGTAACATCAGACACCCCAAGTCAACAGTCGGTGGGTTCGTCAGATACAACCCTTAGTTGGCAGGAGGACATCAGTGACGTGCAGACACTACTCGATGATGAAGCCGATCAAACTTGGGAGCAGTGTGCAGAAGGGGCTTCATCTTCACCAGGTGAAGAGGGTGGCAGCTTGCCTGTGAGGCAGCGGCTGAGCCTGCAAGGTGGTAGCATGGCTAGGAGTCAGCAGGGTGGCAGCAGTGGGAGGTTGGGAGCCAAAGGTTCTCGGGGTAGACCACCTGCTTCGCAGCAGCCTACCTGCCCGGGAAGTAGTGGTGCAGGGGTTCACAGAGGCAGCGGCGGTAGCAGTCAGTCCGTGCGGACTGTTAGGTGGAAAATCACCTACTCAGTGGTGTGGCAGTTTTTTGTTAAGCCACCGGAGGAGGTTAACATGGCCATATGTAGAATATGTGGGCAGAAGGTGAAGCGTGGCCAGGGTGCCAATGTTGGGACCTCAGCCCTGTGTCAATATATGCAGCGTCACCATAAAGTGGCCTGGGAGAACCGTGGCTCTGATGTGGTGGTCCAGCCTGCCGCAGCAAAGGCTGCATCACCCAGTGGCACGCACCCAGTTTCAGACAGTCATGGTTCCACCACCTCAGCCAAAGGGAGCTGTCTGTCCTTCCCATCTTCTGCGGGTCCAGATTCTCCTGCTTCTCCTCCTCCTCCTACTCCTCATCAGTCATTCTGTCAGCAATCGTTTCACCAAAGTGATTGCCAAGAGATATGTGTGCACTCATCCCACGGCACACAAGCTGAATGTGCTCCTGTCCAAGTTGCTGGTGCTGCAGTCCCTCCCTTTCCAAGTGGTGGAATTTGCACCTTTCAGAGAACTGATGGCTTGTGCCAAGCCGAGGTGGAGAGTCCCAAGCCATCATTGCGAAAAAGGCAGTACCAGCCCTGCACAAATATGTAGAACGGAAGGTGGGCCAGTCCTTGAGCCTGTCAGTGCCTTCCAAAGTGCACGGCAGTACCGAAGTGTGGAGCTGTAACTATGGTCAGGGACAGTACATGTCCTTTACGGCCCACTGGGTGAATGTGGTTCCTGCACAGCCACACCAGCAACTTGGCCAGGTCACGCCGCTTCCGCCTCCACGTTGTTACGCCTTTAGTCCTGCGACAATGTCCGCCTCTGCCTCCTCATCCTCCACCATGTCCTAAGCCTCAGCCTCCACTGCAGGGACAAGTCACAGTGCCCCTCCAGCATACCACATGTGCAGGGAACGGCGGTGTCACGCTGTTCTACATTCGACCAGGGAAACGAGGTGCAGTCGCACAGGGGAGGAACTGCTCAGTGTCCTTCGTCGATCGAATCCTGGCTTTGTCCCCGGCAACTAAGAATCGGAACCATGGTGACCGACAATGGGAAGAACATTGTGTCAGCGCTGCATCAAGGAGGGCTGAGCCATGCGCCCCACATGGCACTCATGTTCAATCTGGTTGTCAAGCGGTTCCTGAAGTCTTCCATCCATCTGCAAGACATCCTAAAAATGGCCAGGAAACGTTGCATGCACTTCAGCCACTCGTACACCGCAAAACACATCCTCCCTGAGCTGCAGCGGCAACATAGGCTGATATGCGACGTTTCCACCCGTTGGAATTCCACCCTCCATATGTTGGACTGACTATACAAACAGAGAAAGGCCATCAACGATTTCTTGATGATCCAAGCAGATAGGAGTACTCCCCTGTGAAACTTTAATGTCAGCCAGTGGCAGCTGATGCGTGACACCTACCGTTTGCTCAGGCCCTTTGTCAGTCACCAGGACTACGGGATGAACAATGTCATTCCACTGCTTCATGTCCTGGAACAGATGGTGGTAATAATGGCTGGTCAGGGGACAGGAGATGTGGCGCCATGATCTCACGGCCTGAACTGGAAGAGAAGGAGGAGGGAGAGGAGGACAATGGAACACAGGCAATGTGTAGCGAAATGGGTGTTTTTTCTACTCAGCTGACAGGAGAGGAGGAGCAGGAGCAGCCAGAGGCGCTACAGGGTGATGAGGCAGAGGACCCAAACCGTACCGGTCCAAAATGGGGGCCTTTTTTTTTTACACCCACTGAGAGGGAGGACATACTGAACTACTATAGAGATATCCTATGTAGTCAGTTGGCTGCTGCCTATCTGCGCCATCGTCCATCCTCTTGCAGGTCTGACTGGGGGGGGCCCTCTGCGCTCACATTCCACTTCCATGGTTGCTGGGGACGGTGGGGTGGCAGGAGAAGTACCAGCTCCATCAGCAGCAGCCTGAGTCTACAGTCGCTTATGAGTAGCTTTCTTCACCCATTAGTGAAGAAACTACTCACCAGCAGCAACAGGTAGACCTAGAAGCTGCAGGTGGTAGCATACTTGGACAGCACCCTGCCAACCCACATTGAAGATCCGCTGGACTACTTGGCAGCCAAACTGTTTTTTTTGGCTGCAACAGGCAGAGTTTGTACTCCTCATACTGCTGCCAACTCCAGATTCTGTCATTGGGACACTCTGTGGTCTCCTCATGCTGCTTACACCTCACCACTATGTCATAGGTCCACTCTGTGGACTTCTCACGCTGTTCCCACCCTCCCCACTTCATGACTGGTCCACTATTTTGGCTTTCGGCCTGGCTGACATCATTTATTTGACCTTTCTTCTGATCTGTCGGAAGGAAAAATGAGACACACAACGGATCCTGTCTGTGTAGCAGCTGTAAGGCCTGTATGGTCCCATCAGAATTGGCTTATGATTTGGTAGCCAAAAGCAGGAGTGAGTACAAAACACAGAAGACATGCAAATATTCCATTCACGTGTCATCTCTGTTTTAGATTCACTCCAGTTTTTTTCGGCATTAGTAATATTGATGGATTATTGAGCAAATGCTGAAGGGCAAATGAATCAGTGACGTCAACACAAAATTACTGCTGACACCCTCTCCACTCTGTCAGGGGGTGCTCTACTTGTATAAGTGTTTAATAGAACAGGTTCTGTAGACATTTATGTGGAATCAGCGTACGACAATGTAAAAGGAGTGCGCTTCTTCTTGGTGCTAACATCGACCTGTAAGGCTGAGTTCATACTTGAGTTAGGCTACTTTCACACTCGCGTTTGGTGCGGATCCGTCATGGATCTGCACAGACGTATCCGTTCAGATAATACAACTATCTGCATCCGTTCAGAACGGATCCGTTTGTATTAACTTCAACATAGCCAAGACGGATCCATCTTGAACACCATTGAAAGTCAATAGAGGACTGATCCATTTTCTATTGTGCCATATTGTGTCATAGAAAAAGGATCCGTCCCCATTGACTTACATTGTGTGTCAGAACGGATCAGTTTGGCTCAGTTTCGTCAGACGGAAAACAAAAACGCTGCAAGCAGCGTTTTGGTGTCCTCCTCCAAAGCGGAATGGAGACTGAATGGAGGCGAACTGATGCATTCTGGGCAGATGCTTTTCCATTCAGAATGCAATAGGGCAAAACTGATCAGTTTTGGACCGCTTTGTGAGAGCCCTGAACGGATCTCACAAACGGAAAGCCAAAACACCAGTGTGAAAGAAGCCTTATTTGGTCAGTTTTGGCCCCGTGACTGCTCAAATAAGTGAAGTGTCATCTGCATGTGATACTGACCTCACAGTATTATTTCACTACCAAAGCAGACTTTCTATGCGTGTTACTGTAAGGCACCACTATAAAGGCTCTCTGCAGCCAGGAAATAGCAGTTTTTTACGTAATTTGCTGCAAATATATTCGGATCAAATCAAATTTTTCCCCAAAAATTTGTCGAACCGGCGTATTGAATTTTTTAAAAATTCGTTCATCTCTAATGGCCACCACTAAAGAAGAAAAACTAAATATAACAGCCCTCTCATAGAACCAAATACAAAGGTTATACAGCATGTTATCTAATACCCCATTTTGATGTGATAAATAACTAAGGTTCTTAGTAAATATATTTTGATCAAAACACGTCTGAGCGTCTTACCACGGTAAGGTGACCTCATTCCAGGGAGCAACATAGTATTTAAAGAGGACCTTTGATCGGTCCAAACATTGTGAACTAAGTATCATGACATACAGCGGCGCCCAGGGATCTCACTGCACTTACTACTATCCCTGGGCGCCGCTCCGTTCTCCCGTTATGTCCTTCGGTATGTCCTCTATAACCAAGTGTCCTAAGTCTCCGACTACTATAACCAAATCCCCAAACATACCGGAGGACATAACGGGAAAACGGAGCGGCGCCCAGGGATAATAGTAAGTGCAGTGAGATCCCTGGGCGCCGCTGTATATGTCATGATACTTAGCTCACAATGTTTGGACCGATGAAAGGTCCTCTTTGTCTCATGCCATTAGGCATTTACATTCAGGAAGCGGAACCTGTGCACATATTGTATTGTTGCTTGTTACCACCATGTCATGTGCATTTAAGCATTGAATGAGAGGAAGAGCAAACTAAGCTATATGTACCAAAAATGTGGATCGAATGCAGAAAAAAATATGGTTGTGTGCACAAGGCCAAAGTTTGCTGACTGTTGGGGTAATTTATCAAACTGGTGTAAAGTAGAACTGGCTTAGTAACCAAATAGCAACCAATCAGATTCCACCTTTAATTTTCGACAGCTCCTTTGGAAAATGAAAGGTGGAATCTGATTGGTTGCTATGGGCAACTAAGCCAGTTCTACCTTACACTTACATGTGTATTTAACGAGCAAAGTGTCATTTTAAAGTTTGTTACCTATCTCAGGGGGAAACAAAGAATCAAGCATGTTCAGATCAAAGATGCCCGACTCCTCTCCTGAACGTCCCATTCACATGGAAAAAAAAAAGAAAGAAAGAAAGAAAAAAATGAAAATAATAATCAGTGAATCCAAAATTGACAGGTTTGGAGAACTTTTATTTTTATCTGAAATGCATTATTCTGTTTAGCTCTAAGGGTCACCATTGTTCCTGTCCTGGTTTCACTGGCTGGAAGAGGACATGACACAGCTCTCTACCTAGTATGATACAATCTATAACCAGTTACAAAAGAACAATACATTACCCTGAAAGCAATGAAATGAGGATCATAAAGCCTTTGATTGGTAGACTACGAGGAGGCAACATAGGTCATTTACTAAGGCTACTTTCACACTAGCGTTCGGCTGTCCACTTGTGAGCTCCGTTTGAAGGCTCTCACAAGCGGCCCCGAACGCTTCCGTCCAGCCCTAATGCATTCTGAGTGGACGCGGACCCGCTCAGAATGCATCAGTCTGGCGGCGTTCAGCCTCCGCTCCGCTCAGCAGGCGGACACCTGAACGCTGGCGGATCCGTCCAGACTTACAATTAAGTCAATGGGGACGGATCCGTTTGAAGATGACACAATATGGCTCAATCTTCAAACGGATCCGTCCTCCATTGACTTTCAATGTAAAAGTCTGGACGGATCCGTTCAGGCTAATTTCACACTTAGACATTTTTTGACAATATAATGCAGACGGATCCGTTCTGAACGGATCCACCGTCTGCATTATATGAGCGGATCCGCCTCAGACAGATCCGCTCTGAACGCAAGTGTGAAAGTAGCCTAAGAAAGCTATGCCAGCTTAAAAAGTTTTAAGTCCGTTTTTTGTCCTTTTAAATGTGCGTTTTTATGCCATACTCATTATTGGGGAACGTCAGGATTTGAGTCATCGGCTCTGGCAAATTCATTAACATTTACGTCTGGAAACAGGCATAAATGACTATTGAAAACGAGGCGCATAGACTGCCGGAGGATGCTCCTAATTTATGACGAGGCGCGTGTCTCATCATAAATGAATCGTATCCTCTGGCAGCACAGGGGCTATCAAAGACTTTGACAATGACCCCTAATGTCTGCCTCTCTAATTCTAGCATTCAGTCAATAATATTGCTATAATATAATGGAAAATATTGCACCATGTCAGTTTCTAGAGCATCTATCTCCATTAGTACAAAAACAATGATGAAGGCAGAAGTCCATTACAGAAGCGTAGTTTTATTCACCCTATGTAAAGCCTCATGAACACGTCCGTAGAACACGACCATGTGATACCGGCCTGGAATTCTTCTGAGTGCAGGAGGCGCACGGCGTCATAGCAACCAATGACGCAGTGCGCTCCTGCACTCAGAAGAAATCCAGGCCGGTATCACATGGTCGTGTTCTACGGATGTGTTCATGAGGCTTAAGACAGCAACGTTTCAGCTGCTCAATGCAGCAATTTTCAAGCATCAATGTTCATATACAGCATAGTATAAATAGGGTGCGTGTCCATTAACAAAGATTAAGCTAATCAAGTGAAATATATGAAAAACACATAATTCTCCGTCATATAAAGTTATATAGCAATAAAACATATACATAAACTACCAAAGTGCATAAACTAACTGTCACGGCCATGCCCATGACCGTGACTCCTTGACCGCATGCGGTTGCCTGCGGTTTTCTATGGGTATTCAACCATGGGTGAGGGCCGCTGGTGTGTGGCCTCACTTGTGGTTGCCGCGGGCAACTAGCGTGTGTATTTTGCAGCAGAGCAGCCTGAGCGTGGCTAGGCAGCTCCACAGCCGAAGAAGGGGAGACGGCACCAATGACAACCCGGACCTCCCTGCAGCTACAGAAGCATGGAGGTTCCAGGCTGAGGTCACACCCACTCAGACACACCCAGTGGACACACACTAGGAAGGAAGTTAACCCTTCCAGCACAACAGGAAAGGGAAAACATCAACTTAAAGGAGAAGTGCACACAATACAAACACCCTGTGCACACCAATAAAAGGCACACCTATAGGAGAGGTTGCCAGGAGCAACCGCATGCCTACCGCAGCAAGCTGCCTAACACCACTCAGGCTGCACTGCTGCCACATACCCAATGTTGCTAGCGGCAACCACACCAAGACCGCAGGCAACTTCATGCGGCCACAAGAGTCACGACCATGACCAAGGGTCGTGACACTAACTACTGACATTAATATAAATTAAAAACATTTGATGAAGCTCTCACCATTTATGAATATGTAAGGAAGGGTGGGAAGAGACTCCCATATCAAAGCCAAACATGTGTCCATAGTTCAGGCCACACCACATGTCTCACAGCAGGAGCAACAACCTCCTGGAACTCCCAGTGCACATGTTCAAAGCGGGTAACCCAGTGCACATATCCACGAGGGGAAACATCATAGAACAGGGATGTCAAACTCGTGGCCCTCCAGCTGTTGCAAAGCTACAACTCCCATCATGCCTGGGCATACTACAGCTATCAGGGAATGATGGGAGTTGTAGTTTTGCAACATCTGGAGGGCCATGAGTTTGACATCCATGTCATAGAAGATGCATCACCTGACCTCCATCACTCATTATCATCAATATCAGAAGACCACACATGCGCATCAGGGCCTAAGGATGTCAATGTCTGCCATCTTGGAAACTGGCAAAATAACTAATATCAAGGGCAGCTCAAAAAAACATCAATAGTGGGGAAAATTACCAAAAATGTAGGAGCACTATCCCGCTTGGGAGCAACAGCCATTGCCAATTTATATATGACTATATAACTATAAAAAAAAAGGTCATAACTCCACTTTATTATTAATTAATTTAGGGGCACAAAGTAAGGTCTATCCATGTCATCCATCCTAGAAAAAAGGAGAACAAGAAAAGTTAAAATCAAAGAAACTATGATAAAAAAAAAAACACATATCATGCTGAGGTAAATATAACAGGCTAAATGCATCAATCTAGATAACGATTAAATAAATGGTTTCAGGAATAATCAATATTAAGACCTTTAGGGTGCAAAGACCCCAGTCTACTGATTCCATTCTGCTTCATGTCTTTTCAATCTCAACTCCCTGTCGCAAGGGCAGGATATGGTCGACAATAGAAAATCTAAGCTGGTTAACCTCCTTAAAACTGGTTGCCTCTTTAAAATGTCTGGAGACCGGAAGATCAATTTGTTTCTTGCATGTCGAAGATTTATAGTTATTCAAATGCAATAGATTCACAGCCTTATAGAACGTTGAAAAACAAAATAAATATTTATTAGAACCTCATGTATCTAAAATACTGGGGCCTAGATACCCTTTTCAGTGTAAAAACAGGCAAACAGGATACCCGGCATGTATAGAGGGACTCTGATGAACGCCATCTACATGCTCGATAGCCCGACAAGGAGGGCGTAATATCTTGTGTGCAGGCACTCACTCTTGTTCTTAATTTTAATAGAATCAGTGCATGTCGCACACAGGTAGAGATGCGACAGCCAAAGTAACAGCAGGTAAATGGGGGTGTTTGCAATGCCACTAATTTACTATACCTCCCAGTGTTACTAACTGAAACACCTGGGGGTGAGGAAGCTGATACACTAACACCTAAAAGTTATGGAGCCACAATCACACTTCATCAGGAGCGATAGGTACAGGGAAAGTGCTGTCAGAAATTACAGTGGTGACCGCTAGTGGTGAGCAACAGGGGCAATATTCAAATTCTCGATATTTCACAAATATTTGGTAGAATATTTGTGATATATTCGAGAATTCGAGATTATTTTCTTCATTGCGAAAAATCGGCAATGTAATATTCGTATAATGCGCTTGAAATACAGACGTGGGTCACTGTAGCTACATTTTTTAAGCTGCTAGAAGTTTCCTGAGACTGGAGAAAATGGTTGGCACGGCAGAACATTACAATAGGTTTATATGCAGATAGAGTGCTCCAATATATTCGCGATTGTGAAATTGGCACCAATGATGCAAATATTTTGGCGCGATACTTGCAACTTCACATTTTAACAGGTCTGACTACTTATTAGTGATCGGTGCACTAAGTATTGTTGTGAACTTGTGACATCACAGCACTATGTATGTATGGACAGCATATAGCTACACTATATCACTATCCAACCTACACCATCTCCCATTAACTATCTTTAATATATATTAACTAACTATCTAATGTAATGACACAGCAAAGCACAGGGCACAGCAATAACACTGCTGTCTGTCTCTGAACTGCAAAATACTGCATACAATGGCTGCTGGGGAGGTTCTTATATAGTAAGTGGTAGGCAACTTTCCTATTGGTTGCTAGGGATGTTGCTAAGCTCAGACAAAGACATTGCAGCCTTCTCGTTGGCCCACAAGCAAGAAGGGAGGTTACTGATGAAACTAAATCTAGAATATTAAAAATTACGAATATATATCACTATATTTTAAATATTTGAGAATTCTCCAAGTGCAGATATTCGAGATTAATATTCGCTATTTGAATATTCGAGCCCAACACTAGTGGCCATCATACCACTGTAACTTAGTGACAGCACTTTCCCTATACCTATCGCTCCTGATGAAATGTGGTTGTGCCCACACAGAAATGTGTTGAGCGAGTGTCAATGACCTTACTATCCTAGTATGTTAGGCAGGATTGGGAACAGTGGGGCTTTCAGGTGTTTCAGTTAGTAACACTGTAGATGGCGTAAATCCGAGTCCCTATATACACTCACCTAAAGAATTATTAGGAACACCATACTAATACGGTGTTGGACCCCCTTTTGCCTTCAGAACTGCCTTAATTCTACGTGGCATTGATTCAACAAGGTGCTGATAGCATTCTTTAGAAATGTTGGCCCATATTGATAGGATAGCATCTTGCAGTTGATGGAGATTTGAGGGATGCACATCCAGGGCACGAAGCTCCCGTTCCACCACATCCCAAAGATGCTCTATTGGGTTGAGATCTGGTGACTGTGGGGGCCATTTTAGTACAGTGAACTCATTGTCATGTTCAAGAAACCAATTTGAAATGATTCGAGCTTTGTGACATGGTGCATTATCCTGCTGGAAGTAGCCATCAGAGGATGGGTACATGGTGGTGATGAAGGGATGGACATGGTCAGAAACAATGCTCAGGTAGCCCGTGGCATTTAAACGATGGCCAATTGGCACTAAGGGGCCTAAAGTGTGCCCAGAAAACACCCCCCACACCATTACACCACCACCACCAGCCTGCACAGTGGTAACAAGGCATGATGGATACATGTTCTCATTCTGTTTACGCCAAATTCGGACTCTACCATTTGAATGTCTCAACAGAAATCGAGACTCATCAGACCAGGCAACATTTTTACAGTCTTCAACAGTCCAATTTTGGTGAGCTTGTGCAAATTGTAGCCTCTTTTTCCTATTTGTAGTAGAGATGAGTGGTACCCGGTGGGGTCTTCTGCTGTTGTAGCCCATCCGCGTCAAGGTTGTGCGTGTTGTGGCTTCACAAATGCTTTGCTGCATACCTCGGTTGTAACGAGTGGTTATTTCACTCAACGTTGCTCTTCTATCAGCTTGAATCAGTCGGACCATTCTCCTCTGACCTCTAGCATCAACAAGGCATTTTTGCCCACAGGACTGCCGCATACTGGATGTTTTTCCCTTTTCACACCATTCTTTGTAAACCCTAGAAATGGTTGTGCTGGTTGTGCGTGAAAATCCCAGTAACTGAGCAGATTGTGAAATACTCAGACCGGCCCGTCTGGCACCAACAACCATGCCACGCTTTCCCATTCTGACATTCAGTTTGGAGTTCAGGAGATTGTCTTGACCAGGACCACAACCCTACATGCATTGAAGCAACTGCCATGTGATTGGTTGACTAGATAATCTCATTAATGAGAAATAGAACAGGTGTTCCTAATAATTCTTTAGGTGAGTGTACATGCCGTATATTATCCTGTTTTTACACTGAAAAGTGTATCTAGGCCCCAGTATTTTAGATACATGAGTTTCGAATAAATATTTATTATTTCGTTTTTCAACGTTCTATAAGGCTGTGAATCTGTGATTAATTGTGGATGTATACCTACCAATGTCATTTTTCTTTTAGTGTGATATGAACTCTTTGATATGAACCACAATTCAGTGGTGGTCCCAGCAACATAGATTAAATTGCATGGACAAACCAAAAACAAACATAATTAGGGCTCAAGCACACAAACGCATTTTCTTTCCCTGTCAGTTCCATTTTTTTTGCGAACTGTATGCGGAACTATTAATTTCAATGGGTCCGCAAAAAAAAAAAAATAATGAAGTTTTACCGTGTGTATTCTGTTTCCGTATGTCCGTATTTCCGTTCCACAAAAAAATAGAACATGTCCTATTATTGTCTGCATTACGGACAAGGATGGGACTGTTCTATTAGGGGCCAGCTGTCCCGTTCTGCAAAATATGGAAGGCACACGTATTTTTTGGCGGATCAGTTTTTTTTTTTTGCAGACCGCAAAATACATATGGTCGTTTGCATGAGCCCTTAGGCCTCTTTCAGACAGGGGTCCCGGATTTTCTCCAGATGCGTCCCGGGTGCATTGCGGGAAACCTGCACAAGTGCGCACACAATTTCAGTCAGTTCTGACTGCAATTGCGTTGCGTCATTCAGTTTTTATCTCGTGGGTGCAATGTGTTTTGCACGCGCGTGATAAAAAACTGAATGTGGTACCCAGAACTGAACTTCTTCACTGACATTCGAGTTTGGGATCGGTGTTGTGTAGATGTTATTATTTTCCCTTCTAACATGGTTATAGTGGAAAATAATAGCATTCTTAATACAGAATGCTTAGTAAAATGTTGCTTGAGGGGTTAAAAAATAAAAACAATTAACTCACCTCATCAACTTGATTTCGCAGCCGGCATTGTCTTCTTCCTTCTTCTTCTTTAAGGACCTTTGATGACGTAATTGCGCTTATCACGTGGTGAGTGTGGTGACGTCAGCGCAGGTCCTGCCGAATGAAGATAGAAGATCAGGTCATCAAAAGGTCCTTTTACAGGTCCTCAAAGAAGAATAAAGATGATGCCGGCTGCGCGATCAAGTGGATGAGGCGAGTTAATTGTTTTTATTTTTTGACCCCTCAAGCAACATTTTATTAAGCATTCTGTATTAAGAATGCTATTATTTTCCTTTATAACCATGTTATAAGGGAAAATAATACAGTAAATTGACTTTAATCAATTTACTAACATCATCTCCTAGCAACCATGCGTGAAAATCGCATTGTATCCGCACTTGCTTGCAGATGCTATGCGATTTTCACGCAGCCCCATTTATTTCTAATAAAGAACATGCTGTGATTTTCACGCAACACACAAGTGGAAGGCTGAAAAGTCAGCCTGAATTTGTGGGAGGGGCATCTTACCTTCTTAAGCTCCAGCCCCCAGCTCCTCAGGGCGCTTCTGTTCATACCTGGATAGGGAGTCGCCTGCTCTGGTACTGCATCCGTGCACGTCGTGAGTTGCTTTCACCTGCTTTGTTTTCGTTTCATACACTGCCGTTCACGTCTTCAGGAGAGGTAAATTCTGTGCCATACTTTCGGCTCCCTGAGTCGGCGTGCGTTCCAGCGTGGAACGCATGCCTATACACCTTCCTGCCCCAGGTTGTTTTTTTTGTTGTTGTTTGTTTGTTTTTGTTTGTCTCCTTTTCCCCATCCAACTCCCTCCCGAGGCAGCAGGGGGGGGGCAGGGTCCGGCCCGCGGGTCCCCCCCTCCACACGGCCTCCCCGTCCCCTCCTTACTTAGGGCTCCGCTGCAGCCCGGCGTGCGTCCCAGCGTGGAGCGCACACCGGAAATCTGCCACCCTGGAACCCACGCCGGAATCTTCATTCAGGTCCGGCGGAGTCATGCGACGTGGCGGCTCCAGTGCGGTGACTCCAGCTGGGTTAATCCTGTCCCCACTGGGTCCCTCCCCCTCTCGAAACCCACACCTCGATTCTGGCCCCACAACCAGGTCTCCTGCCCTACGTACTACTTAGGACGGGTGGTCCCTGTCCCCCAGTCTGCTGGTCCGCATGGTCACCCCCCCATGCACATTTTTTCCCAGGCAAGCCTGGCACCCCGTCACAACAGGCCATACATAGTAGGGGTATCTAGCCCCTGGGCAACAACGGCCACGTCCACAAACAGCAGCAAAAAATAAATAAAAAATCCCTCAGTAAGGCTCAACCACAAGCCATCTCATACGCACTCCCGCCGTGCCACGCAGCGCTAAGCAGGAGGAAGACAAGGTCATCCACGTTTCCTCACTTAGGGAGGGGCCCCGGGGTCCCTGCTGGGCTGAAAGGGCGCTAGTTCCAGTACGATGGTCAAAGAAACTGGGGGTCTCACTACGAGTGGGCCAGGTCATTATCACACGCCATACTCATTCAGCGGTCACAATGCTCACTACAGTCATCCAGTCCATGGTGGAGACAGTGCCATGTGTTATATGTATGTACTTTTACGTTATATACTGTTTCCTCTACTGGTTCGCCAGGCTCATACCTACCTCTGCCTCCTGGATCGCCCAGGCACGCACCTACCTCTGTCTCCTGGTTCGTCCAGGCTCATACCTACCTCTGTCTCCTGGTTCGTCCAGGCTCATACCTACCTCTGTCTCCTGGTTCGTCCAGGCTCATACCTACCTCTGCCTCCTGGATCGCCCAGGCACGCACCTATCTCTGTCTCCTGGTTCACCCAGGCTCATACCTACCTCTGCCTCCTGGATCGCCCAGGCATGCACCTATGTCTGTCTCCTGGTTCGCCCAGGCTCATACCTACCTCTGTCTCCTGGTTCGCCCAGGCTCATACCTACCTCTGCCTCCTGGATCGCCCAGGCATGCAACTACCTCTGCCTCCTGGATCGCCCAGGCACGCAACTACCTCTGCCTCCTGGATCGCCCAGGCACGCAACTACCTCTGTCTCCTGGTTCGCCCAGGTTCACACCTACCTGTCTCCTGGTTCACCCAGGCCTGTCATCCTCCCCAGTTATGTTCTCTTTCCCTTCCGAACTTTATGGATTTGTCCTCTCAGGAACGTGTTCTGACCGTTCACTTGTACGACATTTGGACCAAGGTCAGGTAACCCAAGACATCAGTACAGGTAGTAGCCTCTAATCCCAGGTACGTTACTCAGACCGACACAAGCCTTCTCGCAGTCGTACTATGTTCCGGTCACATATAGTTATTGCATATTTTTCCAGGAACAGTCTGGTTATGTATTCCCTGAATCGCTCAGGCGTCTGTATTTTCCCTGGTCTCTCAGTGGGTAGGTAGTGGCCAGGTCCACCCAGGTTCAGGGTAATGCCCGACGCACCCAGGGTCCGTCATCTTCACGAAGGGTGTAGGTAAGCGCCTGATTCGCTCAGGATTCCATGTTGCCTGAACCGCTCAGGATTCAATGTATTTGCCTGAATCGCTCAGGTTCCATGCGTCTGCCTGGAACGCTCGGGGGTTTCTCAGCAGGGTCCGGCTGGTTCCTGGTTACCCGATTCGTGTCCGGCATGTCTGGATTTCTGTATCCCGCAGGTCTTGTTGCATGCAGCGCGACTTCGGGCCCTGATTCTGGCAGTTCAGGGTCATCCAGCAGTTGGCCATGACGCCCAGGCTGCATCCTGGTTCTCCGTCGCTTCATTCCAGTGCCACCAGATCGCACCTCTCTCCGGGTCTCGTACCAACGCAAGTTTATTTCAGGTAAGCAGGGCCTCAGGCCACCGGAATTTCGATCCATCCTCAATTGTGTCGCAGGGCGTCTCCGTGTCCGGTCATTCCACGGTGCCAGGTTTCAGGTAAGGTCCAGCCGGGTGGCGGCTTTACGCACCTCCGCAGCTCAGAGCCTTCCTTCATTCATCACGAGCCTCCATTCCTAGGTCTTCAGTATCGCCGGAGAGTTGGCAGCGCTGTCCGTGGATTCAGGTAGGTTGCGATCCTTTTTATACCATGGTCCTTCCTGTTTCCTTTCCGCTCTCGCCCGGTCACTCGGCCACCGCTTAAAAAAATAAATAAAAAAGGGGAAATATAAATATATATTTTTGGGGGGGTTTTCCGGGGGGGGGGGGGGGTTCTGACGCATCCCAGGTCTCATTTCCCTGAATCGCTCGGGTTTTATGTATTCCCCTGAATCGCTCAGGTTTCATGTATTTACCTGAATCACCCAGGTTTTATGTATTTACCCGCGTCACTCAGGTTTTACGTATTTTCCCTGAAATCACTCAGGTCATGTATTTCCCTGAATCGCTCAGGTTTGTATTTTCCTGTCTCTTTCGGGTTGACGGTATTTCCAGGTTGTATGTATTAATATTACAGGCTATAGCTACTAGAGAGAGATTGTTGATCCAGGGAGTTATTCTGATTGCCTGATTGGAGTCGGGAAGGAATTTTTATTCCCCTAAAGTGAGGAAAATTGGCTTCTACCTCACAGGTTTTTTTTGCCTTCCTCTGGATCAACTTGCAGGATGACAGGCCGAACTGGATGGACAAATGTCTTTTTCGGCCTTATGTACTATGTTACTATGTATTTTCCTGATTCACTCAGGTCACGTATTTCCCTGAAATCGCTCAGGTCTTATTTCCCACAGGTTGTTCGCATTTGCCTGAATCGGTCAGGATCCAATATATTTGCCTGAAACGCTCAGAGGTTTTCCCATACCATCAGGAAACTACTAAGCCGGCGTCAAGGTTTCCAAAGTTTTTCAAGGTCCCACCCGCAGGTGGCTTGAACGATGTCTCCTACACCCTGGCGTTCATAGCCCACTGTCACCGCAAATCTCAGGCTGTCATTTAACACCATCGGGCTGTACCTAGCGGGGATACAGCACTGCGCCATGCTTCATAATCCAAATGGAGGTTCCATTTCTTCAGTGCAGGCAGTCAAGGCAGCCCTTAGGGGGATCCAGAGGTGCGGGGATGCCCCTACCGCCCGTAGAAAGCCTGTCTCCGGCGAGATGTTTGGGAGACTGTCGTCCGCGCTGGATAGACATCCTTTTGGGCACTCTCCTAGTTTAATTATTAAGGCAGCCATGTATCTCGGGTTTTACGGGTTCCTCAGGCCAGGTGAGTTTACCAGCACCTCCCCTAAACGTCAGGGGTTGCAGGTGCGGCAGTTGTCCTGGGCCCATGACCATTTTGTCCTCTGGCTCCCTTTCACGAAGGCCAATCAGCATGGGCCTCCCTCGGAGGTCAGGTTTTAAACCTCGAACGATTGGTGCCCGGTCATGGTCCTCCGTCAATTGTTAGCCCTGTTGCAAGATGCCCCCCTAGATGGCCCGCTACTTCCTTGGCGTGGGGGGCCCCTGACGTCAATTCAGTTTGTGTGCTGCCTCAGGTCTCGGCCATAACCCACTGGCCATCACAGGACACTCGCTCCGAATCGGGGGCGAGTCCTCAACATCAAAAAACGGGGTCCCGGCGCACGTGATCAAATGCATGGGTCGTTGGCGCTCTTCCTGCTTCACAAGATACATCCCGAACCCGAATGTAGATATTTCCCAGGCGTTTTGTAGTCTTGCTCTGAGTGGAATTAAAAGCTTTTGGTCACTACTCTGCTCTCCTCGTCTATCTTTGCCCACTACTAGGCTTACCCTCGCTCCTGGCTTCCGGCGCAACACAGCCAGCTAGATCAGGGGAAGCGCTTCCCCCCTCATCACAGGTAAGCCTCTCCCATAAGTGGAAGGCTGAAAAGTCAGCCTGAATTTGTGGGAGGGGCATCTTACCTTCTTAAGCTCCAGCCCCCAGCTCCTCAGGGCGCTTCTGTTCATACCCACCCACCCCCCCTGTTCTCAAACACTCCCCTTAGGGTACGCCCACTACTAGGCTTACCCTCGCTCCTGGCTTCCGGCACAACTGTCATGGAACCATGAACCAGACGTACAACAGAGATAGGTGGAATAAGAGGGCTTTATTGAAAATCAAGCCGTAGCTAAAGTCCAAACGGATGGCTAAACTGAAGCAGGGTCTTGCGTAGACGGAGGTCAGGAACCAGGAGGGTAGTCAGACGTAGCCAGGATCAGGAACCAACGGGGTAGTCAGACGAAGCCAGGATCGGGAACCAACGGGGTAGTCAGACGAGGCCAGGATCAGGAACCAGAAGCAGTAGCAGTCTTTGAAGCATGTGCACACAGGAGGACCAAGCAAGGAACTGAAGCCACAGACCTTCTATATATATGAGCTAGGCATCCAGCTCCTCCCAGTGGGAAGGAGGAGCCGCAGGGTGGGAGGCTACAAGAAACCCAGAAACCAAGATGGCCGCCAGCACATGTCAAACGAAGGAGAACAGTGAGAAGGTAAGACCATGACAGTACCTCCCCCTCAAGGGCCCCTCCTCCGCGGAGTAAGGAACAGTTTCAGAGGGAAGCGTGCGTGGAAGGCTCGGAGCAATGCAGGAGCATGGACATCTGTGGAGGGAACCCAGGAACGCTCCTCTGGACCATAACCACGCCAATGGACCAAAAACTGCAACCGACCGCGGACCAGGCGTGAGTCCAGGATATTGCTCACCTCATATTCCTCACGATTGCCCACTTGGACCGGACGGGGCCGAGGAACCGAGGAAGTGAAACGATTACACACCAATGGCTTCAACAGGGAGACATGAAACACGTTGGAGATCCGCATGCCAGGAGGAAGCGCAAGGGCATAGGCTACCGGGTTTACCCTGTGAAGCACTCGGAAGGGACCAACAAAGCGAGGCGCCAGCTTGGGAGTGGGCACTCGAAGGTTGAGGTTGCGGGTGGACAACCATACACGGTCTCCGACCTGGTAGGAGGGAGCGGGCGCTCGTCTGCGATTAGCCTGGAGTCTCTGGCGTTGCGCAGAGACCTCAAGGGACCTCTGGATCTGTACCCAAGAAGTACGTAGGACGGAAAGGTGATCCTCCACAGCCGGAGTATCCTGGGGAGAGAATACCTCCGGTAACACGGCAGGTTGGAACCCATAATTGGCCATGAAGGGAGACGTCCCAGAGGAAGAGTTCACCGCCGTGTTCCTGGCAAACTCAGCCCAAGGCAGGAGGTCAACCCAATTGTCTTGGTGATCGGAGACATAGCAACGAAGGAATTGCTCCAAGGCCTGATTGGATCGTTCTGCGGCCCCATTGGACTGAGGGTGGTAGGCCGAGGAGAAAGAGAGATGAATCCCCAACTGGGAGCAAAAGGCGCGCCAGAACCTGGACACAAACTGACTCCCCCGATCCGACACAATCTCCTTGGGCAAACCGTGCAACCGGAAGACCTCCCTGGCAAAAATCGAGGCCAACTCTTGTGCGGAGGGTAACTTCTTGAGAGGAACACAGTGGCACATTTTGGAAAACCGATCCACAATCATGAGAATGACCGTATGGCCTCGGGATGCAGGAAGGTCCACAATGAAATCCATCCCCAGGTGTGACCATGGACGCTCCCCGGTGGCTATGGGTTGCAAAAGGCCCAACGGAAGGTGCCGAGGGGACTTACTCTGGGCACAAACGGAGCATGCCGCTACATATGCGGCGATGTCGGAACGTAGAGAAGGCCACCAGAACAGACGTGAAACCGCCCAGGACAGCTGATTCTTTCCAGGGTGCCCCGCGGCCTTGGAGTTATGGTAGGTTCGCAACAACCGAGTGCGCAACTCCTCAGGCACAAAACATCTGCCGTTGGGTCTCCCAGAGGGAGCACCAGATTGAGCCGCCAAAATCTGCTCACCCAGAGGAGAGGTCAGGCTGGTGCGAATAGCAGCCAGGATCTGATTCGGGGGTATGACCGTAGTCGGAATCGACTCCTCCCCGGACAGCTCGGAGTACTGCCGTGATAAGGCATCCGCTCTGATGTTCTTGGAGCCGGGTAGGTAGGAGACCACGTAATTAAAACGTGACAAGAACAGAGCCCATCTGGCCTGACGTGGTGTCAATCTCTTGGCCTCAGAGAGGTAGGTCAGATTCTTGTGGTCCGTCAGGATGAGAACCGGAACCACCGAGCCCTCGAGCAAGTGCCTCCATTCTTTAAGGGCCTGCACGATGGCCAATAACTCCCTGTCACCAATCTGATAGTTGCACTCCGCGGAAGACAGTTTCCGGGAGTAAAACCCACAAGGAAGCAGAGGACCCTCTGGTGTTCTACGCTGAGACAGGAGGGCGCCTACTCCCGTCTCAGACGCGTCCACCTCGAGGACAAAAGGCAACCCAGGGTTGGGATGCGACAGAATCGGAGCCGACACAAAGGCGGACTTTAGAGCCTCAAAAGCTCGGATGGCCTCGAGCGGCCAGACCTGAGGATTACTGCCCTTCCTGGTCAGATCCGTGAGAGGCTTGGCTAGCATGGAAAAGTCCCTGATGAACTTCCGATAATAATTGGCGAAGCCCAAAAAGCGCTGCAGGGCACGAAGCCCACTGGGCTGGGGCCACTGTAAGACAGCCGAAACCTTCTCAGGATCCATGGAGAACCCCTCAGCGGAAATGATGTAACCTAAGAAGGTTACCTGGGATCGGTGAAATTCGCATTTCTCAAGCTTACCGAACAGCTTGTTCTCTCGTAAGCGTTGCAACACTCGTCTGACATCCAGAATGTGGGCCTCCATGGATGCAGAATATACCAAGATGTCATCCAAATAGACCACCACACACTGCTGCAACAGGTCACGGAAAACATCGTTGATGAATTCCTGGAAGACTGCGGGCGCATTGCACAACCCAAAGGGCATAACCAAGGATTCATAATGACCGGTCCTGGTGTTAAACGCGGTCTTCCACTCATCGCCCGCCTTGATCCTTACCAGGTTATATGCCGCCCTCAGGTCGAGTTTGGTAAAGACCGTGGCCCCTTTGAGGCGATCGAACAGCTCGGAAATCAAGGGTATCGGGTAAGCGTTCTTGATCGTGATGCGATTGAGACCCCTGTAGTCGATGCAAGGCCTCAACTCACCGCCCTTCTTTTTCACAAAGAAAAATCCAGCCCCTGCCGGGGACGAGGATTTGCGAATGTGTCCGCGTGAAAGCGCCTCCCTCACGTACTCCTCCATGGCCTCATTCTCCGCTACCGACAGTGGATAGACTTTGCCACGAGGAGGAACGGCACCAGATTGTAACTCTATGGCACAATCGTATGGGCGGTGCGGAGGTAGGGCAACCGCACGCACCTTATCGAATACATCCCGGTACTCCTCGTATTCAGGAGGCAACAGAGAGTCCGAGGAAGTACACAGCAACTTGACAGGCCCATGGATGCAACTAGCCCCACACTGCGGTGACCACGAGAGGATCTCGGCCGATCTCCAATCGAAAGTCGGATTATGCTTCTGGAGCCAGGGGTACCCCAAGACCACCGAGTAGTGTGGAGACGAAATAACCTGGAGACAGACCGACTCTCTGTGAACGGCACCAATGGCCATCCCCACTGGAAGGGTCTCCTGAGTCACGTGTGGCGGCAGAAGGGGTCTGCCGTCTATCGCCTCAAGAGCCAGTGGGGAACCTCGAGGCTGCAGAGGAATGGAATTGGCGGCGGCGAACACACTATCAATGAACAAGCCACCAGCACCAGAGTCCACCAACGCCTGGGTCGTCACCGAGCCCCCGACCCAGGAGAGGACAACAGTAATCAGTGGTTTGTCAACACGGGAAACCGGGGACGAGGAGACTCCACCCAAGATCTGCCCCCGACAGGATCTCAGGTGCGAGCGTTTCCCGGACGGTTCGGGCATGCCAACCGAAAATGCCCACCGAGACCACAGTACATGCATCGGCCCTCGCGTCTCCGGAGTACCCTCTCCCCCTCGGACAGGCGAGCAACCCCCAGCTGCATGGGTTGACCCCCAGACCAGTCATCCCCAGGAGGCGTGGGAGGAGAGGGAGGCACGGGTGGGACAGCAAACGTAGGCGCCAATCTGTTAGAAGGCCTCCGCAGGCTCTCCTTAAAGGAAGGTCTCTCCCTGAGTCTGGTGTCAATCAAAATCAGGAAAGAAATAAGGGACTCGAGCTCCACTGGTAGGTCCTTGGCTGCAATCTCATCCTTCAAGGCATCCGAGAGACCATGAGAGAAAGCAGCGACCAGAGCCTCATTATTCCAGCCCACCTCTGCTGCCAGGGTACGAAACTCAATGGCGTATTCAGCTACGGATCGTGAACCCTGTCTGATGGACATAAGGAGCTTCGCAGCAGAGGCAGCACGAGCCGGCACATCGAATACCTTCCGAAGAGAAGCAACAAAACCGGAAAACTCGGCAACCACCGGATTGTTGTTCTCCCATAAAGGGCTGGCCCAGGCCAAGGCCTTGTCCGAGAGCAGCGAGATCAAGAAGCCCACCTTTGATCTCTCAGTGGGAAAGGCATGTGGCAGCAACTCGAAATAAATGGCCACCTGGTTAAGGAAACCTCGGCACTGAGTTGGCTCTCCCCCAAAGCGCTGTGGAAGGGGGGCAGAACCGGTCATACCCCGAAACACCGCAGGTGCAGCAACAGGTGTCGGGGTAGACTCTGGCGCAACAACCGGAGCGGCAGTAGGAGCGGGCCCAGGAGCGACAACCGACCCATCGGCAACGGAAGCTAAATGAGCCGTGCGTTCAAGCAGGGTTTGTAACGCCACAGCGAACCGACCCAACAGGTGATCCTGCTGATCAAGTCTGGCAACCAGCGTAGGTAGCGAGGATGGCCCTGTACCGTCAGGATTCATGGCTTGGTCCTAATGTCATGGAACCATGAACCAGACGTACAACAGAGATAGGTGGAATAAGAGGGCTTTATTGAAAATCAAGCCGTAGCTAAAGTCCAAACGGATGGCTAAACTGAAGCAGGGTCTTGCGTAGACGGAGGTCAGGAACCAGGAGGGTAGTCAGACGTAGCCAGGATCAGGAACCAACGGGGTAGTCAGACGAAGCCAGGATCGGGAACCAACGGGGTAGTCAGACGAGGCCAGGATCAGGAACCAGAAGCAGTAGCAGTCTTTGAAGCATGTGCACACAGGAGGACCAAGCAAGGAACTGAAGCCACAGACCTTCTATATATATGAGCTAGGCATCCAGCTCCTCCCAGTGGGAAGGAGGAGCCGCAGGGTGGGAGGCTACAAGAAACCCAGAAACCAAGATGGCCGCCAGCACATGTCAAACGAAGGAGAACAGTGAGAAGGTAAGACCATGACAACAACACAGCCAGCTAGGTCAGGGGAAGCGCTTCCCACCTCATCACAGGTAAGCCTCTCCCATAAGCGATGCATGAAAATCACCGCTCATCTTCACAGTCCCATTGAAGTGAATGGGTTTGAATTCAGTGCGGGTGCAATGAGTTCACCTCATGCATTGCACCCGTGTGGAATTCTCGCCCGTGTGAAAGGGGCCTTAGACATACAAGTAAGAAAATGTCTAAATGTACCAGGATAACAAAAAATATGTCCTTTTAACATCAATGTGAAATTATCGCAATTCAGTCAAGGGATAAAGCCTTTTTTTTTAGAGATGGAAGACAAAGAAGATTGTAATCGGCTAGAACTAGGACCAATGTCCGCATCTACCAGCTTGTCCCATAAATTACTGGATCGTCTGTATCAGTGGCGTAGCGTGGGTTGCCACCACCTGGGGCGAGCCATGTATGGCACGCCCCTTTTACAGATAATGTAGTATTCCTATATAACACCACAGATAACATGGTGGTAACTCTCTAAGTACAGATGATGTAGTAGATGGGTATAAGGCCCCAGTATTCAGAACACCACAGTGTGACCTGAAGTCTGGGGCCAGGATGCTACAGGGTGGGCCAAATTCTCAATCCACCCCCAACCCTACCGTGAAACAAATATGTGTTTGGACATTACATACATCACTGCAAAATATACAGGAAAATACAGCACCACATACCTCATCCATCCAGTGACATCTCCTGTGATGTAGACTTTCCTCAACGTCTTCATTCGGAGATAAGACCGCCATGACACCTTCTTTCAGCCGCGTCACATCTCTGCAGAGTTTTATTATTATTAGTTATTATATATAATATTAGGATATATAATGGGCTTTTATATATCCTAATAATACAGAGGGGGCAATTATATAGTATAATAATACAGGGGGGTCATTATATATAGTAATTATACAGAGGGTTCATTATATATCCTAATATTACAGAGGGGTCATTATATATAATAATTATACAGAGGGGCCGTTATATATATAATAATAATACAGAGGGGGCCATTATATATCCTAATATTACAGAGGGGTCACTATGTATAATATACAGAGGGGCCATTATATATTATAGTTATACAGAGGGGCCATAATAAATAATAATTATACAAAGGGGCCATTATATGTACTATGAACAAGTATCCCAACTATAGCAAGTGTCCCAAACTATAGCAGTAACCAATGTTAACTTAAAGTGAATGTTGAGAATGAATGACATGATCATGGTCATTGGGAGGATGGAGGGGAGAAGGAGTGTAGAGGGTTAAATGAGTGTGGATGGAAAGGGTCAGTGGGGGACTGCGTTCAGTAGGGTGACAGCTGTAGGAAAGAAGCTGTTCCTAAACCTGCTGGTTTTAGTCTGAAGGGTCCTGTAGCGCCTTCTGGAGGGGAGGAGCTGGAAGAGTTTATTGACAAGATGAGAGGAGTCCCTAAGAATGATGCATGCCCGGTGTAGACATCTCTTCTTGTGAACATCCTCAATGGCAGGAAGTGGAGTCCCTGTGATGCATTGGGGAGGTTTTCACCCCGCGCTGCAGTTCCTTGCGGTCAGCAATAGAGCAATTTCCATACCAGACTGACACAGTTGGTCAGGATGCTCTCTATCGCACAGTGGTAGAAGTTACCCAGTATGTCAGCAGACAGGTGTTTTTTCTTCAGTGTCCTCAAGAAAAAGAGGTGCTGATGTGCCTTCTTGACCAGGCTGGAAATGTTGGTTGACCAGGACAGAATATCAGATGTGGGTCCCCAGGAACTTGAAGTTGGAGACTCGTTCAACAGCCATGCCATTTATGTGGATGGGGTCATGGATGTTCCTCTTCTCCTTCCTGAAGTCCACAATGAGTTCTTTTGTCTTGCTGGTATTCAGGAGCAGGTTATTGTCAGTGCACCACACAGCTAGGTGCTTTACCTCTTCCTTCTAGTCAGACTCATTGTTGTCAGTGATGAGACCAATTACCGTGGTGTCATCTGCAAACTTGATGATTGAGTTGGATCCATACCTAGGCCTGCAGTCATAGGTGAAAGGGAGTAGAGGAACCGACTCAGCACACAGCCCTGTGAAGAGCCAGTGTTGAGTGTGATGGTGGTGGAGCAGTTATTTCCTGATCTAACATGCTGGGGTCTGTTAGTTAGAAAGTCCATGATCCAGTTACAGATAGGGTTGCTGATTAGTGATGGCCTTGCGGTTTGTGGCGAACTTTGCTCGTTTACGATTCTCCCAACATGCGAACATATGGCGATATTAGCGCCCGCCATATTCTTTTACATTGTGAAGAACTTTGACCCATGACACATCCATCAGGTAGTACAGGACAGCCAATTGAGACATTTCAGCACATGGACATACCCCCTACCTTATAAATAGACCCGATATGGCCGCCATTTTATATTCTGTCTTTTGTCAGTGTAGGGAAAGGTTGCTGTGTGGAGCAGGGACAGACTGTTAGGGACAAAAACACTATCAAATAGGTCCACCAAAGTCCTTTTAAGGACTGGTATAGGTGTATTATTAATAGGTGTGAAGTACAGAGGGGTGTAATACACTTATAATATACTTTCCAACATAGAAAGAATATGACTTCAAGGATGGAAGATTTCTCCTCAGGCTATTCACTAAACCCCTTTTCCTTACCAATAACCACTCTGACACCTTCTTGCTTGGTAAAATGACCATTACGGCCAACTTTATTGTACACACAAATAACATAATAACAATAATCACTTTAATACATCCTTCAACATTATGAACCACAGTACCGTAACAAGGATCCTGGAGGGCAACCCAAACAAGCGGTATCTTCCGTAACCATCTCTCCTTATACTTCAAGATTACCCTTGGCCGCACTCACCGACCCAAGGGCACCAAATCCTTGAAGTATCCAAGTATCTCCTCCTGTAGACCTTTTAGCCCAAACAGGAGCCCCACCCTCAGCATTCACAAACCACATGAGATACAGGCTCTAACATGTCCTGCATCTCTTAAACCATTGTATTGCTCCCCCAGGATCTCATATCCATCAGCCCCAATTTCCACTACCACGCTTACCCCAATTCACCAAATTCAGGGTTGGGAGGGCGGGAAACACTCTGCCTTGCACTGACCCTGCTTGTTCAAACCACTCCCCCCAAACCCTATATACTGCCCGCGAAAACCTCTCTCCTCCCCTTCACCAGCTTCCAACCTTAACCCTTTCCTAGCCTGACGACTTCCACCCAAGTCAAAGCGCACTCCGCTATATCTGCGCCTCGCTCCATTGCTGTTATTATAGTGGATTTGTATTGTGCAGCAGTTGTGAGCGGTTCTGCAGCAATACTGCAGCTACACAGAGTGACAAACGCAATTAGAAAAAATAATTATAACTGGTTTGATTTACCAGTCGCCCCCAAAGAACTGATAGAAGTGGGGTGTTATATACCAATAATATACTTTCTATATAGTGCATTTGGGTAATGCAGCATTTGTATTTGGTTTTGCTGCATTACCGCAGATACACACAGTGACAAACGGTATTTAAAAAAATTATTATAACTGGTGTGATATACCAGTCGCCCCCCAAAAAAACTGATAGAAGCGGGGTGTATACCAATAATATACTTTCTACATAGTGCACTTGGGTACTGCAGCATTTTTTTGCGGTTTTAATGCGTTCCCTCTGCTACACACAGTGACAAACGGTATTGGAAAAAATAATTATAACTGGTGTGTGCATGCGCGTACTCAAAAATTATATTGCCAACATTTCGCATTAAAAAAAATTATGAATGGAGATCAAAAATCTGAAAAATACATCTGGTATGTCACTGTCCATGTTGTGGGACTATTTGTGCACTTCTAGTAATTATTTCTTGGTTGCAAATATGAGCTGAAGGTTTTTGCCTGCCATTAAAATGATCGCGTTCGCGAACCGTACTGGCAGATGTTCGTCCATCACTATTGCCGATTCCAAGATCCACAAGTTTAGTGATCAACTTGGAGGGAATGACTGTTTAAATGCTGAGCTCAAGTCAACAAACCGCATTCTTGCATAAGAATTCTTGCTGTCCAGATGTGAAAGTACACAATGAAGGGCTGTGGATACAGCATCCTCTGTACTCCTATTGCTTCGATAGGCAAATTGGTGAGGATCCAGTGTAGGGGCCAGCATAACTTGTGTTGTGGAAATTTTATTAGGATGTGTATTTGATATATTGTGTATTGTCATCATCTCTCTCAGTGTCAGGGTAAACCATTGGAGTGGCTATCTTCCCGTGTATGTCCTGTCACAGCTGCTGGGCGCAGGGGTCTCCATCGGCGAATGGTCCATGTGCTAAGCACTGGGCTGTGGGCCGGGGGAGACTGATGTGTTCAGCAGAGCAGTGTTTTGTTGGCTGATGTATGGACGCCGGCTAGGGCCCCCGCATAAGACGCGGATTTATTGGCTTGGCGTGGATGCATTTGTTAAGAGAACACTATATGAAAGGAACGTGCGTTTGTTGTCTCTAGTGCGCCTGATCAGCCGCTGGAGATAATGACGCTGTACTGTAAATAAACATGCATGAGGATCATAGTAACTTTATCTGGCATTGATCACTGAGCAAGGCTGGATAAAATTAGCTCCAGTGGTAATGGTAGGTTATAGTATACATGTGTTTGTTAGCTGGCTATGTTATTCTAAATGATTGTATCTTGTCTTCCTATGTCATCACTTCCTGTATGTCATCACTTCCTGTTCCCTTGTTCTGGGCCAGCCCCTTTTACACCTTTTGTTAGTAAATAAAAGTGAACACACTGAGCAGGGGGGGGGGGGCAGATGCTCAGCAGAACTTGACATGAGAACACCTTTGGCTGACTGCGGTAGAGATTTTTAGCTTTCCTTACACAAAGATATTGGATAGCAGATTACAACTATTTAGATTTCTATTTCACTTGGTGTGCCAGGACCAGTCGCTCAAAGCATTTTATAACTATAGGCATGAGTGCTACAGGACGGTAGTCGTTCAGGCACATGGGGGTTAAGTATTTCGGCACTGGCACAATGGAAGTGGTTTTGAAGCACGCTGGTACTACTGCCTGGGCAAGTGACAGGTTGAAGATATCAGTAAAGACCCCTGCAAGCTGCTCAGCACATGCTCGAAGCACACATCCAGGAATTCAGTCAGGGCCAGCAGCCTTATGAGCGTTGATACTGCTCAATGCGTTATGGACATCTGTGATGGTGAGAGTAAAGGTATGGCAGTCAGAGGGTAGGATTTTGACAAACTTCTCCTTGTTCTTTTCAAAATGAGCATAGAAGTCATATAGCTCATTGAGGGATGGCACAGGCATGGATGTCTGTGTGGAATTGCTGGGCTTACAGTCAGATCGCCTGAATGCCCAGCCACATGCGTCTTGAGTCAGAGTTGACAAAGTGTTCCTCCACCTTCAGCTTGTAGCTGTGCTTGGCCTTATTGATGCCCCTCTTCAGGTCTGCCCTGGACGTACTGTAGGCCTGAGCGTCACCTGATCTGAAGGCATTGTTACATGACTTTAGTAGAAGCCACACTTCCTTGTTCATCCATGGTTTATGATTTGGGTACATTGTGATCTGCTTTTCTGTGGTAACATTGTCAATTGTGGTGTTGATGTTTTCCAGTACTGAGTACGTGTAAGAGTCAATGTTAGTGTGAGAACCACAGGTGGCCTGAGAGGCAAACATGCTCCAGTCCGTGTCTTTAAACCTGTCCTGGAGTGCAGAATCTACCCCCGCTGGCCACACCTTGATTGTCTTCACTGATGAAGTCACACAGTTGATAAGTGGTGAATACTTGTGGTTGAGAAACAAAGAAAGGTGATCAGACTGTCCTAAGTGGGAGAGGGGTGTTGCCTTGTAGGCTCCAACAATGTTTGTAGGTTTTATCCCTCTGGTGTGGCAGGAGACACATGACATTTACAATAAATGCAGCCTCAGGGTGTGCAGATTGTTGTTTGCTGATGACCGCATGGAGTTCGTTCATGGCAAGCTTGGCATTAGCATCCAGTGGGATATATGCAGCTGTTATTATAGTGGAGGTGAACTCCCTTGGCAGATAGAATGGTCTACACTTTAGGGTCCATTCACACGTCCGTGGTGTGTTGCGGACCCGCAACACACCCGGCCGACACCCCCTATAGAAATGCCTATTCTTGTCCGCAGCTGCGGACAAGAATAGGACATGTTCTATATTTTGTGGAGCTGCGGACTGGAAGTTCGGAGCCGAAACCCGGAAGTTCGGGGCATACAGATGCATTGTAAAGAAAACCGGTGCATTGTTAGCCTTAGCTTAGCTGTTACCCCGCCACACTTCCCCCGCCTTTGTTTGCGGTCCCTGCTCAGTCTTCGAGCACTTCTGGTCGGCCGAGTAGCCTGCAAAGCATCGGGTGTTCTTCTTATTTCAGGGATGAGTCGAAGGTTGCTGATAAAACAGTCAGAGTTGTGTAATCCTATATCCAAAAGCTTGTTGGGTGTAAGATTTAAAAGCGAAGCTGTTCTGAACGAACAGACCCGAAAAGAGCAGGAATAACACTGCTAACTTGCAAAATCTGAGGAGACTATGAAACCTCGCATGGTGCACGTGCCGTCATCTTCAAGTCTGTGATTTCAGTGAAGTAAGGATCTCACAGGAGTGTTGGATATGGTCCCTTGGAGAAGGAGCTCTCAATTATGGCTAAAAGATAAGGAGTCAATAATAGGTCTCAGATGGCAGCTGTGATAAAATACATTATTTCTGTCAGTAACTTTCGTAAACAGATCTGCCCTCTGTGACCTCTGCTTATTGCCTTCCTTGTTCACCATGGTGTTGAAACTGAATCAAAGTATCTGAACTCGTCATAGAGAATAAAAAAATAAAAATAAAAACTCATTCTATTCTTGTGCTGAACCTGTTCAGATGAGAAAGATGTTGTCTATGTATCTCCACCATCCCCTAACAAATGAGAAATGGTGGGACACAAATGACAGCCTCTTCCAACTGGACCAGAAATATATTAACATAAGTGGGTGCGACATTTGAACCCATAGCGGCCCCCCACAATTGGACATAAAAGTCATCACCAAATAGTTACATGTCAATATGATTTCAAGAAGGTCAATCAAAAATTCTCTGTGAGCAATGGAAAAGGATGAAGAATCCAAATCCAAATACCTTTATAATGTATTTTTCATGTACTGACGTATACAGTGAGACAACGTCAAAAGAAACCTAAATAGTCTCAGCTAGAATAATGACATCTCAGATTTTTAACAATAAATCAGAGATATACCTAATACAGGACTTACTATTTACAGAAAAGTGTCTTAGGATGCAATGCAGAATAACTGCTGAAGGGCTCAGGATACAATCCGTCCCCACAACAATCGGACGACCTGGCAGGCGCTCCAGATTCTTGTGAATCTTAGGAAGACAATATAGCACTGGAGTAACAGGGTGACTAGGTAACAATAAAGTCTGCATATCTTTGTCAATCAAATCAATATCAGCATAATTTAATAGAGTTTTAAGATGCTTCAAGATCATGAACTTGAGATCAGAAGTTACCTTCTTGTACACCTGTATCAGATAGCTGGGAATAAACCTCATCCAGATACATCTGCCAGTCCATGACGACAATAGCACCACCTTTGTCAGCAGGCTTTATGATGACACTATCATCATGGGCCAACTCCTCAATTGCCAATTTCTCCAACCTGTAGAAATTGAAAAGAGAGGATGTTACAGATAAATCGTCCCTTAGAAGATGAACATCACGTTTGACAGATGTTACAAATGTATCAATAACATTGGAAGATATTTTTCCTGTAGAATCACTGTTCAAGTCATAAACCCGACCCAATCGATAATCGTATGCCACTGGACTGCTGCCTTCTTTATTGTTTTCTTGGACTGGTAAGTGTTTGGATCTGATCTCCCTGGAGGCAGGCACCCACTTTTTCTGTTTTTCCTTTTTTGCATTTTGATTTTCTTTCACAGTGCTGCTTCAACTGCTGCTTGTTATTTCTGTGGATATGTGTATGCACTACACTGTGCTATGTCACTACTGAAAGGTATTCTGCAGTGTTACTTATTTATCATATATCTCACTTCAGTCTGCACTGAAGTCTATCTCTACACATCAGACGATGCACAGGTAATTTTGAAGAAGCAGCGCTTGTACAATCTGACTGCTGTAAGTGCTGGGTGTTGGACCCCTGCCAATTTGATATTGAGGACCTATCCTGAGTTACTCAATTAGAACATCACACAGAGCAATTCAATGCTTTTCTGTGGGCATCTCTATCAAGAAAACAACAGAGCTGTCATAATGTTATCCTGATTCTACATCTATTCTTAGGGGATACCTTGCAGATATCATCTTTCACTCACAGCAGCAGTAAATTAACAGTGGATTAATGGACAGTGGAGATTTCAATATAATTTCCAGTGGCTTTGTCAGGAATCATCCTGCTATGTCTGCTTAGGTCAGACTTTGTCTTGCCCTTAAGTTTTCCCTCAGTTAAGATGGTGGATTGTGTCTCAGCTGGGTGCCATCTTACCTCCTGTTTCATATATAAACCTCTCAAGCCTGTTACTCATTGCTTTAGTATTGTGTTTTAGCTCCTGCTTGTGCAGTCCTCTCGTCTGGACCTTACTCTCTGGTTTGTTCCTCCTCCTTGCGCTTTACCCTACAACTCTCTCCTGGACACCTGCTGACCGCACGCTGGTTTTCCTCCTGACTTATCGTCTGATCCTTGCCTCATCTGCATTCCTGTTACCTCCTGTTCAAGACTTCTGTGCCACCTGTGTTTAGGCCTTGTCCCTGCCATTGGATTCCAGCAGTATTCCACTAGTATCGTGACAGGCTTATAACTGCTGAAATAAAAAACAGTCTATAAATATTTGATATTTGTTTTCTTTGAATATTGGGTTAAACAAAAATACCCCATTCTGACCAAAGTGTCCCTTTGATGTGAGCCATGCAATTCATTAACTCATCCCAGGGGCATAGCTATAGGGGGTGCAGAGGTAGCAGTCGCTACTGGGCCCAGGGGCCCTAGGGGGCCCAAAGACCCTTGTGCCACATAAGACATCAGTATTATAGAAAGTGCATGCTGGTCAAGTTACTCCTATGGCTGGAGGGAAGCGGTTAGGTCAATAATTTGGCATGGGGGGGAGTTGCGGTTTCAATTTTTTTCTTAGGCAGCATGAAGGCTATGTGCTTCCCTGCCCCTGACCACAAACACTGAGGAAAGGGGGGCCCAAGCTGAACCCTTGCACCAGGGCCCACAAACCTTTAGCTACACCCCTAACTCAGCCCCTTCATTCAAAAGGACCCACTTAAACTGCACAGGTTGCACATATTGTATGCTGCTGGATAGATTGTAGATGGTGGTTAGCATTCACACCATCTTGGCCTGTTTTCACTTACAGATGTAGTAAAGCCACATTTGTCACTCCACTAATCCCTTTGATTTTGGTGGTTTTAAAATATTGTATATGCTTACTTCTGTTCTAGTAAAGTGTAGCAAATATTGAGGTACAGCTCAGGATTATGTGGCATGCTGCATACATGCCTGTGTTGATCAACTTGTAGAAAACACGTAAGGCTACTTTCACACTAGCGTTTTTGTTGGATCGGGCAGGGTTCAGCAAAAACGCTTCCGTTACTGATAATTCAATCATCTGGATGCGTTACAAACTGATACGGTTGTATTATCTTTAATAAGACACATCCGTCATGAACACCATTGAAGGTCAATTGGGGACGGATCAGTTTTCTATTGTGTCAGAGTTAAACGGATCCATCCCCATTGACTGGCATTTTGGTTCATGACAGATCCATCTTGCTCCGCATTTCATGACCGAAAGAAAACCGCAGCATGCGGAATGGAATGTATTTTGGAGCATTCTGTTCTGTTCAGTTACGTTGTGTCCCCGTTGACAATGAATGGGGACAAAACAGAAGCGTTTTTTTTCCGGTCTTGAGACCCTATGACGGATCTCAATACCGGAAAATAGTGTGGAAGTAGCTTATAAATAAGCAAGAAACACAATACCTATAACTAGGTCTCATCTCCGCAATACAGGGATGTATGACATTCAAAACCTTGAGATATGTGATGGTAAGGAGCATAATCAATGAGTGTGCACATAACTGGTCTACCTGGACAGTATTGAATGCAGTGTGTATAGCAACATTGCTAGGTATTAATTTCATTGTAGATCACACTTCAATACTAGTCAAGCAAGCAATTGCCAAATGAGCATGAGGATTTGTGTCGAGCTGAGGTCAAATTCTAATACAGTCCTCTCCAAAAGCAGAGCACTTTTCCTTCAAACACCGAGTTATTGATAGCTCTCTTTGTGTCTGACTACGGTGGTTGCCGTGGCAATCCGACCCGAATCTGGTTGTCTTATTTCAAATCACTGTGACACCATTATGTCTTGTGCTCCTTTTTTCTTTTTTTTTTCCAGCATATCAGTATTTAAGAAGCTTTTCCATCACCTAACTGGTTTTATAATAATACAGCTATTTTTGCAGTTTCTCTACAATCTAGCATCTTTCAATGCATCTCACTATTTCATTATTTGTGTTATTTATGCTGCTACACGTACTTAGTAGTGTTTAGATATATTATACAGCGTTTGCCTGTTTTGGCATGAAATGAGTTTTTTGAAAAAGGAAAGCAAGGATATATTCAGGAAAAGGAATCATAATGACACATTTTGAAAAAAAATTATATAAACATTACATTTTTTTATTTGTAATTTTTTTTGTGGCCATGTATATAAGAATTCCAGATTTTTCATAGCAGCAGGTGCAATAATTTGTTAAAGTATTCGAAAGCTCACTTTTACAGTTTAGCGGACACCTGGATGTTCAGGTTCGACGGGTTCGGCCAAACTTCACAAAAAAGTTTGAGTTCGGGACCCGAACTTGACCCCGAACCCCATTGAAGTCAATGGGGACCTGAACTTTTGAGCACTAAAATGGCTTTCAACTTTCGATGTTCTTTTCTGCGCCTACCATGTTGAACACGGTTAGCAGCAAATCAGGGTTACACGCCGGAGAGGGAGCGTGAGAAAGGGATACCACATCCAAGGGAGGTCAATGGCTGCAATGTGATCAAGTGGAAATGTGGGACAAGTTATTGAAGCAAAAGCATCCAAGTAAAGGAGGGGGAGCGAGGCAATTACCCACTCCCGACTCAGGGAGGTAGTGACGATAAATAACAATACAGGACTCTTAAGATGCCCTGTTATTGGAATGATTATAAAAAAATTATAGGGAATGTCACTGGGGTATTATGGATTTGGAAACGTTAGCCAGGAGAGGCCCTGCTGCCGCTTTGTTGACGCTAGATAACTTCTGCCTGATCGCACGTCCCCAATTGGATATCTTCTCTATCAACTTTCGATGTTTTTTTCTGCGCCTACCATGTTGATCATGGTTATTGGTGAATCAGGGTTCCACGCCGGAGAGGGAGCGTGAGAAAGGGAGACCACATCCAAGGGAGGATTAATTGTTTCAAATTAAATATGATCAAGCGGAATCAATTAAAGTGGCGCGCATCAATTAAAGAAGATTTTTTGAAATTTAATTCCCCGTCACCTATGCAGAGCAGGGGTTTGCATACGGCAAAATTGGTAAAATGTCAACTGACAATGTAACAGACGAATTTTTTTTAATTTATGTCCCTATCACCTATGCAGAGCAGGGGTTTAATCACGGCAAAAATTGTCAAATGTCACCCAAGAATGTAACAGACAAATTTGTGAAATGTTTTTACCTGTCTACTAGGTACAGCAGGGGTATATCACACCCACAAATTGGTAAATTTCACTATAAAATGTAACAGACAAATTAGTGAAATTACATAAAATAAAATAAAACACGTACAAATTAAAAAATATTTACTTGATTTATGAGGTGGAGAAGGCGGTGGACGTAGCGGTGTAGGTGGAAGCGGCGGTGGAGGAGGACGAGGTAGCCAACACTAGTTTTTGGTTTTAATTAATTTTTTATTTTTTTAACCCCTTAGGGACACAGCCTTATTTCACCTTAAGGACCAGGCCATTTTTTGCAAATCTGACCAGTGTCACTTTAAGTGCTGATAACTTTAAAACGCTTTGACTTATCCAGGCCGTTCTGAGATTGTTTTTTCGTCACAAATTTGTACTTCATGACACTGGTAAAATGAAGTTAAAAAAAATCTTTTTTATTTATATAAAAATACCAATTTTACCCAAAATTTGAAAAAAATTACTAATTTCCAAGTTTCAATTTCTCTACTTCTATAATACATAGTAATACCTCCAAACATAGTTATTACTTTACATTCCCCATATGTCTACTTCATGTTTGCATCATTTTGGGAATGATATTTTATATTTTGGGGTTGTTGCAAAGCTTAGAAGTTTGGAAGCAAATCTTGAAATTTTTCAGAAATTTTCAAAAACCCAATTTTTAGGGACCAGTTCAGGTCTGAAGTCACTTTGTGAGGCTTATATAATAGAAACCACCCCAAAATGACCCCATTCTAGAAACTACACCCCTCAAGGTAGGTATTGCTGGTCTGTTTTTTTTGACACCATGTCCCATTTGAAGCCCCTCTGATGCACCCCTAGAGTAGAAACTCCATAAAAGTGACCCCATCTAAGAAACTACACCCCTCACGGTATTCAAAACTGATTTTACAAACGTCTTTAACCCTTTAGGTGTTCCACAAGAATTAATGGAAAATAGAGATACAATTTGAAAATTTAACTTTTTTGGCAGATTTTCCATTTTTATATTTTTTTTCCAGTTACAAAGCAAGGTTTAACAGCCAAACAAAACTCATAATTTATGGCCCTGATTCTGTAGTTTATAGAAACACCCCATATGTGGTCGTAAACTGCTGTATGGGCACACGGCAGGGCGCAGAAGGAAAAGAAAGCCATACGGTTTTTGGAAGGCAGATTTTGCTGGACTGTTGTTTTTTTTTTTTTTTGCACCATGTCCCATTTGAAGCCCCCCCTGATGCACCCCTAGAGTAGAAACCCCCAAAAAGTGACCCCATTTTAGAAACTACGGGATAGGGTGGAAGTTTTTTTGGTACTAGTTTAGGGTACAGTGATTTTTGGTTGCTATATTACACTTTTTGTGAGGCAAGATAACAAGAAATAGCTGTTTTGGCACTGTTTTTATTTTTTGTTATTTACAACATTCATCTGACAGGTTAGATCATGTGGTATTTTTATAGACCAGGTTGTCACGGACGCGGCAATACCTAATATGTATACTTTTTTGTTATTTATGTAAGTTTTACACAATGATTTCTTTTTTGAAGCAAAAAAATAATAATCACGTTTTAGGGTTTCCATAGTCTGAGAGCCATAATTTTTTCAGTTTTTGGGCGATTACCTTGGGTAGAGTATGATTTTTGCAGGATGAGATGACGGTTTTATTGCCACTATTTTGGGGTGTGTGTGACTTTTTGATCGCTTGCTATTACACTTTTTGTGATGTAAGGTGACAAAAAATTGTTTATTTAGCAGTTTTTATTTTACATTTTTTACGGTATTCATCTGAGGGGTTAGGTCATGTGATAGATTTATAGAGCCTAGAGCCGGTCGATACGGATGCGGCGATACCTAATATGTATACTTTTTTTTTTTTTTTACCAAAAAAATGATGTTTTAGTGTCTGCATATTCTGAGCCATATTTTTTTTTTTTTGTGTGATTGTCTCAGGTAGGGGCTCATTTTTTGCGGGATGAGGTGACGGTTAGACTGGCAATATTTTGGTGGGCAAACTCCTTGTTGATCGCTTGCTGTTGTACTTTTTGTGATATAAGGTGACAAAAAAAATGATTTCTTTAGCATTTCTTTATTTTTTATTTTTTATTGTTTACGGTGTTCATCTGAGGGGTTAGGTCATGTGATATGTTTATAGAGCCGGTCGATACGAACGCGGCGATACCTAATATGTATACTCCCCCCCCATTTTTAGCCAATTTTTTTTTTTACTTTATTTGGGGAAAATTACATTTTTTGGGGGTCTAATCCTTTGCAACGCATCCCAATACTTTTGTATTGGAATGCATTGGCTGTATGAGTAATACTGCCAATGCATTACTCAATGGGGACCCGATGGCACCGCCACATGCCACCACTGCAACATTGAATTGCCGCAAACCGCAGGTCTGAATTGGCCAACATGAAGGGGGGTCACAGGACCCCCCCGGGCATTTAGCCGAAGTGCCTGCGCGGCGGTGATCGGAAATACACAGTGCGTACAGGTACGCCCTGTGTCCTTAAGTACCAGGACATAAGGGAGTACCTGTACGCCCTATGTCCTGAAGAGGTTAATTAGGGTACACTCCAAAATAGTGGGAAATATTCAAAATACAACAATGTGCAATTGCGCTGTAGTATAACAATGGCTGGTTAAGGCCGGTATACATGTCTATTCTGCACAAGGTACGGACAAGTCCTGTGGGATCCATGCCTGGTTCATTTTAATGAACGTGAGCTTGTCCACATTGGCTGTGAACAGGTGGCTGCGCTTGTCTGTGATAACGCCCCCTGCCATGCTAAACACACATTCAGACAATACACTGGCTGCAGGGCAGGCCAGCACCTCCAAGGCGTAAAGGGCAAGCTCGGCCCATCTGCCCAATTTGGAGACCCAGAAGATGAAGGCGGAAGACCCGTCATTCAGTACGTGAAGGAGTGTGCACACATACTGCTCCACCATGTTGCTGAAATGCTGCCTCCTGCTAAGACGTTCCATATCAGCTGGTGGTGCTGGTTGTTGTGGCGTGCTGACAAACCTTTTCCACATTTCGGCCATGCTAACCCTGCCTTCTGAGGTGTTGGTGGTGTCCCAGCTGCGTTGGCGACCTCTTCCTCCTCCTCTGCCTTCGCCTTGTGCTTCCACTGTGCCCCAGCTGTCAGGTGGGAATGCCACCAGCACCGCGTCTACCAGCGTGCGCTTGTACTCGCGCATCTTACGGAATTAAGGATGGTACGTTGTCCTTGTAACGGGAATCCAGCAGCGTGGCTACCCAGTAATCAGCACAAGTTAGAATGTGGGTATCTCGGCGGTCGTTGCAGAGACACTGCGGCATGTTATCGCTCATGTGTGCCAGGCTGCCCAGAGGCAACGAAAAGCTATCCTCTGTGGGAGGTGTATTGTCTGTGTCCTCTGTATCCCCCCAGCCATGCACCAGTGATAACCATGAGCTGGTTTGGGTGCCATCCTGCTGTAAACATGTTCCTCCTCCTCCATCTCCTCCTCGTCATCCTCCAGAACTGTGCCTTGGCTGGACAATTGTGTACCTGGCGTTTGTGGGTGCAGGAACCCACCCTTGGAGCCACTTGTGAATGACTGGCTGGAAACCCTATGAAATGATCCCTCTTCCTCCTCCTCCTCCTGTGCCACATCCTCTTCCATCATCGCCAGCAGTGTTTTTTCAAGGAGGCATAGAAGTGGGATAGTAACGCTAAGAATGGCGTTATCAGCACTGGCCATGTTGGGGGAGTACTTGAAACAGCGCAACAAGGAACACAGGTCTCGCATGGAGGCCCAGTCATTGGTGGTGAAGTGGTGCTGTTCCGCAGAGCGACTCACCCGTGCGTACTGCAGCTGAAACTCCACTATCGCCTGCTGCTGCTCGCACAGTCTGTCCAGCATGTGCAAGGTGAAGTTCCACCTTGTGGGCACGTCACCTATGAGGCGGTGAGCGGGAAGGCTGAAGTTACACTGCAGCGCTAAAAGGCAAGCAGCAGGAGGATGAGAACGCCGAAAGCGCACACAGGTGGCCCGCACTTTATGCAGCAGCTCGGAGTAATTTTATAGGAATCTCTACACCACCAAATTCAGCACATGCGCCAGGCAAGGGATGTGCGTCAAACCGGCGAGTCCCAGAGCTGCTACGAGATTTCGCCCATTATCGCACACCACTAGGCCGGGCTTGAGGCTCACTGGCACCAACCAATCATCGGTCTGTTGTTCAAGGCCTGTCCACAGCTCCTGCGCGCTGTGGGGTTTGTCCCCCAAACAGATACGTTTTAAAACTGCCTGCTGTCGTTTACCCCTGGCTGTGCTGAAGTTGGTGGTGAAGGTGTTACGCTGACCAGATGAGGAGCCGGTAGAGGATGAGGAAGCGGAGTAGGGGGAGGAAGCAACAGGAGGCAAAGAGAAGCACCCTGCAATCCTTGGCGGTGGAAGGTTATGCGCCAAACTGCTATCCGCCTCAGGACCAGCTGCCACTGCATTTACCTAGTGTGCTGTTAGAGAGATATAACGTCCCTGACCGTGCTTACTGGTCCACGTATCTGTAGTTAGGTGGACCTTGCCACAGATGGCTTTGCGCAGTGCACACCCGATTTTGTCCCCCACTTGGTTGTGCAGGGAAGGGATGGCACCCCTGGAAAAGTAGTGGTGGCTGGGCACGACGTACTGTGGGACAGCCACCGTCATAAGGTTTTTTTAAAACTCTCCGTCTCCACCAGAAGGAATGACAGCATTTCAAAGGCCAGTCATTTTGAAATTATGGTTTTCAGGGCCAGGGATCGCAGGTAGGTAGTGGGACATTGTGGAGATGCTTGGTGACCCAGGTGGTGGTGTTGTTGGCAGATCCTCTGTTTGCGGAGTGGCAGGTGGCATTGTCACTCCAGAAGTGGATGAAGAGGTCAAGACTGCAGCAGAAGAGGAAGCAGGAGGAGCCAGAGACCCTTCTTGGTTTTTGAGGTGTCTACTCCACTGCAGCTCTTACTTTGCACTTAGATGCCTGGTCATGCAGGTTGTGCTCAGGTTGAGAACGTTAATGCCTCGCTTCAGGCTCTGATTGTACAGCGTGCAAACCACTTGTGCCTTGTCAGCACATTGTCTGAAGAACTGCCACTCCTTGGAGCTGGCTTTGGTGTGCTCGGTTCCTTGCTGCGGTGGGCAGTAGCAGGCGTACTGTCTATTGGACGGCCGCTCGTGCTTTTGCACCCTGCTCCCTCTTCTTCTGCGCTGGTGGCTCTGTGTGACCACCACCACTTCCTCCGAACACAGGTCACTCGCATGACCTTGATTCCATGTGAGGTCGAGGACCTCATTGTCCTCCACATCATCTTCCATCCAGTCTTCACCCCTGCCCTCCTTGTTGTTCTGCACACTGCAGAAAGCCAAAGCAGTTTGCACCTGTGTTTCGTCATCATCCGAGACGTGCTGCAGTGGTCCTCCCATGTACTCATCTTGAAACATAAGTGGTTGGGCATCGGTGCACTCAGTCTCTTCCACTTCTGGGGCAGGGCTAGGTGGATAGCCCTGGGAAACCCTGCTAGCAGAGTCATCAAAAAGCAGAAGAGACTGCTGCATGACTTGGGGCTCAGACTGCTTGGCTGATTTGCAAGGGGGTGAGGTGAAAGACTGATGGCCATGGGCTGCAGGTGTTAACTCTGATCTATCAGCATGAGACTGGGTGGGAGACAATGTAAAGGAACTGGAGGCACTGTCAGCAACCCAATCTACTATCGCCTGTACTTGTTCAGGCCACACCATTCGTAGAGCCGCATTAGGCCCAACCAAATGCCGCTGAAAGTTCTGTCGGCTCCTCGCACCTGAGGAAGGTGTGTCACTTGCACGTATAGCTGGCACAGATCGACCACGTCCTCTCCCTGCAACAGGAGCTGCACCACGACCGGGGCCACGTCCCTTATTTGACACTCTCCTCATATTTCTCAAATTTAGGATCTCTCCCAAAATAGGTGTTTTTTTTAACAGAATATAACAGTATCTAAAGGGTGTATATTACCCTCACAGATGCAGCAAAGGCTACAAATTAAGTTTTTTGCCCAAAATAGGTGTTTTTTTTATAACAGGATAGCACAGCGGTATCTAAAGCGTGTATCGCACACTAACAGATGCAGACAAGGCCGCAAATTAAGTATTTTGCCCAAAAAGGGTGCGTTTTATATAGTAGAATATGACAGCGGTATCTAAAGCATGTATCTCACACTGATAGATCCAGCAAGGGTTGTAAAATTGAGTATTTTGCCCAAAATTTGTGTTTTTTAAAACCCAGAAAATTATAGCTGTATTTCTAACTTAAGATGATTTTTTTAAACCCTGAATATAATTGCAGTATTTCAAGCTTCTATTTGACTGTCACAAATGCACATCTGCTGTGCTGTTGCACAGAACTTGCATAAAATTGCTGCCGCCGGATAGACGGATAAAAGTTATTTTTCTGTGTCACTGGGCTCAGGGCAGGGTAAAAGAATTGTGCACTGCACCCACAAAATAAAATCTTGGTAGATCGCTGAGTTAACAAGCAGTTCTAAGGGTACTTTCACACTAGCGTTCTTCTTTTCCGGCACTGAGTTCCGTCAAAAGGGCTCAATGCCGGAAATTAACTGATCAGGTATATCCCCATGCATTCTGAATGGAGAGTAATCCATTCAGGATGCATTAGGGTGTCTTCAGTTCAGTCATTTTGACTGATCAGGACGGAGATAATACGGCAGAATGCTACGGTTTTATCTCCGGCCCAAAAAATTAAAGACTTGCCTGAATGCTGGATCCGTAATTTTTTCCCATAGGAATGTATTAGTGCCGGATCCGGCAATCAAAATACCGGAATGCCGGATCCGTCCTTTGCGCAGACCGAAAAAAAAGGTGAAATAAATAAATGCCGGATCCGTTTTGCCAGATGACACCGGAAAGAGGGATCCGGCATTTCAATGCATTTTTCTGACTGATCAGGCATTTTTAAGATCCTGATCAGTCTCACAAATGCCATCAGTTGGCATACGTTTTGCCGGTGATGGAACTGCTTGCCGGATCACTCTGCCCCAAGTGTGAAAGTAGCCTAATTAAAGATTCTGTCCTATTCTCTCCCTCACAGCAGCAGCATCCTATCCCTACACTAATCAGAGCAGAGTGATGTGACTCCAGTTTATATAGAGGCTCAGTCACATGCTGCACTGGCCAATCACAGCCATGCCTTTAGTAGATTGCTTCTAAGTGCACAAAATGAAACACTTGTTGATTGGCTGCTCTGCAGCCTTTCAAAAAGCGCCATAAAATAGCCGAACACTGAACCCGAACTTTTACTGAAATGTTTGGGGTCGGGTCCGGGGTCCAAAAATCCTAAAGTTCGGTACGAACCCGAACTTTACAGTTCGAGTTTGCTCAACCCTACTCACTTTCAGAATCTCTGCAGACTGGGTCAGAAGAGTCATCTCATTTTTAATATTAGAGGGCAGAGATTTACAGAGGTTACGCAGGATTAGAAAACGTGTCTTCCAGGAGCAGTGTCACACTTGCCTCTGTGCTGGTTCTGGTTTTGTAGCTCAGAAATATGGAAATGAATGGGGCTGATTTTAAATACCACATATAGCCTGTGGACAGGAGTGGCATTGTTTTTGGAAGAGAGCAGCCATGTTTTTAAAATCTTGTATGACCCCTTTAATGGAGCACCATAGTAACACAAAATACTATAAACTTACAATCAGGTCCATAAATATTCAGAAAATTGACTCAATTCTAAAATTTTTTGCTCTATACACCACCACAATGGATTTAAAATGAAACTAACAAGATGTGCCTTAACTGCAGACTGTCAGCTTTAATTTAATCCAAATTGGATTTGGATTTACATCCAAATCAGGTGAACGGTGTAGGAATCATGACAGTTTGCATATGTGCCTCCCACTTGTTAAGGAACCAAAAGTAATGGGACAGAATAATAATCATAAATCAAACTTTCACTTTTTAATACTTTGCAGTCGATTACAGCCTGAAGTCTTGAACCCATAGACATCACCAGACTCTGTGTTTCATCCCTGGTGATACTCTGCCAGGCCTCTACTGCAACTGTCTTCAGTTCCTGCTTGTTCTTGGGGCATTTTCCCTTTAATTTTGTCTTCAGCAAGTGAAATGCATGCTCAATTGGATTCAGGTCAGGTGATTGACGTGGCCATTGGATAACATTCCACTTATTTCCCTTAAAATAAAATTCTTTGGTTGCTTTTGCAGTATGCTTTGGGTCATTATCTATCTGCACTGTGAAGCACCGTCAAATGAGTTCTGAAGCATTTGGCGGAATATAAGCAGATAATTTTGCCCAAAACACTTCAGAATTCATCCTGCTGCTTTTGTCAGCAGTCACATCATCAATAAATACAAGAGAACCAGTTCAATTGGCAGCCATACATGCCCACGCCATTACACTACCACCATGCTTCACTGATGAGGTGGTATGCTTAGGATCATGAGCAGTTCCTTTCCTTCTCCAAACTCTTCTCTTCCCATCACACTGGTACAAGTTGATCTTGGTCTCATCTGTCCATAGGATGTTGTTCCAGAACTGTGAAGGCTTTTTTAGATGTCGTTTGGCATACTCTAATCTGGCCTTCCTGTTTTTGAGGCTCACCAACGGTTTACATCTTGTGGTGAACCCTCTGTATTCACTCTGGTGAAGTCTTCTCTTGATTGTTGACTTTGACACACATACACCTACCTCCTGGAGAGTGTTCTTGATCTGGTTAACTGTTGTGAAGAGTGTTTTCTTCACCAGGGAAATAATTCTTCGGTCATCCACCACAGTTGTTTTCCATGGTTGTGGTGTTGCTGAGCTCACCGGTCCGTTCCTTTTTTTTTAAAGAATGTTCCAAACAGTTGTTTTGGCCACGCCTAATGTTGTTATCTCTCTGATGGCTTTGTTTTGTTTTTTCAGCCTAATGATGGTTTGCTTCACTGATAGTGACAGCTCTTTGGATCTCATCTTGAGAGTTGACAGCAACAGATTCCAAATGCAAATAGTACACTTGAAATTAACTCTGGACCTTTTCTCTGCTCATTGTAATTGGGATAATGAGGGAAGAACACACACCTGGCCATGGAACAGCTGAGAAGCCAATTGTCCCATTACTTTTGGTCCCTTAACAAGTGGGAGGCACATATGCAAACTGTTGCAATTCCTACACCGTTCACCTGATTTGGATGTAAATACCCTCAAATTAAAGCTGACAGTCTGCAGTTAAAGCACATCTTGTTTGTTTCATTAAAACAAATATGTGGTGGTGTATAGAGCCAGAAATGTTAGAATTGTGTTGATGTCCCAATATTTATGGACCTGACTGTAGATAAAGCTCTGAATGCAGCTGTATTGTCCCTTCCTGGCCTCGGAGATGCTGTACATTTCTAGAGACTATATTATTGTGCTGACACTTTTTATGGTGTCACCTAAATCAAACTTGTGTCATAAGGAATGCTGCTCTAAAGAATGTAGAATTGTGGATTCAGCTCTGGTAATAAATGTTTCTGCCCATTAACTCACATTTGTTGCAGCCATAAAGAGCCATAAAAAACACAAACTCTGCTGCCTTGCTAACACAGACATTACAGGTAGGATGCATATTAGATGTAAATGTCTACATAAAATGAGTTCACATTATTTTTATTCAAAATTAAATATACATATGATACATTCTCTTTGAAGGGTAGAATTTTCAAATGTCATACTTAAAACCTCAAAGGATGATAGTTGTAAAATACAGTACAGACCAAAAGTTTGGACACACCTTCTCATTCAAAGAGTTTTCTTTATTTTCATGACTATGAAAAGTGTAGATTCACACTGAAGGCATCAAAACTATGAATTAACACATGTGGTATTATATACATAACAAAAAAGTGTGAAACAACTGAAAATATGTCATATTCTAGGTTCTTCAAAGTAGCCACCTTTTGCTTTGATTACTGCTTTGCACACTCTTGGCATTCTCTTGATGAGCTTCAAGAGGTAGTCACCTGAAATGGTCTTCCAACAGTCTTGAAGGAGTTCCCAGAGATGCTTAGCACTTGTTGGCCCTTTTGCCTTCACTCTGCGGTCCAGCTCACCCCAAACCATCTTGATTGGGTTCAGGTCCAGTGACTGGAGGCCAGGTCATCTGGCGCACCTCCCCATCACTCTCCTTCATGGTCAAATAGCCCTTACACAGCCTGGAGGTGTGTTTGGGGTCATTGTCCTGTTGAAAAATAAATGATGGTCTAACTAAATGCAAACCGGATGGAATAGCATGCCGCTGCAAGATGCTGTGGTAGCCATGCTGGTACAGTATGCCTTCAATTTTGAATAAATCCCCAACAGTGTCACCAGCAAAGCACCCCCACACCATCACACCTCTTCCTCCATGCTTCACGGTGGGAACCAGGCATGTAGAGTCCATCCGTTCACCTTTTCTGCGTCGCACAAAGACACGGTGGTTGGAACCAAAGATCTCAAATTTGGACTCATCAGACCAAAGTACAGATTTCCACTGGTCTAATATCCATTCCTTGTGTTCTTTAGCCCAAACAAGTCTCTTCTGCTTGTTGCCTGTCCTTAGCAGTGGTTTCCTAGCAGATATTCTACCATGAAGGCTGGATTTACACAGTCTCCTCTTAACAGTTTTTCTAGAGATGTGTTTGTTGCTAGAACTCTGTGTGGCATTGACCTGGTCTCTAATCTGAGCTGCTGTTAACCTGCGATTTCTGAGGCTGGTGACTCGGATTAACTTATCCTCCGCAGCAGAGGTGACTCTTGGTCTTCCTTTCCTGGGGCGGTCCGCATGTAAGCCAGTTTCTTTGCAGTGTTTGATGGTTTTTGTGACTGCACTTGGGGACACTTTCAAAGTTTTCCAAATTTTTCGGAATGACTGACCTTCATTTCTTAAAGTAATGATGGCCACTCGTTTTTCTTTACTTAGCTGCTTTTTTCTTGCCATAATACAAATTCTAACAGTCTATTCAGTAGGACTATCAGCTGTGTATCCACCTGACTTCTCCACAACGCAACTGATGGTCCCAACCCCATTTATAAGGCAAGAAATCCCACTTATTAAACCTGACAGGGCACACCTGTGAAGTGAAAACCATTTCAGGTGACTACCTCTTGGAGCTCATCAAGAGAATGTCAAGAGTATGCAAAGCAGTAATTAAAGCAAAAGGTGGCTACTTTGAAGAACCTAGAATATGACATATTTTCAGTTGTTTCACACTTTTTTGTTATGTATATAATTCCACATGTGTTAATTCATAGTTTTGATGCCTTCAGTATAAATCTACAATTTTCATAGTCATGAAAATAAAGAAAACTCTTTGAATGAAAAGGGGTGTCCAAACTTTTGGTCTGTACTGTACGTATAAGGCGCTTTCTGGAAATGGGTACCAAGTATCAGTTTTATCAGTTCTGTGTTTACCCCATAGACAAACAAGACAATGGTCTATAAAAATCTAATTTAGGTAACACAAAAGTGAAGTGTACACATTAAATATTTTTCCTATTTACACATTGTTTGTTACATTGTGTTTTAGACTCGCAAACAGAATCACAAATAGACCCACAATTAAGGTATATTGATTATAGGCCTAAGGTAAAATTTAACTGATAGATTTATATGAGCACTGTGGCTGTATCATGTGCTATTTTTGCATTCCTCCTTACCCAGATTTATGAAAATGTTTTTCATTTTTCTAACATATGGATCATTTAAATGACAGTTATTGCTCATATAGATTTTAAAAATGGCTAATTAGCTGTGATTATAATAATGATGGTAATAGTAATAATGACAGTATCTGGAAGACCAGGACCATAATTATTATATTAAAAGCTCTATAGTTTGCATAAATAGTGTGAAGATATTAATATTTTCCATGAGTTACAAAGACCTGCTGCTTACCTGCTCCAGTGTTCCTCTCTACGACCAATTTAACCCCCTCACCAGGTGAAACAATGCCAGAAAGTCAGGATGTACTGGCCTAGGGTCATACTAGTGAGTAGCACCTATACACTTAAAGGGGTTTTCTGAGTTTTTTTTTAATGCCTTCATTAATCCCCCATTAGAGCCCAAATGAAGTTTGAAACGCACAAATAACTGTATCTTCAATCTGGTTACATGTCATGTATTCTTTGACAACCCTCATGCTGTCCCATCTGACTCCCCATATATAGATTATGTGCAGAGATTAGTGAAGTTGTGAAAAATTCAATTTGGCTGCTTCGATGAATTTCACAAAGAAATTCAATATGTGACATTCCTTTGTATTCAGCGGCTGCAATAACAGAGAACGGCGCTAGTGCCACCCTCCATCACCCCTCAGATGCTGCGTTCAAGGCTTTAAGGGCTAAACCAGTAAAAAATAAAATACACATACTTAGCATATCCATTTGATGGTGGAGAAGCCGTCGCGGCCATCTTGATTGAAGACACCACATGAGATTTCACTGATGATGTCACTGCACCTGGCCAGCGCAATCACTGCAATCAAGATGGCTGCAATGGCTTCTTCGCTCGCTAATAGGTGACATATTTTTTTCAATTTCAGAAAAAGTAGATTTGTCACCAGGAAATTTGAGGAAATTCTGCTTAATGGAGGAGAATAAAGTTTTTCCTGAAATTGAGTATCCATTGCTTGAGTATGCACTTGTTTATATGTTTACTAGAAATTTAATTCCATTGCGCTTTGCTATTTGATACTTTTCATTATCTGGGCGATGTATTATGTAAAGTGTATATCTTGTATTTATTGACATCATATAACTGGTAGTGTTGGGCGAACATGCTCGGCCAAACACCAGTTCGGCTCGAGCATCGATATGCTTGGCCGAATATTGCGTATGCTCGAGTCAGTGTATTTAAATCTAATTTAGCCTCTATTTCTGAAAAGATTCTGGCAGGATTCGAACTCGCAACCTTCTACATTACATCCAAGAATGTTAACCACTACACTATAGAGCTGCATGGCCAGTTACTTAAAAAAATAAAATAAAAATAATAATAATTTTTTAAATGAGACTTACAAGTATTAAGTATTACTATGCACCAGAATTCTCATATATTATTATTATTATTTTTTATTTTATTTTATTTTTTAAGTAACTGGCCATGCAGCTCTATAGTGTAGTGGTAAAGGTTCTTGGCTGTAATGTAGAAGGTTGTGAGTTTGAATCCCGCCAGAAACTTTTCAGAAATGGAGGCTAAATTAGATTTAAATACACTGGCTTGAACACATGCGATATTCGGCTGAACACCACGATGTGCCCAGCATAGCAATGCTCGTCCAACACTACCGGTTATATGATGTTAATAAGTACAAGAGATACACTTTAGAGGCTAAATTAGATTTAAATACACTGGGTGTCCCCAAGCACTGACTCCATTTATGGACATAGCTATATATGGAGTCAGAGCAGGGACTCCTAAGCCGAACTAGAGTCCCGACACCCTCCACTCTTCAGAGCAGGGGTTTAATGCGGGTTCTGCCATTGACTTCCATTGTGCTCAGGTTCTCTGTAGAGCACCCGAGCAGCAGGAAGTGTTCTACTCGAGCATCAGAGCACACAAGCACTTTAATAACCAGGCAATGGCATCCATTCTTCCATTGTATATTCTAGGGATGAGCGAATCGACTCCGGATGAAACATCTGAAGTCGATTCGCAGATTACTTCATTTGAATACTGTACGAAGCGAATACTCTGTACAGTATTAGAATGTATTGGCTCAGCAGAGCTAAAGTTATTACTTTGAGAAGTCTTGCTAGATTTTGCATAATAACTTCATAAATGAATTATTACTGTAAAAAAACATTTACAGAACTCGGGTTAATTTCCAAGTGGTACCCTTTCTGCAGCGATGAGCAAATCAACTTCGGATGAAACATGGTACCACAAGGTACCACTTGGAACCGAACCGGAGTTCGGGAAATGTTTTTTTTTTTACAGTAGAAATTAATTTATGAAGGTATTATGCGAAGTCTAGCGAGACTTCCGAAAGTAATAATTTCAACTCCTCTGAGCCAATACATTCTAATACTGTATGGGGTGCTCGCTCTGTACAGTATTCAAATAAAATATTATGCGAACCGACTTCAGATGTTTCATCTGAAGTCGATTCGATCATCCCTAGTATATTCATTTTTTCGGATACTTTGGATTGACCGAGTTAAATAAATACTTGGGCAGCCCCTGTAAATGTGCAAAGGGATAACAAAAGGATGCACTCTGGTCCTCCCCACTACTGTTTATTTTCTTTGCTGCAGTGGTGACATTCTGTACACACAAGCCACCACTGCAGACAATCACTGGCCTCAGCAGTGATGTCCTGTATACTGCTGAGACCTGTCATTGGCAGCACAGTGACTTGTATGCACAGAACATTACCTCTGTAGCAGGGAAGATGACATCAGGGTGGACTGTAGTGCATCCTTGTAAGCAGCAGTATGAAGTATCCCTCCTTTTTTATCTTCCCTATCGGCATGGTTCTCACCTGAGCGTTTTACAGCACGTACGATCGTGCTGAAAAACGCCCGACTACCCAAGAAGTACAGAAGCTTCTTTGGGACGCATTGTCGCACGTTCCCGCACATAGTGGGAACGTGCGACAATGGGCGTTTTCTTGTTTCCTCGGCACGTATGTAAACATCGCTTAACGGGTACGCTTATGTGTGAAACCGGCCTTAGTTGGTGCTTTGAAGTGTTGTCCATTGCAGTTCACAAAATGCATCGATGAAAATGTGGTGGCTGGTATTTATGAATTTTATTTAACAATAATCGAATCTAAATGTTCCCAGCAGTGTGAGAATATATTTTTCCACAGTTTTTTTTTTGTTTGATACCGCAGAAAACCTTTTCAATGTACATATATAGAGGCTATACAACATGAAGACTATGTTTTCTAATTCTTGCTTCAGTTCCAGGCTCACCACTTCATCATTGGTAGCACATTCTAAGGTTGTGGATCAAAGTGCTAAGCAGTCACGGGGTTAAACAGAATGAAAACACCATTATCTCTGTTCATGTGCAGTTCCCTATTCACAGAAGCCATATAAGGCAATGGAGCACATCCCCTTGTACACTTACATAACTCAAGCTTTGATTGCACTGAACCTAATGCAGTAAGTGATGTATTATGAATAGAGACGAGCGAATCGAATCCCACGAAGTGGAATTCGATCCGAATTTCAGGATAAATTCGATTCACCTAGAAGCCAAATTTCCTCGTGCTTTGTGTCAGCGAATCGATTTAACCTGAAATAGTATAAAGAATATAAAAATTCAAACTTACCTCCTCCATTTCCTCACGACGGGCCGCCAGCCTCTATCTTGCTTGAAGATCTCGGCCGAAATCCTGTGCGGCACAAGATTACATCATCACGCCGGCTGGCGTGATGATGTAATCTCGCACCGCACAGGATTTCGGCCGAGATCTTCAAGCAAGATGTAGGCTGGCTGGCGTGATGATGTAATCTCGCACCGCACAGGATTTCGGCCGAGATCTTCAAGCAAGATGTAGGCTGGCTGGCGTGATGATGTAATCTCGCACCGCACAGGATTTCGGCCGAGATCTTCAAGCAAGATGTAGGCTGGCTGGCGTGATGATGTAATCTCGCTCCGCACAGGATTTCGGCCGAGATCTTCAAGCAAGATGTAGGCTGGCGGCCCGTCGTGAGCAAATGGAGGTGGTAAGTTTGATTAAATTATTTTTTTTAATGTTAATTTTACACTCAGATGCCGCGATCATGTATGAACACGGCATCTGAGGGGTATAATGACGGGGGCAGCGCTATCGCAGCTCCCTGTCATTGCACCTGCTACTTACAAAAAAATGCACTTTGTGATGAAGTAATTCATCACAAAGCAAATTATTTTTTTATTCGTCGAATCGGCCAAATCGAACTTAAGAAATTTGCTCATTTCTAATTATGAATGCTGGGGGTGAGAGTTACATAACGGAGGCGCCAAAACTATGTGACGTAACCCAACAAAAACCCCTTCTGTCACAGAGAGCAAAGGACTTTTGTTACCATTGCAAAGAGGCAATTAAATGTTCTACAATTGCACAGACCTACATCACTATTAGTAATGATAATAGTAATAACTAGCATGCTGAGTAGTGGAAGATGCCCATTTTCATAGCAATTTCACCAAAGTACTGATCATTCACCTTTGAACACCAGTTATAATTAATGCATATGAAGTTAAGAAACTTTGTAAAAACATTTCAGTGCATTTATTACAGGGCTGTATTCATATTTCTACAGGCTTCAGAGCAGCAGTCTTCAGGTCACTAGTTTGATTTAGAGGATTTGTTTTCTGGGTAATCTTTACACCTTGGTACAAATATCTGAAATACATACTGACTAGGGATGAGCAAATTGATTCTAAACTAATTGTATTTGTTATGAATTTCACAAAAAAAATGGTTTCCAAATGAAGCTAAACTTTTGGCTAACTTTTAGTTTCAGGCAAGTCTCATAAAAACAGTGCCCAGCTCTGTTTTACTATAACTATTTGGGGAAAACTATGAGGCAGGAAGAAGATGGAGCATCACATGACAGTGGGAAGAAGTGGGGGAGAGGGAGGGCTTGTCCTGAATTGATTGGCTCAGGGGCTGACAGAGAGCCTGTTCCAATTAGGAAGCAGTATGCAGGCAAGTCCTTATGCAGAGAATGAGCCAGACACCTATTTCTCTCTGCTGTAGATGTGATATGACATGTCGTGGCATTGTCTGCCCCCCCCCCCAAAAATTGCAGACACAGGCCACAAATGTTGTGTAATAGGGACACTACAAGGATAATATATGTAGAGAATAAGGAGATATAATTGGTATATTTTAGGGACTTTGATCAGGGAAAGCATATATATATATATATATATATATATAGGGACTGGTCACTCAGAATTGTGTATTTAATACAGCTGCTGGCACCTATTTCTGCCCATTACAAAATATTCAAGAAAAAGAAAATCATTTGTTTTCTGTATAGGAAGAGCCAGCTATTTTTTTAAACCTCGAGTTTCTATAGTTCATAGGCTTATTGCCAGGACCCCAATAGCATTATGCTGCAAACGCTGCACATTTTTTTCTCCTAAAAACCATGTTAGTGCATTATACCCGTGTTATAATAATTATAATCCTTATATAGCACCAACATATTCCACAGAGCTTTGCAATCAAAGGGGTCAAGTACAAACAGAATCATAAATAACATAACAGCAACAGGTCAACAAGAGGAATGAGGGTCCTGCTTGCTAAAGTGAATCAAGCAGCAAACATCTCACTGGCTTTTTTCCTGCCAACTCCAACTGGGCAAGGTTTTCAGCAACAATGGTAGGAACATCATGGCATGCTGCAATTGAGGGAAATAACACATGCTCCCTGCATAGCGCGCATGATAGATTTAGTCCTGCAATGCATTTTGAATAAGTACAGTGGCTTGCAGAGGGTGCTAGCCATGACCAAGAGACTGTCCCTGCATTTTTAGTCTGTCATTGTCCCGCTTGATCCTCAATGTTCCAACTTGCTGGAATTTCATCTTGCATATGCTAGAGTGTTCGTACGAGCAGCGGTGTAAGCGGTGAAAGATTTTGTCATACACAAGATCTCAGCAGGAAGCTTGGGTTGTTTTGAGGTCAGGCTCTGGCATCTCATAAGAGATGACTGCCATGTACTCAGGCTCTTTGAAGAGGCCACCAAATTTGTCAGTAGGGACAACTGTGACAAATAAATAATGTTATCCCCCTGATTCTAAGAGTAAATGCTCATGCTGATGCAACAAGGGACAGCGGAAGGAAGAAGAATAGCTTATGCATCTTGCTGGCCACCCTGTAGCTGTTGGGGACTCACAATGAGAAAGTCCCATGGAGGAGAAAGAGGAGGAGCTGCCCTGGAGGAGGAGAAGAAGCAAGAGTAAGAGTTACTTGTGGAGGAGGACAAGGCTGCTGCTGCTGATGATAACAACGGCACCAGCTATGATGACCGATGATCTAGGTGGGGGGGGGGCACTAGAAAGAACTGAGTCCTCGGGCTCGCTGGAGAGAATGGCAAGCTGTATGCTTGCTTGCTTGCTTGCATAATGACATACTAACAAGCATTCTGATAATTACTGAATAGCCATGCTTTTAGACCCTCACTATGAAAGAAATATGGGGGATTGTTTTCCTGTTGAAGAAAGGTAGACTATAATGCTTTATTACCAGGATACTCTGTGTACACAGTTTGCTGCCACTTTTGGTGAGCAGAGGCCCTTCTCTGCCCCCGAGTCACCCACCTTCTGTTGTCTATGTTACCACAAGAAGCAGAAGACATAGCAGGAGCAGCCAGTTCGTTATCATCAACCGGCTGGAGCAATTTTTTCATTTAATCAGTGGTCTAAAGGAATGCGGGAGCCTGGCGGCGCTGTGGGTGTGTGTATGAGAGAATGAATGATATTAAAATGTATAAAATAATTATTATGAAGCAAAAGCGAAAAGGCAGCCCTGAAGGAATCACACTGCCAGACTTTTTTAATGTGCCAAACCGTTGCCAATATGTTTCACTGAATCGTGTGAATCTGATTCTTTGAACTGTTCTAAATGTTTATTTCTTAAAATGACAAATAAAAACTAAAAAAATTATAAAATAACGTCTGACCTCTAATTGCAAACAAAGGTTTCTGTACCATATATTATGTTCTGTTTTTCTATTGTATCAAATACTTATTTCATGCAATAAAATGCAAATTAATTATTTCAAAATCATACAATGTGATTTTCTGGATTTAGATTCTGTCTTGTAGAATTGAAGTGTACCTATGATAAAAATTACAGACCTCTCTATTCTTTGTAGGTGGGAAAACTTGCAAAACCGCCAGTGTATAAAATACTTATTGTCCCCACTGTATTTGCCGCAGTGAGACAACCCCTTTAAGAAAAAGCCACTATTTTTTCTGATAATTAACTCTAGTGTGTGATTAAATTGAGGCAGATATTCTGCCCCCATTAACGCATACTTTTTGGATGCTTGTGCAGAACAAGTTACTGTTTCTTATGACATTAACATTTATATAAACAGGGGCAGAGATCTTCCCCTGTTAAGGCATAATTTTTTATCACTTTGTTCCAATAGGCCACAGTTTTTTTTAACATAACACATCATCTGCCCCCAAAAGGAGCCAATTTTTGGAAGGTTTCTACTATGAAAAAGCATAACACATGCAACAGCTCAAAGTGTTTTTAAACACACTGTTTGTTATCACCGTCAACCATGAGCTTACCCATAGCTATATATGTCAGTGTCACTCTGACATTATTTGCTAAATTGCTGTCATTGCACTAAAGAGCTTGAGAGAAGGGAGAAGAAACAAAAATTCATAAAAATTTTAAAAAAAAAGATAATGAAGGCTATTAAAAAAAATTGAGACCTCAGAGTGTCATATACCCATTTGCAGGCCGACTGGAGCATAATTAAATCATACTTCTCTAAACCTCCATTATAGAAGCTCAACTATGTTGCTAGTGATGTCTGTCATATTCGTTGATTGTTTATAATATCAACCAGCTGAATTATGAATGCAGCTCTGGGTTTAACCCCTTCAGGACCCTGCCATTTTTCACCGTAATGACCAGGCCATTTTTTGCAAATCTGACATGCCAAGTTATTTGGTGATAACTTTTAAACACTTTTATTTATCCAAGCCCTTCTTAGATCATTTTCTTGTCACATATTGTACTTCATGTCAGTGGTAAATTTGAGTCAAAATAATTTTTTTTATGTATAAAAAAAATTACCAAATTACCACAAATTTGGAAAAATTTGCAATTTTCTAAATTGAACATTTTCTGCTTTTAAAACAGATAGTGATACCTCCTAAAATAGTTATTACTTTACATTTCCCATATGTCTATTCATGTTTGGATCATTTAGTAAATGACTATTTTTTGGGGGACGTTAGAAGGCTTAGAAGTTTAGAACCATATCTTAAAATTTTTAAGAAAATTTCCAAAACCCAATTTCTAAGGACCAGTTCAGGTCTGAAGTCACTTTGTGGCGCTTGCATAATAGAAACCATCCATAAATTGCCCTATTTTAGAAACTACACCCTCAAGGTATTCAAAACTTATTTTGCAAACTTTGTTAACCCTTTAGGTGTTTCACAAGAATTAAAGGGAAATGTAAATGAAATTTCAGAATTTTACTTTTTTCGCAGAGTTTCCATTTTAATCCTTTTTATTGTTAACAAAGCAAGGGTTAGCAGCCAAACAAAACTCAATATTTATTACCCTGATTCTGTAGTTTACAGAAACACCCAATATGTGGTCGTAAACTGCTGTACGGGCACATGGCAGGGCACAGAAGAAAAGGAACCCATATGGTTTTTGGAAGGCAGATTTCACTGGGATAATTAAGTTCCTATGTCACATTTAAAGACCCCCTGATGCACCCCTAGAGTAGAAACTCCCAAAAAATTACCCCATTTTGGAAACTACAGGATAAGGAGGCAGTTTTGTTTGTACTATTTTAGGGTACATATGATTTTTGGTTGCTCTATATTACACTTTGTGAGGCAAGGTAACAAAAAACACCGTTTGGCACCGTTTTTAATTTTTATTACTTACAATGTTTATCTGACAGGTTAGATCATGTGGTATTTTTATAGAGCAGGTTGTTATAGACATGACAATACCAAAAATGACTACTTGTTTTAGTTGTTTGTTTCAGTTTTACATAAGGCATTTTTGAAAAAAAAAAGTTTTAGTGTCTCCATATTCTGAAAGCCATATTTATTTTATATTTTTTGGGCGGCTGACTTATGTAGCGTCAAATTTTTTTCGGTATGAGATGACCGTTTGATTGGTACTATTTTAGGATGCATATGACTTTTTGATCGCTTGGTATTACACAATGGCTTTTTTGACCGTTTTTTTTCCACGGTGTTCACCTGAGGAGTTAGTTAATGTGATATTTTTATACAGCAGGTTCTTGCGGATGCGGCAATACTTAAAATGTATATTTTTTAAAATGTATTTAAGTTTTAGACAATAACAGCATTTTTGAAACAAAAAAAATCATGTTTTAGTGTCTTCATATTCTGAGAGTCATAGTTTATTTTTATTTTTTGGGCGATGAGATGGCGGTTTCATTGGTATGATTTTGGAGTGCGTATGACTTTTTGATCGCTTGGTATTACACTTTGTGATGTAAGGTGACAAAATTGAAGCAATTTATTTTTATTTTTTTGCGGTGTTCACCTGAGGGGTTAGGTCATGTGATATCTTTATACAACAGGTCGTTACAGACATGTAAATACCTAATATGTATACTTTTTCTTATTAGTTTAAGTTTTAGACAATAACAGCATTTTTTAAACAAAAAAAAATCATGTTTTAGTGTCTCTATATTCTGAGCCATAGTTTATTTATTTTTTGCCCGATTGTTTTATGTAGGGGCTCATTTTTTGCGGGTTGACTTTTTGATCGCTTGGTGTTGCACTTTTTGTGATGTAAGGTGACAAAAAAAGTGATTGTTTTAACACAGTTTTTATTTTAAAAAATCTACGACGTTCAGGTGGAGTGGGTCATGTGATATTTTTGTAGAGACGGTATTTATGGACACGGAATACCCAATATGTCTTTTTTTTATTGAAACTTTTAATGCTGACAGCCTGCCTGTAAGAGCCACCCTAAGGGCTGGATCTCACAGGCTTCCATAGAACGCACGCTCTGATGCCTATGGAAAGTATCGAGCTTGCCTTTTCTGCCATCGCAGTGTGGGGACCCAATCGGGAAGCGGAGGGCACCCGTACCCTCCGTGAACCCTCTGCATGCCGCGGTCAAAGCTTTGACTGCAGCATACAAGGGGTTAACACGCCGGTATCGGTGTTTTCACCGATGCCGACGTATGCAGCAAGGGCCCGGATGTCACTGACTGCCAGATAGTTTCATCCTCCTTCATTGTAGCATTCACTATTTTTGAGGTATTAACCGCTTGCCGCCACGCTAACGCCGAAAGGCGTCATTGCGGCGGCTCTCCCAGGCTACGCTAACGCCAATAGGCGTCATCTCGCGTGAGCCGAGATTTCCTGTAAACGCGCGCACACAGGCGCGCGCGCTCACAGGAACGGAAGGTAAGCGAGTGGATCTCCAGCCTGCCAGCGGCGATCGCTCGCTGGCAGGCTGGAGATGTGATTTTTTTAACCCCTAACAGGTATATTAGACGCTGTTTTGATAACAGCGTCTAATATACCTGCTACCTGGTCCTCTGGTGGTCCCTTTTGTTTGGACCGACCACCAGAGGACACAGGCAGCTCAGTAAAGTAGCACCAAACACCACTACACTACACTACACCCCCCTGTCACTTATTAACCCTTTATGAACCACTGATCACCCCATATAGACTCCCTGATCACCCCCCTGTCATTGATCACCCCCCTGTAAGGCTCCATTCAGAGGTCCGTATGATTTTCACGGATCCACGGATACATGGATCGGATCCGCAAAACGCATACGGACGTCTGAATGGAGCCTTACAGGGGGGTGATCAATGACAAGGGGGTGATCACGCATATAGACTTCCTGATCACTTCCCTGTCATTGATCACCCCCCTGTAATGCTCCATTCAGAGGTCTGTATGATTTTTACGGATCCACTGATACATGGATCGGATCCGCAAAACACATGCGGACGTCTGAATGGAGCCTTACAAGGGTGTGATCAATGACTGGGGGGTGATCACCCATATAGACTTCCTGATCACCCCCTGTCATTGATCACCCCCCTGTCATTGATCACCCCCCTGTCATTGATCACCCCCCTGTAAGGCTCCATTCAGACGTCCGTATGATTTTTACGGATCCACGGATACATGGATCGGATCCGCAAAACACATACGGACGTCTGAATGGAGCCTTACAGGGGGGTGATCAGGGAGTCTATATGGGATGATCACCCCCCTGTAAGGCTCCATTCAGACGTCTGCATGTGTTTTACGGATCCACGCATCCATGGATCGGATCCGCAAAATGCATACGGACGTCTGAATGGAGCCTTACAGGGGGGTGATCAGGGAGTCTATATGGGATGATCACCCCCCTGTAAGGCTCCATTCAGACGTCTGCATGTGTTTTACGGATCCACGCATCCATGGATCGGATCTGCAAAACGCATACGGACGTCTGAATGGAGCCTTACAGGGGGGTGATCAATGACAGGGGGGTGATCACCCCATATACACTCCCTGATCACCCCCCTGTCATTGATCACCCCCCTGTCATTGATCACCCCCATGTAAGGCTCCATTCAGACGTCCGTATGTGTTTTGCGGATCCACGCATCCATGGATCGGATCTGCAAAACGCATACGGACGTCTGAATGGAGCCTTACAGGGGGGTGATCAATGACAGGGGGGTGATCACCCCATATACACTCCCTGATCACCCCCCTGTCATTGATCACCCCCCTGTCATTGATCACCCCCCATGTAAGGCTCCATTCAGACGTCCGTATGTGTTTTGCGGTTCCGATCCATGTATCCGTGGATCCGTAAAAAACATATGGACGTCTGAATGGAGCCTTTACAGGGGGGGGGGGGGGTGATCAATGACAGAGGGATGATCAGTGACAGGGGGGGTGATCACCCCATATACACTCCCTGATCACCCCCCTGTCATTGATCGCCCCCCTGTAAGGCTCCATTCAGAATTTTTTTGGGCCCAAGTTAGCGGAAACATTTTATTATTATTTTTTTTCTTACAAAGTCTCATATTCCACTAACTTGTGTCAAAAAATAAAATCTCACATGAACTCACCATACCCCTCACGGAATCCAAATGCGTAACATTTTTTAGACATTTATATTCCAGACTTCTTCTCACTCTTTAGGGCCCCTAAAATGCCAGAGCAGTATAAATACCCCACATGTGACCCCATTTCGGAAAGAAGACACCCCAAGGTATTCCGTGAGGGGCATATTGAGTCCATGAAAGATTGACATTTTTGTCCCAAGTTAGTGGAAAGGGAGACTTTGTGAGAAAAAACTAAAAAAAAATTTTCCGCTAACTTGTGCCCCAAAAAAAAAAATTCTATGAACTCGCCATGCCCCTCATTGAATACCTTGGGGTGTCTTCTTTCCAAAATGGGGTCACATGTGGGGTATTTATACTGCCCTGGCATTTTAGGGGCCAGAAACCGTGAGAAGAAGTCTGGGATCCAAATGTCTAAAAATGCCCCCCCAAAAGGAATTTGGGCCCCTTTGCGCATCTAGGCTGCAAAAAAGTGTCACACATCTTGTATCGCCGTACTCAGGAGAAGTTGGGCAATGTGTTTTGGGGTGTCATTTTACATATACCCATGCTGGGTGAGATAAATATCTTGGTCAAATGCCAACTTTGTATAAAAAAATGGGAAAAGTTGTCTTTTGCCAAGATATTTCTCTCACCCAGCATGGGTATATGTAAAATGACACCCCAAAACACATTCCCCAACTTCTCCTGAGTACGGCGATACCAGATGTGTGTCACTTTTTTGCCGCCTAGGTGGGCAAAGGGGCACACATTCCAAAGAGCACCTTTCGGACTTCACAGGCCATTTTTTACACATTTTGATTTCAAACTACTTACCACACATTAGGGCCCCTAGAATGCCAGGGCAGTATAACTACCCCACAAGTGACCCCATTTTGGAAAGAAGACACCCCAAGGTATTTCGTGATGGGCATAGTGAGTTCATGGAAGTTTTTATTTTTTGTCACAAGTTAGTGGAATATGAGACTTTGTAAGAAAAAAAATAATAAATAAATAAATCATCATTTTCCGCTAACTTGTGACAAAAAATAAAAAGTTCTATGAACTCACTATGCCCATCAGCGAATACCTTAGGGTGTCTACTTTCCGAAATGGGGTCATTTGTGGGGGTTTTCTACTGTCTGGGCATTGTAGAACCTCAGGAAGCATGACAGGTGCTCAGAAAGTCAGAGCTGCTTCAAAAAGCAGAAATTCACATTTTTGTACCATAGTTTGTAAACGCTATAACTTTTACCCAAACCATTTTTTTTTACCCAAACATTTTTTTTTATCAAAGACATGTAGTACAATAAATTTAGCAAAAAATTTATATATGGATGTCGTTTTTTTTGCAAAATTTTACAACTGAAAGTGAAAAAATTTCATTTTTTTGCAAAAGAATCGTTAAATTTCGATTAATAACAAAAAAAAGTAAAAATGTCAGCAGCAATGAAATACCACCAAATGAAAGCTCTATTAGTGAGAAGAAATTGAGGTAAAATTAATTTGGGTGGTAAGTTGCATGACCGAGCAATAAACCGCTAAAGTTGTGGAGTGCCGATTTGTAAAAAAGGGCCTGGTCACTAAGGGGGTATAAACCTGTGGTCCTTAAGTGGTCAAAGTGCGTAACAAGGGATGGCCGCCAACATCAGGCTGTGAAAGGCCTCAGTGTCCACAAGCCTAAATGGCAACATTTCCAGGGCCAGTAATTTGGAAAGTTGCGCATTTAGTGCTATGGCCTGTGGGTGGGTGGCTTGGTATTTGCGCTTGCGTTCAAATGCCTGGGGTAAGGACATTTGTACGCTGCCATGGGACAGGGAAGTGGAAGTGGTCGCTGATGGTGCTTGCGAAGGTGCAGGGCAGGAGGCATCCAGGCCTGTGCCTTCAACAGGGGATTGACCAGCACGTAACACAGGGGAAGAGAAGGCAGTGGTGTGACCCACAGACACAGATTGTGGACCCAAGCATTCGACCCACCTATTACGGTGCTTTGATGCAATGTGGCGGATCATGATGGTCGTGGTGAGGCTGCTAGTGTTCACGCCCCTGCTCATTTTTGTATGGGACAGGTTGCAAATTACTATTTTTTTGTTTTTTTGTCATCTGCACTTTCCTCAAAAAACACCTACTCCTTGGCAAGGGAGATTTCCACAAGGGCGTGCTCCGGGAACAGTTGCGGGCCTGTTTGGTGTGGCCCGCCTTCTCCCTTTTGCCACCCCACTTCCTCTTCCAGCCTGTTGCGGTGCTGCGGATCCCTCCCCCTCTGTACTGCTGTCCTCGCTCGGCTTGCCTCCTTCCCAGGTTCGGTCAGTGACTTTATCGTCCACCACCTCCTCTTCCTCACTCTGCTCATCCTCCTGACTTGTTGACCTAACAACAACCTCAGTTTATGACAACTGTGTCTCATCCTCATCAACCTCTTGAGACACTAATTGCTGTTGACTTATTGGCAACTGTGTCTCATCATCATCATCCACCTTGTGAAACACTAATTGCTGTTCCCCACCGTCATCTTCTTGTGACTGTGGATGTTCAAGAGTTTGGGAATCAGGGCACAAGATCTCATGTCCCTCTTCAAGTGGGCTTGTCAAGAGGCCCAACTGAAGGAAAGTCACTGAAAAGAGCTGCTTGGAATATTCAAGTGTGGGATCAATTGTTTGGCAAGACTCTCCGTGGTGGGAGGAAGGAGGATCAGGGTGAGGATTGTGTTGAGCAGACTCTTGGCTACTGAGACTAGACTAGGTGGAAGACAGGGTGGTACTTAACCGACTGGAAGCATTGTCTGCTGCAATCCAACCGACCACCTGGTCTGACTTCGAGGGCATTGTCCTGTGCCACCCTACAAACTGGGACATGAAGCTAGGTATCGTGGATGATTGTGCCTGCTGCCAGAGCACAAGAAAAACAGTCTCAACGTGCCCAGGGCCACGGCCCTGCGTGCACCATCGGCTTTACAGCCACTTCCTGTCCCTTACTGCTCGCCTTCTTCATATTAAATGTTATATATGCTTGAAAGTATGTTAAACGTACAGTAGCGTAGGATTTGGAAGTGTATGCGCAAAAAAATGTAAAAAGGTATTTGGGATGTGGAAGCGTCACAGGAGAAGTACAGCAGATTGTCGCTGATGTCAGCAGCAGCTAATATAAAATTACAGGGAATGTCACAAGTATTTTGGATGTGGAAAAGTTACACAGGAGATGTTTTCCCAGGTAATGTCACTGCCCGCAGCAGACACTGTCTACGGAAAAAGTATACTGGATGTCAGATATTTTTAGGATGCGCACACGTTACACAGGAGATGTAGCGCGGCTAATGTCACTGTCCGCAGCAGACACCATCTACGGAAATAGTACACTGGATGTCACAGATATTTTTGGGATGCGCACACGTTACACAGGAGATGTAGCGCATATAATGTCGCTGTCTACAGCGGCCTAACTATTGCACACTATTTAGCGCAGGATGCACTAAAAATAGATATTGCTGCTACACACAATAGTCCTTAAAAGGACTTTTGGGTCTGTAAAATTTTAGCAAAGGTTGCACTAAAAATATATATTGCTGCTGCCACACAGAACAATAGTCCTTAAAAGGACTTTTGGGTCTCTGACAAGTTTTTCAACTTTTTCAAATAAATAAATAAATAACTAAAAATTCACTCCCTACACTATCTTTCCCTTCCTCAGCACAGCTCTCCCTGACTAACACTGGGCCAAACACGCATAATCGGGTGCTATATAGCACCCGATGACGCATTCGGCCAGCCAATCACTGTGATGCCAGTAACCAAAATGGCTATGGCATTACAGTGAAGGGCAGTACTTACCCACAAGTTTATTGGCTGCTTGTTTGGCCGAGCATGCTCGATCAACACCAGTAGAGATTTAACTGAAATATACCTGCAGTAGAGCTTTATGGTCTAGTAATTCTTGTGTAATCATATTTCAAGTTAGTAAACTCAGTTTTATCTGGAATTTGCAGCTTTTATTGCTGAGTGCTATGTGAATCGACAAGATGGCCTGCACAACAACGGGAAATCTGAGACAAGGAGGTGACGCAATCTAAATATTTTTGTAGGCAAAAGATATATCACTCTTTAGCAAGGTGAGCACCATGTCACACATACTACAACTTTAGCACAGAGATGGTAGTCACCTTGCTTTCATAGAGGTGTTTGCTATGCAACTGCCCCAGCCATGGTAAGTGTTTATTAAAGAAATAATGCTAAAAAGGCAACACTATTCAGATACGGGGGAAGGGTGAATTAGGCTATACAAAAACGCTTCTCTTCTATATCTTTATATTCAGGTTTGCCTCAACTGTATGGGTGAGGCATTATAATATTTAATGACTAGTGTTATAATAAACTGATAGTTTTATGGATAAAAGCTCTAGAAATAATGGCTCAACTTAGTGCCTTGATTCATATGCCGAGTGTTATATGTAAGTTACCCTTTAATCATTTTGGAATAACCTGTGACACTGCCAGCTTAGCAGGGGAAGTGTGGGATGTGGGGGGAGAGCAAGATTCCAGCAGAGATTATTGCTCTTGTGAGAGGTTTTTTGCACACATGAATGCTCCATGTGATATGGAGTGGCAGCCATGTGACCAGTTTACTCAATAACCCTTGTACGGTCAAACAGATAATCAGTATACGATTACCACAGCAAATATTGTTCTGTTTTATATCCAAGTATGGAAATTACGTTAGGAAGGAAACATTCTATTTTACCATAGCACTCATACAGTATACAACTGTTAACAACCGTTGTCTGAGCCTCACAACAGCTAAACTTTACTCTCCTATTACATCACTAAGCATGACTAGATACTTTTATGCTTTGAAAAACAGCAACTGTTCTGATCTGAAGCTCTGAAGTCCACCAACCTTGATGAAATAAGACGTGGGCTGATCTGGCAAAGTTCACACAATGCCAAATGATGTTTAGATTGGCTCGGTTTCCGGTTTAAATGGCTTGCTACTGGATTAGCTGAGTTTTTACTGTATGTTAGAATTTGTTCTCCTGGGGATGAAAATCTGATGATTGAGCACATAGAAGGGAATCAATTCCCAACAACGTATATCGAATTAAAGAGGGACTGTCACGAACCAACGGGTGTGAACCCACTGTACCACGTGTCCTACCTCCTCTAAGGGAGTTGTCTAAGTGAACCCCTCGATCTTCACAGTACCCCTGGTGGTGGGGATAGACTTTCCCGAGGGGAACACCAGGTCGCTACCTATTGAGGAGGATTCGCACGTGCAGCAAGCACAGCAGCGCCGCCACAAAAGGACACTCTCCAGCTTCATCCACCAGCGCTGACTAGCATTCCTACTGAAAGGGACCCTCCAGGAGAGTGTACCAGCGGGCTCACGGTGCCGAGGATACAGACTTGATAAAGGGGTCCTGAGTACCCCGAAACACTGGTCGTCTTTTCAAAATAAAAAATCTCGTATCCAAGCTCGGGTTGTGATTTGCGCCTTAAGTCCATCGGCTCACCGCACGAATCCAGTGCAGATGAGACCTTTTTTATATATTGAGGAGGATTGGCACACGAGGCAGCTGGTCCAGGCAGACCAGGAGGTACCTGAGCAAGGTACCAGAGGTAAAGGCGTCAGCAGGCTAAGTTATAACCAGAAGCAACAGTGCAGGACCAAAGGATGAGGCAGAGGCGAAGTCAAACAAGCAACGGGTCAGGGCAGGCGGCACAGGTCAGGCAATCTGGGTCGGCAACAGGAGAGTCAAGGCAAGCAGTCAGGGATCAAACCAGTAGCAGAGCCCAGAAATACAAGTACAAGTCAGGAACACAAGCAGATATCAGGAACCTTAACAGGACACAAGGACCTTGATACTGAAGCATCTGGGAAGGGGGCTGAGCCACCTCTATATGTGAAGGAGGGCTAGGATTGGTCAATGATCCAACCACAAAGCACAGGAATTGACACCCCGGCCCTTAACCCCTTAAGGACTCAGCCCTATTTCACCTTAAGGACTTGGCCATTTTTTGCAAATCTGACCAGTGTCACTTTAAGTGCTGATAACTTTAAAACGCTTTGACTTACCCAGGCCGTTCTGAGATTGTTTTTTCTTCACATATTGTACTTCATGACACTGCTAAAATTGGGTCAAAAAAGTAAATTTTTTTACATAAAAAAATACCATATTAACCAAAAATTTTGAAAAAGTTGCAAATTTCAAAGTTTCAGTTTCTCTACTTCTGTAATACATAGTAATACCCCCAAAAATTGTGATGACTTTACATTCCCTATATGTCTACTTCATGTTTGTAGCATTTTGGGAATGATATTTTATTTTTTGGGGATGTTACAAGGCTTAGAAGTTTAGAAGCAAATCTTGAAATTTTTCAGAAATGTACAAAAACCCAATTTTTAGGGACCACTACAGGTCTGAAGACACTTTGCGAGGCTTACATAATAGAAACCGCCCAAAAATGACCCCATTCTATAAACTACACCCCTCAAGGTATTCAAAACTGAATTTACAAACTTCGTTAACCCTTTAGGTGTTGCACAAGAGTTATTGGCAAATGGGGATGAAATTTGAGAATTTCATTTTTTTGCCAAATTTTCCATTTTAACCCATTTTTTCCACCAACAAAGCAAGGGTTAACAGCCAAACAAGACTGTATCTTTATTGCCCTGACTCTGCTGTTTACAAAAACACCCCATATGTGGCCGTAAACTACTGTACGGCCACACAGCGGGGCGTAGAGTGAAAGGTGCGCCGTATGGTTTTTGGAAGCCAGATTTTGCTGGACTGGTTTTTTGACACCATGTCCCATTTGAAGCCCCCCTGATGCACCCCTAGAGTAGAAACTCCATGAAAGTGACCCCATCTAAGAAACTACACCCCTCAAGGTATTCAAAACTGATTTTACAAACTTTGTTAACCCTTTAGGTGTTGCACAAAATTTAATGGAAAATTGAGATACAATTTCAAAATGTCACTTTTTTGGCAGATTTTCCATTTTAATATTTTTTTTTCCAATTACAAAGCAAGGGTTAACAGCCAAACAAAACTCATTATTTATGGCCCTGATTCTGTAGTTTACAGAAACACCCCATATGTGGTCGTAAACCGCTGTACGGGCACACGGCAGGGCGCAGAAGGAAAGGAATGCCATACGGTTTTTGGAAGGCAGATTTTGCTGGACTGGTTTTTTTGACACCATGTCCCATTTGAAGCCCCCCTGATGCACCCCCAGAGTAGAAACTCCAAAACAGTGACCCCATTTTAGAAACTACGGCATCGGGTGGCAGTTTTGTTGGTACTAGTTTAGGGTACATATGATTTTTGGTTGCTCTATATTACACTTTTTTGTGCGGCAATGTAACAAGAAATAGATTTTTTGGCACGTTTTTTTTGTTATTTACAACATTCATCTGACAGGTTAGATCATGTGGTAATTTTATAGAGCAGGTTTTCACGGGTGCGGCGATACCTAATATGTATACAAATTTTTTTTATTTATGTAAGTTTTAAACAATGATTTCATTTTTAAAACAAAAAAATGTTTGTGTTTCCATAGTCTAAGAGCCATAGTTTTTTCAGTTTTTGGGCGATTATCTTAAGTAGGGTCTCATTTTTTGCGGGATGAGATGATGATTTGATTGGCACTATTTTGGGGTGCACATGACTTTTTGATCGCTTGCTATTACACTTTATTGTGACGTAAGATGACAAAAAATGGCTTTTTTTACACCGTCTTTATTTTTAGTTTTTTACGGTGGTCACCTGAGGGGTTAGGTCATGTGATATTTTTATAGAGCCGGTCGATACGGACGCGGCGATACCTAATATGTATACTTTTTTAAATGTATTTAAGTTTTACACAATGATTTCATTTTTTTAACTAAAAAAATCATGTTTTAGTGTTTCCATAGTCTGAGAGCCATAGTTTTTTCAGTTTTTGGGCGATTATCTTGGGTAGGGTATGATTTTTGCGGGATGAGATGACGGTTTGATTGGTACTATTTTGGCGTACATGCGACTTTTTTGATCACTTTTATTACCTTTTTTGGGAAGTAAGGTGGGCAAAATTTCAATTTCCTAATAGTTTTTATTTTTTTATTTTTATGGCGTTCACCGTGCGGGGAAATTAACATGACCGTTTTATAGATCAGGTCGTTACGGACGCGGCGATACCAAACATGTGTAGGGAATTTTATTTTTTTCATTTTTAATCAGTGATAAATGTGTTTTTTGATTTACCCAGACCCACTTGGTTCTTGAAGATCCAGTGGGTCTGATGTCTGTATAATACAGTACAGTACACCATATAGGGTTCTGTACTGTATTTTACTTACACTGAACAGATCTATGCTTTTAGCATAGATCTGTTCAGCACCATGGACAGCAGGACGCCTATGGCCAGGCGTCCTGTTGCCATAGGAACCTTCCCCGTCTGCCACAACTTCGCAGACGGGGAAGGGTAAGCACAGGGCTCTCTGGGGGCTCTCTGGGGGCTCTCTTCCTCTCCATCGGGGGGGGGGGGCTGCAAAGGCACTGCAGCCCCCCGATGGGAGAGGGAGGGAGCTCCCTCTTACTGTTAACTTTTTCCATACAGCGGTCCTTTATAAGGCTTTGCAGTGGCCTGGTACGGGGGGTACCAGGCCACTGCAAAGCCTTATAAAATCTCAAAGGGTACCACAGCAATATTTCCTATGGACAGCTTCCCCATCCGCTCTGCAACTGCACAACAGATGAACGTTCTAAAAAGTATATTCAGAGATAAATCCCGACCACCCATGATGTTTAGAGTCTATAGGCTCTTGGGAACTGGTTAAATAAAGACACCTCACAGAGTAACTTAGGTACTAAAGGGGTTGTCCACGTCACGTCACTGCCTAGGCCAATCATTGGCTCAGTGATGCAAGTGACCCCATTCATGCCGAAGTTGCACAACAAGGACTGCAGCGGTATGAATGGAAGAAGCTAAAACCAAGCCATAGGGAGCAGGTAGGTTTGCTTCCCTCCATAGGTCCAGTGAGGAGAGGAGAGAAAACCCCAAACTTTTTCTAAAGGTGGAAAACCCATTTAAAGTCATAGTTACTGTTTATTAACATACCAGATTGGCTCCTAGGTGACTAGCCTCTTTTGGGCCCTTACTTTATTTTTTCCATATATTTTTTAAATGTACTACATTTGCGCAATTAAAACAATTTTTTAATAGAAAAAAAACATTTTTGTATCACTGCATTTCATCCTCATCCCATAACTTTTTTTTTCTTTTGACAGAGCTGTGTGAGGGCTTGATGTATGCAGGATGACTCGTAGTTCTCTTTGGACATTTTGAACACTTTTTATTCCATTTTTTTGTTTAGTGTACAAGCAAAAAACAGCAATTAATTAACTTTTTAGTTTTTTTTTATAGCATTCACTGTGTGGAATAAATAATGTGTTAATTGTATAGCTTAGGTCAAAGATGTAGTGATATCAAATATGTGGAGGGGATTTTTATTTTTTTCAATTTTTATCCAATTTAAAACTTTTTTGCAGGGAAAAAGGTGGACTTTTCTTTTTTAGATCAGGATTATTTTTAAATAAAACCTTATTTAATTTTTATTTTTACCACTTAATAGTACCACAAATGGACTTTGACATGTGATTCTTTAATCACTTCGATAATACACTGCTACTTATGTAGTATATTGTATTGTGCTGGGAAAAGTGACATGTAGGGAGCTGTCACTATTGGCATCTAAAAAGTTAAAGGGAACCTGCCATGTGGATATTTGATTATAATCTAACTAATTATATACAATCATTAACTACTAAAAAGTACCTTAGATGTATTCACTTAGGTTACCTCATAATATACACACAAAGATGCCGCATGCTAATGAGCTGATTCGAGTCCGGCGTGATGTCAGTGAGTCCAGTGTATATTTAATTCAGCGCTATAGCCACTCCCCTGCCCACCTGCTGCTGATTCATATGGAAACAAACTGTCATTCAGCAGCAAGTGGGCGGGGAGAGTCAAGAGCTCATGAATATTCATGACTCATCATTATCAGCTGGAGCTTTTCAATACAAGATGTTGGCAGATTGACTGGGTCAATTAAAGAAAGTGACCCAGCATTTTGCTAAAAGAATCAGTCACTTATTTATGTTGCCCTTAGTTAGGACACCATAAAACTGGTGACAGGTTCCCTTTAAATGACTGGGATTGGCGGTTTGTTAGAGTATGTGCCTAGCTGTCTCTAAACATTTGCACACCTTTGCTTGGCTAAACATGCAGCACTGTAAAAAGGTATATTTGCAGGTTTAAAGGCCATTTGTAACCTACAAAATTACAATTATGAGTGGTCACTAAAAAAAACAGCTATTTCCTGGCTGCAGAGAGCCTTTAGGGTCCATTCACATGTCTGTAATTTGGGTCTGCATCTGTTCTGCAATTTGCGGAACGGGTGCGGACCCATTCACTTTCAATTGTGCTGGAACGGATGCGCATCCGCATTTCCGGGATCTGTATTTTTGGGATCCGCAAAATCCGTGTGAATGGACCCTTATAAGTTGTGTAGAAAATTATGCCTTGCAGTAAGGGTACATTCACATCTGAAAATTGCGGATCCGCAAAACACGGCAATGTGCGATCCGCAATTTTGCAATTGCGGACAAGAATAGGACATGTTCTATTTTTTGGGGGAACGGAATTGCGGATCCCAAAAATACAGATCCCAGAAATGTGGATGCAGATCCCGGAAATGCGTATCTGCATCAGTTCCAGCCCTATTGAAAGCGAATGGGTTCGCACCCATTCCACAAATTGCGGAGCAGATGTGGACCCAAATTACGGATGTGTAAATGGACCCTAACACGCATAGGGAGTCTGCTGTGGTAGTGAAACAATACTGTGAGTCAGTATGACATGTAGATGACAGGTGTCGCTCTTAGAATCATTGCACACTTCACTTATTTTGGCAGTCACGTGGCCAAAACTGACCAAATAATCAAGTGTGAACTCAGCCTTACAGGTCAATGTTAGCGCTGGGTATAAAGAACCGCGCAGAGGACAAAGATCCTACTATAGCGTGAAAGAGCACACTCCTTTTACACCAATTCACTGATTCCACATAGATTTCTACAGAACCTGTTATATTAAACTCTTATACAAGTAGAGCCCCCCGACAGAGTAGAGAGGGTGTCAGCAGTAAGTCTGTGTTGACGTCACTGATTATTTTGCCCTTCCTCTGATCCGTCAGAACAATAACCCCCGAAAAACAGATCCTGTCTGTGGAGCCTCTGCCTTCACTCGGTCAGCATTTGGTCAGTAATCCATCAGTATTGCTAAAGCAAAAAACATAAAACAAAACAAAAAAACAGGAATGGATCCAGAACAGATCACACGTGAATGGAATATTTGCATGTCTTCTGTGTTTTGTACCCACTCCTGCTTTTGGATACTAAATCTGATGCAAAGTAGGGACCATGTCATGCAGGCCTTACAACTGTTACATAGACAGGATCCGTTGTGCGTCTCATTTTCCTTCCTTCTGACAGATCAGAACAAGGGTCAAATAAATGATGATGTCAGCCTGGCCGAAAGGCAAAATAGTGGCCCAGTCATAAAGGGGGGAGGGTGGGAACAGCATGAGAAGTCCACAGAGTGGTCCTATGACATAGTGGTGAGGAGGAAGCAGCATGAGGGACCATGGAGTGGCCCAATGACAGAGTCTGGAGGTGGCAGCAGCATCAGGAGGATGCCACAGAGTGGCTCAATGACAGTCTGGAGGTGGCAGCAGCATCATCAGGAGAAGGCCACAGGGTGGCACAATGACAGTGTGGAGGTGGCAGCAGCAGCATCAGGAAGCCACAGAGTGGCAAGGTGACAGTGTGGAGGTGGCAGCAGCATCAGGAGACCACAGAGTGAATCGGTGACAGAGTGGGGAGGTGGGTGGCAATACCAGTACCAGCTGAAGATGGTGGGAGAAAGAAGGAGCACTTGGCATCAGGCGGATGGCAGCATCAGAATAGTAGCTGAGGCAGGTAGCCAGAAGAAACAAGTTTCTTTTGTCAAAGTGTTGGTGTGGCAGCATGGATGATCTAGTCTGATGCATCAGGCATTGGTGTGTGTAAATCCTGGCTGATCCACACCTGATTCATCTTGACAAAGGTCAGTCTCTCCACATTTTGGGTGGACAGGCGAGTTCTTGGGGTAACTATGGCTCGAGCCTCGCTAAACACCCTCTCTGATGCCACACTACTGGCCGGGCAGGACAGCTTTTCCAGGGCAAACTCGGCCAGTTGTGGCCACAAATACAGTTTGGCTGCCCAGTAGTCCAGCGGATCTTTAATGTGGGGTTGCAGTGTGCTGTCCAAGTATTCCACCACCTGTGGTTCCGGTCCTGCTCCAGGTCTAGCTGCTTCTGGTGAGTAGTTTCTTCACTAGGCAGGTGAAGAAAGCTGCTCATCAGCGACTCTAGACTCCAGTTGCTGCCGATGGAGCTGGAACTGCTCCTACCTCCCCACCCTGTCATAGCAGCCATGGCAGAGGAACGTGAGTGCAGAGGACCCCCTGGTCAGACCTGAGAGAGGATGGATGGTGGCGCAGATAGGCAGTGGCCAACTGACTACATAGGATGTCTCTATAGTAGATTCAGATTGTCTTCCCTCTCAGCGGGTGTAAAATAGGCCCCCCATTTTGGACCGGTAGCAAGGGTCCAACAAGATGGATAGCCAGAAGTCATCCCTCTGCCAAATGGTGACAATTCGGTTGTCACTACGCAAGAAAGTGAGCATGCATTGGGCCATTTGTGCAAGTGACTCAAAGTGACTCACTGCCTCCATCTCCACTGCGTGTCTGGGTTCTCTGCATCGTCTTCCTCATCACCCTGTAGCTCCTCTGGCTGATCTTGCTCCTCCTCTCCTGTCAACTCTGTATAAAAACCACCTGTTTTGGTACAAGTCCTCCTCCTCCATTTCACCCCCCACAGGGCTCAGGTGGCCATGAGATCTCAGCCACATCTCCAGACCCCTGACCAGCCAGATTTACCATCATCTGTTCCAGGACATGAAGCAGTGGAATTACAATCATTCATCCCATAGTCTTGGAAACTGACAAAGACCGTAGCCTCCTCAAAGGGCTGGAGCAAAAGAAAGGTCACACATGAGCTGCCACTGGCTGACATCGAAGTTACACAGGGGAGTACTCCTGTCTGCTTGGATCATCAAGAAATCATTGATTGCCTTTCTCTGTTCGTATAGTCTGTCCAACATATAGAGAGTGGAATTCCAACAGGTGGAAACGTCACATATCAGCCTATGTTGGGGGATGCTGTTCTGCTGCTGCAGCTCAAGGAGGGTGTGCTTTGCAGTGTACAAGTGGCTAAAGTGCATGCAAAGTTTCCTGGCCATTTTAAGGAAGTCTTGCAGATGGGTGGAAGACTTCAGAAACCACTTGACAACAAGATTGAACACGTACACCATGCAGGGCACATGGCTCAGCCCTCCTTGACATAGCACCGACGCAATGTTCTTTCTGTTTTCGATCACCATGGTTCAGATTTTGAGGAGAAAAACAGCATTTGCTGTGTGACTCCATTTACCCAGACAAACGAGGTGTAGAACAGCATGACACTGCCATGTCCTGCACATGTGGTATGCTGAAGGAGCACTTTAAATTGTCCCTGCAGTGGAGGCTGAGGAGACAGAGACGGACATTGTTACAGGACCAACGGCGTGAGAACGTGGAGGCGGAAGCAGCGTCACCTGGAAAAGTTGCTGGTTTGGCTGGGAAGGAATCACATGTACCCAGTGGTCTGTAAAGGACATATATTGTCCTTGACTCTAGTTATAGCTCCACATGTCAGTGCTGCCATGCACTTTGGCAGACACCGACAGGCTCAAGGACTTTCCAACCTTCTGTTCTACAAATTTATGCAGGTCTGGTACTGCCTTTTTGGCAAAGAAATTACGGCTTGGGATTAATCCACCTCGGCACAAGCCATCAGTTCTCTGAAAGGTGCAGAGTCCACCACTTGGAAAGGGAGGGACTGCAGTACCAGCAACTTGGCCAGGAGCACGTTCAACTTCTGCGCCATTGGATGAGTGCACGCATACTGTTGTCTCTTGGAAATCACTTTGGTGATCGATTGCTGATGGAATGACTGACAAGGAGTAGGAGGGCGAGGAGCAGGAGCATCAGGACTGGTAGATGATGGGAAGGATAGACAGCTCCCTTCGGCTGAGGTGGTGGAGCCTTGACCAAATAGCCTACACCAAATAGCCGATTTTACCGCCAACACTCCGCACTGACTGATTGCTACCGCCGCTGTCTCCGTGCACCCCTGCACAACTAACTACATTCTGGGCAGGTAGGCTCCTGCGAAGCGGGTGGTCTACCCTGGGAACGTTTGGCTCCCTACCTCCCACTGCTGCTACCCTGCTGACTCCTGGCCACACTACCGACTTGCTGGCTCCGTCGCTGCCTCACACTCAAGCTGCTACCTTCTTCTCCCGATGATGATGAAGCCCCCCCCGGCTACATCATCAACTACTGTCTGAACGTCACTGATGTCCTCAACGGTCTCTGAGCCAGTAGCCTGTCCGCTCGCAATACACCAGCTCCAACTCCACTCTCCTCATCACTACTTGCCCGCCTACAGGAGGAAGAGACGGATGTCTCCTCCAGATCTTGGCTGGGCAGTAGCTGCTGACTGTCCTCTAGTAGCTTGTCCTCGCTATATAGTGGAGCTGAGCCCACTTCATATAATACTTCTCTGGCTGAGGGAACAGGAAAAGACAGAGGCAGGTTGAAGACAGCTGAGGGCACAGGGCCTGCTACCTGGCCATGCCAACTAAGGGTTGTGTCTGATGAACCCATCGACTCTTGGCTGGGGGTATCTTGTCACTTGGGACGAAGTGGATGAATGAGTCAACCATTCAAGAACTGCTGGGTTGCTGGTCAAGACACAACTGCTAGATGACACCGGGAGCTCAGGCCTCTCGCTGCGACTCCTGCTTCCACGTCTCCTTACTCTGCTGCGACGAGTGCCTGTGCTAGAAACATTTAAGCATCTGCCATTCCCTTTGTACAGGGCCTGGCACTTCTCTGTCTGACATACTGTTAGATCAAATAAATAAACAGCAAATTAAACCATCACAAAAGAGTTTGTAATTTTTTTTACTTCACCACTCAAAATCGGAACCATGCTGATCGACAACGGGAAGAACATGATGTCAGCACTACGTCAACGAGGGCTGAGCCATGCGCTCCTGAATGGCACACGTGTTCAATCTGATTGTCAAGCGGTTTCTGAAGTCTTCCACCCATCTGTAATTTTCTCACTTCACCACACAATGGCAAATACTTTTTTTTGTCCCACTAATACACGCAAAAAAGGGCTTTAGAACAGATAACTGCACCGATGAATGGCAAATATATATATTTTTTTGCCACTAATACACGCCAAAAATGGCTGCAATTTTCTCACTTCACCATACAATGTCTAATAAGCCCTTTTTTTACCACTAAAACAAGCCAAAAAATGCTTTAGAATCTATAACTGCACCGCACAAGGGCAAATAAGACATAGAAATATTTCCTTGTAATAAACCCTGTTAATGGCTGCATCAAACAGCACTTGCACCCTGACAACAAGAACGGTTTGCTGGAAATACAGAGCTGTATAATAGCAATTTGGATCCGTAGATAGTGCAGCGAGGTGTAATAGGATTGTTCCTATTACCCAGACTTTAAACTCCCCTACTAAACCCTGTTCTGCTTCAATATTCTGGAATAATTCCTCCCTATCCTTTCCCTGAACTTCTATACAGCAAAATAAAAGTTTTGAAGTCTTTCTACCACTGTCCCTAGCGCCTGCTGACATCTCTCCCTGCACTAAGTACACTGGAAAATGTCTGAATCCAAGATGGCTGAGGCTATTTATAGGGCTGTGATATCACAGGCGCTGGCTAGCAGCTGATTAGCTGCATGCATGGCATTGTGGGTGATCCCCCATTGCTCCATGTCCTAACACGTGCAGAAATGTGATTCGTAACCACGAAGCGTGAGGAAATTTGGATTTGGTGCGAATCTAATGTTTCCTGAAATTTGGATCTAATTCCACTTTGTCAACTTCGATTCGCTCATCTCTATCCTTTAATAGTAGCTACCGTCTTACCCTCACCCACCAACTCTGTCTCTTGGGAATCATTTACAGTGCTGTGAAAAATTATTTGACTCCTTTCCAGTTTCTTTTTTCCCCCCCATGTTTGTCACACTTGCATGTTTAGGAGGGCGTTTACTTTTTCACACTGGTGATAGAGGTTTTAAATATATCCTATTCAATAAATAGAATAATCATTTAAATGCTGCATTAGTGGTGTTTCCATCTTATAGTAAAAATATTTGAATGATCTGAAACATTTCAATGTGACAAATTAGCAAAAATCTGTAAATACATTTTTACATTCTTAAGGATTAAACAAAATACAGACTCCTCTCTGAGGCTTGATCATGTGTTTCAATGATCTCTTGCAGATGATGGGGGTAGAGTGATGATGTGAGATGGGGCATGATTAGTGATCTAATAAAAGTACAGACGTGACACTCTTGCCCTAACATATTTCATTTCTTTCATTAAAATCTTGCATTCAGTTAAAACTGAATCATTATATAATAATCAGTTATACTATTCAATATTTAAATAAAAACTAATTTTTCTTGTCACTGAATGGAAACATTCTTATCTGATGCAATGTATCATCAGTGCAGCACAAATCTCATGCATGTCCTGGATTTCAGATTTATAGGCCTTATATAAACTATCAAGTTGTTTCAAACTGCAGCACTGGGAGGAATGATGAAAAGAAAATTTTTCATCATACAATGATTAAAGGCTATGGGCTTCTTTGTACTCTTTGTTCTCTTTGTAAACAAAAAGACAACTAACCTTTGAAAAAATCTTCATTCTTTTAGACCATTTTGCTTCAGTAGAGTAGGTGTGGTTCCTTCATTTAGCTGATTGTCCTGGTTTATAATTTGGACATACATCTGTGCCCACCTAGGAAGCTACCATGGGAGTCCTGGAGTAATGTTTTCCAACAAAGTAAAAGACAGTCATAAAAATTTAGACTGCCCCAGATAAACATCATAGATAAGATAAGCTTAAATTAGTCTCCAATCAGTTTGGAACTTCTGGCTTGGTCCTCTACATCTAGAAGGGTTATAAAGGTTGGAATACTCATTTTATACCTGAATTTACTTGTTTAAACATTATAAATGAGAGCATGAACTGAGCAGAGCAGAGCATGAACTGCAATCCTGAAGGTGTTGTTTTCTCTTTTTCATGGGTGCAGTTGAAGCTGTCAACAGTGTATACACAGACTTCAGATTAGGAGGTAGCACTGTTCACAGAAGTGCATTCTGAAAAATCTTGACTGATTGCAAGCATTTATATTGTCCAAGCAGAGGAGACATAGAAATATTGTAGGTGGCTGGAAAGTGCTCTGAAACGCATTACTAGATATCCTTAGTTCGGCAGGTTCATGCCATGATACAAGATGTAGGAGATACCTGATTGTAGAAATGATGACAGTATGTCTCCTTTTATGTATTTATCATTGTAGCTGGGACTTCAGAGCAATCTAAAATGTTGATAACTGGTTGTCCTACTACTAGATCTGACAGAGAAGCACACTGGTCCTAGTAACATAGTAACAGTTTATAAGGCCAAAAAAAGACATCTGTCCATCCAGTTCAGCCTGTTATCCTACAAATTGATACAGAGGAAGGCAAAACCTGTGAGGTAGAAGCCAATTTCCCCCAATTTAGGGGGAAAAAAAATTCCTTCCAGACTCCAATCAGGCAATCAGAATAACTCCCTGGATCAACGACCCCTCTCTAGTAGTTATAGCCTGTTATATTATTATAATATGTAATAGAACGTAGATGACAGATCAAACGTTTAATCCGAGTAAATGTATCATTTTAAAGGAAAAATACGTTGATTCAAATTTTCACGGTGTCAACAAATCCCCAAAAAGTTGGGACAAGTAGCAATAAGAGGCTGAAAAAAGTAAATTTGAGCATAACGAAGAGCTGGAAGACCAATTAACACTAATTAGGTCAATTGGCAACATGATTGGGTATAAAAAGAGCTTCTCAGAGTGGCAGTGTCTCTCAGAAACCAAGATGGGTAGAGGATCACCAATTCCCACAATGTTGCGCAGAAAGATAGTGGAGCAATTTTAGAAAGGTGTTACCCAGCGAAAAATTGCAAAGACTTTGCATCTATCATCATCAACTGTGCATAACATCATCCGAAGATTCAGAGAATCTGGAACAATCTCTGTGCGTAAGGGTCAAGGCCGTAAAACCATACTGGATGCCCGTGATCTCCGGGCCCTTAAACGACACTGCACCACAAACAGGAATGCTACTGTAAAGGAAATCACAGAATGGGCTCAGGAATACTTCCAGAAACCATTGTCAGTAAACACAATCCACCGTGCCATCCGCCGTTGCCAGCTGAAACTCTACAGTGCAAAGAAGAAGCCATTTCTAAGCAAGATCCACAAGCTCAGGCGTTTTCACTGGGCCAGGGATCATTTAAAATGGAGTGTAGCAAAATGGAAGACTGTTCTGTGGTCAGACGAGTCACGATTCAAAGTTCTTTTTGGAAATCTGGGACGCCATGTCATCTGGACCAAAGAGGACAAGGACAACCCAAGTTGTTATCAACGCTCAGTTCAGAAGCCTGCATCTCTGATGGTATGCGGTTGCATGAGTGCGTGTGGCATGGGCAGCTTGCATGTCTGGAAAGGCACCATCAATGCAGAAAAATATATTCAGGTTCTAGAACAACATATGCTCCCATCCAGATCTCTTTCAGGGAAGACCCTGCATTTTTCAACAAGATAATGCCAGACCACATTCTGCATCAATCACAACATCATGGCTGTGTAGGAGAAGGATCCGGGTACTGAAATAGCCAATCTGCAGTCCAGATCTTTCACCTATAGAGAACATTTGGCGCATCATAAAGAGGAAGGTGCAACAAAGAAGGCCCAAGACGATTGAACAGTTAAAGGCCTGTATTAGACAAGAATGGGAGAGCATTCCTATTTCTAAACTTGAGAAACTGGTCTCCTTGGTCCCCAGACGTCTGTTGAGTGTTGTAAGAAGAAGGGGAGATGCCGCAAAGTGGTGAAAATGGCCTTGTCCCAACTTTTTGGGGATTTGTTGACACCATGAAATTCTGATTCAACATATTTTTCCCTTAAAATTGTACATTTTCTCAGTTTAAAATTTTGTTCCGTGATTTATGTTCTATTCTGAATAAAATATTAGAAGTTGGCACCTCCACATCATTGCATTCAGTTTTTATTCACGATTTGTATAGTGTCCCAACTTTTTGGGAATCCGGTTTGTAGATAGAGGCAGGAAACACAATAATATGGCAAGGAGCAAGTGACAAGGTCTGGTTTATATAAGACGTTCCAAGCTGTGGCTGATTAGGCTAAACGAGCAGAGATTGTCCAAGACTAGAAAACTATTCACTAGTTTAGGCGCAGAGCTGTCCTGTGTAGCCTGTAGCTCAGTGAGCAAGGCTACAGCCTGGGACACATGAGTTTCCTGTTTCGATTCCTGACAGTATTCCCCCTATTCCAGGATGACCTCTGGGCATCCGAGAGACTGTGGTTTATAAGGATATTGCCGATTAAATTCTATGATGAGTCTAGCAGCATGAACATTTTCTTTTGGGTCCCAAAAATTTTCTTTTGAGCCATAGCCCTTACACTTGATTGTACTGTAGCTTATTCCGATATATTCTGGAGTCCAAGATCTTTTCAACTATAAATTCTTCTTCACCATGCACTTTTACTGGTGGTGGAGGAGGCAAATGGTGGCCTGGAAAAGTATTTTCAATAAATGATTTCAAGAGAGAACAATGAAAAACAGGATGTTATACACTCGGGAAGTTTTAATCGAAAGGTGACTTCATTAATTTGAGCAGAAATTTTGAATGGTTCAATATACTGTATTTCTGGCCCAATTTTGGAGAAGGTATTTTCAACTTTAGATTGTTTATGGAAAGCCACATTTTGTCTTCTATATGAAAAACATATAACAAATCATTTTTGAGCATTGTGCAAATTATAAGAATATTTTCTTGAACCTTCTGTAATGTTATCAAACGTTCGGTTACTGCTGGAAGAGTAGTTGTGATTGGTAAATCTGGAATAAAAACTGGATGAACGCCTGTATTAGCATAAAAAGGACTATGAGAGGTTGAGCTATACTGTTTTTGTATGCAAACTCAGCCGTGGAGAGATAGTCCATCCAATCATCTTGCAGATAAGTTATGAAGCATTGAAGGTATGTCAACGCCTGTTCTGTGAGAAGGTCTGACAGACGTTCTTCTCTACCTCTGGTATGACGTTCTTTGTTTTGGTTTCACTTTGTCATCTCCTTTCCTTCTGCCAGGTGTAGCTTATTTAGACTAATCGCCTTCCTTTATATTCTCTCCCATACTGCCTCACTTTGTAGTTTATACTACTTCCTGGATGAAGTGTTCACTGATGGAGGCTGCTGCTGCTGTTTGCTCAGATAAGTCTTTTCCTTAATTGTGTTTCCTCGCTGGCTTGATTCTAGGTGACCTTGACTCCGTCTGTATTAAGTGCATGGAGCCGGTGGCCGTGTTCCCTCACTATTATAGGGTTTTCAGGTGTCACACAGTCTTAGGTACGTGGGCATGCAATCGTCTACCATTGAGACCCTTGAATGTGCATAGCAGTCAGGGAGAGCTCTTAAGGTTTTAAAGGGCTCACCTATATGCTCCTTAGTTTGGGATCAAGCCAGTCGGACGTTTATTTTTAAGTTCCAGCTATCTGCAACTTAATCCATGACATATACTGTATATATTCTGCTTTACTGATGTCATTAACGCTGTGATACTGTGTGTCCAACCCTGCATGCTTCTTAAAAACACACCTTTTTTCTCTCTATGCCTGCTCGGCTGGTATCTTCTTCCGAAGTGTCAGAATGAATCAATATTTGCTGTGTTGTCCCATTGCCAAAGTGCTTCCCTTTGCACTGTATTGCATATGGCTCCATCCACAGGATTGAGACCAGGCCATGGCATTTGAAGTCATCATCTAGGGACCTTTAAAGGAACCCCTTTAGTAATTCCTTGCCTAGTCATCATAACTGGTGGTATGTTTTCTGCTGTTCTGTTTATTTTTGATTCCTTGTGTTTTAACCGAACTTGCCTGACCCTGCTTTGATCTGATTACCTGTATACAGAATTTTGGCCTGATCTCCTGACCCTGTCTTCTACTACAAATTCCTGGACCTACACCAACTGCCTGTTACCAAGCTAAATCTGTTTGACTATGTTTTTGATGAAGCCTGCTATCTGCAGCCTTACTGTATTGGGAGGCTATCCTATGGACTGCAATAATTTGTAGTGGATGGCACTCCTTGTGTAGCTTTCGGTGCTCAGTGGTAATGTTCAATATAGATATGGGTAAAGACTACGGCACTAGTATTTGAAATAATAAAAAGAATTCATTTATTGTCCATCCCAAAAATTAAATCTTATGACACTGGCCAGATTTAATTTTTGGGATGGACAATAAATGAATTATTTTGATTATTTCAAATACGAGTGCCATGGTCTTTACCCATATCCTATGGACTGCGACCTGGGTATTCAAAGTTGACATTTCTCACTAAATGTTTTAGCACATATTAATAACCTAAATATAACTAGTCTGTAATTTGTTTAAAATAAAAATGTGTGTTTTTTTCTGGATAAAATTCATTCCATGTATTCTATTTCCTGCCCTGCCTCTATTTAACTTCCTCTTTTGTACTAGTCACTCTGAGCAGAGATCCCCCCTGCATTGTAATTACAACTGCTTGTCCCGTTCACTTGAATGAGACAAGCAGTTGTAATTACACTGAACCACTGCTACAATCTGGACAGTGTTCGGTTAAACAGTGTAAACAGTTAAACAGCTAATCGGCTGGGGTGCTGTGCAGATCTCTGCCGATCTGATATTGATGACCTATCCTAAGGAAAGGTCATCAGTATGCTAGCGCTGCACAACCCCTTTAAGGCCTCTTTCACACGAACGTATCACAGCCATCATTCCAGAGGTAACCCCTCGGCTTGGTGCTGGTCCATCCTCTTCATCTAGGCTTATGGTAGCATCGCTGGTATGTTTCACACAGCTATATAATAATATGGTTTGAATCTTTATAACAGTTTATAGTTAGCAACTAGGGACCATACTTGTCATTTAAATAGAATAGCGTGCTCCTATTATATCTGTATACCTTTATGGATATTTATCTACATCTTATATATCCGTGTTTTATGCAATTCACATGTCTTGCATGTGTTTGTATGTACATTGCCTTGTACAATAATGTATTATATGCATTGTCATATGTCAGACTGCATTAGTAAGTGCATTATTTTTCTGTTCCTCGGTTTCACCTCATATATCCTTGCAATAAAGTTAGACGAAGTTGGACATTGCTCCTTTGTCAATTCATTGCCAGGAAAGGTTTAGCTGTTCTGTCAAGCTATGTACCTTCACACATAAGGAGGACAGAACAGTGAAACAGAGGCTTCTTACAAGCTGGATACGAGAAACTGCGACTCCTTAAATCCTGGCCGCAGTGAGTCAGCAACCTCTAACGGGCTGGACCCCATGATACTGAACCGTAAAAAGTGCTACGGTGCAGCATCGCCACCCGCAACAGTTGCAAGTGTGCAAACCTGTCCACAGTGTCATCATGTCAGCAAGAGAATCTGGACCATTCGAGACAAGGTCACGCGTCTCAGATAGCTCCAGAAGCTCAAAGAGATCAGTGAGCAGCTCCACTGTTGCCATTGCCCGCGCTAGGGCTGATGCCGCCGAAATCCACGCAACATTTGCCGAACAAGAAAGACAATTAAAAATAGAGAAAGCACGCATGGAAGCAGCTCTAGCTGAACAACAGGCAACTCTGGAAAAGCTAACTGTGGAAAAGGAATCTGCAGCTGCTGTAGCAGAAGCAGAGGCTTTAGAGGAAGCAGCAAACTCCACAAGCGATAGACTTAGCAACATAATTGGGCCTGAACTTGGTCTTCACAATAACTTCAGATTACGTACTGCAGCATGCTAAGTCAGATGACGGCCTAAATTTAGGTCGAAGAGCATCATCAACCCCTGCTAAAGAGCCCCAGCAGACTCCTGTCACACAACAAGCGACCTCAGCTAACCAAAAACCCTGCATTGAACGAGTCAACAGTTTCATAGGGCATCAGCCCTCAATGCAACCTGCACTGAAACCTACAAATGATCGCAGTATGGTCAAATCCTTTAAGAAAGAGCAAGTAGATGGTGGCTATTACAGCAACAATCCATCAAACAGAGATCCAGGAATGTCATATTTTCTAAAATTATTTACCCGATGCGAGTTAATAACCAAGGGGCTCTCCAAGTTTAATGACAGACCTGAAAGCTATAGGTCATGGCGATCATTATTCAGGAATACTATCATAGACCTGGATCTGTCTGCATGTAAAGAAGTTGATCTTCTTGTCAAGTGGCTAGGAAATGAATCGGCAGAGCATGCAAAGCGGATTAGAGACATTAATATTAACTGCCCAAACAGAGGGTTAAATAGACTGAACAAAAATGTAAACGCAACACTTTCGGTTTTGCTCCCATTTTGCATGAGCTGAACTCAAAGATCTGAAACATTTTCTACATACACAAAAGACCCATTACTCTCAAATATTGTTCACAAATCTGTCTAAATATGTGTTAGTGAGCACTTCTCCTTTGTCAAGATAATCCATCCCACCTCATAGGTGTGGCATATCAAGGTGCTCATTAGACAGCATGTCTCAGTTCGTAATATGAAAGGTACACCTGTTGCAGTACACAAAACCAGTGTAGCTTTTAAAGACTCTGCAAACAAAACATACAGTACTGCAGAGACTGAGAAGATCTCAACAAAAGATCCATGCAGAGAATGTCCTCTACGTAAGAAACCACACTCATTGCTAAAATACAGAGGATTTAGAGAAAAACTTCTCAGGGATTGCAAAACTTTCCTCAACATAAACAACATTTGCTACAGGTGTTGTGCATCAACCTCTCATCTTGCAAAAGACTCTCCATGGAATCTCACACCCTCAGAAAAGGATGTAGAGCATGGCGGGGAGTAGAGACACAGTACCTCCTGAAGTGACACCCCAGTGCACCCAAGTCTGTGGAGAAGGTCTTAGTAACAAATCTTGCTCCAAGATTTGCTTTGTTACAGTTTACTCCATTGGTCATATAGAGAAAGCGGTAAGGTTGTAAGCCGTCCTTGATGACCAAAGCAATAGAACTCTTTCTAACTCGACTTTCTTTGATGTCTTCAATATTAAAGAACTCCGCTCTTCATATTCACTTAAAACTTGCACAAGTGTGAGTGAAGAAAAAGGCAGAAGAGCTACAGGTTTCCAAATCAAATCCATAAATGGTGAAGCATCCCTGCCTCTAACTACCTTGATCGAATGCAATCAGATCCCAAACAATAGAGAAGAGATTTCTACACCTAATAGCGCATCTCATACCTGCACTCGACCCAGAGGCCCAAATAGTACTTCTGCTTGGAAGAGATATCTTAAGAGTCCACAAGGTGAGAAAACAAATAAACGGTCCTCACAGTTCTCCATATGCTCAGAAGCTTGACCTGGGGTGGGTCATCATAGGTGATGTCTGCCTAGGAAATGTTCACAAGCCAACCACAGTGAATTCCCTTTACACGAATACCTTGGAGAACGGACGTCCATCCCTCTTTCAGCCTTGTCCTAACAGATTCTTTGTAAGAGAGAAGCCAGCAAGTGTGCTATATCCTGACTTTACAGAAATCGAGAACCATTCTTTGTCACCGCCAGATCTCTGAGAAGCTCTGACATACATTCTCTTGCTTGAGGTTCTTTTGTTTTGGTTTTGTTTTGTCATCTTGTTTCCCTATCTCAGCTCTTATCTAGTTGCACTGATTGCATCCCTTTATATCCCCTCCCATACTGCATCACTTTGCGGTTTATACAACTTCCTGGATTGTGCTTACTGCTAGATGCTGTAACTGCTGGTTCCTCAGATAAGTCTTTTCCTTTATTAGTGTTTTCCTGTTGGCTTGATTCTAGGTGACCCTGACTCCCTCCGTATTAAGTGCAGGGAGTCGGTGGTCGTGTCTCCTCACTATTGTAGGGTTTTCAGGTGTCACACAGTCTAGGTATGAGGACAGGCAATTTTCTATCATAAAGATCTTTGCATGGGCTGAGCAGTCAGCTCTAGGGCTTTTCTTTTTACCCATTTGTTCCTTAGTTTGGGATCAAGTCAGTCGGATCTATATTTGTGACTTCTAGTTTTCTGCAACACCATCCGTGACATTCTTGTGGTGAAGATAAAGATCACTTGGGGTGCACAGTGTTCCAGAGGACAAAGGAAGACCACAAGATAGCCCCCTCTATTGAAGATGAGGCCTTCTTAAACATAATGGAACAAGGATTCCTCAAAGATAAAACAAACACCTGGGTTGCACCACTGCCTTTGAAAACACAGAGATGCCATCTTCCCAACTACAGGGATTAGGCCTTAAAACACTTCTGTTAACTCAGACGCAACTTTCAGAAAAGACGAGAGATGATGGAACATTTTTTCTTATTCATGAACACGATATTTGAGAACAAACATGCCGAAGTAGCTCCACCCCGAAAAGGAAGAATGCTGGTATCTGCCAATCTTCAGCATTTACCACCCTAAGAAGCCAGGACGAATCTGAGTAGTATTTTACTCCAGTTCACAATTTGAGAGTCTCTCTCAATGATGTTCTTTTGACAGGAACTCAATAACACACTTTTCGGTGTCCTCCTCAGATTTCGTAAAGAATCCATTGCTGTAGTTGCCGACATACCACAAATGTTCTATTGTTTCCTAGTTAACCCCTTAGTGACCAAGCCTGTTTGGGCCTTTATGACCAAGCGTTTTTCTTCCTTTTTTCATGGTCTCGTTCCAAGAGCTATAACTTTTTTATTTTTTCGTCTTTATAGCTTTATGAGGGCTTGTTTTTTACGGGACAAGTTGTAGTTTTTAATGGAACCATTTTGGGGTACACATAACTTTCTGATTAACTTTTATTAACTCTTTCTGGGAGGGAGATGGGGGAAAATAGCAATACTGCCACTGCGTTTTTACATTATAAATTTTACGGCGTTCATTTTTCGGTACAAATAACATAATATCTTTATTCTCTGGGTCAGTACGATTACAGTGATACTAAATACTTATAATTTATTTTACGTTTTACTACTTTTTTTTTCCAATAAAACCCCTTTTATTAACCAAAAAAATGATTTTGCATTGCCACTTCACAAGACCCATAACTTTTTTTTTCTTTTTCTATGGAGTTGTGTGAGGGCTTGATTTTTTAGGGACAACTTGTATTTTTCATTGGTATCATTTTGGAGTAAATGGCGCTTTTTGATCGCTTGTTATTACGTTTTTTTCGGTGGAAACTAAGAATAAATTAGAAATTCTGTCTTTTTTTTATTTTTATTTTTTACGGCGTTCACCATAGGGGATAATTTATGTAATATTTATGTAGTCCGGGTCGTTACGGACGCGGCAATACCAAACATATGGGGGATATATTCTTTTTGCAATTTTTTTCATTGAAAAGCGTATTTTCAATGAAAAAAAATGCATATTTTTTTATTTTATGGAATTTTTTTATTTAATAAATGTGCATTTATTTTTTTTTTTTACTACTTAAAAGTCCCACAAGGGGACTATAATATACAGTATTTTGATTGCTTTTAAAATGTAATGCATTATCTCTATAAGGCATTACATTTCAATAGCATTTCAATAGCAATGCTATTCAAACCTTTACCAGCAGGTGGCGCCAGAGAGGCACAGCCTGCTGGAAATAACTGAAGACAGGCTCGGGGCCCTGAACGGAAGCAAGGTAAGCTTCCGAACACATCAGCACCCCGCGATCTTATTTTCGGGGTGCTGATGGGAGACAGAGGGAGTCCGCTCCCTCTGTCACCACTTTACATGCAGCGGGCGCCATTGCGCCCGGCATGTAAAGGGTTAAACAGCCCGGATCGGCACTCCTGCCGGTCCGGGCTGTTAGAGCAGGGTCCCGGCTCTCATGTGAGAGTCGGGTCCGCGCTCCCCCCTGCATGGGGGAGCCGTGCAGCGCTTAGACCGGGCCGCCGTAAAAACGCGGCGGCCCAGCCTAAGGCCCCTTAGTGACCGCCGTAAAAACACGTATGGGTGGTCACTAAGGGGTTAAAGAAGAGCACAGGAACTTCTTGAGATACTTTTGGTTCAGGAACAATGACCCTACTCAAGACATCATAGAATATCGCATGAAGGTGCATGTTTTTGGCAACAGTCCATCTCCTGCAGTCGCTATTTATGGACTCAGACTCTCTGCTCAAGAAGGTGAAAAAGACTATGGGAAGTACGTTAATAAGTTTGTTGAAAGAGACTTCTATGTAGATGATGGCTTAAAGTTGCTTCCCTCACCAGAGTCTACTCAAAAGGACTCAAAGTATGCTTTCCTGTCCAAACCTCAGACTGCATTAGTAAGTGCATTCTTTTTCTGTTTCTCAGTTTCACCTCATATATCCTTGCAATAAAGACGAGGTTGGACGTTGCTCCTTTGTCAATTAAATACCGGGAAAGGTTTAGCTGTCTGTCAAGCTATGTACCTTCACACATAAGGAGGACAGAACAATGAAACAGCGATGCTGCCGTGGGCTTGGATGGAGAGGATGGATCAGGATCTTACTAAGCTCTCAGACGTTTCATTTCCATTAGAGGCCCAGTTAAACTACTGTAATCCGCTCTGATAGAGGTACTAACTTCATTGGAGCCTGCAAAGAACTGCATATCCCGTCAAACATTGACAGCGACCATATAGGGCAATATGTTGCTGATCAAGACTGTAAATGGACATTCAACCCCCCCCACGTTCTTCTCACATGGGAGGCTCTTGGGAGCGTATGATTGGCATAGCCCACCGGATCCTTGATTCTGTCTTTCTACAGCTGGGAACTTCGAGGTTGACTCATGAGACCCTCTCAACCTTCATGGCTGAAGTAGTGGCGATCATGAATGTCAGACCTTTGACTTAAATATCCAATGATCCAGAGGATCCTTTCTTGCTTACCCTTTCCACTCTTCTCACTCAAAAAGTAGGTACAGCATCAGCTCCTCCTGGTGAATTTAGTACTAAAGACTTGTACAGGTGTCAGTGGAGACGAGTGCAAACCCTAGCAGATGCCTTCTGGGATAAATGGAGGAAACAATACATTTCTACACTACATGTCCAGAATAAATGGCAAACCAGCCAACCCAACATGGAGGTTGATAATGTTGTTCTTGTCAAAGACTCTCAGTCAAGAAGAAATGGCTGGCCTTTGGGACTGATAACCAAGATGTTCCCAAGTGAAGATGGGAAAGTCAGAAAGGGGGAAGTCAAGGCCTGTAGGCAACATGAGCCTAAACCCTTCCTCAGATCCATTAATTAACTGATTTTGTTGCTCTCTCCAGAGGTGACTTAATGTGGTATCCTTTAGATATCAGGCGGGGAGTGTCATGCCTTCGGCAGTTTGTTATTTGTTAATTAAGGCATGGTTAGTATGCTTTATATTTATAATATATAATTCTCTGTTCATGGTGTAACTGCACCATCTGGTGGCCGTTTGCATACACTGCAGCTCTTCACATTAAAGGTTTGGGCCATTTCAGCTTCCATAACTTGTAGCCTATGAACTCTGATTACATCGTCAGCCCTGCCCATAGCAGCCATTTTACTCCTCACCAGAGGTAACCACTTGGCTTGGTGGGATCCTGGTCCATCCTCTTCATCTAGGCTTACGGTAGCCTCGCTGGTATGTTTCACACAGCTATATAACAATATAGTTTGCATCTGTATGCATATTGTGTTTTTGCATGTTTGTTCCTGCTCATTTATAACAGTTTATAGTTAGCAGCTAGGGACCATATTTTTCATTCAAATAGGATAGCGTGCTCCTAGTATATCTGTATACCTTTATGGATGTTTATCTACATCTTATATATCCGTGTTTTATGTAACTTACATGTCTTGCATGTGTTTGTACAGTTGTGTTCAAAATAATAGCAGTGTGTTTAAAAAAGTGAATAAAGCTCAAAATCCTTCTAAAGCTTTTACTTCTATATACACAAATGCATTGGGAACACTACACATTCTATTCCAAATCAAGACAGGAAGAAAAATATATCAATTTTGTGTTGTTCCTCTAAAAAAAATTGAAGAAAAGTGAATATTAGACCGTTAAAAAAAATAGCAGTTTGTATTCTTCTTTGCAAACTCAAACATTCACTATGTAAACTGAAAAATGTTTGAAGATTTTGCTTTCCTTTGAATCACTTAACTAATATTTAGTTGTACAACCACTGTTTCTGAGAACTGCTGAACATCTGTGTTGCATGGAGTCAACCAACTTCTGGCACCTGTGAATAGGTATTCCAGCCAAGGATGATTGGACTACATTCCACAGTTCTTCTCTATTTCTCTATTTCTTGGTTTTGCCTCAGAAACTGCATTTTTTATGTCACCTCACAAGTTTTCTATTGGATTAAGATCCAGGGATTGGGCTGGCCACTCCATAACATCAATCTTGTTAGTCTGAAACCAAGATGTTGCACGTTTACTGGTGTGTTTGGGGTCGTTGTCTTGTTGAAACACCCATTTCAAGGGCATTTCCTCTTCAGCATAAGGCAACATGACCTCTTCAAGTATTCTGATGTATTCAAACTGATCCATGATCCCTGGTATGCGATAAATAGGCCCAAAATCTTAGTATGAGAAACATCCCCATATCATGATGCTTGCCCCACCATGCTTCACTGTCTTCACAGTGTACTTGAATTGGCTTGAATTCAGTGTTTGGGGGTCATCTGACAAACTGTCTCTGGCCACCAGACCCAAGAAGAACAATCTTACTTTCATCAGTCCACAAAATGTCTCTTTATGCCAGTCAATGTGCTCTTTGGCAAATTGTAACCTCTTCAGCGCATGTCTTTTTTTCATCAGTGAGGCTTTGCGGGGGCTTCTTGCAGATAGCTTGGCTTCACATAGGCGTCTTCTAATTGTAACAGTACTCACAGGTAACTTTAGACCTTTTTTGATCTTCCTGGAGCTGATTGTTGGCTGAGCACTTGCCATTTTGGCTATTCTACTATCCATCCGAATGGTAGTTTTTTGCTTTCATCCACGTCTTTCAGGTTTTGGTTGCCATTTTAAAGCATTTGCAATCATTTTAGCTGAGCAGCCTATCATTTTCTGTACTTCTTTATATGTTTTCCCCTCTCCAATCAACTTTTTAATCAAGGTGCGCTGTTCTTCTGAACAATGTTTTAAACGACCCATTTTACTCAGAATTTCAGAGAGAAATGCACTGTAATCAGCATGTACAACATTTGCTGTCTTGCTTCCTTAAATAAGGGTAGTAATTGCCACCTGTTTTTCAAAGAATGAATGACCTCACTCATTGAACTCCACACTGCTATTATTTTGAACATGCCCCTTTCAATAAGTGATTGAATTACAGAGAATCAGCAGCATGCATGTCATGACTATTGGGTCTGTTGGGTTTATATTACTCTACTACACTTGCTAGTAAATTATTTGCCATGTAGAAATATTTCTACCAAAAACAGTGATTGCTGTTATTTTGAACACAACTGTATGTGCATTGCCTTGTACAGTATTATATGCATTGTCATATGTCAGACTGCATTAGTAGGTGCATTATTTTTCTGCTCCTCAGTTTCACCTCATATATCCTTGCAATAAAGATGAAGTTGGACGTTGCTCCTTTGTCAATTCATTGCCGGGAAAGGTTTTGCTGTTCTGTCAAGCTATGTACCTTCACACATAAGGAGGACAGAACAGACGGAATAGAGTATGACTGCAGGATTAGACTACATTGGGTTCCTGTTTATCTGTTACCTTGGAGACACATACTGTAGGTCTGAAGACACAATATGAAGGGAAATGTTTGATGAAGTTTGGATACATTGTAGAAATAATATAAAACATCATTATGAAGGTGGTCATACACTGTTTCAGCTTAACCCCTTAAGGACCCGTGAAGTACATGTACGTCATATCTGGACAGGACTTAAAGACCGTTGAAGTACATGTACGTTACAAGGTACGCCGGGCGCTGGGGCACGATCCCAGGGGAATCAGTCCACCATGGCTGCTCTTACAAGCAGGCAGCCATGCCCTGCAATTGGCTGGTCAATCAAGACCGGCACATCACAGCACCAGAAGCTGTATACAGCTGCGGGGCGTATCGGGGGGAGTTCATGGGGAGGTGACCGGTGCTGAACTGGTCAGCACTGGTCTCCTCCGAGGTGAGGTAGGGGATACCAGTGTTTGGCGTCCCCTGCCAGCACTGCAATTTGCTGGAACAATGCTCCAGCCAATGGCAGCGCTATAGCTGCACACGAAATGGCAGAGCCTCCCTGCATGCAGCCATTCTAGCTGGTGACTGCATGCAGAGAGGTTCTGTGCTTTTCTGTGCTGCTGTTGGCTTGCTGGGACTTGTGGTGCACCACCACTGTGCTTTTAACCTTTTCCTGCTGAAAGAAGAAAAAAAGAAGAAAGAAGAAAAAAAGAAGAATATCTGGAATTGCTGCACTGATTAATTTTTTTCATTTGCAGCTGTTCCAGTTCCATAAACCACCCTACGTCCCTGTCCCATTCATTTCTATGGGGCCTGCGTTGCATGAAAAATGCAGAATATAGAATATGCTGCGATTTTCACGCAACGCACAAGTGATGCGTGAAAAACACCGCTCATCTGCACAGCCCCATTGAAGGGAATGGGTCTGGATTCAGTGTGAGTGCAATGCGTTCACCTAACGCATTACACCCACGTAGAATTCATGCCCGTGTGAAAGGGGCCTTAGTCTCTGTGACGGATGCCACGCATCATGCCCGCTTGACGTCACCAACTTCGAACTCACGAGATGCAGTATGGTCACTTGTTACCAAAGCGTGACGTTACGCCCTCCAGAGGAGCATGTGAGGTCAGCTTGGTACAGTTTACACAGACACCTCCTGTCCATGCGGGCACAGAGAGGCAACAAGCTGAGAGAGCCTTTTCACTGCCGCAGTGAAACAGCGCGTCCTCAGCCTGGGAAATCTGCCACCAGCTTCTCGTTTGATATAAGCCCGGTCCACTAACGGGATTATATAGGGTGAGAAACCAACCCGCAGTAGCTTATAACTCGTCCGAAACACGGACGTGGGGATTCGTGATTGAGATACAAGATAGTACAAATTAAATTATATATTTAATCGCCTTAAGGGCACACTAGATATGACACAATATACACAGAGAATATATACAGTGGTCTGAGGTTACAGATATAAGTGATATAAGTACAATAGGGTTAAGCAGAGCAAAAGTCAGTTACCGGGTAGATGAAAGTTCCTTTGGGTTATAATGGTGGAATAGTCCTTAGGTGCAGTCACGTGGGGGCAGTGATGTCAGCTGGTCCCCGGTCTCTCCAAACACATTGGCACGATGTGACCCCCTTCAGAAAAGAAACTGCCCGCTGGCTTGCATGGGCTTATGACCTGTAGCCGTGCAGGGTGAGGCGAATGGTGAGGTCATGGGTAGTTACTAACCAAGGGTGGTTATAGTACTCACAGTCTTTTATATACCCTGGGCAGACGTACAGCAGTGATGGAGAGGCTGGCACAGGGGTCCTCTGGGGCACTCTCTGTGTATAGGGACCAGGCCTGATGGTGGGTGAGGTGTCCTGGATGTTGCAGGTTTTTAATGTGCCGGTGGCAAGATCCCTTTAAGTTCATGACGCCAGTACCGGTAACGGTGGCACACCGATTTATGGTAGGAATAATTGAGGAACACGATGTTGTGGTGAACCAAAACTTCCTTTTACTGAAACAGTTCAACTATTTACAATCTTTGGTCAGTTCCACATGTAAACAGGTTCTAACATGCAGGCTTTATAAAAAAACGGCAGGCAATGTCCTTGCAAGATACTCAGAGGGAATAACACTTACAGATCAGGCTGCACTTTTCCTCAGAATCCTGTCTGTCTTTCTCCAAGGCCCGTATGCACTATAGCTGGCTTAATCCTTGGGTAGGGAAAACTTCCTCTGGTATATAAATCCTTGCTGTACAGTATCCTTCTGCTCTTCAGCTCTCTATTTGGCTGGAATAAAACTTGGCTCTGCACTGCACCTTTAAGGGAACTTGGTTTCTCTCAGGAGGTAAACCCTTCTCCTGGTGGCAACTTCTAAGCGTCTTTGCTCAGGACACTCAGGCAGGCTAGACTGCACTGATTAGCCTCGTGGACTATACTGCACTGACTCTTTCCTGTCTGGGCCTAACTATGTATACTAGGGGTTCCCTAGCTCCCTCTACTGTCTAAGAGGAGGAACTACCTCTAACAGGCCTGATACAGGAGATAGCAGGAAAAACACATAAAAACATCATATAAAATACAATGACCATGTTCCTCAGGAGAAGGACAATAACGTGGCCATATTGACCCTTGTGTAGTGCCCACATTTACCTAGTGGGACACTACATACACCACTGCTTTGAGATTGCCCGTCCTCGGCGCAATATAGGGGGCCCGCCCAGCTGGAAACTGCAACCTGAAGGACAAAATGAAAGCAGGCATACACAATAATCACTACTTTTGCAGTACAAATATATCAGGCAGCTCCGCTGGCAAAGGGACAAGTACTGTGAAAAGGGGCGTTGTTCTCTTCATACAGGATAGAACAGGGAACAGGGGCGCTGATCTGGCACAGCGTATCAGGAATAACCAGGATAGTCCATAATAATGAAAATTGTAACAATAACATAAGTTCCTGGAGGCTCAAAAGAACAAAATGAGTCTGTACCCGGGTCTTGTAGATGGTTAAACAGGGGTCTCATGGGAGGAGCTACTCTGGTCCACAATGTAGTCTCCAAATATCACAGGTGGGTGCCCCTTAGTAGGCCTCGTGGACCTTCTTACTGGCAGAGGCTCTTCCTGCCTTGGTTCAGCAGGGCCAGAGGAACAGGCTCTGGAGCCCTTTCAAGATTACCCTGGGACCGGTCATCCTGGGGTTGAGGACTAGCAGGAACTAGAGCCGGTACCACCAAGTTCAACCAGGGTGTGAGGAACCAATGAAGTGGCTCCTTGTCATGTAACAGGTTTTCAACAGCCTGCATAGGATCAACAGGTTGGGCTGACAATTCGGGCTCAGGAGACTCTGGCTCAATGCCCCCTGCTGCAGTTTCCTCTTCTATGCAGGGTTTTAAACGATTCCGGTGTACAATTTGGGAGCCTTTACCTTCCCTGGAAATTTGATAGATGTGGGCCTCAGCATTAGGAATAGCAGTTATGACGTAGGGAGTCCTCTCCCATTTACTGTCCAGTTTACTGGTTCGGTGGGTATTCTTCAGCCACACCGTGTCTCCTAAAGCTAGGGGTTCTGCATGAGCAGCCAGGTCATAGTCTCTCTGCTGTCGCTCTTGGGCACTTTCCATGCGCTCCTGAACAATCTCCTTGGCATTAAGGAGACGTCTTTGATGCTCCACCACCCAATCATTCTTTGGTAGCGTGTTGATGACATCAGGCACTTGTACATCCAGGGAATGGTCGGCAGGCAGCCTCCCTTGACGGCCGAACATCAAATAGAAGGGTGTGTACCGGTGAAACAGTGAAGTGTATTGTTTTATATATATATATATATATATATATATATATACATACGTTGTGGCTGCAGAGTAGGCCAATTACCCCTCGTCTCAGGGGGTACTGCTCTCAGCATTTCAACAAGCGTTTGATTCATCTTTTCACAGAGTCCGTTACCTTGCGGATGATAGGCTGTGGTCCGGACCTTCTGGCAATTATGTAGCAGGCAATTCTCCTGGAACAACTGTGATTCAAACGCAGACCCCTGGTCGGTGAGGATTTTCTCTGGGCAGCCTTAGGCCAGGAGGAAATGCTTCCAGAATGCTTCTGCCACAGTCTTGGCTGTCAGGTCTTTCACAGGCACTGCTACAACAAACTTAGTGAAGGGATTAATAATGGTCATGGCATAAGTATAACCTGAGCGACTTGGCTCCAACTTCACATGATCAATGGCAACAAGCTCCAGGGGAGTTTTACTCACGATAGGATGGAGAGGCGCTCTCTGGTCATGGCGTTCACTTCTCCCGACGGCACAGGCAGTACATTCCCGGCACCATTTTTCAATGTCTTCTCTCATCCCAATCCAATAGAACCTTCTGCGAATGGTGGCCTCAGTTTTCTGCACGCCAAAGTGTCCAGACTGGTTATGATACATCTCTAATACCAGACTGGCATCTCAACGGGGTATGAGGATCTGATACACCCTATCGCAGGACACTGGATCCAGGCTCCTTCTTAGCAACAGGCCTTTTTGAAGGAAGAGTTGGTGGCGATGTCTCCACAACTTCAATAGTTCTGGGTCTGCACTCTTCCTGCGGCCTCTTTCAGGAGTTCTTCCTCTGGTAAGGAAGTCGAGCAGTTCACCGAGGACTCTACTTTCTGACTGGAGCTTAATCCACCTTTCTTGTTCGCCTCTGGATTCAGGATTATTCGGTGGAGAGGGATCAGCAGCTGAGTGATTTTTAGTGTGAACATTATCTTGCTGAGCAAATTTGTTGTAAAACACTGGCATCTCTATTTCTTCCCAGGCAGTCTTTGGTTCATCTGGTGCTTCTGTAGTGGGAAGCCGAGACAGGGCATCAGCATTATCATTTGAGCGACCTGCCCGGTATTTCACAGTAAAGTCATAGTTGGCGAGGCGGGAGGCCCATCTTTGCTCCAGAGCCCCTAACTTGGCTGTATTCAGATGTGCCAGGGGATTGTTGTCCGTGAAGGCAACAAACGGAGTGGCAGCAAGGTAGTCCTTGAACTTTTCAGTCACAGCCCACACTAAAGCAAGGAACTCCAGCTTGAAGGAACTATAATTCTGATCATTTTTCTCAGCTCCCCTCAGGGATCTGCTGGCGTAGGCAATCACCCTCTCTTTGTTGTCTTGCACCTGAGCCAACATGGCTCCCAGGCCTCTTTTGCTGGCATCTGTATAGAGGTGGAACGGCTTCTGATAATCCTGGTAACCCAGGACAGGGGGTTCAGTCAGCTTCTTCTTTAGGAGTGGGAAGGCAAACTCCCGTTCTTCATTCCATTCAATAGGGATAGGAGTCTTTGGACTCTTTTTGGGATGCCCCCTTAGGAGTTCCTGGATCGGATCCGCATCTGTGCAAAATGCGGGATGAAGCGTCTGTAATATCCTGCAAAGCTAAGGAAACTTCTCACCTCCTTCACGGTGGTAGGAGTAGGCCAATTACGGACAGCAGCAAGTTTATCAGGATCAGGCTGGACTCCTTCTGCACTAACAACGTGCCCTAGGTACTTAACTGCTGGTTTCAGCAGATGGCACTTGGACGGCTTGATTTTAAGGCCATATTTAACGAGGGCTTGAAACACTTCAGCCAGATGTTTTAAATGATCCTCATATGTCTTGGAGTGTATAATGACGTCATCCAAGTATAGCAATACGGTCTTAAAGTTCTTATGGCCTAAACAACGCTCCAGCAACCGCTGGAACGTTCCTGGAGCATTACACAGTCCGAAAGGTATGTAGTTAAATTCAAACAGGCCCGTAGGCGTAGTGAAAGCAGTCTTTTCCCGGTCTTCCGGGGCCATAGGTACCTGCCAGTATCCACTGGTTAAGTCCAGAGTTGAGAAGTAGGCTGATGACCCCAGGGCAGTTAAAGACTCTTCAATGCGTGGCAACGGATAAGCGTCTTTGTGGGTGATTTGATTTTTCTATAGTCCACGCAGAACCTAATACTGCCGTCATTTTTATGAACAAGAACTAGGGGCGCAGCCCAGGGACTATGACTGTCCCGGATTATATTAGAGTCTTTCACTTCCTGTATCATCTCTTTTACGGAGTGATAGGTGGTATGGGTCTGTATCTCTCCTTGATAGGAAGATGAGAGCCAGTGGGTATGGTGTGTTTGATTACACTGACCTCTCCGTAGTCCGTGGAGTGCTTGCTAAAAGCCTTGTGGTGCTCTTTCACCAGATTCAGGACTCCCTCTATTTGCTCCTTCGGGGTGGATTCGTTCCCCACATGAAGTTCCTCCCACCAGGATACTGAAGAGGGACTGGCAGGGGCGCTGCTGCTCTGTGCGGTTTGGAACGTCTCCGTGGCAGGCAGACGGATAACATCCTGGAAGGATACCTGGAAAAGCTGAGCAACAGGGCAGTGCTTAGAGAGAGTAACAGGGTGATCACCGAAATGAATCAAACGGACAGGCACTTTACCTTGAGATACAGTCACCAGTCTCTTGGCTGCTCGCATGAAGGGATGATTCTCAATTTGGATAGGCTCCACTAGGGCTTGATAGTCTTGGCCCTGGATCAGTAGCACAGCTCGGCACCACAAGATGATCTGGGAATTCGGTGGCAGGATTACCAGCCGGTTATCCCAAATCCGGGCAGTACATATTTCTCCTTTTCCATTTGCAAATTTTTGCTGAGCACACAGCACACTGTTAGTCTTTTGAATGACTCTTTTAGAAGCAGGTGAAGCTGAAGGTATGGATTGGTTCAGTGCCTCAAGCACCTCGGAGTAACAATTTTTAAAGACATTAGTCCCTAAGATCACGGGGTGTCCCCCTTTATCTCCGGCTTGCACCACAATCACACCTTGCTGTGGTAGGATGGCTTCTCCCACCTGAATGGTAGGTTCCCAGTACCCATGGACTTTCACCGGCTTGCCGTTGCTAGCAATGATATCCAGCCAGGATTCCGGTGGCTGGGTGAGGAGACTTGAATCCCAGAATTTATCAAAGGTGGATCATTGAATGGTGGTGACCTGAGATCCAGTATCCAGCAGGGCTTCAAGAGGTATCCCGTTGATGCATATGTTCATTTTTGGACGAGACCCTACGTATCTGGGCATCCAACTTGGATCCTTTGGACCTACTGTTCTACCTCCCGAGGGGTGGTCCTCAGCCTTGGGGGTGGCCCATTTAACTGCCAACACGTTGAATCGGTATGTCCATATTTTTTACAATAGTGGCAGACAGGCTGCTTGCGATTCTTAGACCGGTAACTCGGTCGCCCATCGGGTTCTTTGGGTATACCTCTTTATATGCAGACGGGAGGAGCCTTTGAGGAAGGGGGCTTTCGTCTTCCAATAACAATGGTCTTTCCCATTCCTCTATTTTCCTACACACCTTCTCCAGTCTCTTGGTGAGATGGTTAACTTGCTCCATTAACGCTGCCACCACATCTGTTACTGGAGCCTGGGTAGCTTGACTGGCTCCGCGGACGGTTTCACATTAATAGTTTTCGACTGGCAGTCCTGAGGTTTTGACCTAGGATACTGATGGCCAGCTCTTTAAAGTCCAAAAACGCACAATTGTGGTGTTGGGCTGACAGCATCCTCAGCTGGCCCTTTAAGTGCTCAGTGTTTACACCCGCAATGAACTGCTCTCTTAGAGTCCGGTCCTGTTCCTCAGCCTATCGGGGGTCCACCTGGACCACAGCCCTCAAGGTCTCTTGCAGGGACAAAGCAAAATCACGGAGTGACTGACCAGGCTGTTGCTTCCTGCTGAAAAATCGCATCTTAACTTCTGACACCGTTCTGGCTTCAAACGTGGTGCCGAGGCGATCAAAGATCTGTTCCAGGCTATTCTTTTCAGAGCTGGGCCATGACATGACTTCCCTGCGGGCGGCCCCTTCTAGCTGTGCTAAGAGGATTTCCATTTGTTGCTCAGTGGAGATAGGGTAGAGCCAGAATAAGGCCAGGATCTGGTCTTTAAAGTCCTTCAGTTTGTGGGCTTCCTCAGAATATCGCGGGAACCAGGGGGCCCCGAAATAATATGGCATGGTTAGCGGCATCAGACTGGATGCTGCCGCAGCGGCGGGCGACCTGTTCTCATCTGGGTGAATTACAGAAGGCTCATTGGGGGCCACCTGCTCCGTTCCCTCAGGTGCGGACATGCCGTGGTCTATGGAGGCAAGTTCTATATGCAGACCCATGCTGGACTTCACTTTCTTAGGCCATTGCTAACAGTGACCACGGAGAGGGTATGGCCCTTTAAGGAGCGGTGGAGCAGGCCAAAATCCGAATTGGATGTGTTTTTCCCCTGGGTTAAGTCTCTTATTACTAACAAGGGACCTCCCCCCAGTCTCCCAGCAAGGATCGGAATCCTCCTGATGCTTGAATATAGTAATAAAGTAATCGGTTAGTACCGAAAGTTTACTCACTCCGGTGATGCGTAGTCCAGGTCTCGCGAGGTACGAGATTACGCTGTACGGAGGTCCCATGCGCAGCGTCAGGAGATAGGTGCGGTCTCTCTGAGCTCCGGGATTCAAGGTAGGCGGTATCTTCTTTACAGACAGTGCGGTACCTTTCCTTCTTTTTCGCGCCAGAGGGACACAGCGATGGCACAACGATTATTCCAGTCACCTTAAGCAGCCATCTTTAAGCATAAGGCTGTCGATTCACTAACAGCAAGCGGTGACTTCAGAAAGCAGCAAACAGTCCACAATATACAGTTTTCACACCGCGATTTTTCACAGTTCTTTGGCCCAACAACGGATGTGGCATTTATCACTTTATAGCAAATAATGGCACACAGTTCAGATTCCACAATGGGGTAGGAATATTTGAATCCTGTTCGTGACGCCAAAATATTCGGTATGCAGCCCTGCAGGGTGAGGCGAATGTTGAGGTCACAGGGGTAGTTACTAACCGAGGGTGGTTATAGTACTCACAGTCTTTTATATACCCTGGGCAGACGTACAGCAGTGATGGAGAGGCTGGCACAGGGGTCCTCTGGGGCACTCTCTGTGTATAGGGACCAGGCCTGATGGTAGGTGAGGTGCCCTGGATGTTGCAGGTTTTAATGTGCCGGTGGCAAGCTCCCTTTAAGTTCGTGGTGCCTGTGCCGGTAACGGTGGCACACCGATTTATGGTAGGAATAATTGAGGAACACGATGTTGTGGTGAACCAAAACTTCCTTTTACTGAAACAGTTCAACTATTTACAATCTTTGGTCAGTTCCACATGCAAACAGGTTGTAACATGCAGGCTTTATATAAAAACGGCAGGCAATGTCCTTGCAAGATACTCAGAGGGAATAACACTTACAGATCAGGCTGCACTTTTCCTCAGAATCCTGTCTGTCTTTCTCCAAGGCCCGTATGCCCTATAGCTGGCTTTATCCTTGGGTAGGGAAAACCTCCTCTGGTATATAAATCCTTGCTGTAGAGTATCCTTCTGCCCTTCAGCTCTCTATTTGGCTGGAAAAAACTTGGCTCTGCACTGCACTTGGTTTCTCTAAGGAGGTAAACCCTTCTCCTGGTGGCAACTTCTGAGCTTCTTTGCTCAGGACACTCAAGCAGGCTAGACTGCACTGACTAGCCTCCTGGACTATACTGCACTGACTCTTTACTGTCTGGGCCTAACTATATATACTAGGGGTTCCCTAGCTCCCTCTACTGTCTAGGAGGAGAAACTACCCCTAGCAGGCCTGATACAGGAGATAACAGGAAAAACACATAAAAACATCATATAAAATACAATGACCATGTTCCACAGGAGGTGGACAATAACGTGGCCATATTGACTCTTGTGTAGTGCCCACATTTACCTAGTGGGACACTACAGATGAGTCCCTATTACTTTTCAAAGGGAGGATTAGATTCTGCCAGTACCTCCCTAGCAAATGAGCAAGGTATGGCATAAAATTATACAAATGTAATGTCCCGGAGTGCCATTACCACTCCTTAGCACCTTGCTACCACTTCCTATAGGCTAATTGAAAATGTCATCTAATGCAGTAGTATATTTATCTTCACCTAGCATATTTATTCATGCAAAACTGTTATGTTCATGTAATTGCCTGGTCTACCACTAGGCATCAACACTTTGCAGTGCTAGTTCCAGGGAATGGACTGGATTGACCATTCTCTCTCTCCCTCTAGAGGGAGAAGAAGGAGAGGAGGAGTTAGCTAGGGAGTAAGTCAGTCTACCCTACCCCTTCCTGGGGAGAGGTTGTGTGAGAGAGTCTAGACGTACCCCGTCATGGGGAAGGCCGCAGACCTGAGCCCTGCTGGACAGGTTCCGTTAGTCCTACGCCAGCCTTATTACTGGAGGTTGTGCAACACCAAGCTAAAGCTAGAGCTTGAGGTACTCTAAGCCAGGACAAGAAGTTCTTGGGATTATCTACAGTAAGAAACTGACTACAGACATAGTTGGGCTGAAAGAGCTACAGAGAGGATACAGCAGAGAGGAGTTTGTTGCAGAGAGAAGTATTTGCCTGCTGAAACCTATTGATGACAAAGATAAAGTCTGGAAACTGTATGGAATACTGTTTATTACCAGTACTGTTCAACTGTTTACCAAGTATGGATTCAACTTTGTTCTACACCATTCAAGTTCACACTACCCCTTTTTGCACTTCTTCGGACTAAATCACGTTTGCGATCCACAAATATCCAGGTAAGAACACTGTGACATGTGTATATAACATCTACAGAGACTGTAGGCCACCCTGCACCACTCTGGCAATCCTACTCTGGGTACCAACATTACCATCTACAGAAGGGAGCCTTGTGCTTCCGCTGCTTAACCACAGCTGGCGTCACATTTACTTGCTCTATAAGAGGGACATATTTTGTAAAAACCTCCTAAGGGGCAAGAGATACCCCAGGCGCGGCCTAGTAGGACATCACACAAACTTTGTGAGAGTAGCTACAGGTACACCCACAAGTTTTGCATTTGCGAAGGGAAAGATTCCTGGATAGAACCCGCAGAATGCCCCCCGTCCTAGGAGTTAGTGTTGTGTGGGACTGCACTCACTGCTGGATAAGGGGTTACCACCCCTATGTGGATAATTATCATACCCCTAATCATGTCCCTAACTGCCAGAGGTACTGTGGCTTGCGGCAGAGTGCGCAAAAATCAGAGAAGCCTCCCTAGATCCCAGGTAGGGCTACTACTGAGAAAGGGTGAAAGCAGGGCTCTCCTCCATGAGAACATGCTGGTGGTTAAGTACAAGAGGGACGCCCTTCTACTGACCACCGTTCACACTAACGCCAGCTCCCCTGCTCCTGTACGAGGTACCACAACCACTACCCCAAACCAGTTTGTATCCTGGACTACAACAGACACATGGGAGGAGTGGATCTTTCAGATTAACTTTTGAAGCCCTACAGTGCCACACAAAAAAAAGAAAATGTGGTACAAAAAGCTGGCCATGTACACATTGTACAGATGGCAATGTGCAATGCATACGTGCTATTTCAATCTGCAGGCCACACAGGAACTTTCCTTCAGTTCCAAGAGGTGGTTACTAAGGCCCAAATTTTCAAAGCCAGGCCAGGGAGGGTCCCAGTACTGGGCACCATTTTCGAGGTCAAGTCCCCAGACAGCAAGGAAGGGAAGGACCCAAAAAAGATGCAGGGTATGTCACAAAAGGGGGATAAGGAAAGACACCATTTACCACTGCGAAACCTGCCCTGAAAAACCTGGCCTGTGCATGCACAAGTGTTTTAAAATCTACCACTCATCCTTGGAGTATTAATTTAATTTCAGATTACAGATCCACTTTTCACCAACCACTACATATTCCTTTCTGTGAAACACCTGTTAGGTCAAGAGTACCCTTTCCGCCACTTAAAATGATCGTACAGGGGTGCTCTTTCCAAAATGGGTCACTTCTTGAGGTTTTTAATTTCTGGGACCTCAGCAATCTTTTAAATGCGACATGGCACCTAAAAACAATGTCTGCCAATTCAGGTCAGCAAAATCCATATTTTGCTGTTTGACACTAGAGCCCGGCTGTGCCCATACATAATTTTTTTTAGTACATATGGGGTGTTGTTGTATTTGGGGGGAAATGGGTAACAAAATGTGGGGTACATTTTATCCTGTTACCCCTTCTGAAAGTGAAAAATTTGGGTGTAAAGCAACCTTTTCAGGAAATTTTAAATTTTCTCCTTTTCACAGCCAAGTGTTTCTTAAGGGCTCATGCCCACGACTGTTGCCCTGCTGTGGCCATATTGCGGCCTGCATACGGCGGGTCCGCAATACACGGGGCACCGGCCGTGTGTATTCCACATAACGGATGCATTCACTTGAATAAGTCCGCAAATCCGGAGATGCGGAACGGAACCACGGAACGGAAGCACTACGGAGTGCTTCCATGGAGTTCCGGTCCGTGCTTCTGTTACGCAAAAAAGTAGCGCATGCACTCCCTTCTGGTGTGGACCGTTGGATGCGGATCGCGGACCCCATTCAAGTGAGTGCGGTCCGCAGCACGGGCACTGATCGCTTACGCTTGTGGGCATAAGACCTAATTCTGTGAAAAGCCTGCTGGGTCAAAGTGCTCACTAAACACCTTGAGATATTCCTTGAGGGGTGTAGTTTCCGGAATGGGGTTACTTTTTGGGGGTTTCCACTGTAGGGCCACCTCAGGGTGTCTTTATATGCGACATAGCTCCCAATTACCATTCCAGTTAAATCCGCTCTCCAAAAGCCATATGATGCTCCTTTCACTCTGAACCCTGCTGTGCGCACATACATAATTTTTTAGCACATATGGGGTGTTGCCGTATTCGGGGGAAAATGAGTAACAAAATGTGGGGTGCATTTAGTCCTGTTACCCCTTGTAAAAGTGAAAAATGTGGGTGTGAAGCAAATTTTTCAGGAAAAAATTTAAATTTTTCCTTTTCACAGCCAAGTGTTTCCTAAGGACTCATTCACACAATCGTGGTTTGGTTACGCATCCGGGCTGCAAAAGATGCGGATTGCACTCCGTGTGCTGTACGCATCCGTTGTCCCGTTCCGTGGCTCCGCAAAAATTATAAGTCATGTCCTATTCTTGTCCATTTTATGAACAAGAATAGGCATTTCTATAAAGGGCCATCCATTCTGTTCGGCAAATTGCGGAAGGGACATGGGTGGCATCTGTATTTTGCAGATCCGCAATTTGTGGACCTCAAAACACGGCACGGTTGTGTGAACAAGCCCTTATTTTGTGAGACGCCTGATGGGTCAAGGTGCTCACTACATGCCTTGAAATATTCCTTGAGGGGTGTAGTTTTCGTAATGGGGTCACTTTTTGGGGGTTTCCACTGCAGGGCCACCTCAGGGTGTCTTCATATGCAACATGGCTCCCAATGGTCATTCCAGCCAAATCCGCTCTCCAAAAGCCATATGATGCTCCTTCCACTCTGAAGCCTGCTGTGCGCCCATACATCAGTTTTTGAGAACACATGGGGTGTTTCTGTAAACTCCAGATTCTGGCCTCTTTCACACGAACGTGTGCGCATGTGGCCGTATTGCGGACCACATTTGCGGATCCGCAATACACGTGCGCCGTTCCGTGGGCATTTTGCATCACGGATGCGGACCTATTCACTTGAATGGGTCTGCAAATCCGGAGATGCGGAATGGTGCGGAACGGAAGCACGGAACGGAACCCTTTGGAAGCACTACGGAGTGCTTCCGTGGGGTTTCGTCCTGTACTTCCGTTCTGCAAACATATAGAACATGTCCTATCTTTTTGCGGAACGGGCAGATCGCAGACCCATTAAAGTGAATGGTCAGCGATCCGCTGTGGCTGCCCCACGGTTGGTGTTCGTGCATTGCGGCCCGCAAATTGAGGAAAGAAATTTATTAAAATCTGCTAATTTCTAAAATGGGGTGATTTGTGGGTGGTTTCTAATATGTAGGCCCCAGAAAATGACTTCATAACTGAACTGGTCCTGAAAAAATTGGGTTTTGGAAATTTTCTTAAAAATGTTAAGATTTGCTTCTAAACTTTCTAAGCCTTACAACGTTCCAAAAAAAATGTAATTTTCAAAATAATCCAAACATGAAGGGGAATGTAAAGTAATAACTATTTTTGGAGGTATCACTATCTATTATAAAATTAAAGAAATTGACATTTAGAAATTTGCAAATTTTTCAAAATTTTGGGTAAATTTGGTATTTTTTTTAAAATAAAAATGAAATATTTTGACTCAATTTTACCACTGTCATGAAGTACAATATATGATGAGAAAACAATCTCAGAATATCCTGGATAAGTAAAAGCGTTTTAAAGTTATTACCACATAAAGTGACACATGTCAGATTTGCTAAAAATGGCCTGGTCCTTAAAAGACCTTTCATGGTTTTGTATTAATTTCGATAAATACCTTTACCGCTGATGCTGCCACCCTGCCTGATTTTTAAAAATATCTCCCCTGCGCCCGGCTGTGCCCCCTGTAGTTTTCGCGCTCAGTATGCTAATACTGAACATTCGTACAGGGAGGAGGAGACGCCAGGGTTTCTCAATGAGCGTCTCCTTCTCCCTGACTGTGCCGCAATCCAATCACAGCGGAGAGCGTCACAGCCAGGGAGAAGGAGACGCCCATTGAGAAACCCTGGCGTCTCCTCCTCCCTGTACGAATGCTCAGTATTAGCATACTGAGCATGAAAACTGCGGGGGGGGGCGCAGCAGGAGCGATATTTTAAAAAATCAGGCAGGGTGGCAGCATCAGCGGGAAGTACCCCCAAGTAAAAGTATTTATCACAATAAATACAAAACCGTGAAAGGTCCTCTTTAAGGTAAACAATGACAGGGTCCTGAAGGGGTTAACCACTTGATTCATATAGTGATGCACTTTATATCTACAGATGCAGTGCTGCCTGTGTGACTTGTATGTAGCGTTATTTATGACCTCTTAGCTGTAAGTACAAATTAGCTGAACAAAACAGCACTTAGAACCTATTATCTCATCCTACCCATTTTGATTTTTGACGGGATTTTTTCTTTTATCTTTTGATTGGTAGATGTTCATTTATCTTATTATTTGTCATTTTGTAGGTTTACGGTTCCCCTGATAATAAAGCTCTAGGAGACTAAATAAATAATGATCTCTTCACATTGGCATCATGGCTGCCACTTTTATAGGATCCAAGTATAACATTATAGTCTGCCATGATCTGATTTTTCCTCTCATTTAGTTAGAATGAGTACTTCACTTTTCCAGTGTTTTTATAAAGGAATAGAATAGCACAGCAGATTGCTCAATTCTAACCATCATACATGTAAAAACAATGAATGCAAGTGTGAACAGAACTTTAAAGTTAAAGGGGTATTCCCATCTTGATTTTTATGGCATAGCCACAGAATATGTGGAGGCCTGCACATATCTCGAGAACAGGGGTCCCATTTCTAAAATTGTTTAACTACAAAAAAATTGGTAGTAGTATTTTAGTCATTCCTTAACACCATAAAGCATAATGCCATTCATGCACTGCATTATGCGCCTACATTTGTAAGGAGCGGGCTGCTGCAATGAGTCCGCTCCATATGTGGCAGGTGCTAGCAGCATCTGTGGGCTTTGGCAGATGGATGCTCCCACGCCTTCCGTAGTGAAATTGCGGGGCTCTGATTGGTTACCATGGCAGCCTGGAAGCTTCTGAAGCCTTCCAGACCTGCCGTGGTAAGCTCCCTGCTGAACTGTGCACGAGGCATAGCTCAGCAGGAACAGTACAAAAATTGTATTCACTTTAATAGATTTCTATTGGGGTGAATAGGACAAGGGATCAAAAGATCCCAGGTTCTAGCACCATAAGGGAACTAATGGTTAATAAGTAAAAAAATATATATTTTAAAGTTTAAATAAAAAAAAAAAAATGTCTCGTTTTTCACTCTCTGTCTTCCTAGACCTAGAGCCATAACTTTTTTCTTTTCCATTCACAGACATATGAGCACATACTATTTGAGGGATAGGTTGCAATTTCTAATGGCACCATTTAAAAAGCCTCTGTCAGCATGATCAATCCTATTAAACCAGGCATACTGCCTGATAGGGTTGATCATGCTGATTAAAAGATACCTTTCTTTGTCTGTATTTTATTCATATTCAAATGAGCATGTTGGAGCACCAGAGGGTGGGCCTGAATCCATTGAGCACTGCGTTTGTAATACACCTATGCTCTGCATACTCCCCCTCCCCTTAATTGACAGGGCTAGACATCAGCATGCTGAGGGCACAGCTGTGTCCTAGAGCTCGGTCATAGCATGTATGTAGCCTATACACTACTTACTACAGCCTTCTAGATTTTCATGACACCATCAACCATTGCTTAAATGGTCATGCTGTTTCACAGCTAGATAAAAGTGCCTCAGTCCTTGTTTTGCAATGTACATATAATGTTGGTAAAGGCTTGGGATGAAACCTAAGCCAGATCAGATAACAAGGATCATGCCATACTTTAGCAATAAAATGGCTAAATTGCTTGATTTTCCTGGAACTGGTCTCAGTACAAATAGCTAACAACTGAGCTAGGGAGAATGTGCTAAGCTCTGCATATCAATACATCTTATGACGAAAAAAGATAACAGGAACCAAGAATGGAAGATATGCACGCTGAGGGCATCCAAGGACCTTTAAGGAAACAGGAAATGGACTTTTGTAAAAAAAAAAAAATTCTGTGAAGATGAATTTCCAGATCCAGTAATTGGAGCCTTCACTTCCTTCCTTTTTGAAAACAACATGTCATGTTCCAAGCACGTGAGCCAACATGCCTGGACACTGCGGAGTGACAAGAGATTGTGTTCACTAGATTATTAAAGATGCATTTATTACGTTTCAGTAACGCTGGGTTCACACCTAGGCGTTTCTCAAACGCGCGTTTTTGTCGCGCGTTTTATGCACGTTTTTTTAAATAGTGAACGCGCGTTTGACGCGCGTTTGGGTGATTGACAGCAGTGTTGTCCAAAGAGTCTATGGCCCAAACGCGCGTCAAACGCGCCAAAAAAAGCTCCTGTACTTGTTTGAGCGTCGGGCGTTTTACAGCGCGATCGTACGCGCTGTAAAACGCCCAGGTGAGAACCATTCCCATAGGGAATCATTGGTTCTTGCCTGTTGTGCGTTTTACAGCGCGTAGGAACGCGCTGTAAAACGCTCAGGTGTGAACCCAGCGTAAAGGCATTGTCCAGATTACTTCAAAAGTTCCTCAAGGCCCCTAAAGGAGTTACTGGGGATGGCCACTTTCTGGGTGTAGTTAATCAAAAACAAAACAAGTGGAATATTGTATCAAAAGATATATTATTTATTATAGAATATAAAAAATGGGGAACAACGGAATGTTGTAATACAGTACACGGAGAAGCACAGAGTGAGTCAATTCAAAAAGACACCATGAAATAGCGCAAAATAATGCGCATTCGGGTACGGTCAATTGTGAGGCAAAGCTAGGGCTCTGGGCAGCCAATGAAACACTAAATGTGCTGTTAACCTAATTACAGGTATGGCACAACCAGTACCACAAACAATTTATAACCCAGAGTCGTAGCTACATACACTCGATGTAAACAGCACCATCAACCCCATATAATCATATTAATGACAAACCTGGGGTGAAAAATTAGATGTAAATAATGCAATTTTATACATAGGTGGTACCATAGGTGTACGCCTAAGTGCATGGGACCCGGCAAAGACCGTGCAGGGGAACCATACACAATAGTCAAGCTAAATGCAGACCGTACCTGAGGTCATGGTGAAAATGGAAATGACAGACCCTGGCGCTGGACCTCGACGCGCGTTTCACCTCACGGCTTCGTCAGGAGGTACTAACTAATGTGTGGGCAGGGTATATATAGGGGATGTTGGGGGAAGGGGCAATGGACTGCAATTACCTACATTCGGCGCATCTGAGAACCACACAAACGGGCGCAGGAGGCTCCATGATAGGCGGGGTCATCACTCTGCGCGTCCACATCCGCACACCGCGCATGCGCGGCGAAAGTAGCAGACGTGTCGGAGCGCATCGTGATGACGCCGCCCAGCGCATGCGCGCCCCGCGACCCCCGTGGAACGCAGATGGACCGCAATCTGTGTCTCCCACAGAGGTAAAGGGATAAAGCTGGATCGCATAATTGCCAAAATATGGTTGAAAGTCCACCTGTCACGTTGTCACCGGGCCCCATGCACAAAAGGACTAATATATAAATGGAAAAAGGTTACAAGACATAATACCTGACAGCAATAAAAGTAGCTGGTAACTCAATGTGACTCTACGTGTATATTCATATTCACCAGTAGTAGTGTAAATTTAAGAAACATGCGGATCCATATAAATAGGACCATAATAGTGCGGGCTGAAGAGGTGCCGCTATCATTCATACATCGTAATGATGTTTATAAGCATATTGTGAACAAATGCGTGGCAATAAAACCACATAAATGACCACTATCGTGGCCATACAATAAATATATAATACTGTGTATCAAGAAAAGAAGAAAAAGAAAAGAAAAAGAGTGAAGGATCTTGTCAGATAAGGTTATTGTAGTTAATGGGGTATATACAATCATCAATGCACATAGATGAAAGAGTTTTTTGCAGAAATATGTGCTATCAGTACCAATGGAGCCATAGTGTACCCCATGTACATAATGATGCAATCTCTCCATTAACAGAATAACCATGTGAAACTGCACAGTACGTGCAATAAGACAATTATTTCAATAAAAAACAGTCATTTGCTGGTATTCCTTAGGATAAAATTGTATGGTGTAAACCCACTGTGATGGTGGTGGGGGCGCGCGGGGCGGTCCCCCGGGCAACAGAAGGTAGCCCGCGGGGTCGACACGGGCGCACCCAACCAACCATCCAGCAGAAAACAAAAAGTGCATAAACAAAGTCCTAGGTTGAGAAGGGGTGATCGGGTGGCACCACCGGCGGAAGAGGCCGCCGGCGGGGACAGCCGAGACACCCCCCCTCCCCCCATCTGCCAAGGTAAAAGACAGTGACCAGGGCAATATAAACAGTGACAGTAAGGACACAAGGCGATCAAAACGGCACCGCAGGCGTCGTTAGGAACCGTATACGAGGCCAAGCGGAGCCCACACAGATCCACAAGATGAGAACGGGGCCACAATGGACGGAATCCTGCCCATATGTCAACGACAATTCAATTGTCGGACAGGGACTCCCCAAAGGTGACATCGTATCAAAATAAGGACCTAATATTAGGTAATCGATGTCATATGATTATGTTGCTAGAAGGTCTTGGCAGACGTCCTCTCCTGTGGTGGTCCTGTCATCCTAATAGGTAATTCTATCCATCGTCCTCAGTGCCCCACAGGAATGAATAACGTGATCTCGAAAAGAAAAATAATAATACCAATATTATAAACAATACAGTGTAATAAAAAAGACAAAAATAATAATATATACCCTGCAATAAAATTCGCGCAATATTCATAGAAAGGAAGAAAAACTGATGGCTTCATTGAGGCCATATGGGGTGACGGTGTCGAGGTTGACAATCCACCGGGTCTCTCTACGAAGTAGAGCCATTTTAATATTGCCACCTCTAGACCCTAGGTGAATTCTGTCAATACCTCTCCGTCAACCCCCCTGGATCGGACCCGTGGAACCTGCGAAAGTGTCGTGGAACCGCCTGCAGTGACTCCCATTCCTTCTCTGGGATTTCTGCCGCTGCTCGGATCTTACAAGCGTGTTCCAAGATCCGTATCTTCAGAGCTCTCTTTGTCATACCGACATAAGAGAGGTTGCATGGGCATGTGAGGAGGTATATCACAGCCACAGTATTACAATTGATATAATGTACGATCTTAAAGTCTTTACGACCAGAGGAGTCACTGAAGGCGGTGGAACGGATCATAAACCTACAGGCGGCACATGCTCCACAAGAAAACGACCCCCATTTGGGACCTTTACTGCCGAAGATACTCCCCTTGGGTGAGGGGACATAATGGCTCTTAGTAAGAATGTCACGTAAGTTACGTGACCGCCTCCACGTGATCTGAGGATATGTGGGGAGACATACCGCCAGATCACCATCAGTGTGGAGGACCGGCCAATGTCTCCTCAGGACATTCTGAATGTACCTCCATTTCGAGTTAAAGGGGGTAATAAATCTCACACATGTATCCCGATTATTCCTTTTATCAACTCTACTTACCAACAGGGAGTCTCTGGATGTTTTTTTAGCTCTTTCATAGCCCCGTTGTATGGTGTCATGCTGGTACCCTCTTTCGAGGAATCGTTGTGTCAGCACATCAGCTTGTTGTTTGAACTGCTTATCATTTGAGCAGATCCTGCGAGTTCTGAGAAACTGCCCTGTCGGTATTGCCCGGATCGTATTGGGATGGTGAGCAGAGGAGGCGTGGAGAAGGGCATTGACGGCAGTGGACTTTCTGAAAAGATCGGTGGACAGGTAACCATCAGATCCCTTAATGATCATTATATCCAGAAATTCGACATTGCTGAGACTATATTTCCAGGTAAGTCTGATGTTTCGTGTATTCTGGTTGAGACGAGCCAGGAAGTTTTCTAAGGCCGGAATAGTGTCCTGCCACAGAAAAAACACATCGTCTATATACCTAGACCATAGGAGTGCGGCATCATATCCTGGTGTTTCTTGGACAATTTCTCTCTCCCACAGCCCCAGGAACAAGTTGGCGTATGAGGGGGCACAAGATGCCCCCATAGCTGTTCCCTGGAGCTGTAGGAAGAGGCGGTCCTTAAATAAAAAATAGTTATGCGTGAGCATAAACTCTAACAATGTCAAGATGAATTCAATCATGCCATTGTCATAGTCAGACATGGTAAGAAAGGATCTAGATGCTCGCACTCCCTGGTCATGGTATATAGACGTGTATAACGACTCAATGTCGCATGTAACAAGGACCACGTCGGGATCGACATGGATCCCATTGAGTCGTCTCAGCATGTCGGTAGTATCCTTGATGAAAGAGGGGAGAGTTTCTACACTTTTCTGGAGGAAGAAGTCAATAAATTTACCTACATTGGTGCACAAGCTGCCGATTCCCGAGATAATGGGACGCCCAGGAGGGTGGGTACGGCTCTTGTGCACCTTGGGAAGCAAGTATAGGGTAGCTTTGACCGGAAAGTCAACTCTCAACCCCTCCATCATTTTGGTCGAAATAATACATTGATCACAGGCTTCTGTAAGAATGTCATCCAACTCATTCTTGTAAGAAGTAGTGGGATCCTTCTCAATCCTGAGGTAACATTCCTTGTTGTTAAGTTGCCTAAAAGCCTCTCTCTCGTACATCTGCACAGGCCATATCACGACATTACCCCCCTTATCGGCAGGTTTAATTACTACATCTTTTAAATCCTGGAGCTCCCGAAGTGCCTGTCTCTGTAGACGGGTCAAGTTGTCTTTGCCAATATATACATGGTCTATATTTAAATCTTGTTTAACTAATTTTACAAAGACATCCACTGCGGGGCACAATGTTTTGGGGGGGAATGTACGTGAGCGCCTGTGCAGATGCACGGGAGATCTGCTAGGCACAATGGCCAGCTGGTCCTCCAAGAGGGATTCGAGATCGCGAATCGCCTGCCTCTCAGCCGGCGACATCGAGGCAGTCGCATCGTGACCACGACTGAAATGCTTCTTAAATAGAAGCTTCCGAGCAAACAGTTCTAAATCCTTAACCACCTCAAAATAATCAAATCTGCCCGCAGGAGAGAAGGATAGCCCCTTCTGCAAGACCTGTTGTTGTGTTGGAGTGAGACTAATAGTGGAGAGGTTAATTACCTTCAACTCTGTGCTTTCTTCCCTTGGCCGTTCCCCCTCCAATGTTTCCGTTTGTGTACTGGGGTACGTAGATTGTAACCTCCCCTTTCGGGATCTGGACCATGCGACGCGGCCTGGCGTCCTTCTAAAAAAGGCACGCCACATTCTTCTTCGGATGTTGAGGACACCAAAGATTGAGACCGTGAGCGGGATTCGAATCTGGGGTTAGTACGCTGCCACTTGAATACTTTATTTTGTTGATAGTCCCCCAGATCTCTCTGAAATTTTTTGGTTTTTATAGACTGGATCTCACGCTCCCACTTGGCCAGATCTTCTTCCAAATTTTTATCGAATGATTCCAGTTCTTCCTTAGTCAGGAGTAGCTGGATACCGTCCTTATGGCCGTCAATGTCCTTCTCCACAGCCTCCAAGGCCCTACGATCTGCCCCAATGAGCAGCTCAATTAGGGTTTGGGAGCATTTGGTGAGAGTTTCCTCCCATTTGGCAGTAAAGGTAGGGTCCTCCCCCTCCAAGGTAGGAAAGATTTGGACCCTTAGACCTCGCGGTATGATGTTCCTATTTAAATAGTTTTCTAATGCGGCCTTGTTCCACCACAACTTGGTCCGTTTTTTCAAAGCCTCTCTGATCTTAAGTTTAAGTTCCTTACTATCACGTTTCTCAGTATCCTGTACCGTTGTATCCCCAAATACTGTTCCTAACTGTGACAACCAGTTTTTGTCACGTGCTCGAAAATCCATGTATAAGGAATTGCCTGAAAATATATATAAATACTATTAACCTACAACAAGGCAGCTCTGTCACTTAAGACAGCTATAGTAACCACTTGTACCACGTCCAGAGTAAACCAAAAACAAAACAAGTGGAATATTGTATCAAAAGATATATTATTTATTATAGAATATAAAAAATGGGGAACAACGGAATGTTGTAATACAGTACACGGAGAAGCACAGAGTGAGTCAATTCAAAAAGACACCATGAAATAGCGCAAAATAATGCGCATTCGGGTACGGTCAATTGTGAGGCAAAGCTAGGGCTCTGGGCAGCCAATGAAACACTAAATGTGCTGTTAACCTAATTACAGGTATGGCACAACCAGTACCACAAACAATTTATAACCCAGAGTCGTAGCTACATACACTCGATGTAAACAGCACCATCAACCCCATATAATCATATTAATGACAAACCTGGGGTGAAAAATTAGATGTAAATAATGCAATTTTATACATAGGTGGTACCATAGGTGTACGCCTAAGTGCATGGGACCCGGCAAAGACCGTGCAGGGGAACCATACACAATAGTCAAGCTAAATGCAGACCGTACCTGAGGTCATGGTGAAAATGGAAATGACAGACCCTGGCGCTGGACCTCGACGCGCGTTTCACCTCACGGCTTCGTCAGGAGGTACTAACTAATGTGTGGGCAGGGTATACAGACGTGGACAAAATTGTTGGTACCCTTTGGTCAATGAAAGAAAAAGTCACAATGGTCACAGAAATAACTTTAATCTGACAAAAGTAATAATAAATTAAAATTCTATAAATGTTAACCAATGAAAGTCAGACATTGTTTTTCAACCATGCTTCAACAGAATTATGTAAAAAAATAAACTCATGAAACAGGCATGGACAAAAATGATGGTACCCCTAACTTAATATTTTGTTGCGCAACCTTTTGAGGCAATCACTGCAATCAAACGCTTCCTGTAACTGTCAATGAGACATCTGCACCTCTCAGCAGGTATTTTGGCCCACTCCTCATGAGCAAACTGCTCCAGTTGTGTCCGGTTTGAAGGGTGCCTTTTCCAGACTGCATGTTTCAGCTCCTTCCAAAGATGCTCAATAGGATTGAGGTCAGGGCTCATAGAAGGCCACTTTAGAATAGTCCAATTTTTTCCTCTTAGCCATTCTTGGGTGTTTTTAGCGGTGTGTTTTGGGTCATTGTCCTGTTGCAAGACCCATGACCTGCGACTGAGACCAAGCTTTCTGACACTGGCTAGTACATTTCTCTCTAGAATTCCTTGATAGTCTTGAGATTTCATTGTACCCTGCACAGATTCAAGACACCCTGTGCCAGACGCAGCAAAGCAGCCCCAGAACATAACAGAGCCTCCTCCATGTTTCACAGTAGGGACAGTGTTCTTTTCTTGATATGCTTCATTTTTTCGTCTGTGAACATACAGCTGATGTGCCTTGGCAAAAACTTCGATTTTTGTCTCATCTGTCCACAGGACATTCTCCCAGAAGCTTTGTGGCTTGTCAACATGTAGTTTGGCATATTCCAGTCTTGCTTTTTTATGATTCGTTTTCAACAATGGTGTCCTCCTTGGTCGTCTCCCATGTAGTCCACTTTGGCTCAAACAACGACGGATGGTGCGATCTGACACTGATGTTCCTTGAGCATGAAGTTCACCTTGAATCTCTTTAGAAGTCTTTCTAGGCTCTTTTGTTACCATTCGGATTATCCGTCTCTTAGATTTGTCATCAATTTTCCTCCTGCGGCCACGTCCAGGGAGGTTGGCTACAGTCCCATGGATCTTAAACTTATGAATAATATGTGCAACTGTACTCACAGGAACATCTAGTTGCTTGGAGATGGTCTTATAGCCTTTACCTTTAACATGCTTGTCTATAATTTTCTTTCTGATCTCTTGAGACAGCTCTTTCCTTTGCTTCCTCTGGTCCATGTCGAGTGTGGTACACACCATATCACCAAACAACACAGTGATTACCTGGAGCCATATATATAGGCCCAATGGCTGATTACAAGGTTGTAGACACCTGTGATGCTAATTAGTGGACACACCTTGAATTAACATGTCCCTTTGGTCACATTATGTTCTGTGTTTTCTAGGGGTACCATCATTTTTGTCCATGCCTGTTTCATGAGTTTATTTTTTTACATAATTCTGTTGAAGCATGGTTGAAAAACAATGTCTGACTTTCATTGGTTAACATTTATAGAATTTTAATTTATTATTACTTTTGTCAGATTAAAGTTATTTCTGTGACCATTGTGACTTTTTCTTTCATTGACCAAAGGGTACCAACAATTTTGTCCACGTCTGTATATAGGGGATGTTGGGGGAAGGGGCAATGGACTGCAATTACCTACATTCGGCGCATCTGAGAACCACACAAACGGGCGCAGGAGGCTCCATGATAGGCGGCGTCATCACTCTGCGCGTCCACATCCGCACACCGCGCATGCGCGGCGAAAGTAGCAGACGTGTCGGAGCGCATCGTGATGACGCCGCCCAGCGCATGCGCGCCCCGCGACCCCCGTGGAACGCAGATGGACCGCAATCTGTGTCTCCCACAGAGGTAAAGGGATAAAGCTGGATCGCATAATTGCCAAAATATGGTTGAAAGTCCACCTGTCACGTTGTCACCGGGCCCCATGCACAAAAGGACTAATATATAAATGGAAAAAGGTTACAAGACATAATACCTGACAGCAATAAAAGTAGCTGGTAACTCAATGTGACTCTACGTGTATATTCATATTCACCAGTAGTAGTGTAAATTTAAGAAACATGCGGATCCATATAAATAGGACCATAATAGTGCGGGCTGAAGAGGTGCCGCTATCATTCATACATCGTAATGATGTTTATAAGCATATTGTGAACAAATGCGTGGCAATAAAACCACATAAATGACCACTATCGTGGCCATACAATAAATATATAATACTGTGTATCAAGAAAAGAAGAAAAAGAAAAGAAAAAGAGTGAAGGATCTTGTCAGATAAGGTTATTGTAGTTAATGGGGTATATACAATCATCAATGCACATAGATGAAAGAGTTTTTTGCAGAAATATGTGCTATCAGTACCAATGGAGCCATAGTGTACCCCATGTACATAATGATGCAATCTCTCCATTAACAGAATAACCATGTGAAACTGCACAGTACGTGCAATAAGACAATTATTTCAATGAAAAACAGTCATTTGCTGGTATTCCTTAGGATAAAATTGTATGGTGTAAACCCACTGTGATGGTGGTGGGGGCGCGCGGGGCGGTCCCCCGGGCAACAGAAGGTAGCCCGCGGGGTCGACACGGGCGCACCCAACCAACCATCCAGCAGAAAACAAAAAGTGCATAAACAAAGTCCTAGGTTGAGAAGGGGTGATCGGGTGGCACCACCGGCGGAAGAGGCCGCCGGCGGGGACAGCCGAGACACCCCCCCTCCCCCCATCTGCCAAGGTAAAAGACAGTGACCAGGGCAATATAAACAGTGACAGTAAGGACACAAGGCGATCAAAACGGCACCGCAGGCGTCGTTAGGAACCGTATACGAGGCCAAGCGGAGCCCACACAGATCCACAAGATGAGAACGGGGCCACAATGGACGGAATCCTGCCCATATGTCAACGACAATTCAATTGTCGGACAGGGACTCCCCAAAGGTGACATCGTATCAAAATAAGGACCTAATATTAGGTAATCGATGTCATATGATTATGTTGCTAGAAGGTCTTGGCAGACGTCCTCTCCTGTGGTGGTCCTGTCATCCTAATAGGTAATTCTATCCATCGTCCTCAGTGCCCCACAGGAATGAATAACGTGATCTCGAAAAGAAAAATAATAATACCAATATTATAAACAATACAGTGTAATAAAAAAGACAAAAATAATAATATATACCCTGCAATAAAATTCGCGCAATATTCATAGAAAGGAAGAAAAACTGATGGCTTCATTGAGGCCATATGGGGTGACGGTGTCGAGGTTGACAATCCACCGGGTCTCTCTACGAAGTAGAGCCATTTTAATATTGCCACCTCTAGACCCTAGGTGAATTCTGTCAATACCTCTCCGTCAACCCCCCTGGATCGGACCCGTGGAACCTGCGAAAGTGTCGTGGAACCGCCTGCAGTGACTCCCATTCCTTCTCTGGGATTTCTGCCGCTGCTCGGATCTTACAAGCGTGTTCCAAGATCCGTATCTTCAGAGCTCTCTTTGTCATACCGACATAAGAGAGGTTGCATGGGCATGTGAGGAGGTATATCACAGCCACAGTATTACAATTGATATAATGTACGATCTTAAAGTCTTTACGACCAGAGGAGTCACTGAAGGCGGTGGAACGGATCATAAACCTACAGGCGGCACATGCTCCACAAGAAAACGACCCCCATTTGGGACCTTTACTGCCGAAGATACTCCCCTTGGGTGAGGGGACATAATGGCTCTTAGTAAGAATGTCACGTAAGTTACGTGACCGCCTCCACGTGATCTGAGGATATGTGGGGAGACATACCGCCAGATCACCATCAGTGTGGAGGACCGGCCAATGTCTCCTCAGGACATTCTGAATGTACCTCCATTTCGAGTTAAAGGGGGTAATAAATCTCACACATGTATCCCGATTATTCCTTTTATCAACTCTACTTACCAACAGGGAGTCTCTGGATGTTTTTTTTTTTTTTTGTGTACTTAAGGTGACTGTATAGCACTTAATAATATAGCCTTTGTTGTTCTTCTGCACCGTTTTCTATACTTCATAAGCCATGTCCCCCTGTTGCACAAGTCTTTTGTGATGTCTACATGGATGTCTACATGGAGGTCCTGTCCATAAGATGGCCGCTGATGGAGGGTCATGTGACCAGGCAAATTGTTTAGTCTCTTCTAGTCACACACTTCACATGTGACATCTGCACTTTCACTAGTGCAGGTGCAACGTGTTAAAATGGAGGAGGCTGAGTGACGTGTCACATGACCCTCCATCAGCAGCCACCTTTGGACAGGACCTCCATGCGGACAGCACAAAAGTCTTGTCCAACAGGGGAACGTGGCTTATGAAGTAGGTATAGAAAACGGTGCAGAACATTGAAAGTGCCATATATTCATCTCATATACATATTGATTAACAATAACCAGAAAGTATCCAACCCCTTTAATAGAATAAGGGTAAATGCACACGTTCAGGATTGCATGTGGGTCATGTATATTATATTCTATGGGAATTTGAAATTCTCATGCACACGATGCAGATTTTTTCCGTGCAGATTTTGACCTAGGGTGCGGATTTTAAAATTCGTAGGATGTCAATTTATTTTATTTTTCCTGACTGGATTTTCTCCATTCACTTCAATGGGGAGAGGAAAATCCGCACCAAATCCACTTGCAAATCTGCATGTCAATCCGCACCAACTGATGTGGATTGACCGCATGGATTTCCCTGTGAACACCTGCGGAATTCAGTGCGGATTGTCTGCACATAAATCCTGAACATGTGCATTTACCCTAAAAGATTGCATATGCACCACTTAATAACCGCGGTTTCCGTGCCGCTGCTGCTTCGGTGTTTACATGGCTGCAGTGGTGACCTAGTCGTATATGGAACATCAGCAATCACTGGCCTCAGCGGTCTCATGCTGTATACCGCTGAGGCCACATATACATGTGCTGTATATTGGCACGTCGTCTCTGTAGCCGTGTAGACATGGGTACCACAGCTGGAAATGCCAGGGGATTAAACGCTGAGTATACAATCTTTTAACACATTTAGGGGCCCTGGGGAGGATTTGAAATAAGTCAGACAATCCCTGGAGACTTAAATGATGAGCTGATTCTGGTGCTCCTCACTATGCTGCTCTAAAATGGGCGCGAATAACACGGTGACAGTTTAATAATAGGAAACATATAAGGGCATGACAAAGTGTGTGACAGGTCTTGTGCTGTATGTGTTCATTTGCTCAGGATCTGCTGGGGACAATGTCTTTCACAAATAACGTGATCACCTATCCTTTTCTTTTCTGCATAGGCCACTGTTTGTTTTTCAGTCAGCTGAGTCTGACATTACTTTCTCCCTTCCCCCGCTTTCCCAATGGTAGTTTTGTACTCTCTCACTCCCTCTAGTGGTAAATTCCTTTATCACATCTGGTAATATACATCTGTTATAAAACTGATGGTCTCTAAGCGACTATTATAGAAGTCAATTCATGATGTCAGATTTGCCAAAAGATTTAGAGTATGTGCTAGTTTTGGATCTATGTTGATCAATGTGTGTTTGACACACATTATAATATTTCCTAATACCGTAACGCGTTATACTATGTATTGCATTGTTTTCCTTCGTATCCAGCACATAAGGGAGGTGCCGAAGCTCAGAGGTCTCTGTTCGTATAATCAAAGCTGGCTGTTCCACACAATAATGAGTGACAGGAAAAATTATTTGTGTTACGGTGGTTTAGATATGATATAATGTGCCCAAAACTAAAATAAAAATAGTGCATTTATACAGGTCACTGGGGGAGATTTATCAAACTGGTGTAAAGTAGAACTGGCTTAGTTGCCAATAGCAACCAATCAGATTCCACCTTTTATTTTTTACAGGTCCTTTGGAAAATGAAAGGTGGAATCTGATATGTTGCTATGGACAACTAAGCCAGTTCTATTTTACACCAGTTTGATAAATCTCCAACAGTGTATATTAAGTGCTGACTTTAATGCGGAAAATCCACAGCATAAGGCTTTATGTGTGCCAGCCGCCCCCGCAAACAGAGGGTCCGCAATATACGGGCAATGGCCGTCACTTGAATGCGCAATCCGGGAGATAAAGTGCAGTGCGTAACAGAGGCGCTATGGAGTGCTTCCATAGGTTTTCTGTGAATGCACAACTTTTTTGCGATGTGGTCCGTTCAAGTGAATGGGTCGGCGGTACACAAAAAGGGTAAGACCGGCACACAGTCGTGTGCATGAGGCCTAATATAGTACCAGCTAGGTAGATGAGATTTTCAAAGTCTCATGTATACAGTGAGGATATTTTGCGCACAGAAATTGGTGGTGCGGATTTTGAAATCTGCAGCATGTCAATTGTGTGTGTTGATTTTCAGTGCAGATTCCAGGTCCACCCTTTGCTATACAAATCTGCAGCAAAATCTGACAAAATCCGCAAGTAACACATGCTGATTTTGGTGCGGATTTAGTATAGAAATGCACCAAAAACTGCACAAAAATCTGTGCTGAAAATCCACAAAAACTACACTGCCATGTGCATCTACCTTATAAAAACAGACATGATGGCTGGTGGGTGGTCTAGACGCTCCTATGATGTGTCCAGAAACTGCACTACCATTCAGTCCACAGCTGGCTTACTGTTAATGGCTGCATGGTTTTGTGGGTAATCCTACAAAACTGTACGGCCGTTATCACTAAGCAAGTGTTTGTCAGTGAAGACAGTCACCGCTTGCATGGTTTCCTGTCACATAGCGGCTGTTTGTCAGATTTTCAGAGACATTCCAAGCAAATTTGCGCTGTCCCACATCGAAAATGGACATGGCTAACACAAACTCTGCCCATAAATGGGTGTTCCTGGACGGGGTCAGGCATTCTCAGGGGCGGGGCTTATATGGTAATTATGTAAACAGACACGCACTGCCGGTTTCTAGCTGCCTTTGACCCTTGTAAAGCAGCAGAGGACCCAATGCAATCCCAGCAGCAAATCATTTTGTGCAGTTTTTATGGAGGTGAAATTTTCTTATCCTATTGAAAAAGAAGATCTGAAACATCTATGGGTTTGTTCACAGCACCATCTTGCTTTACGTTCTTCTGATTCCTGCATCTGCTTGCAAAATCAGGACAACAAATGCTTAAAATAAAGGAACCATTTTCTTTTTTTATATTCATTTTTGTGTTCTTCTGACGGATCAGAAGAACGTAAAACAAAATGGTGATATGAACAACACCCAGGGGTGCACCACCAATGAGGCCAGGTGAGGCGATCGTCTCAGGCAGCACCAGGTAGGGGCAAGGGGGAGGGGCAGCCGAAGAGAAGGGGTTAGGTTAAGAAATTGGCATGGGGAGGGTGGGGGGCACTGCTTCAGTTTATGCCTCAGGCAGAAGAAAGGCTAGGTGCACCCCTGACAACACCTAAGCTAATGTTATGCAGCAGCTGGAACAGAGTACTGTAAAATACACACTGTGGCTGCTGAAGAACCTCTTTTTTTAAATGAAAGGGAGGATTATATATCAGTCAGTGACTGACACAGAGGAAAGAGCTTTTGTGAAAAAATTTATTGTGACAATCTAAAAGAATTGAGAAGTAGTATCTCTGTATAATTATCAGGGTCTGACGATAGATATTATTTACAGATATGCCAATGGAAAAAATGGTTGACATGATAATTAAGGATGAGAGAATCGACTTTGGATGAAATATAAAAAAAACTTTGTTAGGATACTGTACGGAGCAGGAGCTCCTTACAGTATTAGAATGGATTGGCTCCAATGAGCCAAAGTTATTACTTCGTGAAGTCTCGTGAGACTTCGGGTAATAACTTCAAAAATTAATTTCTACTGTAAAAAAACTTTTACCGAACTCGGTTTCGGTTCCAAGTGGTACCACGCTCATCCCTCATGATAATACTTAGAACAGTGATTTCCAGTAATATCTGATCAGTTGGTCAGAGAACTGCAACAATGGAACAGTGATCTTTGTTCAATTGTAGCACATTATCTGTAGCTAGAGACCCTTTTTTTATAGAATTATTTAAAGGAACTGCTCAGTGCCATGATCCTAACCTTGGAATATCAGGTTAGGGGGGGTTAGACTCCTATCACCACTGCCGATCAGCTGTTGGAAGAAGCCACAGTGCTCATATGAGCGCTGCATCCTCTTCAGCTTTTACTTGCACACTGTCTTCCTTAGGGCGCCTTCACATGCGACAGATTTTGTGGCAGAAAATTCTGCGACTGAGAATCAGCTCCCTTTGCCTTAATGGGCCTTGTAGAAATCCATGTGCTCGCCTCCACATTCAAATGAATGGAATTGATTTGCAGCCGTGGAATTTTCTGCCACAAAATCTGCGGTGTGTGAAAGCACCCTTGTAGTGACGGTGTAGTATAATTACTGTCCCTCTCTCGATCACTGGAATGGGATGAACAGCTGTAATTACACTGCGCCACCATTATGATTAAAATGGCGTGCAGGTAAACACTGAAGAGGATGCCGTACATGCACAAGTGCCACGACCATAAGCTGGGTGCTGGATGCCCCCTGGCCACCTGATATCTTCAGGGTAGGTTATCCATATCATGACACCATTTATATAGCTCATCTGTAAAATATGTTTTTTTTTGCCTGGGTTTCCACCTTTAGATTTTTTATGCAGTTTTTGAAGCCAAAGCCAGGAGTGGCTTCCAAAAGAGGAGAAGGCCCAGTCTTTTCATAATACGTGCCCTCAGATTATGATCCGCTGCATCAAAAAACCTGAACGGGGGAACTCAGCTTTGAATAATCCCTGAAATGAATGAAAATGACACGGCACAGATGTTCAGTGCTCCCTTGTTTATTTCCACCGACACTGATTTACATAGCTTTAAATTCATTCACCTATAGTCTATGGAGCACCGTTTCCTGTGATCACACCTGTGTTCCCTGCCTCCAAATGGAACCATGTGAATAGGATATGATTGCCATTCATTTGCATCTCATTTTCACAGTCATCATTTCACATGTTGATGCTAGCGTCACAGTCCCATGTGTCTCCATACCACAACAGGTGTCTCTATAACCAGCATATCAGCGTAAAATATCACCCATCTTCTGAAGCTATCCTAATGGAGGAACGATGATATTTGGGGAGCGCTTGCTATATGCCGATTTCCCCACAGCTCTGTAACGCATGCAGTTTGTTGGAGAAACAGCAAGAAAATTGTCTAATCAAATCTGCGCATATTGGCAAGCCGGTCTCCTCCAGCTGTGGCTGTACATAGCAGCTGACTGTGAATAATCCTGTCCAGAGGATGGAATCCCAATAGGTTACAGAAATCATCATCCCGCTGCCTGGCAACCAAAGGACTCCGATTATAAGGCTGAAACGGCAGATGCAGTTATCAGGATGAAACAGCTAAACACACATCCGGGAGGAGAGATTAAAAGTGTGTCACAGAATTTAGGCTAAAAGGATTTCAGCAAATATGCATGTTCTGTAGGAAGTGAATACACGGACATTCTGTACATGTGCATAGACTACATATATGTGCAACGCAGTAGTATACATGTGATGACGCAGATATATGATGATGATGTCGGTAGTTGTATATATGTTCATGTCACCAGGGACCACTACTCCCAGAAAACTGCATTGCATCTGCACTACATTTTTGGACTTCACAGGCAAGCTATTTTTTTAAGCCTTAGGCTACATGCACACGACCATATGTGTTTTGCGGTCAAATTGCAGATCTGCAAAAAAAACTGATGACGTCCGTATGTCATCCGTTTTTTTGCGGATCCATTGTAACAATGCCTATCCTTGTTCGCAAAACAGACAACAATAGGACATGTTCTATTTATTTTTTGCGGGGCTAGGGAACAGACATTCTGATGCGGACAGCACATGGTGTGCTGTCCGCATTTTTTGCAGACCCACTAAAATGAATGGGTCCACATCCTTACCGCAAAAAAAAACAAACGGAAGTACGGGAAGTACGGGACGAAACCCCATGGAAGCACTCAGTAGTGCTTCAGTAGGGTTCCGTTCCGTGCTTCTGTTCCTCACCATTCTGCATCTCCAGATTTGCGGACCCATTCAAGTGAATGGGTCCGCATCTGTGATGCGGAATGCCCATGGAACGGCACCCGTGTATTGCAGATCCGCAAATACGGTCCGCAATACGGCAACGGGCAGTACACGTTCGTGTGCAGGAGCCTGATTCACATGTTCATATCCGCTTGATGTCAGTGAAAAAACAGGTTGCCTAACTATTTTTTCCCTCTCTGTGTCTGTGCATCTTTTGTACTGGCTCATATTATTAGGGCTCATGCACAAGACCGTTGTTTTGCGGGCTGTTTTTCACGGATCCGTTTCTCCGTATCTGAGGGTCTTTTTTCTCTGCTTTAGGTCCTCTTCCATTGCGGTATTGCACAAAACATATCTGTAAGGTTTCCGTATTTGATAATTTTTTTACGGATCGGAAACAGTAACTCTTTAATCACCAAACACATGAGCAATATGGGCTGGGCATCTACATTTCTACAGTATGGATCCTCAAAATCAGGGTGAAATACGGATGACATACTGATGTGTTCCGTGTGCGTTCCGTATTTTTTGCGGACCCATTGACTTGAATGGAGCCTCGGACCATGATTTGCGGACAAGAATTCATTACTTTTTTGCGGACCGACCATGCGGACAAACGAAAATGGAATGCACATGGAATACCTTCCGTTGTTTTTGTGGACCTATTGAAATGAATGGTTCAGCATACGGTTTGCAAAAAAAAAAAAAGGAACAGAAGCAGAAAGAAAATACATTTGTGTACATGAACCCTAAGGCCTCTTGCACACAACCGTATTTTCATTCCGTTTCCGTTCCCTTCCGTTTATTTGAACCATTTATTTTAATGGGTCCACAAAAAAAAGGAAGGTAATCCGTGTGCATTCCGTTTCCGTATTTCCGTTCCGCCAAAAAATAGAACATGTCATATTATTGTCTGCATTACAGACAAGGATAGTACTAGGGGGCAGCTGTTCCATTCTGCAAAATACGGAATGCACACGGATGTCATCCGTATTTTTTGCAGATCCGCTTTTTGCGGACCAAAAAATACATACGATAGTGTGCTATAGGCTAAGGGGGGAATTTTTCTACTGCACACATTATCATGGGGTATTTTTGTACTGGCATGCATTATAAGGGGGCATTTTTGTACTTTCACACGAGTAGTGGGCACTTTTTCTACTGTTACATTATAAGGGGAATTGTCACTACTACCAGGGGCATTATGGTAGGCTTTATTACTACTGGGGGGACTATGAGAAACATGATTAATAGTATGGGATTCTTACTAATAGGGCACAATAGTGGACATTAATACTATTGGGGGAACTGTGTGGGGTACTGTTACCACTAAGTGAACTCTGGGAGAGAATTATTACTTTTGATGGGACTTTTAGGAGCCCTTTTATGGGGAGGGCACCCAGGCACATTATCAGCTTAGTATAATAATTTTAGGGATCACTATGTTTGCAGCACTTGAGGGCACTGTGTGTCAATAATTATTGAATGGGACATTATCTGTGTGGTACTAGTATTTTCAGTGAGATTAACAGTTTCAGACCTCAGCTCAGAGCCCCAATCAGACTCCCCCAATGTTATTCAGACCTCAGCTGAGACCCCAATGTTAATCAGATCCACAAACAGACCTCAGCTCAGACTGCTGTTAATTAGACCTCAGATCAGGCCCTCAACGTTAATTAGATCTCAGCTCAGAACCCAAAACATACCTCAGATTAAACCCCCAATGTTAATTATATTGCAGCTCAGACCTCAGATCAGATCTCCAGTGCTAATTAGATCACAGCTCAGGCTCCTAGACCTCAGATCAGATCCCCAATGTGAATCAGACCTCAGATAAGACAAAAAATTTTAAAAAAATATCAAATCACCTCTCCTGTTCCGGCCACCGTTCCTGAGATCCAGTTCTCTTCCTGCTGCACTGTGACCTGACATCGCAAACAATGAGGTCACAGAGCTCGCCTACATCCCCACGCTGTGCACAGGTCACAGTACAGAGTGCGGCACCTGCGGGAAAGGACAAGGAAGCGGTTAGTACAGAGACAGCACAGGGAGCTCTGTATTCACCATTCCTTGGTCCTACTGTACTAATAAGCAATTCCATAATGGAAGTTGTCATTATTATTCGCCCCATACGATGCACTGACATTTTCCCCCCACTTTGGGGGAAAAGTGTATTTTATAGGGTGAAAAATATGGTCATTTAAATAGTAATACTGATACATCTTGGGTCCTAATGTAGTGTCTGTCTTTTTGACTAGGATGATTAGCGATGCATGGTATGCTAATCTCTCTGTCAAATCTGAAGGAACTGAGAGAGGCTTAGAACAGGGCAGAGGCGTACATAGGAATCACTGGGCCCCATAGCAAAAATCTGAATTGGGCCCCTTAACCCCGCCCACTACCCACCATGGCCCCTCCCACTTCCTGACTTTGCTCCTCCCATGCCACACCCCCATTAAATAAATTTATACATGACCTACAGAAACTGTTAGGGGTTTCCTGGGGGTGACCTGTCACATGGGATATCTGCTGCAGCCTGCAGGTCTCCTTATTTGGGGTGCCATGTTAGGCTACTTTCACACTTGCGTTCGGGTCTCCGCTTGTGAGTTCTGTTTGAAGGCTCTCACAAGCGGCACCGAACGGATCCGTCCAGCCCTAATGCATTCTGAGTGGATGCGGATCCGCTCAGAATGCATCAGTATGGCTCCGTCTGTCCTCCGCTCAGCAGGCAGACACTTGAACGCTGCTTGCAGCCTGGCCGTGCGGAGGCAAACGGATCCGTCCAGACTTACAATGTAAGTCAATGGGGACGGATCCGTTTGAAGTTGACACAATATGGCTAAATTTTCAAACGGATCCGTCCCCCATTGACTTTCAATGTAAAGTCAAAACGGATCCGTTTGCACTATCATGAACAAAAAAAAAAATGTTTTTTTTTTTTTTTGTTCATGTTAATGCAAACGGATCCGTTCTGAACGGATCTAAGCGTTTGCATTATAGGTGCGGATCCGTCTGTGCAGACACCAGACGGATCCGCTCTGAACGCAAGTGTGAAAGTAGCCTTAAAGGGAATCTGTCACTAGCAATTTACCCCCAATTTTTTTTTCATGAATCCATGTTTAACAGAGTACCTGTTTTCCATCTGTCTTGTTCTTTTGATTGTGAGTCTTGTCATTTCTTCAAAAAAATCGATTCTTATGATATGTAAATGAAGCTGTAAGGAGCCCAGAGGGGCGTTATTCTTTCTCCACGGTGCCCAGGAACGCCCCTCTGAAGTGCCGTGCCCGGCTAAGTTTGAAAACTAATAACGCCTCCAAGTTCATCTAAATCGCCTCCCAGAGGCACGGCTAAGTGCCGCTCTGCGGCAAACACCCCGATCCTCCTCTCGCCGGCATCCCAAATCCCGCGCAGGCGCAGTGCCGTCAGTCATCTTATCATAGCGCAGGCAATCGCCGGCACTGCGCCTGCGCGGGATTTGGGATGCCAGCGAGAGGAGGATCGGATTTGGGAGGCGATTTAGATGAACTTGGAGGCGTTATTAGTTTTCAAATTTAGCCGGGCACGGCACTTCAGAGGGGCGTTCCTGGGCACAGTGGAGAAAGAATAACGCCCCTCTGGGCTCCTTACAGCGTCATTTACATATCATAAGAATCGATTTTTTGAAGAAATGACAAGACTCACAATCAAAGGAACAAGACAGATGGAAAAAAGGTACTCATGGATCCATGTTTAATAAAGTACCCTTTTTCCATCTGTGTTCTTCTTTTCCATGTCAGTCTTGTCCTTTCTTCTAAAAATCGATTCTTGCTGTAAGCCGGACTGGAGCCCAGAGGGGCGGTTTTCTTTCTCCACGGTGCCCCTCTGATTAGTGCCGTGCCCGCCTAAATATGAAAACTCTAACGCCTCCATCATTTAGCTGAATCGCCTCCCAGAGGCGCGGCTAAGTCCTAGACACCCGCCCCCCTCCTCAGCGCTGCGCTCTGAAACACCCGATCCTCCTCTCGTCGGCGTCCCAAATCCCGCGCAGGCGCAGTGCCGGCGATTGCCTGCGCCTGCGCTCTGATAATACGGCTGAGGGCAACAGCTTCAACATCGTCACTGGGCTCGGCGCATGCCCAGTGACGATGTTGAAGCTGTTGCCCTCAGCCGTATTATCAGAGCGCAGGCGCAGGCAATCGCCGGCACTGCGCCTGCGCGGGATTTGGGACGCCGACGAGAGGAGGATCGGGTGTTTCAGAGCGCAGTGCTGAGGAGGGGGGCGGGTGTCTAGGACTTAGCCGCGCCTCTGGGAGGCGATTCAGCTAAACATGGGGGGGGGGGCCCTGGGGAGAAAAGCAGCCGCATAGCCGGCTGCTGGTCATCAGTGGGCGGGGCCTTATCTGCGCTACGGGCCCCCCAGTGCCGCGGGCCCCATAGCAGTGGCGTGGTCTGCCTCTATGGGCGGTACGCCACTGGAACAGGGCCTATGACAGCGGCTTGAGAATAGCCTTGGGGGAGGGGGTTATAGGTTGTCGCTCAGCTTTGCTAGTTCTTGGTTGGGGCATAAGTTGTCACTCTGCTTTTCCAGTTCTTGAGGGACTATAGGTGGTCACTCAGCCTTCTCACATCTTGAGGGACATTATCAGTGTCCTCCGGCAGTCTATCACATTATTCTAATATAGAGGAGGAATTTCCTGAACTTGCTTTCTATATGTGGAGGGAAGCCCTTTTTTTGATTTTTTCCCTATTGGCCATATTGCCTAGAAAATGCTGTGTCAAGCACAAAGATGGTTCAATCAGCATTTGAAACCCTTTAAACAGCTGAATGATGAATCCCATCTTAGCTTCTTTGTGACTTAATAGGATGGAGGATCACTTCCATCAGCTGCCAGACCTGCCACCAAATACTCTCACTACCCAAATAACACTCTGAAGCCAACTTCTTGGTATAAAAGTCCGTAGCAGCCCATTTATTAAACAAATTCTTCATCAACTTTCTTTTAATCATCACAATCATAAACACATAAATAAAGTGCAATAAATTCCAACACATTGAGAAAGGATCCTAGAAGGCAACCCAAGCAAGCTGCGTTCTTCACTCCCATCTCCACTTGACTTTCCACCTTACCCTTGGCCGCAGTCACCAACCCAAAGGTACCAAATCCTCCAAAATTATATCTCCATCCACCCCTGTAGGCATTTTAGCCTAAACAGGAGCCCCAGCCATCAGCTTACTGAACCTCATGAGATGCACGCTCCAATGTGTCATGCACCTCTTAAACATTGTATTGCCTTCCAGGACCCTCCATTAACCGGCCACAAACGAACACAGGAGACACCTCACCTGTGGACGTCCTGCCACACTCTCAGAGCGGTCTCAAGACCCTCCTGTAACACCAAGGCCCACAAATCCATACCCACATCATTAAGATGCACACCATCAGCCTTCAAGAATTGAGGCGACGCAGCCTCCAATTCCCTATGGCGCACCACAAATCCGCCCTGACGACGGACAAAACGACCAACCTCCTTGTTAAGCTTTGCCCGCGCCCTATTAATTCTCTCCACTGACCTCGCAAACCGCCACGACCTTCTAGCAACCACTTCAGACCAAACAACCAACAAATCAGGAAAATCTCCCAGCAACCGCAACAGATCCAGTTTGATGTCACGTATAACATCTCTAGAACGACGAACACTTAAATCGTTCCCCCCAACATGCAAAACTAAAATGTCGGGGGGCCTATCCAACAAAGCAAAACCATGAAATTCCGGCAACACCCAACACCACAAAAGCCCCCTAACACCAATCCACCGCACTTGCAACTCCTCCGGCCGAAAACCCAATTGCCTTCCATTCCTCCGCATGTCGGTTCTCAGTGCTCCCAGTGAACGTACAAATGACCCAGAATCCACGCCACACACGAAGACGACCCTAAAAAGCAAACACAATGAGACTTGACCCGAACATGCAATCATAAACAAAAACCCACCACTGCAACATATGAGGGCGAATATATCCCCGAAAGCAATCTGGTTCCCACCGACCAATCCACTTAATAACCACATTAACCACATAACCATCTTGCCGCTCCGATCCTGAAGGAATAAGATGCAAACTCCATGGCCGCCAGACACCGCCTGAAGATTGCCACAAACTGAAACCAAGACAACGCCAAACCATTCTGGTGCACCAAAAAAGAACCCGCCACACCCAGCCGTAACGTCAAAAATTCTTCTGCACACCAAACAGGGCACAGCACGGACCCAGCCAATGGCCGCTACAAAATGCAAACCCCTCTACCGACTTGATCTGTTTTTGACCTACGCAACACACATCGCAAACCCTTCTCATCCCACAACAAACCCTGTTGTTATCCCACAACAATCTGCCGCCTCACGCACTACTACTCACAACCAGCTCAGAAACCTTAAAGGCCCCAAAGAAAGCCAACGAAAACGCAGCCTGAAACAAACACACCTCATACCAAGAATTGCACACCACACCAACCTGTTCCCACAACTGTTGTAACACCGAAAAAGAAACTGGACGACGAGTGTCCTTCCTAACAGCACTGCGCCGATAGCCCTTCAGAGCCTGGCGCACCCAAAAACTCTGGGACACTTTGGCTAAACCACGCAAACGCAACCATAAGGCCACAGCTGCCACCCTTTTAGAAGCCACCGAGAAAGACACTCTTGAACTATAAGATAGCCCCACAACATAAACCGACAACACATGAAAGTCTTCCGCAACCTCACAGCCCCCCACCTGATCCACCAACCGTTCCCAATGAGACCACACAGAAGAATAAGCTGACCACGTACTCCTACTCACGTACCGCCTAATCAGATCTGATGAGACCCCAAGGCCACGCTCCAGAGCCACTGAGGACAGGGCGGACCCTTCGCGTCCGCGCTCGGCACAAAACTGCAAAAACGGTCCCACTGAAAACAAGAAAGGGAATAAGCAATGGAATTATCAGCACCAGGAACATGCACCGCCACATAACAAGCATTCAATCTTAACTCTCTGAGGACCAGGTCCGAACCAAACGCACAACAGGAGGTGAATTAGCCGACTGACTATTAACCTATTAAATGGAAAGGCACCTTAACACCTGCTGTAGCCATGGCCAATCGCCTACAAAACACCCGACTCATGGGCAAAATTCTGCAAGCAAAATTCAATTTACCCAAAACCGACTGCACACGACATAACTGCATTTTCTTCGCCCCCCTACGCAGAAAAGCAACCTCACTGCGCAAATCTACCACCTTATCTTCTCGTAACCTGCATTCCATTGCCACACTATCAATTACTATACCCAAAAACCTGACTAACGTGGCTGGCCCCTCAGTTTTTTTCAACTCTAAAGGCATGCCGAACCTGGCCACCACCTGCTCCATCGTGCGCAGCAACAACCAAACAAACAAGCGACCCAGCCGGACCAAGAAACAATTTTTTTTCGCATTATTCCAGGCTGAGTTCACCTTCTTCCAAAACTGAAACCAACTGGAGACCCATACCGCCGTCCGCCGTCCGCACGGCAGGGTTGCAGATCCGATGACACGTCACACCTAGGCCCACCTGACAGTGGCCGCCGTCCTGTAACCTTGCTCGTTTCCTCATTAGTTTCGCCGTCCCTTGGCCCACTGGCCTGGTAGGCGATAGCCGCATTACGCCCCCTTACTGCCAGGTCACCTTACTGCTGCACTGGGGCGGGGCCAAACTGGAACCCCCACCCACTTCTTGCTTCACAACCCATTCTAAAAATGAACTAAACGTTTCAAACAAAGAACAAGAAATAGCACAACCCATAGGTAAATAGCAATCAACATAAAATTGCCCCTCCCAGCTAAAACCGAGTAAATGAAAGCTATCCGGATGAATGGGCAACAAACGAAACGCGGCCTCAATGTCCGTTTTCGCCAACAACGCCCCATACCTGAAACGTCGCACCCACTGCACAGCCTCATCAAACGACGTATACGACACTGAACATAACTCGTCATCAATACCATCGTTAACGGAACTCCCTGCAGGAAATTACAGATTGTGAATAAGCTGAAACTTGTTCGGCTCCTATTTCGATACCAACCCCAACGGCGACACCCTCGCCTGCAACAGACACTCCGCAAACGAGCCCGCTATTCTCCCCGCTACCACTTCCTTGACAATCTTCTCCGAAACTACCACCGGATGAGACAACGCGGATGACAATTTGCGATCTGCGACCACAACCCCCTCCGCAACACACAGGATCCTCAAACCGTCCATAAATCCTGATAACAACAACTCCGCCACCTCCCTATTTCTATAAATCCTTATAAAAGGCTATATCTCGACCACCTTCCCCGGAGTCACCCCTCTTCTGCATAGCCTCATATCCCTTGCCTTTTCCGCGCTTAAAACACTGCGACAAGCTGTGAGCCCCGCCACAACCAGAGCATTCGTGCTTGAACCGGCAATCGGCCAGGTACTTACAGTACCCCTCATTAAATTTCCAACAGCATCCCTTTTTATTCCCACTATTGAAGTCTGCCGCCGAGGAACCCCCAGCCGCACCCCGAAAGGACTGGTTACCCCCTTTTGGGGCAGACATTAGCCACATCCATAGGCTGATGTCCTTATAGTCCCACCTAATACTAGACCGGACCACCTTCCTCTGACGAAACTGCTCGTCGTACCTGAGCCAAGCCAACCCGCCATACATCCGATATGCCTCCCCCACCACATCCATATAGCAAAAAAGCGCCGACTCGCTTATCACACTTGCCAATATAGCAAAAGCCTGCAGCCAATTCAGAAAAGTGACCGGTATAAGCCTATACCGCTGCTTCTCCTCCCTTTTGCTCTCATCCAACCTAACCCTATCCAACTGGAACTTCTCCAATGAAGTAACGAAAATATGTCAACAAACTCGTCCTTCCAAATCTTCTCCCTGATTTCCGGCTTCAAGTGCGCTCCCAATGGCCCCTCAAAGCACACATATACCTCCCCTTTCACCGCATCCGCCAACCTAACGTCCTCCCCAACTTTACCTTTACTTCCCCCGCTCACCACCATGTCACCCACCGGAGCACCAACCGCAGCAACAGGCGCACACCCCACCCTAGATTGTTCGCCAATCACAACCTCCGGCCCACATAGCCGTTGGGGAAGCAGCAGCCTCAGTTCCCAAATGCGAAATAAGAGACAACATACCCGACAGCAATTCCTGCACCAAGCTCTCAGGCCCTGCCCTACCTAACTGATCCCCCGCAACCCCCAACCCACCATACCCCTGAGCCTGACACGAAGATCTCTCACTTGGCTGACCCTGGGGTATCCCCCAGACGCCGCAGACCGCTCTGGAACACTTCTTGGCATCAAACTGACCGGAGATGTAGAAGACAATTAACCGACGCCAGCAACGACCTCAGGCCTGTCGTCCGCTTTTCATTATTCCAGGCTGAGTTCACCTTCTTCCAAAACTGAAACCAACTGGAGACCCATACCGCCGTCCGCACGGCAGGGTTGCAGATCCGATGACACGTCACACCTAGGCCCACCTGACGGTGGCCGCCGTCCTGTAACCTTGCTCGTTTCCTCATCAGTTTCGCCATCCCTTGGCCCACTGGCCCGGTAGGCGATAGCCGCATTACGCCCCCTTACTGCCAGGTCACCTTACTGCTGCACTGGGGCGGGGCCAAACTGGAACCCCCAGCCAGTGATCTTCCTCTTATCTTCTGGCCTGCAGCACCCCTCCTCGCCACCGATGTCGCTGTTAACACCGAACTCTCCTCTAGCTGCGAAGCATACAACTGCCGGCCTATAGAAACAGTCCGCAGCGCCACTCGCTCCGTCACTGCCACCTCCGCAGAAAAGCCCTCACCACATGACAGTAAGGCCGCGTCTCCCGACATCCTCTCTGCCGGTCTTCTGCCCGCCACAGGTCCAGGTAAGTCGCCAGCACTGGAGCGCTGTACGCCAGGGACATCCAGAGATAAACACACCGCACCACCACGCGACCCCCCCGCCGAGAAAAGGACGAACGGCGGGAACTAACCCGTCCTTCTCCCGCAGGCGCACTATGCGGTGCTGTATTCCTACCGCTACGGCTAGCCCATGATCAGCCCCAACCGGCCGCAGCGGAGTGTCCCTAAGCGGGCTCAGCAAATGTCACCGCACCCGGGGGATCGCCTCAGAGCTCAAACGCACAGGCGGCATGAACCGCCGGGCCCTTACTCTCCCCACTAACGCAGCCGGAGGCACAGCGGACGCCTCCATAACTGCCTGCAAGCTCCTCTGAAGCCACGCAGAACCATGCTATTCTGCCGCGGCCCTGACCGCAACCAACGAATCATCCAGGAAAGTCATAACTAACCACAGCGCTACACAAAATGAAACCCTAACTCACCGATATACCCCGGACACTGCTGCAGATCCCACCCCTACCCTAGCTAATATACCGCCCGCAAAATTAGCAAAGCCCGCCCTCTTTTCTAACCATACAGACACCTAACCTTAAAACACATACTTAACCCTTTCCTGCCTACATACTTCACCATAAGTCAAGTTGCACTTCGCTACTCTCTGCGCCCCGCTCTGTTGCTCTACGTCTCAATGAGGGAAACATTTTAGGAATGGGATTGAGAAATACTCTACATAGATACAACACATGTAGGGTTAAGTAGGCTAACCTAATCATTAATTCCCACAATTTTCCATTGTGGAAGCGCTCATCTCTCGTTATTCAGTGAATGCTGCGGTTGGGCACAAAAACTATATCTCCCTGCCCCGCCATTCCATCTAATAGGCTTTAGGTCTAGTAGCCTGTATGCGGCTCACGCTACCTGGGCCAAGCAGCATACAGCTCAGGGCAAAGACTAGAAAAGCCTTGCACCGCATCACTGACAGCGTCATGCAGGTAAGTATTTTTGTTTATGAATTTTATTTGGCAGCATGCCGTAGGGCCACAATGGGGGAGCATTATTACAACTTGGGGGGGCACTATGGGGACATTGGCTCTTCTGAGGCACTAACGGGGTATTTTTTGTACTAGTACACATAAGGAGAGGCACTATGGGGGACATTAGCTCTAATGGGGGGCACTAAAAGGGGGTATTTTTTGTACTGACACACAGAAGGGGTCATTTTTTGTACTGGTACACATTATCAGGGGTATTTTTTGTGCTGGCACACATTATAAGGGGGCAATTTTTATACTGGCACACATAAGTTTTTTTTTTGTACTGGCACACATTTTAGAGGGCATTATTTTCCACCTGGCCCATATTATAAGGAACATTTTTTTCTGTATTGGCACATATTAAAAGGGACATTTTTTTTGTACTGACGCACATTATAATTGGGTATATTTTATGCTGGCACACATTATAAGGGGTCATTTTATGTACAAGAACACATTTTAAGGAGATATTGTTTGTACTGGCACACATTATTACTGGGCATTTTTGTACTGGTGCATATTATAAAGGGGTATTTTTGTATCTCTCTCAGACATGGTGGGTAAAGACTAGCTGCCATCCACTGAACACACATAAACTGTCTCACACTCATTAAGATGTAGCCCCAGGATAATTGAGGACATTACAGAGAAGTACTGACCTGTATTTTGGTAAATTAAACACTTGTGGTGAACTATAAAATTCCTGTGTAGCTGTGCAGTCATGCTTGTCTGTGCCTGTCTCCTCTGTCAACATCACTCATGCTGCTGCTCACTCCTCCACCTTCCCCTCTCCACAGACTTGCATTAACATGTGTAATATGGCAAAAACGGCATTAAAAGTAAAATACAATTAGCAGGTGGGGGAGGGGTGGTAAACAGCTGATAACAGAAGAATTGGACATTTATCACTGATAAGATATATTACAATGTGGTCACTAGTACTTTGCTTGATTCAAAGTTGTGTGAAAACTTTGTTACCATTTAAGTCTCTGAAAACCCATGTAAAGGCTAATTTGTCTTTTAGTCAGTGTCAAAAAGCCTCCATTTATTCACGGTAATTGAATATTGTTACACAATGAAACTATATAAAAATACAATGGGGTGTGTACATAATTTGTATAGCAGTCTATCATGTCTGTACCACTATTAGTTTATGAATGCAGCCTAATGAATAAATGTATGGCTGAAGATACTGTAAGGATCAACAATGGCATTCAGTCAACACAGCTTCTCATTCATGGATGGTCTATTTAATTGCTCAGTAGTCAAGTGTCTGGAGATTTAAAGCATCCCATCAATGGAAAGGCTGGCCTAGACATACTGTTAGTAGAGGATCTCTGTTATCCTTGAATACAAGGAGATAAAAATTGCTTGATCTTTGCTCTTTAGTGATTGCTCAAGCACCAACAGAAAAACAACAGTGGAATTAGGACTGTGATGTGCAAATCTCGCAAATGGATTAAATAACTCTGGCTCTCCGCCAGGCTATCTTATATTATTTGTCTGACAGCTGGACAGGACTGTTACAGTGCAGGATTATGTCTCATAAGAATGTGCATTGTGTAAGGAAAGGCAAGATTGCATTTTTTTTATTTTATTATTTTCATTAAAATTGTTGCCTTGTGAGCAGGAGCGAATTTAATATGAATTTGTGGTTCTTTTTATTTTAATTATACATGTATTGTGTTAAGTACAGTACAAACCTTAAATCTAACTATTCACATTCATTCTTAACATCAAATATTCATATTGAGTGGAGACTTTCCTAAAGTTATATCTACAGACAGAGGCGGATTGGCCATAGGTCTTACAGGGAAATTTTCCGGTGGGCGGATGCACAGGGCACCACCCAATCCCTCATCTCTGCCGCTGGCCAGGTACATAATGAACTCTCAGTGGTAAATAATGCTGTGAGAATCAAGTACCCATGTATCCGGCCAGCGACCGCACATGCCCTTGTAAATTCAACTGTTGTGGCGCACATCTCACCACTTAAGCCCCCTGCTCCATATCTTACAGACAACTGGAGGAGGAGCACAGAAAATGGCAGCTATTGATGGTAACTACAGAGGAACAGCTTTTGGGGCAGTATATTGTGCTGCACTGTGGTATATGGTTCTAATGGGATGGTATTTTGCATTGTGGTATTGCTTTCCCCACCTTCTGTCTACAACATGGGGCCACTTTTATTTTATTTTTTCCAGGGCCACTTTAAGTTCCCAGTCCGCACCTGTCTACAGATGTAGCAAAGCTGTTTTTGTCACTTGGCACCATTGTGTTACAATGTGCTTTTCACAGGACTGTTAGTAACCAAGTAAGTAGATAAACCAATATTTAATATTTTGAGGTAGTTCTTAGGGCTACTGGTTCTCGGGATACTAGAAAGACAGTTTTTTTTCCTTCTGGAGGACAGTTTATTTGTATACTATAAGATAGATAGATAGATCAATTGATAGCTATAAGATAGATAAAATAGCAAAAAGGCAGCACTCAAAAATCTATGAAAATGCAAAGATGTTTATTCATCCATAAGGATACGCAACGTTTCAGCTCTACCCTAGAGCCTTTCTCAAGCAGTTGTAAATGTGAACAGATCATATACACTGCCTGTCCCAAAAAAAGGTCACCACCAAAAAAAAGCCTTTAGCTTTGATTACGGCATGCATTCGCTGTGGCATTGTTTCGATAAGCTACTGCAATGACACATTTATTTCCATCCAGTGTTGCATTTATTTTTCACCAAGATCCTGCATTGATGATGGTAGCGTCTGTGGTGGCCAATCCATGTGTGAAAATGATGTCTCATGCTCCCTGTACACTCTTTCACAATTTGAGCCCGATGAATCCTGGCATTGTCATCTTGGAATATGACCGTGCCATCAGGGAAGAAAAAATCTATTGATGGAATAACCTGGTCATTCAGTATGTTCAGGTAGTCAGCTGACCTCCTTCTTGGAGCACATACTGTTGCTGAACCTAGACCTGACAACTGCAGCAACCCCAGATCATAGCACTGCCCGCACAGGCTTGTACAGTAGGCACTAGACATGAAGGGTGCATCACTTCATATGCCTCTCTTCTTACCCTGATGCGCCCATCACTCTGGAACAGGGTAAATCTGGACTCATCAGACCACATTACCTTCTTCCATTGCTCCAGAGTCCAATCTTTATGAATCCCTAGCAAATTGAAGCCTTTTTTTCTGGTTTGCCTCACTGATTAGTGGTTTTCTTACAGGTACACAGCTGTTCAGTCCCAATCCCTTGAGTTCCCTTCGCATTGTGCGTGTGGAAATGCTCTTACTTTCACTATTAGACATAGCCCTGAGTTCTACTGTTGTTTTTCTTCGATTTGATTTCACCAAACGTTTAAGTGATTGCCGATCATGATCATTCAAGATTTTTTTATTATTATTGTTTATTTAGTTAAATCCAGGCGGCAACTTTTTTTTGGGACAGGCAGTGTGTGTGTATATATATATATATATATATATATTGTGGGGATGTGCTCGTGGTAGGCTACGGTAGCGGCGGCAGTATTGAGGCAATCATAGACAGTCTTTGTGATACACTGTGACTTTATTCACACCAACGGCATAACAGGCAATGTGCAGACCACACAGGTGCATATCCACATAGTGCATAGAACAAAAGTCCTTCCATAGAAAATAAACAGCAGGTTTGAGTCACCTTGGTTTGGACAGACCACAGCAGTTCTGCAGGCTTCTAGGCTATCTGCCTTTGTCTCCCTCAGGCCAGAGCCCCTTCGGCTTGTAGCACCACAGGTCCCAGGCTATCCTTCAATGTGTGCTGCGCCCAGACTCTCCTTCACCAGCACTGACTCTGTCTGTGGAAATCTCCAGCACAGCAAGACACACCCCACCCCCATCATCAGCAGGCTGGGTTCTTTAAAGGCCCAGCTCCACCAAAAACCTGGGCTGGCCATGGGGAACAGTAAGAACCGGCCCGGACACGCTACGCCAGCAGCATTCGCCGCTGTAATCGCAATGATCCGGTTCTTACTCCACCGAGGCCAGGACCTCTGGTGGCACGTATCGTCCGTCCATTATTATTCCGGGGACTCTCCTACATATCCCCCCCCTTTGTTCACCCCTGAGGGCTTGAACATACCGTTCAAGCCTGAGGGGGTGAACACACGCACAGCAGTGTACCCGGGACAGGGCATCTGCGTTCCCCTGAAAGCGGCCGGCCCTGTGCTCAACAGTGAACTTAAAGTTCTGGAGGGACAAGAACCACCTGGTAACCCGAGCGCTCCCCTCCTTAGCCCGACTCATCCACTGGAGAGGGGAGTGGTCGGTCACCAGACGGAACCTTCTCCCCAGAAGGTAATATCTGAGAGACTCGAGTGCCCACTTGATGGCGAGGCACTCTCTCTCCACAATGCTATACCGGGTTTCTGCTGGGGTAAGCTTGCGGCTTAGAAAAACCACGGGGTGCTCTTCCCCGTTGAGCTCTTGGGAAAGCACAGCCCCTAGTCCTACTCCCGAGGCATCTGTTTGAACTACAAACTCCCGCTTGAAGTCGGGCGTCACCAGAACTGGGGACTCACATAGGGCCGACTTCAAACGGGAGAACGCCTCCTCCTCCTTCTCCCCCCAGCGAACCATCACCGACTTTCTACCCTTCAAGAGGCCGGTTAACGGGGCTGCCAAGGTGGCAAAATGGGGAATGAACCTCATGTAGTACCCAATCAGGCCCAAAAATGACCGTACTTGCTTGGACGTACGAGGCCTGGGCCAATTCCGGATTGCTTCAACTTTATTCACTTGGGGCCTAATGACTCCGCGTCCAATCACATACCCCAAATAGCGAGCTTCCTCTAGTCCCACCGAGCATTTTTTTGGGTTGGCAGTTAACCCCGCCTTCCTTAGAGAATCTATCACTGCCTGAAGTTTTGACAAATGACCCTCCCAGTCTGGGCTAAACACGACTATATCATCCAGATACGCGGAGGTATACTGGTGATGGGGCTTGAGGACGACATCCATCAGATGCTGGAACGTAGCCGGAGCGCCATGCAACCCAAAAGGCAACACCCTATACTGAAAAAGCCCCTCCGGGGTGACAAAGGCCGTCTTCTCCTTTGCCGCCTCCGTCAGAGGTACCTGCCAGTAGCCCTTCGTGAGATCTAGGATCGAAAAATACCGGGCTTTTCCCAGCCGCTCTATCAACTCGTCTACCCGAGGCATGGGATAGGCGTCAAATTTTGATACCTCATTCAATTTCCTAAAATCATTACAGAACCGTAATGAACCATCCGGTTTGGGAATAAGGACAATCGGGCTAGCCCACTCGCTCTTTGACTCTTCTATGACCCCTAGACGTAGCATCGATCTTACTTCCTGCGAAATGGCCTGTCGCCGAGCCTCCGGTACTCGGTATGGTCTTAGGCGGACTTTCACCCGGGGCTCGGTGACAATGTCATGCTCGATCAAGGTGGTACGTCCAGGAAGGTCAGAGAATACGTCCCTATTCCGACTAACAAATTCTTTCACCTCTTGTGCTTGTTTGGTCGACAGTCCGTCCCCTATCGTCACCCCAGCGGCGTTCTCCGGAACACCTGGTGACCCCGGGTCACTCCCTGACGTCCCGACAGAGGGCGGGCTGTCTGCAAACAAATTCTCTCTGTCTCTCCAAGGTTTTAGTAGATTCACATGATATACCTGTTCGGGCTTCCGCCTCCCTGGCTGGTATATCCTGTAATCAACTGGGCCCACCTTCTCCTTAACTTCATAGGGTCCTTGCCACCGGGCCAAGAATTTACTCTCGACCGTGGGCACGAGTACAAGAACTCGGTCCCCCGGGTGAAATGTCCTTACCCGGGCGGTTCGGTTATATACCCGACTCTGGGCCAGTTGTGCCGCTTCCATGTGCTCATGGACGATCGGCAACACGACCCCTATTCGGTCCTGCATTTTTCCTATGTGCTCTATCACACTTTTATGAGGCGTAGGCTGTTGCTCCCATGCTTCCTTAGCGATATCCAGTAGCCCACGGGGATGTCGCCCATATAACAACTCAAAGGGCGAGAACCCCGGGGACGCCTGGGGCACCTCCCGTACCGCAAACAAAACATAGGGCAACAGTAAGTCCCAATCCCTCCCGTCCTTAGCCACGACTCTTTTTAGCATGGACTTCAGGGTCTTATTAAACCGTTCTACTAACCCATCGGTTTGGGGATGGTAGACGGACGTGTGCAGGTGTTTAATATTTAATAGCTTACACAATTCCTTTGTTATTTTGGACATAAAGGGTGTCCCCTGGTCCGTCAGAATCTCCTTTGGTATCCCCACCCGGGCAAACATACTCATGAGCTCTTTAGCTATTACCTTGGCCGACGTATGGCGCAATGGGACCGCCTCCGGATAGCGAGTGGCATAGTCTAACACTACCAGGATGTGTTGGTGACCTCGGGCTGACTTAATAATGGGGCCTACCAGATCCATGGCGATCCTTTCGAAGGGCACCTCTACAATGGGCATAGGTACCAGTGGACTGCGATACTGAGGTTGGGGGCTAGTCAGCTGACACACTGGACAGGACTGACAGAACCTCCGGACTTCCTCATATATCCCAGGCCAATAGAACCGTTGTAGAATTCGCTCCAGCGTTTTCTTAACCCCCAGATGACCACCCAACACATGCGCATGCGCTAAATCCAAGACCATTCGCCGGTAAGGCTGGGGCACCACCAGTTGTTCCACCACCTCCTGCCTCACCTTGTCTACCCTATATAACAGGTCCTGGTTATAGGCCAGGTGAGGAAATACGGTATCGGCGCCGGGACGCTGGGCAACACCATTAACCACCGACACACCTTCTCTAGCCCGCAATAATGTCGAATCCTGGAGCTGTGCGGTCCCGAAGGTTTCTCGGGGTACCTCCAGATCCAGGATGGACGAACTTTCTACTGTCTCACCCGCCAATACTTCTAGGGGAAACCGGTCAGGGTTACACTCTACCTCCTCTACGGTGACCCCTACAGCTGGGGCCCCTGCCTCGGGGTCCTCGGGCTCGGGACCTGGACATTTTCCTTCCCCATAGGTAGGCAACCCGTTCCTCCACAAAGTCCAGAACAGGGGAAAGTCCCTCCCCAATATTGCGGCATAAGGGAGCCGTCTCCCCACCCCGACGACATGTGGTACCTCCTTTCCACACACTGCCAGGGTAACCTTAGTGGTGGGATACTCCCTGCGATCCCCATGTATACAGACAATGGTAAGGGTTCGCCTTTCTGGGAGTTTTTCCGTTACCAGCGACTCATGGACCAGAGTTACCAGGCTCCCAGAGTCCAGCAGGGCCTGCACGGAGTGTCCATTAACAACGACATCACACACCAGAGGGTTGTCCGCCGCCAGCAGGGGGTCAGCTATATACACCGGTTGGGCATAAAAAGAGGACCGGCGAGCGAACCCGCAGTCCATGGGTTCGGATGCCCTAGGGCAGTTGGATGCCACATGTCCCCAGTCCTGACAATGCCAACATCTGATCCTCGCAGCCTCCCTCCTCCCCAGGGTATTCCTCCCACGGACTGGAGATCCACTCCCCTCCTTATGTGGTGGGATCCCTTTTTCAGGATCCCGGGTCGGCAACGGGGGCTGACGTGACTTCGGTAGTACCGCTGAGTCCCGCCCCAAATCCTGAGTGGCCATATACCTCTCCACCAGGCTAACCAGTTGTTCCAGGTTGCCTGGATCGCCTTGTCCCACCCAGTGCTGTATGGCTCTCGGGAGGGTACGCACGAACCTGTCGACCACGACCCTTTCAACCATCTGAGAAGGGCTCAATATTTCAGGCTGAAGCCATTTTTTTACTAGGTGAAGTAAGTCATAGGCTTGTGACCGGGCGGGTCGGGACTCGGCAAACACCCACTGATACACCCTGTGCGCTCGCACATAGGTGTTTACCCCCAACCTGGCCAACACCTCAGCTTTTAGCCTCTCATAGTCCTTGGCCTCATCGCAGCTGAGGTCAAAATAGGCCTTTTGTGCGTCCCCCACCAGAAAAGGCGCCACCACCTCGGCCCACTGCTCCAACGGCAGCCTCTCTTGCTCCGCGGTTCTTTCGAATACCATCAGGAATGCCTCTATATCATCTCCCGGACCCATTTTCCTCAGGGCGGATCGGACTTTGTCCCTGGCGGTAGACACAGTCGGGGTTGTCGCAGTTGAAACTCCTTGCAGGGATGTTCGCACCGACTCTTGCATGGCTACCAGCTGCTGCATTAGGAGAGTGTTTGTTTGCTGCTGTGCACACATAGCCTCCTCATGTCTTTTTTGCTGTAGCTCATTACTTTCCCTCTGAGCCTGCAATGCCTGTTGCTGCTGTACATTACTCTGAATCAGGTGCTTAATGGCCTCCTCCATCTTGTCAGGAACCATAAAACTTGCAGGCCTGATATACAGACGTGGACAAAATTGTTGGTACCCTTTGGTCAATGAAAGAAAAAGTCACAATGGTCACAGAAATAACTTTAATCTGACAAAAGTAATAATAAATTAAAATTCTATAAATGTTAACCAATGAAAGTCAGACATTGTTTTTCAACCATGCTTCAACAGAATTATGTAAAAAAATAAACTCATGAAACAGGCATGGACAAAAATGATGGTACCCCTAACTTAATATTTTGTTGCGCAACCTTTTGAGGCAATCACTGCAATCAAACGCTTCCTGTAACTGTCAATGAGACATCTGCACCTCTCAGCAGGTATTTTGGCCCACTCCTCATGAGCAAACTGCTCCAGTTGTGTCCGGTTTGAAGGGTGCCTTTTCCAGACTGCATGTTTCAGCTCCTTCCAAAGATGCTCAATAGGATTGAGGTCAGGGCTCATAGAAGGCCACTTTAGAATAGTCCAATTTTTTCCTCTTAGCCATTCTTGGGTGTTTTTAGCGGTGTGTTTTGGGTCATTGTCCTGTTGCAAGACCCATGACCTGCGACTGAGACCAAGCTTTCTGACACTGGCTAGTACATTTCTCTCTAGAATTCCTTGATAGTCTTGAGATTTCATTGTACCCTGCACAGATTCAAGACACCCTGTGCCAGACGCAGCAAAGCAGCCCCAGAACATAACAGAGCCTCCTCCATGTTTCACAGTAGGGACAGTGTTCTTTTCTTGATATGCTTCATTTTTTCGTCTGTGAACATACAGCTGATGTGCCTTGGCAAAAACTTCGATTTTTGTCTCATCTGTCCACAGGACATTCTCCCAGAAGCTTTGTGGCTTGTCAACATGTAGTTTGGCATATTCCAGTCTTGCTTTTTTATGATTCGTTTTCAACAATGGTGTCCTCCTTGGTCGTCTCCCATGTAGTCCACTTTGGCTCAAACAACGACGGATGGTGCGATCTGACACTGATGTTCCTTGAGCATGAAGTTCACCTTGAATCTCTTTAGAAGTCTTTCTAGGCTCTTTTGTTACCATTCGGATTATCCGTCTCTTAGATTTGTCATCAATTTTCCTCCTGCGGCCACGTCCAGGGAGGTTGGCTACAGTCCCATGGATCTTAAACTTATGAATAATATGTGCAACTGTACTCACAGGAACATCTAGTTGCTTGGAGATGGTCTTATAGCCTTTACCTTTAACATGCTTGTCTATAATTTTCTTTCTGATCTCTTGAGACAGCTCTTTCCTTTGCTTCCTCTGGTCCATGTCGAGTGTGGTACACACCATATCACCAAACAACACAGTGATTACCTGGAGCCATATATATAGGCCCAATGGCTGATTACAAGGTTGTAGACACCTGTGATGCTAATTAGTGGACACACCTTGAATTAACATGTCCCTTTGGTCACATTATGTTCTGTGTTTTCTAGGGGTACCATCATTTTTGTCCATGCCTGTTTCATGAGTTTATTTTTTTACATAATTCTGTTGAAGCATGGTTGAAAAACAATGTCTGACTTTCATTGGTTAACATTTATAGAATTTTAATTTATTATTACTTTTGTCAGATTAAAGTTATTTCTGTGACCATTGTGACTTTTTCTTTCATTGACCAAAGGGTACCAACAATTTTGTCCACGTCTGTATGACATGCAGTCCAACACAACTCTTGCCTCAGGCCTGCCTCACTGCAGGAATGCCCGCTCCAAGCCACCAATTGTGGGGATGTGCTCGTGGTAGGCTACGGTAGCGGCGGCAGTATTGAGGCAATCATAGACAGTCTTTGTGATACACTGTGACTTTATTCACACCAATGGCATAACAGGCAATGTGCAGACCACACAGGTGCATATCCACATAGTGCATAGAACAAAAGTCCTTCCATAGAAAATAAACAGCAGGTTTGAGTCACCTTGGTTTGGACAGACCACAGCAGTTCTGCAGGCTTCTAGGCTATCTGCCTTTGTCTCCCTCAGGCCAGAGCCCCTTCGGCTTGTAGCACCACAGGTCCCAGGCTATCCTTCAATGTGTGCTGCGCCCAGACTCTCCTTCACCAGCACTGACTCTGTTTGTGGAAATCTCCAGCACAGCAAGACACACCCCACCCCCATCATCAGCAGGCTGGGTTCTTTAAAGGCCCAGCTCCACCAAAAACCTGGGCTGGCCATAGGGAACAGTAAGAACCGGCCCGGACACGCTGCGCCAGCAGCATTCGCCGCTGTAACCGCAATGATCCGGTTCTTACTCCACCGAGGCCAGGACCTCTGGTGGCACGTATCGTCCGTCCATTATTATTCCGGGGACTCTCCTACAATATATATGTATATATTTAAAAAGTGCATGTGCAATGAATCATAAATCAATATTAGTGATGAGCACCAAAGTATTCGGGTGTTCGGCCCAAACACATTGCTATATTTGTGTGCTCGACCGAGCACCCGAATATAACGGAAGTCAATGAGAGACAACCAGGCACCCCCTGCTCTGAAGAGGGGCGGGTGTCTGGTCCATTGGAAAAGGTCAGAAAGTGACAGAACAGCATGGGGACGATGTCTGGATGCATTTTGGACTCCCAGGTCGCTGCTGGGAACCATGTTGTCCGAGTTGTATGCCACTTTTACAGACTGACAAAAATACGCACAAAACCCCCCCAAAAAAACTATTTTACAGGGAAAATTGTTAGGAGACATTCTTTCCTGTATATTCAATTGTATATAAAGTGCAAGTGCTGCAAAAAATTACAAGCAAGAGGCACTCCGAAACAGCCTGTGTATCACATAAAGGAGGGCCTCATTTACATTGTGGTACAATTGTTCAGGTAGTGGGACTCCTACACTCATAAAGCCTATACAAAAATTACAAGGAACCGGCACTCTAAAACACGCTTCGTTACACATATGCATCATACACATCCTTGAAAAATTATGATTGGTGTCCTGCTGGTGACCCTCAAAAACATTTGGAGCAAGGAGCTGCTGATCTGACCATCTAAAACCTTAGGGGTGAGGGCCTGCTGCTGCATTGGTGACTCTAGATAACATCTGGGCGATTGCATGTCCCCGTGACAACGATGATCCATTTGGATGTCTGCCCTATCAACTTTCGATGTTCTTTTCTGCGCCTACCATGGTGATCACAGGTAACGGGGAATCAGAGTTCGATGCCGGAGAGGGAGCTTGAGAAAGGGATACCACATCCAAGAGAGATCAATGGCTGAAATCTGATTGGCTGTTGTTGCCTTGCCCCTTTCTTTTCTAATTGTGAACCATCCAGAGAGGGTGGGTCAAGTTATTAAAGCACAAGCATGCAAGGAAGGCAGCAGACACGTGGCAATTACCCACTCCCGACTCCAGGAAGTAGTGAGGATAAATAACAATACAGCACTCCTAAGCGGCCCTGTTATTGGAATGAGTACACTTTCAGTTAACGAGGATCTATTGGAGGGCAAGTCTGGTGCCAGCAGCCAACTTGCTCCCGGCCTCCACAACGTTCACGCAGTGTGCCATCATGGTGAGGATTGTGTTGACAAGACTTTTGGCTACAGAGACTAGACTTGTAGGTGAGGGCCTACTGACACTTTGATGACTCTAGATAGCTTCTAGGCGATCGCACGTCCCCGTCACGGTGACGATCCAGTTGGATGTCTGCCCTATCAACTTTGGAGCAATTTTTTCAACAAGAACCTTCTGGTATAGCACCGTTTTGCTTGTCCTCTCCAACATAGGAATGAGAGATGAGAAGTTCTCTTTGTAGCGGGTGTCGAGAAGGGTGAGCAACCAGTAATCCGTGTTGTCTAAAATGCGTATAACGCGCGGGTCGTGGGAAAGGCAGCCTAACATGAACTCAGCCATGTGTGCCAGAGTTCCAACAGGCAAGACTTCGCTGTCGTCATCAGAAAGTGAGCTGACCCTGTAAAAGATTGAAGGTGAGGGCCTGCAGGTGAGCTTACCCTGTAAAACATTTATGCAAGGACCTGCAGGTGAGCTGATCCTGTAAAACATTATATGCGAGGGCCTACAGGTGAGCTGACCCTGTAAAACATTATATGCAAGGGCCTGCAGTTGAGCTGACCCTGTAAAACATTATATGCGAGGGCCTGCATGTGAGCTGACCCTGTAAAAAATTATATGCGAGGGCATTATATGCGGTGAATAAGCATGTTGATATGATGGAAGAGGAGGATGAGAAAAGGAAGATTCAACCATATACACATAAAGGAGGGCCTCATTTACATTGTGGTACAATAGTTCAGGTAGTGGGACGCCTACACTCATAAAGCCTATACAAAAATTACAAGGAACCAGCACTCCAAAACACCCTTTGTTACACAAAAAGGAGGACATCATACACACCCTTGAAAAATTATGATTGGTGGCCTGCTGATGACCCTCAAAAACATTTGGAGCAAGGGCCTGCTGATCTGGCCATCCAAAACATGAGGGGCGAGGGCCTGCTGCTGAGCTGACCCTCTAAAACATTAGGGGCGAGGGCCTGCTGCTGAGCTGTCCCGCTAAAACATTAGGGGAGAGGGCCTGCTAGTGAGCTGACGCTCTAAAACATTATATGCGATTGCCTACTGGTGAGCTGACGCTGTAAAACATTATATGCTAGTGCATACAGGTGAGCTGACGCTGTAAAACATTGTAGAAAAGCAAAGGTTGTTTTCCAGCTCACCTTCCAATTTTTATCAAAATCAAATCAAATAAGCTTTATTGGCAGGACTAAGTACATTTTAGCATTGCCAAAGCAAGTGGGAAATAATTGGGTAGGGTTGGGGGTGGGGACACGTCCAGGGTGGGGATAAAGGAGTCCATGTTATATCAGGCTCCTCTCAGTCTATGGCGCTGATGTCTGGCATCACATGCTGATGCCGAAGGTGGGGGGGGCGTTCCCATTAGGAGAAGCGCTGGCAGGTAATATTTAAATCCCACTGGTTAGGTGCATTATCGCGGCTGGTAGATTTCTTTTTTCCCCCAACCATAGGGGATCTGCCATATATAGGATTATCAACACAAGTACTTGACCCAGTTATCGCTGCAGGCTATACACCTGCGTCTTTTCCTTTTTTCCTTTTGTACTTATTCCCCTGAAGAGTGGACACGGACAGAGACGTGCCATGTCGGGAGGTCATCAGGAATGCCTTAACTGGCCACGTTCATCATTAGATTGAGGTATCAGGTCCGAAGTAGGGACAGCTATCCGGACGGGGTCGCCCTTGTCGGGGCGGGTGCTCTGTATAGATGGGCAGAATGAAACCAGTCTCCTTCCTCACTTACAGGGTTTTATAGGGCACAGCTCTGCATTGACTATACAGATGCCATCCAATACTGCAACCTTCCATCCGGCCTACAACTGATGTCCTTTGGAAATATCTCCCTGGACACCTTCGCTGATCCCATTGTCCATATTGGTCTGGTAAGACTGCTCGCACCTTTCATTAGGTGGAGCAGGTTCATATTTACTGGTTATATCAGTGCTGGTGTACCAGGCTTGGACCCCTCATGTTTTTTAGATTATTGCATCACAGTGGTGTGTTTTAGTTTTAAGTAAAATGTTTTAGATACTGACACTCTCCCCTTGGGGGCTTACTCAATTGATATTGGAGTGCTGCTTAAGCCTATACACGTTTAGAGCTTTCAGTTGTGTTGAGCATTTGGGGCACCGCAGCAGAAAATGAGCCTCATCCTCCACGGCCTCCTGGTCGCACTGCTGGCACAGTCTGCTCTCCCTGGGCATGTACCTCTGTCGGTGATGCCCGAATTTAATAAACAGGCTGTGGGCGCTCAGTCTGTACCAACTCAGGATCTGTCGGTCTCTTGGATCTATCTAGCTATTTATCTATCACATATCTATCTTCTACATTCATATCTATTATTATGTAGTGCATGGAGCGGATTACCGCAGTGCTGCTCACAATGAAGTGAACTACTGTAACCAGAATGGTCCATCTTGCTTGATTCTGTGCAAAATCTCGTGTGTGGTGACGTATGACGTTACTGCCATGCCGCCTGACATGATGACATCATCACACGCCGCATGAGATTTCGATCTGAATGATCAAGCAAGATGGCCACGGTGGCCTCTTCACAATCAAAAGGATCAGGTAAGTACAATTAATTTGTATTTTTTTATGAACAATAACTAAAATGCTTTAATATTGATCTCAGATGCCGTGATCAGCGACTAACGCGACATCTGAGCGGTTGAATGATGGGGGGGAGGCGGCGCAAACGCTGTTCCCTGTCATTGCACTAACTACTTACAAAAAAATGCACATCCTGATGAAGTAATTCATCACAAAGCAAATTTCTTAGTAAAATTTGGCGAAACAGCCGAATCGAATTTCTAACCAATCAGTATAAAAATGCCGGAAAACCCCCCATAAAGCTAATCTTATAGTGCAGTTTAGGAAATAGTTGCTGTGGTTGAGAAGGTCATATTTACTCGTAGACAGTTTTGATAAAACACTATTGTATACTACTATACGTGACTACGTGATGAAATCATTCTGATATGCTGAATTTCCGAACAAATTGGCGAGACGATACATACAGTATGGCGGCACGGTCAATGTTGCCATTCACATTAATGGTACCATGTCTCATGTTATTTGTGTGTTTATTTGTCTATGCAATTCCACGCATGTTATCACGCCCTAGTGAGTGTACCCAAGTGTGAGCCTGGCTCCATGTACGGCACAAGGATTAAAAGCCCCTTTTTTGTATCTTTCTGATTTAACAAGCTACTGCTTTGCAATGTGCCGCCTTCTGCTCTAACAAGGAGAGCTTTAACCAGGTTTCATTATTATGCAGACATAATTACTGCGGCTCTGAACAGATGGCAGCGGTTTAATAATGTTATGTGTGTACACAGAGATAGCAGGAGCTAGTACTCTGCAATATCTCTCCAGCCTTGTTGGTTGTGTATGATGGAGGCTAACCATTGACGACCAGTCATATATGATCTGACATGACCGCAACTTCTTTGCAGTCCGCAAATCACGGATCCGCAAAACATTGATCCCGGCTGAGTGCATGCCACCATTTATTTCTTTAACTTCTGTTGAAAAATCCTATACTTCTCCGAATAGTTCTATTTTTTTGCAGGGCCACGGAACGGACATACAGATGTGGACAGCACACTGTAAAATTAATGGGTCTGCACCTGATCTGCCAAAAAATGTGGATCGGATGCAGAGAGAAACTACGGTCTTGTGCATAGTCATTAGGATCAGGCCCCATTTCCAATCCGCATTTTATGTGGTAAGCACACAGCCGCCGATATCCGTGATTTGCAATTTTCAGACTGCAAAACAGGCAATGGTGGTGTGCATGAGCCCTCAGTGATAAGTAGGTAGGTAGTGAAATGATTAGATCCTGTGGAATTACGTTACAGAAAGCCCTTGAGTGTGAAGCAGGAGTGAGTGGGTTTATTTCATGCTCCTCTCCCACGCTTCTGTGCCAGAATGACATTTCAGTCCCAGGAGTACTCTGTCTCCAGCTCTCTCATATTCGTGCCATGTATTCATAGGCATCTTGCAAGCTTCAGCAGTTTCTGGCATTGCTGAATGAATTCCCTGACCTTGCTGCTGTAGTGACGTGGCCCTGATTCTACATGCAGGAAGGCAGGAAATCAAGTCTGTCAGGTTTTATTCATCTCTCTCAAGTATTTTTTGTATATTTCGCCATTGTATTACTACCTACAGTACCTTTAAATGACAACACATGAGGGCAGGATAGTACTTCATCATAACAGGGTTGCCAACCGTCCAGAAATTTCTGGACAATCTGTAGAAATACAACCAAAATCGATCCAATATAACCAATTCATTGTGTCTCAGGAACACTCAAAATATAATATCTCAACCAATAAATAGGAGTATAAAACGTTCGGCTATGATCAATAAATATTTGATTAATATACCATGATTAAAACATGTAAATAAATACTCAATAGTGGGAAATGCAACAAATGATGCCACTTTAAAATGACTGATAATGATATGTATATCAATAATATATCAAAGCCTCAAATCTATATCACCATAATACAATTGCAGAGCAATGGAGCTGGGGGCAGAAAGCCTAAATGTGTCCAGACATCATAATGGAAGTAACTGAATACATCTACTTACGGTACTATCGCTGGATATATGTAGCACCTATACCGACTGTCTAATACCCAAAGAGCTCTTGGTTAAAGTTTTTTTACTTTAGCCATATCATTATCAGGCATTTTAAAGTGGCATAATTTGTTGCATTCCCTACTATTGAGTATTTATTTACATGTTTTAATCATGGTATATTAATAAAATATTTATTGATCATAGCGGAACGTTCTATACTCATATTTATTGGTTGAGAAATCTGTAGAAATAGCTAACTTAATTATTCTGAAAAAAATGGATGTGTCCGTAATTTCTTTTTTTGAGGCTGGTGGTACTTGCCTAGGTTATTTTGGTGGTAATTATCATTTTACAGTGATTGCTGGTGATTGGATCAGTATATTGAGCTATAGACTTGTATAATCTTTATCATTAATTACGGTTTTCCATTTTGTCTGTAAAAAATGTTGGAGGAGATTTATCAAGACTCCCAAGATCTCCCGCTTAAAGGGTAACTGTCATATATTTTTGTATTATTTGCTAGTTTATTAGAGCTAGGCATGTATACCTGAGTTAGTCTGTCAATGATTGCCAAAAGAACAGCTTTCATTAATGTCCTCTGTCCCTTTCCACTGCTTCCTTAAAAGACCGTTGCTATGGATCATCTGTCTCGGGCTAGGAAGACAGAGAGGCGGTCCTTCACACCGCGTGTCGGCATTAGGCTTCAGAGTGAGGAGGCGGAACTCAAGGAAAACAGTGGTATGTAAAGAAAGTAAAGATTGCTTTATGCATAATGCTGCTGCAGCAGTAACATATGCTACAATAGATTTTTTTTTAAGAAAACATGACAGTTACCCTTTAATTTCCCAAAGGTCACTTTTGTGGCATATGCAGGGTATATTACAGCCCAGAGGTGCACAACTTGTTTTGGTCTGAGGGCCACATTGTCACATTGCTCTGTTTCAAGGGTACACAAAAAAAGACATTTTAATTAGTGATGAGCATAGGCAATATTCGTTTTCGCGATATTTTGCAAATGTTTTGCATAATATTCGCAATAAATTAGTGAATGCTAGAATTCATTATCTCCTCATTATTTTCACAATTGCGCAAATTGGCACTAATGATGCGCATATTTTTTGTTCAATACATGCAACTTCACATTTTGTCAGTCTAAGTAGATATTACTGATTAGTGCACTAAGTCTTGTTGTGACATCACAGCACTATGTCTGTAGCATGTACAGTATATATGGACAGCAGAAAAACAGTAATTCCTATCAGCTACACTATATCACTATCTAATCTACACTGACTATCTCCCACTAACTATCTGTATTATACACTGCCTGTCCCCAAAAAAGTAGCCACCTGGATTTAACTAAGCAAATAGTTATGAGCCTCCTATTGGATAATTACTGCATGGGTAGACTTCAGCTGGCAATAAGTTATTTAACCCCAAATGGTGCAATGAGTTGCTTCTCATTTCTTAAACAACCATGTCGAAAGACCCATCTCGTGGTCTTGGAAAAGATGTTAGTCAGGTGAGCTCAGCAACACCAAAAGACCCGGAAGACCGCTGTCACGAGGGTGTCAAGAGCCACGTCTGACTCCGTTATACCCGGGGTCAGGAAGTCGCAGCGGGTGGCTGCGCGCTCTATGCCTAAAGATCACGGTGTTTCTTAGTGTTTGTTTTCTGTGTTTGCCTTGCTATCCTTTTTGTCTCACTCAGGGATCCGTAGCTTCTCCTCCTCAGCTGTTTCTTGTCTGCCACTCCCAAACTCCTTATATTCTCCTCTCACACTTCTCTTGTTGCCAGTTATAGAGCTTCCTGCCTGGACATCTATGCTGACCCACTGGAGCTGAGAATCTGGTTGTTGTTCCAGAGTGCTACCCTCCGGATCCCTGTTGGGCTTTTGTTGTCTCCTGTTGTTGCCCACCTGGGATTATATGTTTAGTTTGTATTGTCTGTCCTCCCCTTGGTGTTTTCCTCTAGAGCTAGTGGTGCGGACTAGTGTTCCCACCGCCCTGTTCACTACCTAGGGCTCATCCTAGGGAAAGCCAGGGTTTTAGGCACGTGATCGGCGTACGGGTGAGGAACCCGTCTAGGGACGACAGGGCAGCCAGGTGCCAGACGCAAGGTGAGTCAGGGGTCACCACCTTCCCTCTCACTAGGGCAGGGCCTCCCTCTGTTCCTCCCTCCGTGTCACGTATGTGACAGTTACGCCGATCGTGATATTATAACTGGCCCTTATTTTTTGAGAAAAAAAATAAATAAAAAAAAATTATTTAATTTTTTTTTCTCTACTTAGAATCCAATATGGATCCTATTGCTGCTTTGGCAAAACAGCTTCAAGGCCTGTCTTTGGAGGTGGCAGGATTGAAGGCGTCTGTCCTCCAACAGCAGCAGCAAATGCAGCAGACCGTAAGCCCAGCGGTTGCTATGGGTAACCAGGTTGTTACAGAACCCAAGGTTGTTCTTCCTGACAGATTCTCTGGGGGAAGGGACAAATTTGTGTTGTTCCGTGAGGCCTGCAAATTATATTTTAAGCTGCGCCCTTACTCCTCAGGTAATGAAGAACAGCGGGTGGGGATTGTTATTTCCCTGCTTCAGGGGGACCCGCAATCCTGGGCGTTCTCGTTACCCCCTGGTTCCCAGGCTCTCCGGTCAGTGGAGGGATTTTTTGGGGCTTTGGGTCTCATATATGATGACCCTGACCGTGTCGCCCTGGCTGAGTCGAAGTTACGGAGACTCCTACAAGGAGATCGGCCAGCAGAGGAATATTGCTCAGAGTTCCGCAGGTGGGCTACGGATACTCAGTGGAACGACCCGGCTCTCAGGAGTCAGTTCTGCTCTGGGTTATCTGAAAGGGTTAAGGATGCGCTGGCGCTGTATGAGACTCCCCTTTCCCTTGATGCTGTTATGTCCCTCTCTATCAGGATAGATAGACGTCTTAGGGAGAGATCGAAAATTCCTGAGCAATCGGTAACCTCTTCCAAGCAGCAGTTAGTCTGTACTGACTTGGATGAGCCTATGCAGCTAGGAGGAACTTCTCGTCAGGTCCGTCCTCCTGAGGTTCGCCGTAGGGGGGGGGCTTGTTTTTTCTGTGGGGAGAGGGGTCATTTCATTAATGTCTGTCCCTCCTTTCCCAAAAACAAAAGACCGTCGGAACTACTAACCCCAGGCTGTGCGGAGGATGTCAGCCGGGGGGTATACGTTTCCTCCATACGAACATCTCAATTTGTGTTGCCAGCGGTTATTGTTTTTGGCGCTAAGACGGAGACTATTTCTTTTTTTCTAGACAGTGGTGCAGGGGTAAATTTGATAGATGCCCATTTTGCCCGCACTATGGGTCTGTCTCTCTGTACGCTGCAGAGACCCATTCCCATATTCGCTATTGACTCTGCTCCTCTGTCTCAGAGAAACCTCACTCACGTTGTCCATAACTTACATCTTCGGGTAGGGGACCACCATAAGGAGCGTCTTTCATGTTACGTTCTGGAGGGCCTTCCCTCTCCTGTGGTATTGGGTCTTCCCTGGTTGGTAGCGCACAATCCAGTGGTGGATTGGCAGGCCAGGGAGATATTGGAGTGGAGTGAGCATTGCAGAGAGAATTGCTTAAATAACAATTGCTTAATCGCCTCCATAGCTTCCCTACCTACATTTATTTCGGACTTTGAGGACGTTTTTTCTGAAAAGGGTTGTCAGAAGCTACCACCTCATCGTCCTTATGATTGCCCGGTTAACCTGATTCCCGGTGCAAAATTACCCAAGTCCAGGTTGTATAATCTTTCGGGTCCTGAGAGACAAGCCATGAAAGATTATATCTCCGAGAGTCTGGCCAAGGGACACATCAGACCCTCTTCTTCACCCGTGGCTGCAGGGTTTTTCTTTGTTAAAAAGAAAGATGGGGGCCTGCGTCCTTGCCTAGATTTCCGTGAGCTAAACCGGATAACCGTCCGAGACCCATACCCTCTTCCTCTCATTCCTGACCTTTTTAATCAGATTGCGGGTGCTAGGTGGTTCTCCAAACTTGATCTTAGGGGGGCCTACAATCTGATTCGTATCAAGGAAGGGGATGAGTGGAAGACAGCTTTTAACACCCCTGAGGGGCATTACGAAAATTTAGTCATGCCTTTCGGTCTGACCAATGCCCCTGCTGTCTTCCAACATTTCGTTAATGATATTTTTAGTCATCTCATCGGCAGGTTTGTAGTCATATACCTAGATGATATCTTAATTTATTCGGCTGATCTGAAAACACATGAAGTACATGTCAGGCAAGTACTGCAGGTCCTACGGACGAATAAATTATATGCGAAAATTGAAAAATGTGTCTTCGCCGTTCAGGAAATACAATTCCTGGGATATCTATTATCTGCTTCAGGTTTCCGTATGGATCCTGGGAAGGTCCAGGCAATTTTAGATTGGGATCTTCCTGAGAACCTTAAAGCTCTACAACGGTTTTTGGGTTTTGCAAATTTCTACAGAAAGTTTATTAAAAATTATTCAGTGATCGTTAAACCCCTTACTGACATGACTAGGAAGGGGACTGATTTTTCTAAATGGTCTGACGCCGTTAAAATTGCATTTTCCTCTCTAAAAGAGAGATTTACCTCGGCACCTGTCCTAATTCAACCTGATGTCTCCCAGCCTTTTATTGTTGAAGTTGATGCGTCGGAGGTGGGAGTGGGGGCTGTATTGTCTCAGGGTCCGTCTCCTGGCAAATGGCGTCCTTGCGCTTTCTTTTCCAAAAAATTATCTGCAGCAGAAAAGAACTATGATATTGGAAATAGGGAACTGTTGGTGATTAAACTGGCGTTTGAAGAGTGGCGTCACTTCTTAGAGGGAGCAATCCACCCCGTCACGGTAATTACGGATCACAAAAACCTTCTGTACCTAGAATCGGCTAAGCGTCTCACCCCTAGACAAGCTAGGTGGTCGCTATTCTTTACCAGATTTAACTTTGTAATCACCTATCGTCCTGGGGCAAAAAATACCAAGGCAGACGCATTGTCTCGTAGTTTCCCTGGAGGGGGTAATGTTAGTGATCCGGTACCTATTTTACAAAGAGGAGTGGTTGTCTCGGCTGTACACTCTGTTCTAGAGGGAAAGGTGTTAGAGGCCCAGGGGGACGCCCCGGCCTCTTGCCCCTCAGAGAAATTGTTTGTACCGTTAAACCTGCGTCTTGAGTTATTGAAGGAACATCATAATTCGGCACTTGCTGGGCACCCGGGTAGTAAAGCAACCTTGGAGCTATTGTCTCGTCGTTTTTGGTGGCCAAGGTTGCGTCAGGATGTAATAGATTTCGTGTCTACTTGTTCTACTTGTGCACGCGCGAAAGTCTCTCATACACGTCCAGCAGGGTCTTTACTGCCACTTTTCATCCCCAATAGACCATGGACACATCTATCAATGGATTTCATCACTGACTTACCTTTGTCTGCGGGTAAAACAGTTATCTTGGTAGTAGTAGACAGGTTTAGCAAAATGGTACACTTTATTGCGCTACCCGCACTTCCTAATGCTAAGACTCTTGCTCAGGTGTTTATCAGTGAAATCGTGAAGCTTCACGGGGTCCCTTCCGATGTGGTTTCGGATCGGGGAACCCAGTTTATTTCTAAGTTTTGGAAAGCTTTTTGTACCCGTTTAGGGGTACACTTATCCTTTTCCTCAGCTTTCCATCCTCAGTCGAATGGACAGACTGAGCGTACCAACCAAAACCTAGAAACATATTTAAGGTGTTTTGCGTCTGAAAACCAAGAGGTGTGGTCATCATATTTACCGTTAGCCGAGTTTGCCATAAATAATCGCCGTCAGGAATCCACTGGCAAGTCACCATTTCTTGGTGCATACGGTTTTCATCCCCAATTTTGTACTTTCAAAGAGGGGGGGTCTTCTGGGGTTCCCGAAGAGGAACGGTTTTCTTCATCTCTTTCATCGGTATGGCAGAAGGTGCAAGCTAACTTGAAAAATATGAGTGGTAAATACAAATGCATGGCCGATAAGAAACGGTCGCCAGGTCCGGACCTAGGAGTGAATGACTATGTGTGGTTGTCTACTAGGAATATTAAGTTGAAGGTTCCCTCTTGGAAACTGGGTCCTAGGTTCATTGGTCCTTATAAAATTGTAGCCGTCATTAACCCTGTGGCTTTTCGCCTGGAGCTACCTCAGACTTTTAAGATCCATAACGTCTTCCATAAGTCGTTGCTCAAGAAGTATGTTCCACCTCTAGAACCATCACCGCTGCCACCTCCTCCTGTTGTTGTGGATGGTAATCTGGAGTTTCAAATATCCAGAATTGTTGATTCTCGTCGGGTCCGCCGCTCTCTTCAGTATCTGGTGCATTGGAGGGGTTACGGTCCCGAGGAAAGAATGTGGGTTCCAGCGTCAGAGGTAAACGCCAACAGGTTGATTCAGGCTTTCCATGTCTCTCATCCGGAGAGACCTGGTCCTGAGTGTCCGGAGGCCCCTCGTGAAAGGGGGGGTACTGTCACGAGGGTGTCAAGAGCCACGTCTGACTCCGTTATACCCGGGGTCAGGAAGTCGCAGCGGGTGGCTGCGCGCTCTATGCCTAAAGATCACGGTGTTTCTTAGTGTTTGTTTTCTGTGTTTGCCTTGCTATCCTTTTTGTCTCACTCAGGGATCCGTAGCTTCTCCTCCTCAGCTGTTTCTTGTCTGCCACTCCCAAACTCCTTATATTCTCCTCTCACACTTCTCTTGTTGCCAGTTATAGAGCTTCCTGCCTGGACATCTATGCTGACCCACTGGAGCTGAGAATCTGGTTGTTGTTCCAGAGTGCTACCCTCCGGATCCCTGTTGGGCTTTTGTTGTCTCCTGTTGTTGCCCACCTGGGATTATATGTTTAGTTTGTATTGTCTGTCCTCCCCTTGGTGTTTTCCTCTAGAGCTAGTGGTGCGGACTAGTGTTCCCACCGCCCTGTTCACTACCTAGGGCTCATCCTAGGGAAAGCCAGGGTTTTAGGCACGTGATCGGCGTACGGGTGAGGAACCCGTCTAGGGACGACAGGGCAGCCAGGTGCCAGACGCAAGGTGAGTCAGGGGTCACCACCTTCCCTCTCACTAGGGCAGGGCCTCCCTCTGTTCCTCCCTCCGTGTCACGTATGTGACAGTTACGCCGATCGTGATAACCGCGTAAAACAACTGTGGTGGATGACCGAAGAATTCTTTCCCTGGTGAAGAAAACACCCTTCACAACAGTTCACCAGATCAAGAACACTCTCGAGGATGTAGGTGTATGTGTGTCAAAGTCAACAATCAAGAGAAGACTTCGCCAGAGTGAATACAGAGGGTTCACCACAAGATGTAAACCATTGGTGAGCTTCAAAAACAGGAAGGTCAGATTAGAGTTTGCCTAACAACATCTAAAAAGCCTTCACAGTTCTGGAACAAGATCCTATGGACAGATGGGACCAAGATCAACTTGTACCAGAGTGATGGGCAGAGAAGAGTATGGAGAAGGAAAGGAACTATTCATCATCCTAAGCATACCACCTCATCAGTGAAGCATGGTGGTGGTAGTGTTATGGCGTGGGCATGTATGACTGCCAATGGAACTGGTTTTCTTGTATTTATTGATGATGTGACTGCTGGGGACTTTAAGGGAAAAAAGTGGAATGTTATGCAATGGCCAAGTCAATCTCCTGACCTGAATCCGATTGAGCATGCAGTTCACTTGCTGAAGACAAAACTGAAGGGAAAATGCCCCAAGAACAAGCAGGAACTGAAGACAGTTGCAGTAGAGGCCTGGCAGAGCATCACCAGGGATGAATTCCAGCATCTGGTGATGTCTATGCGTTCCAGACTTCAGGCTGTAATTGACTGCAAAGGATTTGCAACCAAGTATTAAAAAGTGAAAGTTTGATTTATGATTATTATTCTGTCCCATTACTTTTGGTCCCTTAACAAGTGGGAGACACATATGCAAACTGTGGTAATTCCTACACCGTTCACCTGATTTGGATGTAAATACCCTCAAATTAAATCTGACAGTCTGCAGTTAAAGCACGTCTTGTTTGTTTTATTTTAAATCTATTGTGGTGGTGTATAGAGCCAAAAATGTTAGAATTGTGTCAATGTCCCAATATTTATGGACCTGGCTGTAGATGAGCTAACTATCTAATGTAATTGGATAAGGAATAGGATCCAGATGAATACACAGAGCACAGCAATGACTCTCTCTCTCTCTCAGAACTGCAAAAGAACTGCAGAAAATTGGCTGCTGGTGAGTTTCTTATATAGTAAGGTGTAGGCAACTTTCCTATTGGTTGCTAGGGATGTTGCTAAGCGCCGACAAAGCTATTGCAGCCTTTTCATTGTCCCACAAGCAAGAAGAGAGGTTACTGATGAAAAAAAATCTAGAATATTCGCAATTACGAATATATAGCACTATATTCAACATTTTAGCCAATTCTAAATTCCGATATTTGCGATAAAAATTTGCGATCAACACGAATGTTGATCAGAGCTGTTTGCATTGACCTATTACACAGGGCGATGCAAAGTGATTGGGGAGGAATGATCACTATTAGGGTCCATTCACCCGTCCGTGTGTTTTTTGCGGATCCGCAAAACACGAACACCGGCAATGTGCTTTCCCCATTTTGTGAACTGCACATCACCGACACTTAATAGAAAATTCCTAATCTTGTCCGCAATTGCGGACAAGAACAGGACATGTTCTATTGTTTTCGGGATCGGAATTGCAGATCTGGAAGTGCGGGTCTGCATTTCCAGATCCTGGCAGCACATCGCGTGGCCCCATAGAAATAAATGGGTCCGCCATTTTATTGTGCTTTTGGTGTCGTTCAGAGCTGTGTGAGAAAACTATGCTTGACTAGCATTGATTTCTTCCTATTTCTCAGCGATTATCATGGCAGAAGACCTAAGGGATAACGTACTACTTCACTGGCTTCTTTCTCGGCGATTTGGACGGCAGTCAGTGATTCTGAACGAAGAACCGGGGAGGAAGAAGAGACAGCAGTTCCATACCTTGTTTAATGATCTGCGACAGGACCCCAATAAGTTCAAAAGCTATTGCTGGATGTCCATGGAAGCATTTGATAACCTGCAGATCTGTCTTCATCCTGACCTCAGTTTCATGGACACTAGTACGAGATGAGACGCTGCATATCTCCTGAGCAAAGCTTGATTATCACCTTGAGGTAAGTGAATTTTCCCTTTTTAAATACTATACCTGTATATAGAATATTAATATATGAAAATGTTAGAAAACTTATTTTTCTTTCTTTTCAATTTTTTTTTTTAGATTCCTTGCTACCGGAAACTCATTTGCTTCATTGCATTTCGAGTTTCTCCTTGGGATCTCAACAATCTCTGGGATCGTCTGCCAGATCCCTGCCAGAGCCCAGTAGACTTCCCGGATCTGCAGGTCCGCCGGCTCCATTTGTGATCGTGGCAGATGAAGGATTTGCATTGTCACCCCACCTGATGCGGCCCTTTCCTAGACGCGATCTGGATGACCGGAAGCGCATCTTCAACTATCGATTGACTTGCGCCCGTCGGTATGTGGAGTGCGCTTTCAGAATACTGTCCACAAAGTGGAGAGTGTTCATGTCATCCTTACAGATCCATACCGGACAATGCCACCCTGGTCATACAGGCCTGTGTACTGCTACACAACTTCACCAGGATTCACAATGCCTCCACAGATGCAGAATTGGGCCTAAATATGACATCTTCTGTCATTTTAGACCTTAGCTGGCCTGGACACCCTGGAATTTCCGGACTAGCTGTTTGGGAACTTTATGCCGACTACTTCTGCAGCATTGTCGTGGCAGTTGGATGCCATCTGTAGAAGATGTTGATTTCAGCTGTAATCTCGTTTTAAATTTGGATAAAAATATTATTTTCTTAGTCTAGTTAGATCCCCTGTTGATCAGTTTAGATTAGGGACTCGCAAGAGAATGAGAACCCTTGACGTGGGCTTGCGGGCTGAGGTATTTTGTAAAATCCAATTTTTTAAAAAATTTGGTGTAAATACCTTCTTATACCTCATTTTTTATTCCGTCTTAAAAAGTTAAATAATATATTTTTTTAATGTAAAAAAATGTGTTGTCCAGGTTCAGAGCAGAACAGGAACATGTCCTATTTTTCTAATCATTATTAAGGGTCTGGGTTCGTCTTTGAACTCGAACAACACATGACGTAATCAGACCCGCAATCCACAAAGAATAAAAGAATATGCAGACAAGGTAAGTATAGAACATCAGCATTTTAAGGGGACAGCACATGATGAATTTTATTGTTTGTAAATGCTGTTAATGCATTGTCATGATTGAAACAATACAAGCTATCACGTGCTGTATAATTATACAGGGAGTGCAGAATTATTAGGCAAGTTGTATTTTTGAGGATTAATTTTATTATTGAACAACAACCATGTTCTCAATGAACCCAAAAAACTCATTAATATCAAAGCTGAATATTTTGGGAAGTAGTTTTTAGTTTGTTTTTAGTTTTAGCTATTTTAGGGGGATATCTGTGTGTGCAGGTGACTATTACTGTACATAATTATTAGGCAACTTAGCAAAAAACAAATATATACCCATTTAAATTATTTATTTTTACCAGTGAAACCAATATAACATCTCAACATTCACAAATATATATTTCTGACATTCAAAAACTAAACAAAAACAAATCAGTGACCAATATAGCCACCTTTCTTTGCAAGGACACTCAAAAGCCTGCCATCCATGGATTCTGTCAGTGTTTTGATCTGTTCACCATCAACATTGCGTGCAGCAGCAACCACAGCCTCCCAGACACTGTTCAGAGAGTTGTTGTCACGGACGGTGTACAGGAAACAAGGCAAAGCAACATGTATAAACGACTCGCTGGATCCAAAAACTAAGGAACCAAGGGAGACCCCTGCAGAAGACCTGGCACTTTCCCTGGCTGCTCAGCCTATGCAAAGATCCGAATGGTGGAGGTTTGCATATCCACGAACCTTGACTATTAAAGCCCTGAGCACCCTACAATAGTGAGGGGACACGACCACCGACTCCCTACACAAGATACGGAGGGAGTCAGGGTCACCTGGGATCCAGCAAACAGATAATAACAGATAAAGGTACAACACTTAGCTTTGAAGCAAACAGGAGGACAGAGTCAGCGTGCACACACACTCCAGGAAGTAGTATAAGCCGCCCAGAAAAGCCTTCTGGGGAAGAATTTAAAGGGAAGCAATTAGTCCAACACATAACAGCCGAGAGAGGCTGACGAGAGGAGGAGCTGAATACCACAACACAGAAACTCAAGGAGGAGGTTCTGAAAGGCCTCTGTCAGAGCTTCTCAGCTGTCTGGTTGTGACAGTACCCCTCCCTCTACGAGTGGACTCCGGACACTCAGAACCCACCTTCTCAGGATGGGACCTATGGAAAGCCCTGATGAGACGAGAGGCCTTAATGTCCGTCACTGGGACCCACATCCTCTCCTCAGGACCATACCCCTCCCACTGAACAAGGTACTGAAGAGAACCGCGGACAAGACGAGAATCCACAATCCTAGAGACCTGAAATTCAAGATTCCCATCAACCATAATCGGAGGAGGAGGCAAAGGCGAGGGTACAATGGGTTGAACATAAGGTTTCAATAAGGACTTATGAAAAACATTATGGATCTTCCAAGTCTGAGGAAGATCAAGACGGTATGCAACAGGATTGATGACAGACAGGATTTTGTAAGGCCCAATAAACCTAGGACCCAACTTCCAGGAGGGAACCTTCAATTTGATATTCTTGGTAGACAACCACACCAGATCACCAACATTCAGGTCCGGACCAAGCACACGTCTCTTATCAGCCACACGCTTATATCTCTCACTCATGCTCTTTAGATTATCTTGAATCTTTTGCCAAATAGATGACAAAGACGAGGAGAATCTGTCCTCATCAGGTAAACCAGAAGACCCCTCTCCCGAGAAAGTCCCAAACTGTGGATGAAACCCATATGCACCAAAAAATGGTGACTTATCAGAGGACTCCTGACAACGGTTATTTAAAGCAAACTCAGCAAGGGACAAAAAAGAACACCAATCCTCTTGATTCTCCGCCACAAAACAACGCAGATATGTCTCCAGATTCTGATTGACGCGCTCTGTCTGGCCATTCGACTGCGGGTGGAAAGCAGAAGAGAATGACAACCGAACCCCCAAGCGAGAACAGAAAGCCTTCCAGAATCTGGAAACAAACTGCGTGCCCCTATCAGAGACTATGTCTGAAGGAATACCGTGCAATTTGACAATGTGATCAACAAATGCCTGCGCCAGCGTCTTAGCATTGGGCAAACCAGGAAAAGGGATGAAATGCACCATTTTGCTAAAACGGTCCACCACCACCAGAATCACAGTCTTCCCCGAGGAACGAGGCAGGTCCGTTATGAAGTCCATGGACAGATGTGTCCAAGGACGGGAAGGAATGGGTAAGGGAAGGAGAGGACCTGATGGCCGTGAATGAGGGACTTTGGCACGAGCGCAAGTCTCGCAGGCTGCCACAAAACCCTCAACCGACTTACGGAGCGCAGGCCACCAGAATCTCCGAGCGATGAGATCCAGTGTGGCTCTTACCCCCGGGTGCCCAGCAAGGACCGTATCGTGGTGTTCTTTAAAAATCTTGTGTCTTAAAGCGAGAGGCACAAACAACCTCCCAGGAGGACAAAGATCAGGAGCCTCTGACTGGGCTGCCTGCACCTCTGCCTCCAATTCAGGAAAAAGAGCAGAGACCACCACACCTTCAGCCAAAATGGGACCCGGGTCTTCAAAATTCCCGCCTCCCGGAAAACAACGTGACAGGGCATCTGCCTTCACATTCTTAACTCCAGGGCGGAACGTGACAACAAAATTAAACCTAGAAAAGAACAACGACCATCTGGCCTGTCTCGGGTTCAGACGCTTGGCTGACCCTCTAGCCAATGGCGCCATTCCTCAAAAGCCAACTTGATGGCCAACAATTCCCTATCTCCCACATCGTAATTTCTCTCTGCGGAGGAGAGTTTTCTTGAGAAAAAGGCACACGGTCGCCATTTGGCAGGAGAGGAACCCTGAGACAAGACCGCCCCCACACCCACCTCAGAAGCATCAACCTCAACTATGAAGGGCAAAGAAACATCAGGTTGCACCAAGATGGGAGCGGAAGCAAAACTCTCCTTGATATCAGAAAAAGCCTTATGCGCCTCTACTGACCAAGAAGAAAAATCTACCCCCTTTCTGGTCATATCAGTGAGTGGTTTAACAATAGAAGAATAATTCAAAATGAACTTCCTGTAATAATTGGCAAAGCCCAAAAAACGCATCAGTGCCTTTTGATTCTCAGGAAGCTCCCACTCAAGCACAGCGCGGACCTTCTCGGGGTCCATGCGAAAACCAGAAGCGGAGAGAAGAAACCCCAGAAATTGAATTTCTGGAACCGCAAACACACATTTTTCCAGTTTCGCATATAATTTATTCTCCCGCAGGATGAGCAAGACCTGACGTAAATGTTCCTTATGAGTTTTGAAATCGGGAGAAAAAATCAAAATGTCATCCAAATACACCAATACAAATTTTCCCATCAAATGATAAAAAATGCTGTTCACGAAATGCTGAAAAACGGCTGGGGCATTCATCAAACCAAAAGGCATAACCAAATTTTCAAAATGGCCCTCAGGGGTATTGAAGGCCGTCTTCCATTCGTCCCCTTCTCTGACCCTGACCAGGTTGTATGCCCCTCTTAAATCTAATTTGGAAAAGACTTTAGCCCCAACAACCTGGTTAAATAGGTCCGGGATCAGAGGAAGCGGATAAGGGTCACGAATTGTGATATTGTTCAGCTCCCTGAAATCCAGACAAGGTCTTAAAGAACCATCTTTTTTCTTAACAAAGAAAAAACCAGCGGCAACAGGTGACTTCGAGGGTCGTATGTGTCCTTTTCTCAGACTCTCAGAGATATAAGCACGCATAGCGATCCTCTCAGGTTGGGAAAGATTGTATAAACGAGATTTAGGCAGCTTGGCGTCTGGGATGAGATTAATAGGGCAATCGTACTCCCTGTGCGGGGGCAAATCCTGAACTCCACTCTCAGAGAAGACATCCGAAAATTCAGAGAGAAAAGATGGTACAGTCTTAGTAGCAACCTCAGAAATGTCATGAGGCAATTCTCTCTGCAAAAGTCACTCCAACCATTTATTTGCCTCGCTTGCCAATCAATGGTGGGGTTATGCTTAGTGAGCCAGGGCAGCCCCAACACCAGAGGGGTGGGTAAACAGCTAAGGACGAAACATGACACATCCTCAACATGAGCATCACTCACAATTAAACGGATATTGTGAACTATGCCCTTTAACCCCATAGGGACACAGCCTTATTTCACCTTAAGGACCAGGCCATTTTTTGCAAATCTGACCAGTGTCACTTTAAGTGCACATAACTTTAAAACGCTTTGACTTATCCAGGCCGTTCTGAGATTGTTTTTTCGTCACATATTGTACTTCATGACAGTGGTAAAATGAAGTCAAAAAAATTATTTTTTTTGCACAAAATAATATCTAATTTACCCCAAAATTGCAAAAATTAGCAAATTTCAAAGTTTCAGTTTCTCTATTTCTGTAATACATAGTAATACCCCCAAAAATTGTGATGACTTTACATTCCCCATATGTCTCCTTCATGTTTGTAGCATTTTGGGAATGATATTTTATTTTTTGGGGATGTTACAAGGCTTAGAAGTTTAGAAGCAAATTTTGAAATTTTTCAGAAATCTTCAAAATCCCACTTTTTATGGACCAGTTCAGGTTTGAAGTCATATTGTGAGGCTTAGATAATAGAAACCTCCCAAAAATGACCCCATCTAAGAAACTACACCCCTCAAGGTATTCAAAACTGATTTTACATACGTCGTTAACCCTTTAGGTGTTGCACAAGAGTTATTGGCAAATGGGGAAGAAATTTGAGAATTTCATTTTTTTGTCTAATTTTCCATTTTAACCCATTTTTTCCACTAACAAAGCAAGGGTTAACAGCCAAACAAGACTGTATCTTTATTGCCCTGACTCTGCCGTTTACAGAAACACCCAATATGTGGCCGTAAACTACTGTACGGCCACACAGCGGGGCGTAGAGTGAAAGGTGCGCCGTATGGTTTTTGGAAGGCTGATTTTTATGGACTGGTTTATTTACACCATGTCCCATTTGAAGCCCCCTGATGCACCCCTGGAGTAGAAACTCCCTAAAAGTGACCCCATCTAAGAAAGTACACCCCTCAAGGTATTCAAAACTGATTTTATATACGTCGTTAACCCTTTAGGTGTTGCGCAAGAGTTATTGACAAATGGGGATGAAATTTGAGAATTAGATTTTTTTGTCTAATTTTCCATTTTAACCCATTTTTTCCACTAACAAAGCAAGGGTTAACAGCCAAACAAGACTGTATCTTTATTGCCCTGACTCTGCCGTTTACAGAAACACCCAATATGTGGCCGTAAACTACTGTACGGCCACACAGCGGGGCGTAGAGTGAAAGGTGCGCCGTATGGTTTTTGGAAGGCTGATTTTTATGGACTGGTTTATTTACACCATGTCCCATTTGAAGCCCCCTGATGCACCCCTGGAGTAGAAACTCCCTAAAAGTGACCCCATCTAAGAAAGTACACCCCTCAAGGTATTCAAAACTGATTTTATATACGTCGTTAACCCTTTAGGTGTTGCGCAAGAGTTATTGACAAATGGGGATGAAATTTGAGAATTAGATTTTTTTGTCTAATTTTCCATTTTAACCCATTTTTTCCACTAACAAAGCAAGGGTTAACAGCCAAACAAGACTGTATCTTTATTGCCCTGACTCTGCCGTTTACAGAAACACCCAATATGTGGCCGTAAACTACTGTACGGCCACACAGCGGGGCATAGAGTGAAAGGTGCGCCGTTTGGTTTTTGGAGGGCTGATTTTTATGGACCGGTTTATTTACACCGTGTCCTGTTTCAACCCCCCTGATGCACCCCTGGAGTAGAAACTCCCTAAAAGTGACCCCATCTAAGAAAGTACACCCCTCAAGGTATTCAAAACTGATTTTATATACGTCGTTAACCCTTTAGGTGTTGCGCAAGAGTTATTGACAAATGGGGATGAAATTTGAGAATTAGATTTTTTTGTCTAATTTTCCATTTTAACCCATTTTTTCCACTAACAAAGCAAGGGTTAACAGCCAAACAAGACTGTATCTTTATTGCCCTGACTCTGCCGTTTACAGAAACACCCAATATGTGGCCGTAAACTACTGTACGGCCACACAGCGGGGCGTAGAGGGAAAGGTGCGCCGTTTGGTTTTTGGAGGGCTGATTTTTATGGACCGGTTTATTTACACCGTGTCCTGTTTCAACCCCCCTGATGCACCCCTGGAGTAGAAACTCCCTAAAAGTGACCCCATTTTGGAAACTATGGGATAAGGTGGCATTATTTGGGGGACTATTTTTAGGGTACATATGATTTTTGGTTGCTCTATATTACATTTTTGTGAGGCAAGGTTACCAAAAATTGAGATTCTGAAATTTCATCTCCATTTGCCATTAACTGTTGAGGAACACCTAAAGGGTTAATAAAGTTTGTATAATCAGTTTTGAATACCTTGAGGGGTGTAGTTTCTTAGATGGGGTCACTTTTAGGGAGTTTTTACTCTAGGGGGGCATCAGGGGGGCTTCAAAAGGGACATGGTGTCAATAAAAAAGGCCATCAAAATCGGCCTTCCAGAAACCATGTCGGTCCTTTCCTTTTGCGGCCTCCCTTTTACTGATACAGCAGTTTACGACCACAAATATGGCATTTCTGTAAACTGCAGTATCAGGGTAATAAATATTAACTTTTGTTTGGTTGTTAACCCTTGTTTTGTTACCGAAAAAAACGGATTGAAATGAAAAAGTGCCAAAAATGGAGTTTTTGGCACCGTTTTCATATTTTTTTTTTAACAGTGTTAATCTGGGGGGTTGGGTCATGGGATATTTTTATAGAGGAGATTCTTACGGACGCGGCGATACCTAATAAGTCTACTTTTTTTTTATAATTATTTAGGTTTTTGACTATATTATCCTTTTTGATACCCAAACATTTTTTTGGTATCTCTAAAGTCTAGGTGTCATTTTTTTTATTTATTTTTTATCTGATTATCTTATGTGGGGGCTCATTTTTTGCGGGACGAGCGGACGGTTTTTCTGGCACTATTTTGGGGGCTATATGACTTTTTGATCGCTTGCTATTAAATTTTTTGTTATGTTTGGTGACAAAAAAAAATCTTTTTTTGCACTTTTTTTTTTTTTTTGGACCGTGTTAATCTGGGGGGGTTGGATCATGGGGTATTTTTATAGAGGAGATTATTACCGACGCGGCGATACCTAATATGTCTACTTTTAATAAATTATAGTTTTTTTGGGTGTCTCAAGTCTGAGAACCCTTTTTTTTTTTATCCCATGTCAGTCCTAAATTGGGATATAAATTTAGTACTCCATGGAAGTGTGATACTCCCTGAAGCAACCAATAATGCAGAGGCCCGGATGATCGGGGCACGTGTCACATTGAGTTGTGGTGTCCTTCCGTATCCCCCTCCTGTGACACACTCTGCACCTTTTTTGGGTTCGTCCCTTCTTTCCAGTATGGGGGACCACACCTGGAAAGTGTTGGCCAGGGACGATCCGGGCGCCTCCAGTTCCCGAGGTACTCCGGCCTGCTCTTTCCCGGTCCGAAAAGATCAGGTTTTTGAGGACTGCCTCATAGAATTGGAGGAATGTCCCTGTGCTGCCAGCGCTTCGGGATAGTACAAAAGAGTTGTACATGGCAACCTGCACCAAGTAGACCGCAACTTTTTTGTACCATGCCTGGGTTTTGCGCATGGCGTTATATGGCTTGAGGACTTGATCAGAGAGATCAACTCCTCCCATATACCGATTGTAGGCGACGATACAATCGGGCTTGAGGACCGTTGCCGCGGTACCTCGCACAGGGACAGGGGTGATGCCGTTACCATGAATTGTGGACAGCATAAGGACATCCCTCTTGTCCTTATACCTGACCAGCAACAGGTTTCCAGTGGTAAGGGCACGGGTCTCACCCCTGGGGATAGGTACCTGGAGGGGGAGGGCAGGGAGGCCGCGTTGATTTTTCCGCACGGTCCCACAAGCGAACGTGGATCTGGCGGCAAGGGACTGGAACAAGGGGATACTGGTATAAAAGTTATCCACGTAAAGGTGGTAACCCTTATCCAGCAGTGGGAACATAAGGTCCCACACAAGTTTCCCGGTAACACCCAGAGTGGGGGGACATTCTGGGGGTTGAATCCGGGAATCTCGCCCCTCGTATATACGAAATTTGTAAGTGTACCCTGAGGTACTCTCACAAATTTTGTATAGCTTCACGCCATACCTCGCTCGCTTGGTGGGCACATACTGGCGCAAAAATGAGTCTCCCCTTGAACGCAATGAGAGACTCATCAACCGCGACCTCTCTTCCAGGTACATAGGCCTCCATGAATTTGGCCCCAAAGTGATCGATGACCGGCCGTATCTTGTACAGACGGTCATGGGCAGGATCACCTCGGGGGGGACATGCTGCATTATCGGAATAATGCAGACATTTCCGAATGGCCTCAAACCGGGAGCGTGTCATGGCTGTACTGTAAAGTGGGGTCTGGTATAGGATGTCCCCACTCCAGTACAGCCTGACACTGGGTTTCTTGACCAGGCCCATATGCAGCACGAGGCCCCAAAATGTCCTCATTTCGGCTGCACTGACCGGCGTCCAGCCACCGGGCCTGGCCAAAAAGGAGCCCGGGTGTTGAGCGACGAACTGTTGGGCGTACAGATTCGTCTGCTCCACCATCAGATTTACCAGTGGGTCACTGAAAAAATGACGAAAAAAGTCATATTCAGTGTAGCCCACTGTGGAAATCTGGATTCCTGATTGGCCTACAAAATCAGGAATCACGGGCTCGTATCGCTCTGGGCTACACCAGACAAATTCACCGGCAGGGTGCTCCGGTGGATTTAACTGGTGGGCCGGGAAACCAGTACGAGCCCCAGAGCTGCTCGTACTAGGCTGGGCCACAGGGTCCCTAACATGGCGGTCCCCTTGCTCCGCCTGGCGGCGTCTCCGCCGCCTTGGGGGCTCATCATCATCGCTAGATTATGAGGAGGATGCGGATGACAACAGGAATGTGGGGTCATCCTCATCCTCACTGGGACTCTCGGATTCGGAGGCAAGCTGGGCGTATGCCTCCTCGGCCGAGAACGTCCGGCGGGCCATAGGGGAGTGTGTGTCTGCGTATATATGTGCGTGTGTGTAACTCTTTATTTTGTGTGCGTGTGTGTGGGGGCACGGGTGTTCACGAACTCACCCTAAAACTAAAAAAATAAAAAAATAAACTGACTAAAAAAAAGGCCAAAAAATGTGGAAAAAAAAATTCAAAACCGCTGATCAACCGTCCGAAGTTGATCAGCGGTGGGGTGTGCGATGCGCTAACAGTGGCCGGACACTAAGAGTGCCGGCCACAGTCAGCGTACACAAAAAAAAATAAAAAATCCTGCACCCCAAAAAAGTGGGGGGGGGGGAGGGGGGGCAGGGGGGGGGCAAGTGGCAGCACCCCTGGGGGGTCTAGGGTCACACAGCTGTGCTGTGGACCCCAGACACCCTAACTAGGGTGATGCAATGAAAAGTGAAAAAAACTAACTTTCCCTTTTTTTCCCTGCCTAACCCAAACTTTCCCTAGCTGTCCCTATGTACCTGATGGGGGGTGCTGGTGGCAGAGATCGGGTCCTGGGGGCACAGATCGGGTGCAGGCAGCGGCAGCAGACACGTGCAGGCAGCTCCTCTCTCCTCCGGCTCCGGAACACAAAAGGAGGAGGAGAGGAGCGCCTGCCTCTTTTGAATCTGCCGCCGGACCGCCCACTGACCAATCAGAAAGCGATCCTGAGTGGTGATGTCACCATCACCACTCAGGATCGCTGGATGGTGATTGGTGGAGTGAAATCACACCACCATCAGCATCCTGTTCCGGGTTATCGGGTCTTCAGAGACCCGAATAACCCGGAAACGCAGAAAACCGCAGGTCTGAATTGACCTGCGGTTTTCTGCGATCGCCGACATGGGGGGGTCACAGGACCCCCCGGCGCATTTGCCCCAGGTGCCTGCTCAATGATTTGAGCAGGCACCGGGTTCCGATCACCGCCCGCCGAGCGGCGGTGATCGGAACCATTCATGACGTACCGGTACGTCATGTGTCCTTAAGTACCAGGACATCATGACGTACCGGTACGTCATGTGTCCTTAAGAGGTTAATGATTTTTGAGAAAGTGGAGCGGAATCGATAGCAAAAACAGGAATATCCTTTCCCAAAGTGCGCACCTGGAAACCATGAGTTATCGCAAATTGATTATCAATGAGATTAACCGCTGCTCCACTATCCACAAAAATCTCACAAAAAATGTTCTTGCTCTCTAGCGCCACCCTAGCCGGCAGGACAAAACGGGAACTACAAGCAAATGGAAAACCTTCAATTTCCGCCTCAACCCTGCCAATAGTAACAGACGGAACATTTTTAAAAGATTTTTTCCTGTTTGTTTCTTTATTACTCCCAGAAAACTGCCTGAATCTCCTAGAGGGACAAATATTTGCCAAATGATTTATACCTCCACAACAAAAACAAACCCTCCCATGCGAGCTGAATCTTCTATTGTCAGAAGCAATCAACCCCAGCTGCATGGGCTCCTGCTCAGAAGGGGTTGACGGCGACTGAGACCCCTGCGCACAGAGCGGGGCCGCTGCACTGTCCTGGGACTGCGTATGACAGGAAGGAGACATCTCTCCTCTCTCTCTAAGACGCCTGTCAATACGAACGGCCTGAGACATAGCAGAGTCCAAAGAAATAGGCCTCTCATGAAAGGCAAATGCATCTTTCAATCCCTCTGAAAGACCATGGCAAAATTGACTTCGGAGCGCAGCATCATTCCAACCAGTATCAACTGCCCATCTCCGAAATTCTGAGCAGTATATTTCTGCGGATTGTTTACCCTGGCATGATAGACGTAGTTTAGACTCAGCCAGAGCAATACGATCCGGATCATCATATATCTGACCCAGGGCTAAAAAAAATTCATCCACTGAACGGAGAGACCGTGCCCCCTCCGGCAGCGAAAAGGCCCAGGACTGAGCGTTACCTCTGAGCAGCGATATAATGATCCCCACCCTCCGTTCCTCATCACCAGAAGAATGGGGAAGAAGGCGAAAATGGAGTTTGCAAGCCTCTCTAAAACGCACAAAATTCTCACTACCCCCGGAAAACGTATCCGGGAGCGAGATCTTAGGCTCAGAACAAACTCCATGAACACCAGCTGAACCGGTCACTTGAAGCTGAGAAAAAGTCCTGCGGAGATCAGCTACCTCCAATGAAAGACCCTGAAGACGTTCAGCCAAAAGTGAAACCGGATCCATGCTTGAGACGGTTACGGCGGCTTATAATGTCACGGATGGTGTACAGGAAACAAGGCAAAGCAACATGTATAAACGACTCGCTGGATCCAAAAACTAAGGAACCAAGGGAGAGCCCTGCAGAAGACCTGGCACTTTCCCTGGCTGCTCAGCCTATGCAAAGATCCGAATGGTGGAGGTTTGCATATCCACGAACCTTGACTATTAAAGCCCTGAGCACCCTACAATAGTGAGGGGACACGACCACCGGCTCCCTACACAAGATATGGAGGGAGTCAGGGTCACCTGGGATCCAGCAAACAGATAATAACAGATAAAGGTACAACACTTAGCTTTGAAGCAAACAGGAGGACAGAGTCAGCGTGCACACACACTCCAGGAAGTAGTATAAGCCACCCAGAAAAGCCTTCTGGGGAAGAATTTAAAGGGAAGCAATTAGTCCAACACATGACAGCCGAGAGAGGCTGACGAGAGGAGGTGAATACCACAACACAGAAACTCAAGGAGGAGGTTCTGAAAGGCCTCTGTCAGAGCTTCTCAGCTGTCTGGTTGTGACAGGTGTACTGTTTTCCCTCCTTGTAAATCTCACATTTGATGATGGACCACAGGTTCTCAATGGGGTTCAGATCAGGTGAACAAGGAGGCCATGTCATTAGATTTTCTTCTTTTATACCCTTTCTTGCCAGCCACGTTGTGGAGTACTTGGACGCGTGTGATGGAGCATTGTCCTGCATGAAAATCATGTTTTTCTTACCTTGCAGACTTCTTCCTGTACCACTACTTGAAGAAGGTGTCTTCCAGAAACTGGCAGTAGGACTGGGAGTTGAGCTTGACTCCATCCTCAACCCAAAAAGGCCCCACAAGCTCATCTTTGATGATACCAGCTCAAACCAGTACTCCACCTCCACCTTGCTGGCGTCTGAGTCGGACTGGAGCTTTCTGTCCTTTACCAATCCAGCCATCTGGCCCATCAAGACTCACTCTCATTTCATCAGTCCATAAAACCTTAGAAAAATCAGTCTTGAGATATTTCTTGGCCCAGTCTTGACGTTTCAGCTTGTGTGTCTTGTTCAGTGGTGGTCGTCTTTCAGCCTTTCTTACCTTGGCCATGTCTCTGAGTATTGCACACCTTGTGCTTTTGGGCACTCCAGTGATGTTGCAGCTCTGAAATATGGCCAAACTGGTGGCAAGTGGCATCTTGGCAGCTGCACGCTTGACTTTTCTCAGTTCATGGGCAGTTATTTTGCGCCTTGGTTTTCCCACACGCTTCTTGCGACCCTGTTGACTATTTTGAATGAATCGATTGATTGTTCGATGATCACGCTTCAGAAGCTTTGCAATTTTAAGAGTGCTGCATCCCTCTGCAAGATATCTCACTATTTTTGACTTTTCTGAGCCTGTCAAGTCCTTCTTTTGACCCATTTTGCCAAAGGAAAGGAAGTTGCCTAATAATTATGCACACCTGATATAGGGTGTTGATGTCATTAGACCACACCCCTTCTCATTACAGAGATGCACTTTACCTAATATGCTTAATTGGTAGTAGGCTTTCGAGCCTATACAGCTTGGAGTAAGACAACATGCATAAAGAGGATGATGTGGTCAAAATACTCATTTGCCTAATAATTCTGCACGTAGTGTAAGCTGATTTTTTTACTATAATATTTTCATTTTTTGGAGGGTAAAATTATTTTATATTGGTGACCTACACAGATAGTAGCTCATCAATATAAAATTGGAGAACAGCCAGCCAAATCCGTGCTGAAGCTATACTACTGTGCTGCTAGATTTCTGTAGCAGCCAGGGGCAGATTAAGTGCATGATGGGCCCGGGGCTGTCTACCCAACTCGGGCCCCTCCCTCCATTTTAGTTTAGTTTTTTTTTCTATATGAAGAGGCTGTTACATGGCCTAGGTGCAGCTCAGTTCCATCTGAGTGATTGGGGCTGAGCTGCAATACCAAGCACAGTGCTATCAAATGACAGTGCTGAGCAAAGAGGCTCCAACGCTTACTGGAACATCGCAGTCTCCTCAAACACCTTATTGGCTAGGGTGCCAGGAGTCGGACCCCCACCAATCTCATATTGATGACCTATCATGAGGATAGGCCATCAATATATAAATCCCAGAGAACCCTTTTACCTTATGCTATCTGTAGTGTTACATAGGACTGCAAAAATACACAGGAGCCATTAGCTCCTAAACTGAAAAATTTAGGAGCAAAATAAAATGTTTAGTTGCCAAATTTAAAATATATACAGTATTTTTCGCTTTCTAAGACGCACCTGAATGTAAGACGCACCCCAGGTTTAGAGGAGGAAAATAATAAAAAAATATGTTTAACCAAAAGGTGGGCTTAAACATGTGCAGTACATGGGTGCATACCTATGGATGAAGGGGGTTATAGTCATATAATATAAACAGTGTTAATATTAAATGTGACTATAACCCCCCTCATCCATAGAAATTCACCCATGCACTGCTGCACATGGGTGTATTCCTATGAATAAGGGGGGTTATAATCACATTTAATGCAAACACTTAGGCCAATAATAGTACAGCTCCTGGACAGTGTTTATATTAAATGTGACTATAACCCCCTCATCCTAAAGAGTGCACCCATGTACTGCAGTACATGGTTGTATTCCTATAGATGAGGAGAGGTTATAGCCATATGTAATACGTATTTGTCCAGGTCGGCCCTTGGGCTCCCCTTCTTTATATCCAGGCTGTCACTCACCAAGTCTCAGGTAGAGACAGCCCAGTAGTCCCAGGGGAAAGCAGTGCTGACTCGGGGTGCCGGTTCAGCAGTGACGAGCAGTTGGTAGTGGCGAGCAGTCGGGCAACTGACTAAACTGATTGGTGGAGGCGACAGAGCAGCAGTTCCCACCGTGCTCACTACTAATCACTCAACATAAAGGGCAGCAGTGCTGGATCGCGTCATAGTAGGGGAGGGAGGTGTGGTTTGGAGGACAGCACAGCATCATTACTGCTAAGCAACAGCAGACTGAGTGCTCACACGTCTTATTAAACATGCGTGCTGGCGGCATTTAGCTTCAATGACCGCCTCCCGCCCAACACTTCCTACTAGAGGGCACCGCCTCACATTATCATCACTGGAGGTGTGTCTATAGATTACAGCCTGCAACGTGATGGCCATATTTCTGGGCACGTTCACTTTATAGGATGCATTGACTTATTCCCCCCATTTTGGCGGGGAAAAGTGCGTCTTATAAAGCGAAAAAATACGGTACATTAGAATTTAAAAAAGACTTGGAGGAGAAGATGAGACACAGCTCACAGTAGTGAGCCAGCTCTACATATAATAGAATACAGCACAACATACTTCTTACTTCCAGTGACATCTCCTGTCATGTAGATCTCTTTCCTCTTCTCCTCCGTTTGCCCCAGAACTCCATGACTAATTCTTTCAGCTGCATCTCGTCTATACAGAGTTTATTATACAGACATGTTAGATTTCTCATAATTGGGGTCATTTATCAAACTGGTGTAAAGTACAATTGGCTTAGTTGCCCATAGCAACTAATTAGATTCAACCTTTCATTTTCAAAAGGAGCTGTCTAAAATTAAAAGTGGAATATGGTTGCTATGGGCAACTAAGCCAGTTCTACGTTACGCCAGTTTGATAAATGACCGACCCCCAAATGTCCCTATAGTGTCTACAGCAATTATAATGTCCCCTAGATTGCCCCCAGTAATAATAACATCCTATATTGTGTTCCAGGTAATAATGCCTGTATAGTGTCCCTGGAAAATAATGTCCCCTAATATGTCCTTGTAATAGAAATGCCCCTATAGTTCCTACCCAATAGCAACATCCCCCACACTACCTCCATATAGTATTTTGCCCCCACAGTATTAATTTCTCCACACTGCACGCACAGGATTAATTCCCCCCACGGTAGTAATTTTCCCCCACACTGCCGCCACATTATTAATTTCCCCCAAACTAGTAATTTCCCCCCACGTAGTAGTTTGCTCCCCATGTAGTAGTTTGCCCCCCACTGTCCCTTTAGTAATATTCTCCCGTGCCCCCCAGTAATGTCCCCAAAAGTTGGCACACAAAAAAATAAAAATAAAAGCGAATACTTACCTGTGTCCTAGTCGGTGCTCACTTGTAGATGGTAGGTAGGTGCGCTGCGCACACACGTCAGTGTGCTGCATCTGGGCACAGGCGTGAAGCCTTCAGCGGTGATCGGGGGGCAGGGAACTATGCGATCCTGTGCCCCGCCGTAGTTTGGCCTCAATTTCAGGAGACTGCTAAATCTGGGGTTCCAGACTTTCTTGAATTTCCTCTTCTCGCTCTTCTTGCGGAGCTTGTGGCTTTGATTGTATTTGGGAAAGATTCCCTGCAGATTCAGCATTTGGAGTGGAATCACAAGAGAGGCTTGTCCAAAGTGCAAGGATTTTTATTTAAAAAAAAATAAAAAAAAAATATATATATATATATATATATATATAAAATAATTCAGTTAGAATAATGTAGTGTCCCACTAGGTAAATGTGGGCACTACACAAGGGTCAATTAGGCCACGTTGTTCCCACCTCCTGTGGGACAGGGTCACTGTGTTTTACATAATGTTTTTATGTGTATTTTTCCCTGTATTTGTATATCAGGCCTGTTAGGGTGTAGTTCCTCCTCCTAGACAGTAGAGGGAGCTAGGGAACCCCTAGTATTTATAGTCAGGTCCAGCTCAGGGAAAGCAGTCTGTGTAGAGTCAGAAGTGAGTGTGGACTTTAGCTAGGCAGCAGCTGAAGTGGAGCTTCTGACATGCAGCTAGATAGCCCAGGCTTCTAGCTTGCCACCAGGAGAAGGGTTTGCCTCCTGAGAAAACCAAGTTCCCTTAAAGGTGCAGTGCAGAGCCAAGTGTATTCCAGCCAAACAGAGAGCTGAAGGGCAGAAGGATCCATTTAAAGCCAGGATATATATACCAGAGGAAGTTTTCCCTACCCAAGGATAAAGCCAGCTATAGGGCATACAGGCCTTGGAGAAAGACAGACAGGATTCTGAGGAAAAGTGCAGCCTGATTTGTAAGTGTTTTTGCCCTCTGAGTATCTTGCAAAGACTTTGCCTGCCATTATTCTAAAGCATGCCTGTGACATACCTTTTTATATGTGGAACCAACTAAAGGACTGTAACTAGTTGAACTTTTTCAGTAAATGGAAGTTCTGGTTCCCTGCCACTTGTTGTTCCTCAATTATTACTACAATAAATCGGTGTGCCACCGTTTTCGGCACTGGCGTCACAAACTTAAAGGGATCTTGCCACCGGCACATTAAACCTGCAACACCCAGGGCACCTCATCTACCATCCGGCCTGGTCCCTATATACAGAGAGTGCCCCAGAGGACCCCTGTGCCAGCCTCTCCATCACTGCTGTACATCTGCCCAGGGTATATAAAAGACTGTGAGTACTACAACCACCCTCGGTTAGTAACTATCCCTGTGACCTCACCATTCGCCTCACCCTGCAGGGCTGCGTACTGCAATAACGGGCACTAGAACAGTAGTCGGTATGGGTGGTGCGCGCGGAGTGCTGATTCTTGAGTGGCCAGTGGGCCTCCCATGCAGTGCCGGTGCAAGGATTTTTGCCAACACAAGCGAAGCTACATTTTGGCGCCCCCCCTCGCAGCTCACCTGGCCCTGGTCCCGTCTGCAGCAGCTGGCTTCTCCTCTGTGTGGTCCTGGTATCTTCTCTCTGCTTCAGACAATCGCTGGTTCGAGGACCGTATTTTTCGCCCTCTAAGGCTACTTTCACACGAGCGTTCTACTGTCCGCTCGTGAGCTCCGTTTGAAGGAGCTCACGAGCGGAGCAGAACGCTTCCGTCCAGCCCTGATGCAGTCTGAATGGATGCGGATCCGCTCAGACTGCATCAGTCTGGCCGCGTTCAGCCTCCGCTCCGCTCGCCTCCGCACGGCCAGGCGTTCAGCTGTCCGCCTGGCCGTGCGGAGGCGTGCAGATCCGTCCAGACTTACAATGTAAGTCAATGGGAACGGATCCGCTTGAAGATGACACCATATGGCTCAATCTTCAAGCGGATCCGTCCCCCATTGACTTTACATTGAAAGTCTGAACGGATCCGCTCAGGCTACTTTCGCACTTAGAAATTTTTCTAAGTTAGTAATGCAGACGGATCCGTACTGAACGGAGCCTCCGTCTGCATTAATATGATCGGATCCGTTCAGAACGGATCCGATCAAGCGCTAGTGTGAAAGTAGCCTAATACACACCTAGGTTTTAGAGGAGGATAATAAGAAAAAATATTTTACAATACACCTCAGGTTAGACCAGTACTCAGACCCCCAATGTTAATCAGATCTCAGCTCACAGCCCCAATCAGACCCCCAATGTTATCAGACCTCAGATCAGACCCCCATGTCAGACATCAGCCCCCATCCATCAGCCCCCATGTCAGCCATCAGCCCCCCACATCACATCAGCCCTCCGCCAGGGAGCACCCTAAGGCAGCTGCTTGGTCTGCCTTATGGTAGTAGCGGCCCTGCTCCCATGCGCAATACAATAATCGGCACAAACACACGAACGCACACACATAGGGCTTCTATTAGTATAGATTACCAGAAAAAAAGTACGCTAAATTCAAAGTATGACCTTTGTTGGTGAAGGAAAAGATCCTAGATTATAATAAGGAATTCCCCAGAATTATGTAAATAACTGTGAACCTTAATTCTTCATCATTTTCTGCCTTTTCTGCTGTCAGTGAATGGAAACACGTTGATACTGTCTCCTGCCCTCCTACTATTATCTACAACACGGCGCCATGATCACTATCCTGATACCTGCCCTGTACTGCCCGGAACCGGAGCCGAGAGAGGAGCGGATGTCGGTGGGGCAGCTGTGGCCTTCCTATAGGGGCACGGTGGTATCTATGGGCAGTCAGGCTGCTGACACCCTGCTGTGGAACTTGTGTGGAGCGCTGTGTCTGTATTGGTCACCCCACCGCGCATGCCCTGTGCAAAACTGGGTACACACACACTGACACAGTGCACTCACACAGCGCTTTTATTAAATAGGAAATTCTATTTATAAAAATTAATTTTTTTTTACCTCCTTAGTTCCATAACAGGTTTTAAAAATTCTAGCTGTCATGTGTATAAATAAGGTTTCTTCTTTAAATATACATCTCCACTGCGCTGCCTTAGGGTCAGTTTCCGCCAGAATTGATCCCTGAATGAATACCAGCGTTTCTTTAAATATTTAACTGTAAAAAAAGAGACAAATTGTTAAAATAAAATATTTTTAACAAATATTAAAGAATTTATATGAGACAGGCACTATCCATGCAGCTGGCGCAATTAATCCAAAACCATTTAGCTACAATGCATCCATGAGCCATCAGAATAAAAAATAATATGCCTATGACCCTATCTGCAGATCACAGTATTTATAGGGACGCTAAAAATAAAACAAACCAACTTTATTCTGGTATTTACTTAAAATGGGGGACACCATCAAGGGAAGATTTATTACCCAATATTACACACAAGAGCTATATATTGCATAACTACGCAACTGAAAACGAACTAATGTTGTCTGGTATATCTCATACGATCTACTGGCACTGGCTGTAGCTTGATACTGGTTTGACTCGTTTCTGCTACTCTAACCTCTTCAGGAACCCCGCCTCTACTCCTGCCACTAAAGATTATTATCAGTAGAACAGACAAAAAAAACATATAGCGAGCGCGCCACCTCTCACATGTGGCAGCACTCCAGGCACTGGTGCGGCCGTGAAGCGGCCGCCAAACCCCAAATGCTATAACAGAGTGGCTCTTCCCACCACCGTCCGGTGCATCCAATCAGCCGACCACTGCTCCGGAGGCAGGAGAGCCTCGCTGAGACACTCCCCCGTGCAGATGTCAGCTGCACCATATGAAGGCCAGTCTTGTACAGGTACAATACCTGTTTATTATATGTCAGGCGGTCAAAAACCAATGAATAAGGGCAATGCCAAACCAGATAGACAAAAGCATGGGAAGGAAATTAAAAATCGCATATCCTATATTCCATATGTCTATTGATGCACACATAATCTAAAAACCATCATCATAAGGGCATTGTATTCAGGGGCGACCTCAGAAAAAAGGTGTTAAAACACTGTTGTTGCACAGAGGCAGAAAATTGTAAACAACCTCTGTCACTCAAATATTTATTGCTTCTGTCACTCAAATATGATCACACTCCCCATTTAATCCTTTAACATATGAATATGGTTATTATATTTAATGCGAATCCGCAATTATGGATGAATGATACAAAAGCACTACAGCAGTATGCAAAACTACACTGCTACATCTACATGATAAACCGCAGGTCATCCATAGTCTGGATGATACCTAATACAGATCACTACTCCTCCACTAGGATATCACAGGAAACAGTTATACGAAATATGATCATTAAGGTCACCTGGGCATACTGTTCCAAGGTAAAAAGTCCATTGGGCCTCCTTTTGGAGTAAATGTTTGTCCATATCACCTCCTCTGGGTGATGCTCTGACCACTTCAATGCCTTGGAAACTCAGAGTAGCTGTACAGTCCGAATGGCACTCAGTCATATGGCGCGCAATGGGGGTAGCTGCCTCTTTACGTATATCCCCAAGGTGTTCCCCAATACGTCCCCTAAACTCCCTCCCATATACAGGTAGCAAGATACACCAGTCCCATGGTCTTACAATTATCAAATGTTCTAATGTGGTAAGACCGGCCTGTCAATGTACTTGTAAACGTGCTACCTTTTTTGATGGAACTGCAGGCAATGCACTTGCCACATCTGAATGTGCCCTTTAATGGGTTTTGTAGCCAATTGCCACCGGCCGCAGCCGGTTGAAAAAAGCTATACACCTGACGGTCTCTGATGTTGCGGCCTCAGTGATACGTGATGACCGGTCTCTCTCCAACCAGATGTCCAACATCCGGATCGGCACACTAAATACCCCAGAATTCTGACAGCACTCCCCTCACAGCCTCATGGGAATTATCAAAGTTGCCTATAATGCAAATTTGTTCAGATGCGTCCCTTACTCGCAGGTTTAGCAAAGATGCCCTATCCTGACTCAAGGCATGTTGATATGCCTGTTTAAGAACTATGTCAGGATATCCCTGAAATGTGAACCTCTGTCGTAAATTCACAGCCACCTTCTGGAAATCCCGTAGGGTTGAGCAATTACGTCTCAATCTCAAGTATTGACCCTTGAGGATACCACGTCTCAGCGGTGCAGGGTGACAACTCTTCAAACCCAAGACTATTAGTGGCTGTCTTTTTTCTGAATAATTTGGTGCCCAAAACGCCATCCTCTCTCCTGTAGATGGTCAGATCCAAAAATGTAATACTTGATGGGTGAGTTTCATACGTGAAAAAGAGACCCCAGTCATTCACATTGAGTTTGGCCACAAATGATGCAAAGGTGTTACTGTCCCCCTTCCACAGGATAAACACGTCATCAATGTATCTGATTCATATTACAATTGATGACGCTTCTTCCCTATATGCCTCTCCCATAACAATCTCACGTTCCCACCTGCCTAGATATATATTAGCAAAGGTGGGGGAACACGGGCTCCCCATGGCCACGCCTTTTATTTGCTGGTAGAACTTGTTGTTAAAGAGAAACGTATTGTGCTCCAAAATAAATGACATTAATTGGAGCACAAACGTATTGTGCATCTGGAGGTAGGTACCTCGCTCCAATAGAACATTCGCCACTGCCTCACATCCCTTGTCATGGGGAATAGAACTATACAGTGCCTCTACATCCAGGCTTGCTAATAAAATATAATCTTCCAACTGGATGCCCTCAATGCGTTTAATGACATCCATGGAATCCCTGGCGTATGAGGGCAAGGCAGTGGCGAATGGTCTGTGAATGTGATCCACATACGTGCTTATGGGGTGCGTCAGGCTGTTTATGCCTGACACAATGGTCTTCCCTTCAAAGGGTTGAGCTCTTATAATTTTTATGGAGGCCATGAAAACAGGGCATTTGGGCATTTTTGGGCAACTCGTGACGATGTGCTGCCATGGGGTTAGATGGGAGAACTGAATAGCATTGTCGGTCATTCAAGATCTTCATGCACATATCAGTGTATTGCTGACAGTCAAGAATCACAATATTTCCTCCCTTATCAGAAAGTTTTGTTGCGATTTAAAGATCTGATTCCAAAGACCTAAGTGCTGTCATCTCTGCCCTGGTCATATTACTCATGCCCGACCCCATGGCCTCTAGCTTCTTAAATTGGTCCGTCACCACTCTCAAAAAGGTGCCACATGGTGTATGATCATCCATAGGGGGAGTTTTTAAGGATGGGAGTTTCAATTTTGTGAATGGGCCTTCCTCCAGACCTCTATTCCCCTCCTCCCAAAGATCCGCAAGTACTTGGACGTCAGGCAATTCATCAATATCAATGCCCAATGCTTCACACTGTGCCTTATTGTGTGTGATGAAGAATTTCCTCCATTTTAACTTGCGTATGAATAAATGGAGGCCCTTAACCCAGTCAAAAAGGTTGAATGTATTTGTAGGAACAAACGATAAACCCTTTTTAAATATACTCATTTCATCATTTAAGGGATCTCTGGGACAGATTAGTAATCCACATTTCATCAGGAGGGGACCCTCTCTTATTCTGGGGTACTATTTTCTGTCTCTCAACAGGTAATCAGACATTGGTTGGCCTTTCCCCCAAAAATTACCCCTATTACGAGGGCCTCTTGCACGTCTGCCTCTATTATAGGCCCTACCTCTGGATGGAGCTGACTGATGGATCAGAAATTGTTGTGATTTGTTGGAACCACAATCCGACTCACCCTCTGAAGATGAGGGCTCAGTCTCAAGTTCAAGAGCTTTACTTTGTTTTTGACTATAGTGAAATATATGTCCCTCTTTAAAATCTGTGGAATCCCTCACATTTTGGAAAAGCTTACACTCCTCGATTTGAGCAGTAAATCTCTCTACTGTTTGTTGGAGTGTTTGCTCTTTCCTCTGAAACTCAGAATTGCTAGCAAATTGCTTTATGCCTTCAATCTGTTTGCTCAAAGTGGTTGTATTTTTTTCATACACTATATGCTCCTCCTCTATCAGTAGGGACATTAAGTGCAGAGAGGAATCAATCAACTCCTTTTCCCACTTTTTGAGGAACTCAGGAGAACGTATGTGGACTACAGGTGTCAATGGGATCCTGAGGGCACAAGGTACAATCCCGAGTTTAACATATGTTTCCAATGTCAGGATTTCCCACCATCCTCTAATATTGTCTTTGTATGTATTAGTTAGTTGTTTAAAGGAACCATTAATGTTCAGCGCTCGCGGTTCAATAGGTAAATGTGCTTCTGAGAACACTAGCCTGGCTTCATCTGCCCAGCCTGTTGTATTGACACCACCTGACAAAAATCCTGCCATTCCTGACCTTAAACTTAAGTAGATCAAACAGATTTCACCGTAATTATTAATGGATATTCACAATTACGTCTCCAATAATTCCAGATCACAGTATTTATAGGGACGCTAAAAATAAAATAAAAAAACAACTTTATTCTGTTCTTCACTTAAAATGGGGGACACCATCCAGGGATGATTTATTACCCAATATTACACACAAGAGCTATATATTGTGCAACTACGCAACTGAATGCATGTGTGTGAACATGACCACCTTTGCTCCAGTGTCTATTAGTGAGCGTAACCAATAGTAACTGTTCAACCCACACTATGAGTCAGTGATATGCAGCTCTGGTGTAATATCACTAATGAGGCTCAGTGGTGCAGAGGTATGGTATATCTCTTAGTATTAGGTCTCTTCTCAAGTAGGTCACTAATCCTCCACACCCCTACTGCCTTACTGAAAAAGCCTCACTAACAATAAGCATTAAAAACTAACTAATGTCTGGTATATCTCAGACTCCAGAAAATTATTTTACCATCCATTCCCAGACCTTACCAATGCGCAGCCGTCACGATCAGTGTGGGGTGAAACTTCACACTGAACTCAGGAGGAAAGCAGAACAGTAGCTGGGCCTGGAAACGACAAATTCTAACAGTCTATTCAGTAGGACTATCAGCTATGTATCCACCTGACTTCTCCACAACGCAACTGATGGTCCCAACCCCATTTATAAGGCAAGAAATCCCACTTATTAAACGTGACAGGGCACACCTATGAAGTGAAAACCATTTCAGGTGACTACCTCTTGAAGCTCATCAAGAGAATGCCAAGAGTGTGCAAAGCAGTAATCAAAGCAAAATGTGGCTACTTTGAAGAACCTAGAATATGACATATTTTCAGTTGTTTCACACTTTTTTGTTATGTATATAATTCCACATGTGTTAATTCATAGTTTTGATGCCATCAGTGTGAATCTACAATTTACATAGTCATGAAAATAAAGAAAACTCTTTGAATGAGAAGGTGTGTCCAAACTTTTGGTCTGTACTGTATGTCCATGTTTCTTATTTTATTATTGGTTTATGAGGTTTCATAGATACATACTTAATACGGTTGAAAAAAGACAAACGTCCAAGTTCAACCAAGAAACTAAGGTTAAATTACTGGGGTGTATACAGTTGCAAGAAAAAGTATGTGAACCCTTTGGAATTATATGGATTTCTGCACAAATTGGTCATAAAATGTAAGCTGATCTTCATCTAAGTCACAACAATAGACAATCACAGTCTGCTTAAATTAATAACACACAAAGAATTAAATGTTACCATGTTTTTATTGAACACACCATGTAAACATTCACAGTGCAGGTGGAAAAAGTATGTGACCCCCTAGACTAATGAGATGTCCAAGAGCTAATTGGAGCGAGGTGTCAGCCAACTGGAGTCCAATCAATGAGATGAGATTGGAGTTGTTGGTTACAGCTGCCCTGCCCTATAAAAAACACCCACCAGTTCTGGGTTTGCTTTTCACAAGAAGCATTGCCTGATGTGAATGATGCCTCGCACAAAAGAGCTCTCAGAAGACCTACGATTAAAAATTGTTGACTTGCATAAAGCTGGAAAGGGTTATAAAAGTATCTCCAAAAGCCTTGCTGTTCATCAGTCCATGGTAAGACAAATTGTTTATAAATGGAGAAAGTTCAGCACTGCTGCTACTCTCCCTAGGAGTGAAGATCACTGCAAGAGCACAGTGCAGACTGCTCAATGAGGTGAAGAAAAATCCTAGAGTGTCAGCAAAAAACTTACAAAAGTCTCTGGCATATGCTAACATCCCTGTTAGCGAATCTACGATACGTAAAACACTAAACAAGAATGGATTTCATGGGAGGATACCACAGAGGAAGCCACTGTCCAAAAAACATTGCTGCACGTTTGCAATTTGCACAAGAGCACCTGGATGTTCCACAGCAGTACTGGCAAATATTCTGTGGACAGATGAAACTAAAGTTGAGTTGTTTGGAAGAAACGCACAACACTATGTGTGGAGAAAAAGAGGCACAGCACACAAACATCAAAACCTCATCCCAACTGTGAAGTATGGTGGTGGGGGCATCATGGCTTGGGACTGCTTTGCTGCATCAGGGCCTCGATGGATTGTTATTATCAAAGGAAAAATTAATTCCCAAGTTTATCAAGACATTTAGCAGGAGAACCTAAGGCCATCTGTCCACCAACTGAAGCTCAACAGAAGATGGGTGTTGCAACAGGACAAAGACCCAAAGCATAGAAGTAAATCAACAACAGAATGGCTTAAACAGAAGAAAATACGCCTTCTGGACCAGTCAGAGTCCTGACCTCAACCCGATTGAGATGCTGTGGCATGACCTCAAGAAAGAGATTCACACCAGACATCCCAAGAATATTGCTGAACTGAAACCGTTCTGTAAAGAGGAATGGTCAGGATTCAGGAATTACTCCTGACCATTGTGCACGTCTGATCTGCAACTACAGAAAACGTTTGGTTGAAGTTATTGCTGCCAAAGGAGGTTCAACCAGTTATTAAATCCAAGGGTTCACTTACTTTTTCCACCTGCACTGTGAATGTTTACATGGTGTGTTCAATAAAAACATGGTAACATTTAATTCTTTGCATGTTATTAGTTTAAGCAAACTGTGATTGTCTATTGTTGTGACTTAGATAAAGATCAGATCACATTTTATGAACAATTTGTGCAGAAATCCATATCATTCCAAAGGGTTCACATACTTTTTCTTGCAACTGTATATATATATTCTATAATCCCATGCATGTTAAGTGGGGGATGTATCTAATGTAATGATGGACGGGGCCTTTTACTGGAGTACAGAATGATGATTGCATTTAATGTATATACGTGTATATACACATCTGCATATAACGCAATTGTTCTGACATTCATGTGAAATGTAATCAAATACACTGCTGTAATGTCAAATTACTTACCGTGATCAGGAGTTCTTCCTCACTGTCACGAAAATTGCTGCCAACCATGTTTGCCAACTTCGGGTAGTTTGAAAACAGTTGCTAAACTAGGCCACGTCTGTTTTGCACAATACACAAATATTACATTGCCAGTTTTCGCAATGAAAAATAATGAAAGTAGATCACAAATCCTCGAATTCGCGAATATATTACGAATATTCAACTAAATATTTGTGAAATATTGCGAATTCGAATATAGCCCCTGCTGCTTATCACTATTTGTGATGAAGTAATTCGTCAAGAAGCAGACTTTTTTGTAAAATTCAGTGAAGCAGCCAAATACATTTTTTTAATACTTTGCTCATCACTAATAACTACCACAGTTCTCATTTAGTTCTATTTTCGGTAGCACACACTTGATTACACAGGGAGATGTGCTGATGATTATCGTACATATTTTATCCTGATAAAATATGTAAATCAGCCAACAAACAAGTGATTGCTCATTTATCAGCTGATCAGGCCAGTTATTAGGAATGAGCACTCCTATGAACACTTGTTCCCAGTAATTGGCCTGAATATCCTATAGTGTAACAAGGGCTTAAAGAGGTTTCCTGTAAAAATGATTTTTTAAGAAGTTTCTGCAGCATGGCCCTTGAAACAGAAGATTCATACTTACCTGCTCCCCACCGCTCCGGTTCACCATGCTGCTCGCATTGTCTCCGTCTTCCAGTCCCTTCACTGTCTACATCTGGCTGGCTGTGGGAATAGGCACATGCGCCACTTTAACCAATAACTGGCTTCAGTAGTGATGTGGCCACAAGCAGCAATTCACTGCTGAAGCCAGTCATTGACTTGAGTGGTGTATGTGACCATGTCCACAGCCAGCCAGGTGTAAACAGCCCAGGGACCAGCAGGTGGAGACAGTGGTGCAGGTAGGTATTAATCTTATGTTTCAGGGGCCATGAAGCAAGAACCTGTTAAAAAATTATTTTTACAGGAAACCCCTTTAAGTTGTGATATTTCCTTCCATCCTGCCACCTATTCATAAATGAGCGCTGCAGAAGAGGCTGCTCACTTTTTTATTACTGCCTCCTGCCTCCCAGGATTAGATGCCCTGCAAAAAACAGTAAGTACTTTGCCTTACTAGTGGGATAAGCTCTAATTACTAAATTCTAAAAGGGACAACTGTCACCCTAATTTTGTACCATTATCTACAGAAATACATGGGTAGTGCTGCATATAAGGAGTCCAGATAACAATTTTTTTTTCCTACTGGCAGAGAAAAAAATATAAGGCAGAGCTGACTTTTTTATAAGGCAGAGCTGATCAGGGTCTACTAGGACCCTGCAGCTCTGCTCTGCCCCAAGACATCCCGGGGGTCATGTGAATTCCATATCCAAACTGCATAGCATTCATTGAGCGCTATGCACCTATCTGAGGAGTAGGCAGAATCAGTATTAAACTGCTCCTGTCTCCTTCTTGGGTCCCTTGCTGTCACTGAGAGCTGGAAACCTGACCTGCTCCTGCTAGGGTGCAGGAGCAGTAGCTGTAATCCAGCACTGTCCAGCTGTAATCCAGCAGTCTGTCCAGTAGTGGGGCTGCAAACCTTGGCTCTGCAGGCTGCGGATTGTGCACCCTTGTTAGCCTATAGATACGTTAGGCATATACTTCGATAGCATTTCTCAGTGTAGGAGGACACACAAATCCTGTGGCCTGTGTTGCCGCATCCTGGCGCAGGTGATTGCAATGACCTCACCGCGTCGGCTCTTGCGCAATGACGTAATGACACAAGACCTGGCGCAATAGGTCACTGTGAGGTCATCTCAAACTCTTGCGCCTATTACTGCTTCATAGGCTTGTGGCCTATAAGGTTGAGTGGCCAGGAATGTGGCCCTGAGTGTGCTCTCATTATGGGTATCTAGGTGGCGTCCTAGGCGGGCACCTACCCATCGTCCTGGTCCTGCCTTCTGCTGTTTTTTTGCTTTACCTTTCACATGAATTAGAACACTTCCTATATAGTTACAAAGTCGAAAAAGACACGGGCACATTAGCATGAAATGTGGATCCAGTGGAAGAGCCTAACCCATGTAAAAAAAAAAAAATCCAGACAAATCTAATTCAGTTATTGTCCTGCATAATGGCATCAGTAAACTCATTTTACTAATTAACCATCATAACATCCAGCAGTAGAAAATTAAATGATCTTATCACTCTTACTTACCGATAGTGAAGCCTTCTATCCTCTTAGTGTTGTCCACATACGAGTGCAGGAAAAATCCAAGAGAGCTTGCTTAGTTTTCTCCTCTGAATTGTGTTTAGACTTCTTTCCTATAGGATTTTCATGCTTCTGTATTTAAGGCAGGAGGCATCTTACGGAGTACAAATCCTACATGGTTATTCATTTATCTTTTATACAGGAACATTACAACTCCGACCGTCCCCTATATGGTTATCACTGAATGGTTGTATGGGCCAATTGCACATTATATGCCAAGACACCCATTTCATGGGCACCAGGAGCAGACTGGCCATAGGCCCTACAGGGACATTTCTAAGTGGGCCAGTGCCCAGGGGGCTGCCCAAGGCCTCCTCATGGCCGCCTGTCAGGTACATGGCAATCTAATTCTCTCAGCATTAATTAATGCTAAGAGCATCTGGTACTTTTGCACCTGGCTGGCAGAAGAAAGTATCCTCTTGCCTTCAACTGTATTGCCGTCCTCAGGACAGTGATAGAGTTGAATACTGTGGTGGGGGCGGAAGTATTTTGTGCTGCACGGTGTATTTGGATCTACTGTATGTTATGGCCCTGCCTTCTGTCAATTTGGACCTGCCTACAACACTTTTGGTTGTTCTTTTTCCAGGGCCATTTTAAACTCCCAGTCTGCCCCTGATGGGCACTAATGATTGGATAGATAGGTCTATTACCCATGTTAAGCAACCCATTGTATAGATTCCAGTGACTGCATTGATGGAGATCCTAAACATGCAGGGTTTACACTGTACAGACTGCATTGATGCATTGACTATACAAGCAAGGCTACTCACACTATGGACACAAGTGACCAGACTGATCGTCCAGCTATACATGTCAGCCTACCAACTGCACAGGGACCAGTGATTGGATTGATGCATTAGCTACACATATCAGGATAAGGCTACATTCACACGTCAGTATTTTTCTATAATCCGAATTTCGGTCCGTTTTTTGCGGATCCGTTGTTCCTGAAAATGTTTCCGTATGTCATCCGTTTTTTGCGGATCCGCAAAAAACGGAAACATGTATACATTTCAATAATCAAATAAAGTTGTTTGGATTTCTTTGAAAAAAAATTGAAAAAAAAAAAAAAAAAAAAAAAATTTGTTATGTGTTTCCAGGAACGGAATCTGCAAAAAACGGATGACATACGGAATGACATCCGAATGTCATCCGTTTTTTGCGGATCCATTGACTTTGTATTGTACCAGGATCCGATTTTTCAGGACAAGAATAGGACATGTTTTATATTTAAACGGACATGCGGAACGGAACAACGGAAACGGACAGCACACATTGTGCTGTCCGATTTTTTCCAGGACCCATTGAAAATGAATGGGTCCAGATCTGGTCCTGATCTGTTCCTGAAAAAACGGAACAGATCAGGAAAGAAAAAACGGACGTGTGAATGGACCCTTACTCTGATTGGCTACATGGACCAGCTGCACGTCAGGCTACTGACTGTATGGACACCATGACAGTGTTGATGGATTTGCTAATTGCTTAGATGGGTCAGCTACACATCACACTTCAAGGTGTCTGTTCTGGGTTTTATTAATTAGCTGGATGCACCAGATGCTGGGCAAACTGTAATTCCAGCAAGTGTCTATATTAGGATTTACAGTGAATTAAGGCAATTCATATTGTAAAATAATCTAAACAGAAGATTTAAAAAAAAATATAAAAAATATGAAAAATAAAAACTGCAGGGTGCCAGAATACAATTAGTATAACTATATGCAGTTAAAAAAATCCTTGGAGTCTATACAAATATGCATAGCAGAGATATTGCACTTCTAGGGGATGCTGTGAGAAAGATATTTATAAGCTAGGACAGCTGACGTACTGTTAGCCTGCATTGTACTGCAGTGTCTTATAGCACAGCTTGTTTGGCCTCAGGAAAAGCCATAGATAAAGAACATCTTCTGAAGGTTTGCTCCTGAGCTGTGTGACTGCAAAGAATCACATGTGAGCTAGGGAGCTCTGTTAAAGATAGGAGACATTTATATTTTAAAAGGCAATTTTATGGACTTAGCCACTCTGAAATAATTTATAAGCTCTGAGGTGACCTTGAATATCCTCAGTTCCAGCTGAGGCTGGTGGGAATGTACTATGCTTTTCTGAGTGTCATTGCAGCTAGTTAAAATCTGTGCTTTACTGGAAGGACATTGCCACGCTAGTAAAGTAAATCTCATCAAAGAACTGTGATGGATAAAAATGTCCGCCGTGTGACGGATTTCCAGTCCATAGATCAGCATTATATTATCTCTACGCTGTGCACAATCAATGTATTATTAGCTCTCCTACTATAAAAAAAAACCTGAAAGGTCATTTACTGCGCGTGAGTGCGCAGTATATTTAATGTCTTACTTAGATAGCCAGGGATATTTCTGAGAAGCAACTGAGAAGCATTACTTCTGTTTCTCTGTGTATTTTGTGATCACACACACGTATCTTTCTTTCTTTTTTTCTTTCTTTCTTTCTATCTGAGGACACACCTCTTAACCATTAAACTCAGGTGTTTCTTTCACTCCCATTGCCACAGGTGTATAAAATCCAGCCTGATTTCCTGCATGGTACTGTAATAGGATGTTACTAGTGTTGATCGAGCACCAAAGTGCTCGGTTGCTCAGGTGCTCTGGCCGAACATATCGGGATGCTCGAGTAAAATGGAAGTCAATGGGAGAACTCGAGCATTAAACCAGGCACCCCCTGCTCTGAAGAGGGGAGGGTGCCTGGTTCATAGGAAAAGGTCAGAAATTGATGGAAACACCACCTAAATGGTTCGGGAACAGCATGGGGAGGAAGTCAGGATGCGTTTGGGACTCCTAGGTCGCTGCTGGGAACGATGTAGTCCAAGTAGTACGCCACTTTAACAGACTGACAATAATGCGCACAAAACTGAAGTTAAAATCGATTTTAGAGGAAAAATTGTTAGGAAACATTCTTTTGTGTGCAGCGATTGTGCTGTTTGTCCCCTAAGCATATCAGCTTCAGCTCGGCCTGTTGCTGCTTCCTCACTACAGTACTACACTGCTTCCAGCTACTGACTGATGACTGACTGGTGCTGCACGTGGATAATTCAGAAGTGGAAGTGGAGGAGGAGGCAGATGAGATGAAGTGGGGGTTAGAGCCACTAACGTAGGTGGTGGCGGAAACCGTGATGGAATTAGGTAGCACTTGTGCCATCCCAGGGTACGACTCGCTCCTGGCCTCCACAACATTCACCCAGTGTGCCGTCAGGGAAATGTAGCATCCCTGGCAGAATGCACTTGTACATGTGGACTTTCCCAGTAACTGCGTTGGTCAGGGCATATGTGATGTTACGGGACACATGTTGGTGTAAGGCGTGCTCGGCACAACTTGAAAAATAGTGGCGGCTGGGCACTGTGTAACGCAGGACAGCCGCTGGAATCAGGCTGCGGAAAGCCTCGGTATCCACAAGCCTAAATGGCAACATTTCTAGGTCCAGTAAATTGGAAAGCTGCGCTTTAAGTGGCTATGGCCTGTGAGTATTTGCGGTTGCCTTCCAATGACATTTGGATGCTGCGCTAGGACACAGAAGTGGATGTGGTCGCTGATGGTGCTTGCGAAGGTCCGGATGCAGGGCGGGAGGCATCCGGGCCTGCCCTTTTGACAGGGGATTGTCCAGCACGTAACATAGGGGAAGAGGAGGCAGTGGTGTGACCCGCAGACACAGATTGTGGACCCAGGCGTTCGGCCCACTTATAACTGTGCTTGGATGGAATGCGGCTGATCATACTGGTGGTGGTGAGGTTGCTAGTGTTCACGCCCCGGCTCATTTTGGTACAGCACAGGTTGCAAACTACTTTTCTTTTGTCGTCCACACTTTCCTCAAAAAAGCGCCATACTGCGGAATACCTACCCCTTGGCAAGGGAGATTTCCGCAAGGAGGTGCTCCGTGGAACAGTTGCGGGCCTGTTTGGTGTGGCCCGCCTTCTCCCTTTTGCCACCCCACTGCCTCTTCCAGCTTGTTGCGGTGCAGAAGATATCCCCCCTGTACTGCTGTCCTCGCTCGGCTTTCCACCTTCCCAGGTTGGGTCAGTGACTTTATCGTCCACCACCTCCTCTTCCACTTCCTCACTCTGCTCATCCTCCTGACTTGTTGACCTAACCACTACCTCAGTGATTGACAACTGTGTCTCATCCTCTTCATAAACCTCTTGAGACAGTAATTTCCGTTGAGTTATTGGCAACTTTGTCTCATCATCATCATCCACCGTTCCCCACCGTCATCTTCTTGTGATTGTGGATGCTCAATAATTCAGAAATCAGGGCACAAGATCTGTCCCTCTTCAAGCGTGCTTGGCGAGAGGGCCAAATCAAGGAATGGTGGTGAAAAGAGCTCCTCGGAATATCCGAGTGTGGGATCACTTTTTTGCCCAGACTCTCCATGGTGGGAGGAAGGGGGATCAGGGTGAGAATTGGGCTGAGCAGACTCTTGGCTACTGAGAATGGACTTGGTGGAAGACAGGGTGGTGCTTAACCAACTGGAAGCATTATCTGCTGCAATCCAACCGACTACCTGGTTGCACTGGTCTGACTTCAAGAGTGGTGTCCTGCGCCGCCCTGCAAACTGGGACATGAAGCTAGGTATCGTGGATGATTGTTTTTCTTGTGCTCTGGCAGCAGGCACAGTTTCACCACGCCCAGGGCCACGGCCTCTGTGTGCGCCATCAGCATCATGGCCACTGCCACATCCCTTACTGTTTGCCTTCTTCATATTAAATTTTATATATGATTTAAAGTCTGTCACACGTACAGTAGTGTAGGATTTGGAAGTGTATGCGCAAACAAATTTAAAAAGGTATTTGGGATGTGGAAACGTCACACAGGAGATATCCCACAGGTAATGTCAATGCTGTCACCATCGGCTACCTCAAAATTACAGGGAATGTCACAGGTATTTGGGATGAGGAAACGTTTTACAGGAGAAGTACCACCGGTAATGTCACTGTCCGCGGCGTCTATGCAAAAAAGTACTCAGTATGTCACAGATACATTTTTGAAGCGCACACGTTACACTGCAGATGTGGCCCTGGTAATGTCACTGTAAGAAGCGGACACCGTCTATTGACAAAGTGTTTACACAGGAGATGTGGCACAGCTTATGTCACTGTCCGCAGTGGACACCATCTATGGAAAAAGTACACTGGATTTCAGATATTTTTGGGATGTGCAGACTTTACACTGGAGATGTGGCGCAGCTAATGTCACTGTCCACAGCAGACACCATCTCCGGAAAAAATAACTGGATGTCAGATATTTTTGGGATGCACACACTTTACAAGGGAGATGTGGTGCAGCTAATGTCGCTGTCTGCAGCGGCCTAACTATTGTACGCTATTTAGTGCAGGATATTGCTGCCACACACAACAGTCCTTAAAAGGACTTTTGGGTCTCTGAAAAGTTTTGATGGTAAAAATATTCTTAAATCACGCCTTACACTGTCTGTCCCTTCCTCAGCACAGCTCTCCATAACTAAGAATGATCCGAACACGCGTCATCAGGTGCTATATAGCACCCGATAACGCGTCTCGGCCAGCCAATCACTGTAATGCCAGCAGCCAACATGGCTATGGCATTACAGTGAGGGCAGTACTTACCTGAACGTTTATTGGCTGTGTAGCAGCTGAGAAACGTGCGGGGTGGAGACTCGAGCATTGCGCTAGAGCACATGCAGTATTCAGCCGAATACCGCCATGTGCCGAGCATCGAGATGCTCGAGCCGAACTGGTGTTCGGCCGAGCATGCTCGATCATCACTAGATGTTACCATTGAATGTCAGTTTGTGAAATTTCTTCCCTCCTATTTATTCCACAATAAACTGTGAGTAGTATTATTATAAAGTGGAAGCATTAAAAGTGAACTTGTCATCAGAGCACCAAAAAAGTAGTGACAGACGCGCTGATTTCAACTGGGTGTGTCACTCATGAGTTAAAAGTAAGTGTTTGTGGAGAACCAGCATCATAATCATTGCAGCCCAGGCCTTAATAGAGTCATTTATTTACAAGTGCCTGCTCTCCTTGCCCACCTGCTGATGATTGACAGTCTTCTTATTAGGCACCTTGCAGACGAGCGTGAGCAGATTAAGTCCGGATGCGTTGCGGATGCGTTCAGTGAAAACAGCGCGATTTTGCAAGCAAGTCCATTCAGTTTTGTTTGCGATCGCTTTCAGTTGTTCAGTTTTTATAACGCAGGTGCAATGCGATTTAAAGAGGATCTCTTAGCAACCATCCGTGAAAAGCACATTGCATCCGCACTTGCTTGCCGATGCGATGCGTTTTTTACGCATCCCCATTCACTTCTATGGGGCCAGCGTTGCATGACGGGGGTATTGGTTATATTTTGTTCGCCCCTACTACCACCACCTGTTCTCACCTGTTCAGCCCACAACATATACCAATATACACAACCATCCCTAAAAAGACTCAGACACCTGTTGGAATATATTGGCCACAGCAGCCGTTTATTAATATAAATACAACATAACATAAACCATGAAAATTCCCAACAATGACTCCTCCTAACGGGGGAGGTCCTTGGAGCCCCAAAACCCCCCAGCTGCTGACCCGGGGTGAGCCATTTTGCCTCCAGCCGTGACCCCCAGCTCGGAAGCACCACAGAATGGCCCCCCCCTCAACAGCTGGGCCACCATGGGAGTCCAGCCCCAACCGTGGGGGCCCTCCCAATGTCCTCCAGCTCCACCGTAACCAACTCCAAGGACCCCCCACCGCCACCGACGCACAGATTAGACTCCTCAACTCTGTGCGTTCCTCCACATCCTCAGGGCCACCTCAATACCCTCCTGTAGCGCCAGGCTCCACATATCCACCCCTACTGCATTCAGGTGCACCCCGTCCGCTCTCCAAAAGGAACCAACCCCGCTCTCCAAGTCCCTATGCCGGACCACCACAGCCCCATTCCGTGCCATAAACCGCCCAATCGCCCGATTAACTTTAACCCGAGCCTTATTTACCGCCTCCAACGACCTCGCTTCCCTCCAGACTCGCCTCGGCACTATGTCCGACCAGACAGTCACCAACCCTGGGAACAATGACCACAACCGCAACATGTCCCATTTGATATCCCTTACCAGCTCCCTGATAGGTCTCGCAGCCAAATCATTTCCACCCGCGTGGATCACCAACACATCAGGTGCCCTATCCATCCGTGCAAAACGATGCACCTCAGGCAGCACCCCTCTCCAAATCATGCCCCTGCGCCCTATCCATCTTACCACCACCGATGCCCTGTCGAAACCTAGTTGCTGACCGTCCGGCCGAACTGCTGCCCGAACGGCCCCCCAGAAAACATAGGAGTGACCCAAAATCCACACCAGGGCGGGTGCTGCACTTGAAACGAGAAAAATAATGCAAGAACAACTCTTTTTATTTTTTATTTTTTATATTTTTTTTTTTTTTTTTTTTATAAACGATTCAGACGAACATATGACCTAAAACGCGTAGATTCCCATCGTCCTATGCGTCTTATGACCTCATCCCCCAAACCCAGCCTTGCCGCTTCAGTGGCTGCACCAATCCTAAACGAATGACTGGAGTACCCCTCCCGATCCAGCCCCAACCCCTGCAAACATTTAGCAAACACTGCCGAAAATTGAAAACGGGACAAATAGGACCCATCCGCGTGAATTAACAGTGGACCTAGCCCCACCTCTACCCGTGAACCATACTCCCGAAGACAGCTGACGGACACATATCACAATCCGCCACCGCAAACAACACCACCCTACGACCCCGACCCTCCACATCGGTCTTTGATCTACGGATAACGAACTCCACCCTATCCGGAAACAAATCCACATCATCCCTCATCAACCCCCCCGGTCTATACACTGACGGACAAACTAGTTCACCCAAACGAAGCGCCCCAAAAAACGCCAGCGAAAAAGCCAATTTAAACAAACGGACCTCCCCCTCTGAATTACACACACCCCTCAACTGCCCCCCCAGCTCCAACAATAACGCAAACGATACCGGCCTCCTGGTATCCACCCCTGATCGCAGCCTACGCCATCCTTTTAACGCCTGCACCACCAGAAACGACTTAGTAAAATCAAACATCCGTCTCATTTTGAAACCGAAAGCCAGCCCGGCCATACAACCATTCATTTTACTAACTGACCATCCCTCTTCCTTACAATGCCCCAAAAACATCAACAACGCTACCTCCGCATCCTCCATCTTCGCACCCAGATCCACACACCAAGCCTCCCAATGATCCCAAGCTCTGACATACATGGCCCACGTACCGGGCGCCAACGACGCTTGAATGAGCCCATTCACGGTTCCTCCAGCAGGTCCCACAGGCAAGCCGGACAAGGTAGGCCCGTAGCTTCCGCGTCCGGAGCCAACTGACGAAAACGATCCCACTGTGAACGAGAGAGGGCGTCAGCAATACAGTTCTCCACCCCCGGGACATGCACCGCCACCACCCAGGCATTAAGCGACAGGCACTCCAACACCAACCGCTGAAGAAGCCGTACCACTAACGGCGAGGATGCCGACAAACCATTTATCGCCTGCACCACCCCCATGTTATCACAGTGGAAACGAATCTTCCTATTCCGAAAACGGTCCCCCCACAACAACACCGCCACCACAATTGGGAAGAGCTCCAATAACGCCAAATTCCTCACCCAACCGCGCTCAAACCACCCTACCGGCCACTGCCCAGCACACCATTGGCCACTACAAAATGCACCAAAACCGGAACCACCCGCCGCATCCGTAAACAGCTCAAAGTCAAACGAGTCCATCACCTCCCCCATAAATAACGAGCGACCGTTATACTTTTCCAGAAATGACACCCACACCTTTAAGTCCGCCCGCAATTCCTTCCCTAGCCGAATGTAGTGACGAGGCGAAACCACACCTGCTGTCGCCCCAGCCAGACGTCTACAAAAAACCCTACCCATAGGCATGACCCGGCAAGCAAAATTAAGTTTCCCTAACAGTGATTGAAGCTCCCGTAGCTGCAACTTCTTCTTCCTCTGGGCATACACCAAATTTTCCTTCAAATCCTCTAATTTATCTACTGGCAGTCTACACTCCATCTTTTCAGAATCAATCACAATCCCCAAGAAACTCAAAACCGTTACCGGACCCACCGTTTTTTCCGCCGCCAACGGAACCCCAAACCAAACAAAAAGCGAACGTAACGTTTCCAACAACAAGGAACACACCCGCGAACCCGGGGGGCCTATACACAAAAAATCATCCAGATAGTGAATCAGAGATGCACAACCTGATGAGTCTATCACAGCCCATTCCAGAAACGAACTGAACGTTTCGAAGTAGGCGCATGACAAAGAGCACCCCATGGGCAAGCATCGGTCCACAAAGAAACCCCCCTCCCAAAAACAGCCTAACAAATGGTGACAATCCGGATGCACCGGCAGTAACCTAAACGCCGCTTCAATATCAGTCTTAGCTAGGAGTGCCCCCGCCCCAAAGCGCTTCACCCACCCGACCGCTGCATCAAATGACGTATATACCACCGAACAAAGTGCGGGGTCAATACCATCATTGACCGAAGAACCCTTTGGAAAAGACAAGTGATGAATAAGCCGAAACTTATTCACCTCCTTCTTAGGGACCACTCCCAGCGGTGACACTCGCAAATCCGCAAAAGGCGGCTCCTGAAACGGGCCCGCCATACGACCCAACAACACTTCCTTATTTAGTTTATCTGTCACCACCTCCGGATGCTCCCTAGCTGAACGCAAATTCTTTTTTAACAACACTGCCCCCCCTGGTACAAACGGAATCCTAAACCCCTCCCCAAACCCCGCCTCAAGCAATACCGCCGCGGCCCTATCCGGATACCTAGCGAGAAAAGGCACCATCCTTTCCAGTCTGACCGGCGTCGCCCCCTTTGCTATTAGCATCCCCTTTCTGCTTCCCCCCCCTAAAGCATCTTGCCGCTCCATGGTTCCCCCCACAACCTGAGCATTCGTGTTTAAATTTACATTTAACCCCGAATCTACAGTTTCCTTCATTAAAGGCAAAGCACAAGCATCTTGCTTAGGCCGTCGCCATGCTGGAAGACCCCCCGCTCCCCCCATCCCCCCGAAAGGGCTGCCCAGATCTAACAGGTGCCGTCACCCTCAGCCATAAGGCAATATCTTTGTGATCCCACCTCATTTCTGGACGCACCGCTTTTCTCTGCCGGAATTGTTCATCGTAACGCAACCAGGCAACCCCCCCGTAAACCCTATACGCTTCGCCTATAGCATCGAGATAACAAAACAGCGCCGAACAATTCTCCGGCGCCCTTTCCCCAATCACACTCGCCAAAATTGCGAACGCCTGCAACCAATTAGCAAACGTCCGCGGAATCAACCTGAACCGTCGTTTTTCCTCCTCCTCTTTCTTACCCTCATCCTTCCTTGTCCTATCTAGATTAAACCTTTCCAGGGGGAGCAAAGAAAAAATCTCTACATATTCCCCCTTCCAAATCCGCTCCCGCACCTCCGCCTTCAAATGAGCCCCCAAAGGCCCCTCGAAGCAAACATACACCTCTCCCTTTGCCTTATCGTCCACCCGCACTGTCTCCTCCTCCGCCTCAGCCCCCGCCTGCGTCTGAACCGACACCCCCACTCCCGGTAATGCCCGCCGAGGCTCACCCCCCAACCCGAAACCTCCCGACGGACCCTGTACTCCCCACGCCTGTAAAGGGGATCCCCCTGCTCCCCCCTAACTGGCCATCAATCCCGCCAAACCCCCCAACAATTGCCCTAAACCCCTGCTGACATCCGCCTGCGGCCCACTACCCCCCCCAACCCCCATGCTCTGCACTACCTGAGCTAACGGTCCCCAAGTAATCTCACCTGGCTGCCTGGGTGCTGTGTCCCCATCAGCCGCGACTCCTGACTCCAGACGAACCATCCCTTGAGGAAGATCTCCGGATCCCGCCACCAATCCATCTTCATACTGTCCCCTGGAAACGCTGGGACCAGGGACGATGCGACTGTCTGCGACTGGATCCTGTGGGGCAGAGCTCTCCTCTTCACTCTGCCTCCTGGCAGAGCTGGGGCCATCAGCAAGGCAGCACTCTCTAGGGCAATCCGGATCCATCCTGCTGCATCTTCTCCCTTCTGCCTGTCCCCTGGCCAGCCTCAGACCAGGGACGCTAGGGTTAACTGAGGCACTGTGGGCGGAGCTACTGTGGGCGGAGCTACCCCTCACACACTGAACGGAGGGCCTGCTGCTCGTTTCTCCATCCCTTGCAGCAGCCCCGTATTGCAGCCTGTTCCTCCCGCGCCGGGCGGGCACCCCCCTGCCTGGAGTTAGGGGGGCCTCCGCCGCACCTGGTCCCGAACCCCCGCCGCTGCCGCGAGATGAAGGAGATGGCCGGGCCCGGCCACCTCTGGGGCTCCGCCTGCCAATTGGATTCCTTCCACGTCGGGGCCTTGAGGCAGCTGGCCGCGGAGGCGCCCGACGTGAAGGGTCCCGTGAAGGGCTCCGGACACGGCGCTGAGCCCGAGGGGGGGATGATGATGGACTAAAGCGCGCCGGCGGCCGTGCCCGCCGCGGCCGTGTTAAAGGTGGCTGAGGCAGGACAAGAGCCTCGGCCTCCCCCCTCAGCAACAACCGAACCTGCTCCTGGGCCCATGCAGATCCGTGGACCGCTGCTGCCGCCCGCAACTCCTGAATCGCCGCTTCCAACTGCTCCATCACTGCAACAGGTCTGGCCAGCTTTCTCAGGTAACCAAAATGGCTACCGTCCACTTTCCCCCTACTCTATTTAACCCCTATGCCCCTCCCCTCCTGCTCAAACCCACCAATACGACCCCCCCTGCATCCACCCCACCCCCTGCTACCCCAATCCTAATCTCCCTGGGGCTCCCTAACCAAACCCCCCGTCATGTGGGCCTACCCTTAGGGGCCCCCCTTTCTCCCCCCTTCCAGTCCGGCCATTTCCTTAAAATCGCAGAACATAAAACATGCTGCGATTTTCATGCAACACACAAGTGATGCGTGAAAACCAACGCTCATGTACACAGCCCTATTGAAATGAATGGGTCCTGATGCTATACGGGTGCAACGCGTTCGCATCACGCATTGCACCCGCGTGGAATACTTGCTCGTGTGCAAGGGGCCTTACTCTGTCAATCATCAGCACATGGGCGGGGAGAGCGGGAGCTTATGAATAACTTTGACTCTTCTCAGGTAGATTTGACTCTTTTCAAGGTCTATGCTACAATGATTATGATGCTGGTTCTTGGCAAACACTTACTTACAGCTCATGAATGACACATCGCTGAAATCAGTGTGTCTGTCAATACTTTATGCTGCTCTAAATGAGAGCAGTATAAAGTTGTTGACAAACCACAGCATCTCAGCCATCAAGTGTCAGACCATGTCAATTTACAGAGCAGAGTCAATGGTTGCTGAGGTGCATGGTACATAAAAGTCGCCTACACTCTGCTGACTCAATAACTACAGAGCTGTACACCTCCTCTGGTATTAACATCAACACAAAAACTGTGCACTATGAGCTTCATGACATGGGTTTCCATGGCTGAGCAGCTGCACGCAAGCCTTAGGTCACCAAGCACAATGCCAAGAGTAGGATGGAGTGGTGTAAAGCAGGCCACCTTTGGAGCAGTGGAAATGTGTTCCATGGAGCGATGAATCGCACTTCTTTATGTGCCAGTCTGATGGACGAGGCTGAGTTTGGCTGGCCTAGAGAACTTTACCTGCCTGACTGCATTGTGCCAACTGTAAAGATTGGTGGAGGACGGATAATGCTATGGATTTGTTTTTTTCTGGGGGTGGCCTAGACCTCTTAGTTCCAGTAAAGGGAAATGTTAATACTTCAGCATGCCAAGACACTTTGGACAATTGTATGCTTTCAACTTTGTCCAACAAAAAAAGGAACACAGAGGTATGGTCACAATCATTGTTTCAGAGGGTTGGCTGAACTATGATCGCAGTCTGCCATGTTTTGCTCCCATGTCAAACACCACTACTTATCTGTTGTCTTACCTTTTCTTTTACATATGACTGGCCAGCATGTGTCACCAAAGTCCTAACCACAAAAGAAGCCATAGCAGTGTGAGATGAGGAAACAGCTCTTTTTGTGTGAACATTGTATTTGTGTAAATGAAGTTAAATGATGCGAACTGACAATCTGCTGTTTGGGCACAAGGGGACGCTGTTTCCTAAGCACAGCTAACAGACTGCATTTCAATATTCATGTGTGCGAAACTCTCAGAGGTGGGGGGGGGGTCTCAATCCTGAAAAAGGAAGAAACACTATAGGCACGTGCTATTTGACCAGTTGTTGAAGAGGAATACTGTATCATGTAATAAGATTATAAGCTGTTATGCTGTAGTCAGCATCACGCACCCAAATAATTGTTCTTGATTCTAGGGTAATAATAGGTAAGGCGTGGCTGGTCTATTTGAGCCTGCCAGTAGGTAAATTCACCGGTTTTACCTGCAGCATCCACCGGAGGGCGTCGTGATGTACAGAACAAGGGTCTCGGCCCCCTGGCTGGGTGTATGTAAATTTATTTGTGTGTAACCAGCAGCTGTGGTCACGTACATTACCATGTTTAAGTAAAATACGGGTTTCTGCAAAACTGGTGTTGGAGTTGCTTTCTTCGTTTGTGACTTTCGCTGTATCCTGGGGAGCCCACTTTGGTACACGGTTTACAGCAGAATAATTTGAGGTTTTTGGCCCCCGTGGCGGAATCTGTCACATGGTACCTTAAAGGGTTTGTCTCATCTGGGACTCGCACCTATATCAAGAACTGAGCAGGCCAAAGGGGTGGCTGGAGGACTCTGGTTTGGCCACAACCAAGTGCTCTCTCCATAGAAGTAAATAGGAGCGCACCGCACATGATGGGCCACTGCTCCCGGTCACTTCTATGGGTCCAACGGAAATAGCCGATCCAGCGCTCGGCTATTTCCAGAGGCCCCATAGAAATGAATGGAGGGCGGCAGTGCATGCGCAGTGCACCCTTCACCACTTTCGGGACTCCGTTTAGGTATGGACTCATTGGGACGAGCACTGATTATAAAATGGGGGCATATCCTAGCAATATGCCAGCATTGTCTCTGATGAGACAACCCCTTTAACAACAATGTGCCATTTATATTTCTGGTGACTCCATATGTAGCAGGCATTGGGATCTGGCTGTGACTGCTACCTCTGTACCTCCTGCTATAGCTATACCTATGGAAGCCTACAAATACAAATCCATTCTATCCAATAATAAATATTCATGCCTAATTGGCCCAGTTAAAAAAAATAATCATGAGGAATTAATTACATGAAATGCTGCATTTGTGCTTTATCAACTTTTACAAAATCCTCTTCTCCTGGTGCAAGGGCTGTAGGTCTCATTGGACTTGAGATTCCTAGATATATTCTAATTGTTTTCCTAATTAAATATTGATGTTTACAAATCAGATTAATGCATTTATATATATATATATATATATATATATATAGCCAAATATTTATTTTATTATGAATTTTTGAAAGGTGGCTTAAATACTGATTTTAAAATAAAGACAGCAGCCTCACCTTGTGGTCATTACACGTATTGCACACATTAAGCAAACACTGACTTAGGCCTCATGCACACGACCGTTGTGTGCATCCGTGTCCGTTGTTCCGTTTTCCATGATTTTCTGCGGACCCATTGACTTTCAATTGGTCCGTTGAAAACTCGGAAAATGCACCGTTTGTCATCCGCGTCCGTGATCCGTGTTTCCTGTCCGTCAAAAAAATATGACCTGTCCTATTTTTTTGACGGACAACGGTTCGCGGACCCATTCAAGTCAATGGGTCAGTGAAAAAAAACGGATGCACACAAGATTGTCATCCGCGTCCGTGATCCGTGTCCGTTTTTTTTCCTATAATTTTCAAGGCAAACTTGACTTAGATTTTTTTTTTCACTTTTCTGGTCTGGTGATCCTCCAAAAATCAAGGAAGACACACAGAAGAAAAAACGGACACGGATCACGGAACAACGGAACCCCGTTTTACGGACCGTGAAAAAATACTGTCGTGTGCATGAGGCCTAAGGGATCATGCACATGAATGTATTTTCTTTCTGCGTCCGTTTCGGGGGTATTTTTGCGGACCGTATGCGGAACAATTCATTTCAATGGGTCCAGAAAAAAAAACGGAAGTTATTCTGCGTGCATTCAGTTTCTGTATGTCCATATTTCTGTTCTGCAAAAAAATTGAACATGTCCTATTATTGTCTGCATTACAGTCAAGGATAGTACTGTTCTATTAGGGTCCAGCTGTTCCGTTCTGCAAAATACAGAATGCACACAGATGTCATCCATATTTTTTGTGTATCAGTTTTTTTGCGGAGTTCACACTTCAGTTATTTGATCAGTTATTTCCATCAGTTATTGTGAGCCAAAACCAGTAGTTAAGCCTACACAGAGATCAGGTATAATGGAAAGACTTCCACTTATTCTGTGTTTTTGACCCGTACCTATTTTTGGCTCAAAATGACTGATGGAAATAACTGATCAAATAACTGAAGTGTGAACTTGGCCTAACCAGTTTGGAGCAACGTTAACTTTAGCCAGAATGCTCACCCTTAGGGCTCTTTCACATGAGCGAATCCCGTGCGGGTAATCCGCTGTGTGAAAGACCGCCAAGCCGCGCTCCGGACAGCAGAGACATGGAGCAGTAACATGATTGATAACGCTCCGTGCCTCTCTAATCTTTTTACTACAAAATCCTGGTGACAACTTTATCTCACTGTGATTTTGTAGTAAAGATTAGAGAGGCACGGAGCGTTATCAGTCATGTTACTGCTCCGTGTCTCTGCTGTCTAGAGCGCGGCTTGGCGGTCTTTCACACAGCGGATTACCCGCACGGCATCCGCTCGTGTGAAAGAACCCTTAGGCCTCTTTCACACGGGCGTCAGTTTTTTTGCCCGGATAAGAGCCGGGTGCGTTGCAGGAAAATGCGCGATTTTTTCTGCGCGAGTGCAAAACATTGTCATGCGTTGCACTCGCGTGAGAAAAATCGCGCATGTTTGGTACCCAAACCCGAACTTCTTCATAGAAGTTCGGGCTTGGGATTGATGTTCTGAAGATTGTATTATTTTCCCTTATAACATGGTTATAAGGGAAAATAATAGCATTCTGAATACAGAATGCATAGTAAAACAGCGCTGGAGGGGTTAAAATAAATAAATAAATAATTTAACTCACCTTAGTCCACTTGCTCGCGAAGCTGGCATCTCCTTGTGTCTCCGCTGCTGATGAACAGGACCTGGGGTGAGCTGCTCCATTAAATACAGGTTAAGGACCTTCGATGACGTCACTCCGGTCATCACATGGTACGTCACATGATCTTTTACCATGGTGATTCACCATGGTAAAAGACCATGTGATGACCGGAGTGACGTCATCGAAGGTCCTTAAGCTCTATTTAATGGAGCAGCTCACCCCAGGTCCTGTTCATCAACCATGTTATAAGGGAAAATAATAATGATCGGGTCTCCATCCCGATGGTCTCCTAGCAACCATGCGTGCAAATCGCACGGCATCCGTACTTGCTTGCGGATGCCATCCGATTTTCACACAACCCATTCACTTCTATGGGGCCTGCGTCACGTCAAAATCGGAAAATATAGAGCATGCTGCGATTTCAACTGAACGCACAAGTGATGCGTTAAAAACATCGCTCATGTGCACAGCCCCATAGAAATGAATGGGTCAGGATTTAGTGCGGGTGCCATACGTTCGCCGCACGGATCGCACCCGCACGGAAAACTCGCCCGTGTGAAAGGGGCCTTAGAGTTCATTCAGAAGTCAAGAACTTGTCTGTGCTGGAAAAAAAATGTTTTTGTTAAATGGACCACCCACAGATAGCATCCGTCTATGGTACATCTTTCTTGTTAAGGCTAGGGTTACACAACTACATATGTTGTGTTGCATGACATATTTTATAATGCTAGTCTATGGTGTTGTACTGTGACATGCTGCGACACGACAATAGCAAAAAAAACTTCCAAGATGGATTTTTGTGAGACTGTCGTGTCGCAGCATGTTGCATGTTGCAGTGCGAAACCACGGACTAGCATTATAAAACATGTCGTGTGATGACACAAGTTGCAATGTTGTTATACCCTATATGTCGCTAGAATGGGTAAGTCTTGCAGGAAAATCAGATCTAAATGGGGCATACTGCAATCTTGTCTGCATAGATCAATGGACATTTGAAGATGTAAATTGATGTAAACTATAATAGGTCAGTGTTCAATCTGGGTGCTATCTATTCTACACTCAGAAAGCATCTAGACTTGAACATCTCTCATTTGAAAGAGCCCTACAACTTTCCTAACAGAATTCTGAAGAATTTCTTCATGGAAAGCACAAACTGAGAAAGAATTCTGGGCCTTTTAGCTTATTATTTCCCCCACCTGGATGTGTAAAGGGGTTGTCTCATTTCAACAAATGGCATTTACACTATAGAGAAAGTTAATACAAGGCACTTAGGCCTCTTTCACACGAGCAAGTTTTCCACGCGGGTACAATGCGTGACGTGAACGCATTGCACCCGCACTGAATCCGGACCCATTCATTTCTATGGGGCTGTGCACATGAGCGTTGATTTTCACGCATCACTTGTGCGTTTGCGTGAAACTCGCAGCATGTTCTATATTCTGCATTTTTTCACGCAGGCCCCATAGAAGTGAATGGGGCTGCGTGAAAATCGCAAGCATCCGCAAGCAAGTACGGATGTGGTGCGATTTTCACGCATGGTTGCTAGGAGACGATCGGGATGGGGACCCGATCATTATTATTTTCCCTTATAACATGGTTATAAGGGAAAATAATAGCATTCTTAATACACAATGCATAGTACAATAGGGCTGGAGGGATTTAAAAAAAATAAAAAATAATATAACTCACCTTAATCCACTTGATTGCGCAGCCCGACTTCTCTTCTGTCTTCTTTGCTGTGCACAGGAAAAGGACCTTTTGATGACGTCACTGCGCTCATCACATGGTCCGTCACATGATCCATCACCATGGTAAAATATCATGTAATGGACCATGTGGTGAGCGCAGTGACATCATCAAAGGTCCTATTCCTCAAAGAAGAAGACAGAAGAGATGCCGGCTGCGCGATCAAGTGGATTAAGGTGAGTTAAATTATTATTATTTTTTTTTAAGTAGTTTTTGTAAAAGTATTATGCGAATCGACTTCGGATGTTTCATCCGAAGTCAATTCGCTCTTCCCTAGTTACGACCACTCTGCAATCCATCAGCGATGGCCGTTTTTGCACATGATAGGAAAATGCACTGGCCTATGCGCATTCCCACACTGCCAGCCACCAGAGAGGCTGGCACTTTTTCCTGTAGTGTGTAAGCCACCACTCATGGATTGCAGGGTTGTCATAGTCAAGGAAACAAGAAGTGTATAATGCGATGGAAAAATAAATCCAGCCAGCAGGAAGCAATATTGACAATCACAATACATTAGTAAGTGCCTTATATTAACTTTTTCTACATGATAAATGCCATTTGCTGAAGTGAGACAACGTCTCTCTTAAAGACTGATTAAAAAAATTTCTGGTGCATTTTACTTTAAAATGATGTCTTATCTGCTGTGGGACACTTTTATTAACCATTTGTTCGTAGAAATAAGAGCCATGAAAGACAAGTGAAAAGTGGATATGGCTGGCTCCGTGGACGTAATTTAGATGCATTTGAGGCATTTTTTTGTGGAAAAAAAGGTGCAAATGAGATAAAATTGCACACACAGACCTTGGTGCAGAAAAAGTATCACACGTTTATCCAGTGTGAAAGATAATAATAGTGCTGTCTGTAATAACAGATTTATCAAAGGAAGGAAATGTGATAATAAATCTGTCACAATATTCAGTGGTAATTGAAAGTTTGTAAAACCTTCAGAATTTTCTATGATATAATTCCTAAAAATAAAGATAACCAAATCAAACAAATAAGTCAAAAATATTATCCTTGGAAATTTATCTATTGAGGAAAATGATCCAATGTCACATGTCTGTGAGTGGTAAAAGTATGTGAACCTTTGCTTTCAGTGTCAAGGTGGAGCAGCAATAAATTTAACTAAATATTTCTGGAAATTGTTGATTATTCCGGTGCATCAGAGGAATTTTATCTAATTTCTCCATACCAAACAGCTTCAAGTCTCTTATGTTGTTGGGATTCCTCCCATGAACTTCTCATTTCAGGTTTTTTTTTTTTTTAGAGATGAGTGAATTTAAAAAAAACGTTTCATGGCTCCAGAGAGCCTTTATAGTGGTGTAGAACACTGTGCCTTGCAGTTGCACGCATAGGGAGCCTGCTGTGGTATAACAATACTATGACATGCAGAATCACTGCACACTTCACTTATTTGGGCAGTTACGTGGCCAAAACTGACCAAATAACTCAAGTGTGAACTCAGCCTTACAGGTCAATGTTAGCGTCAAGAAGAAGCGCACTCCTTTTACACTGTTGGCAGCTGATTCCACATAGATATCTACAGAACCTGCTCTATTAAACGCCTATACAAGTAGAGCCCCCCGACAGAGTGGAGAGGGGGTCAGCAGTAAGTTTGTGTTGACGTCACTGATTATATTTCCCTTCCGCTGATCCATCAGAACAATAACCCCCGAAAAACGGATCCTGTCTGTTGAACATCCGCCTTCACCCGGTCAGCATTTGGTCAGTAACCCATCAGTATTGCTAAAGTAAAAAAAAACAGGGGTGGATCAAGTGAATAGAATATTTGCATGTCTTCTGTGTTTTGTACCCACTCCTGCTTTTGGCAACCAAATCATAAGCCAATTCTGATGCAAAATAGGGACCATGTCATGCAGGCCTTACAGCTGTTACATAGACAGGATCATTTGTGCATCTAATTTTTCCTTCCTTCTGACAGATAAGAAGAAAGGTCAAATAAATGATGATTACAGCCAGGCCGAAAGGCAAGATAGTGGCCAAGTCATGAAGTGGCGACGGTGGGAACAGCAGGAGAAGTCCACAGAGTGGCCCTATGACATAGTGGTGAGGGGGGAGCAGCATGAGGAGACCACACAGTGGCCCAATGACAAAGTCTGAAGGTGGCAGCAGTATCATGAGGAGGCCACAGAGTGGAAAATGATGGCATGGAGGTGGCAGCAGCAGCAATAGGAGGTCACAAAGTGGCACAATGACAGAGTGGGGAGGTGGCGGCATCAGCGTCAGGGGACTACAGAGTGGAAAGGTGACATAGTATGGAGGTGGCAGCAGCATCAGGAGACCACAGAGTGGCAAGGTGACATAGTATGGAGGTGGCAGTAGCATCAGGAGACCACAGAGTGGCAAGGTTACATAGTGTGGACGTGGCAGCAGCATGAGGAGACCAGAGAGTGGCAAGGTGACATAGTGTGGACGTGGCAGCAGCATCAGAAGACCACAGAGTGGCAAGATGACATAGTGTGGAGGAGGCAGCAGCATCAGGAAACCAAAGAGTGGCAAGGTGACATAGTGTGGAGGTGGCAGCAGCATCAGGAGACCACAGAGTGGCAAAGTGACATAGTATGGAGGTGGCAGCAGCATAAAGACACTACAGAGTGGCAAGGTGACATAGTGTGGAGTTGGTAGCAGCATCAGGAGAATATAGAGTAGTAAGGTTACATAGTGTGGAGGTGGCAGCAGCATGAGGATACCAAAGAGTGGCAAGATGACAATGTGTGGAAGTGACAGCAGCATCAGAAGACCACAAAGTGGCAAGGTGACATATTGTGGAGGTGGCAACAGCATGAGGTGACCACAGAGTGGAAATGAGACATAGTGTGGAGGTGGCAGCAGCATGAGGTGACCATAGAGTGGCAAGGTGACATAGTGTGGAGGTAGCAGCAGCATCAGTAAACCACAGAGTGGCAAGGTGACATAGTGTGGAGGTGGCAGCAGCATAATGAGACCACAGAGTGGCAAGGTGACATAGTGTGGAGGTGGCATCAGGAGACCACAGAGTGGCAAGGTGAAATAGATTGGAGGTGGCATCAGGAGACCACAGAGTGGCAAGGTGACATAGTGTGAGGTGGCAGCAGCATCAGGAGACCACAGAGTGGAAAAGTGACATAGTGTGGAGGTGATAGCAACATCAGGAGACCACAGAGTGGCAAGGTAACATTGTGTGGAGGTTTCAGCAGCATCATGAGACCACAGAGTGGCAAGGTGACATAGTGTGGAGGTGGCAGCAGCATCAGGAGATCATAGAGTGGAAAGGTGACATAGTGTGGAGGTGGCAGCAGCATCAGGAGACCACATAGTGACCTGGTGGCAGAGTGTGAAGGTGGCGATAGCAGCATCTGGAGGAGGCCACAGTGTAGCTGGCCAGCTAAGACCTGTCTTAGGTTGCTAATATAGCTTATATGTTTATACAGCTACACCTGCCAATAGCCTTAATACATTTCCAATCTTTATGTTAAAGAGAAAAACGGAGTTATTTACAGTGACTTCATGTTTGGATGTCATGTAATAGTTATATTTTGTGTTCACAGAAGCAGAAAAGATAATATGCCTTTAAGACTTATTATATAAATGTAAGGTAAGCTCAATGACACAGCGAAAACAACAGGAAGCATATAGTTAAACTGTTGTTGCTGGGCAGGAGTCTTGACCAATCATAGCCAGCCTCACACACAGCAGGAGTTTTGACCAATCACAGCCAGCCTCACACACAGCCTGTGTAGGAAATTCCCCTAGCAGGAGCTGCTAGAATCATTACACCAGAGGAAAGAAGCTGAACAGATATTCACTCCTCTAAGAGCTGTGTTTTATGGAAGCAGAGAGGCCAAAATAGGTATTTAAAACAGTTATATAATGTTCCTACTGTTAATATAGTGATTAGAACTGTATTCTGAACTAGTTATATGTGTGTTTTCTTACAGTTCCACCAATTGCGAACTACAAAGTTCACAATCTAAATTCAAATTCCATATTGCAATCCAAATTGCATACAACCATACCAGATCATACTCAACCAATCTGCAAATAGTTACTGCTACCTGCATACTGAGAATTCAGGAAGTAGAACTATTAGTTAGACCTCAGAAATAACTCTCAGAGAGATCATAAAGTGCTTAAATAACTTAAAGTGAGAGCACAGATACTCAAGAGAGAAATATATTGACTATTTTATGTTGAAATTACAAGATTGAACAGTTGAACCACCATCTTATGCATACCACCATTTTGTGATACTTTATTCAACAAGTCTTTTGTACATGGACTATCTGCTGCAGAGGCAGCAGTGTTATATGAAGAATAGTGAAAGTTAATTAGGAAGTTATTTCAAACATTTTGTGTGCTCTTTAAACGTAGTGTTTCCATAGAACAGCGCTAGAGGAATTACAGAGTCACAGACAGTTTGGTTAGACTAAAAGTCAGAGATACAAAAATTCTTCAAATGCCACAGAGCAGGTGGCACAATGACAGTGTGGAGGTAGCAGCAGCATCAGGAGACTACAGAGTGGCAAGGTGACATAGTGTGGAGGTGGCAGCAGCATCAGGAGACCAGAGTGGCAAGGTGACATAGTGAAGAAGTGGCAAGGTGACTAGGCGGGTGAAGAAAGCTGCTCATAAGCGATGCTGCTGATGGAGCCACAGGAGCCATGGCAGTGAAACATGAGCATAGAGCCCCCCCCCCCCGATCAGACCTGCAAGAGGATGGCGCAGATAGGCAGTGGCCACTGACTACATAAAATGTCTCTATAGTAGTTCAGTTTGTCCTCCTTTTCAACTGGTGTAAAAAGACCCCCATTTTGGACCGGTAGTGAGGGTCCAACAAGGTGGAGATCCAGAAGTCATCCCTCTGCCGAATGGTGACAATTTGTCTGTCACTACGCAAGCAAGTGAGTATGCATCGGGCCATTTGTGCAAATGACTCAGAGGGACTCCATCTTCACTGCATACTGCCACAGTGTGTCTGGGTCCTCTGCCTCGTCTTCCTCATTGCCCTGTAGCTCCTCTGTCTGCTCCTGCTACTCCTCTCCTTTCACCTGTGTAGAAAAAACACCCATTTCACTACACATTGCTTGTGCTCCAATGTCCTACTCCTCTAGTTCAGCCCCCACAGGGCTCGTGTGGCTGTGAGATCTAGGCCCCACACCTCCAGTCCCCTGACCAGCCAGATTTACCAGCACCTCTTCCATGACATGAAGCAGTGGAATGACGTTGTTCATCCCATAGTCCTGGCAACTGACAACTAATGTGGCCTCCTCAAAGGGTCTGAGCAAACGGCAGGTGTCACGCTTGAGCTGTCACTGGCTGGCATCAAAGTTTCACAGGGGAGTACTCCTGTCCGCTTGGATCATCAAGAAATTGTTTATGGCCTTTCTCTGTTCGTATAGTCGGTCCAACATATGGATGGTGGAATTTCAACACCGTCTATGTTGGGGGATATTTTTTACCCCTTTTGGGGGCGCCACCATCCCTCGAATGAAAAAATAAATAAATATATATATACAGTACAGACCAAAAGTTTGGACACACCTTCTCATTCAAAGAGTTTTCTTTATTTTCATGACTATGAAAATTGTAGATTCACACTGAAGGCATCAAAACTATGAATTAACACATATGGAATTATATACATAACAAAAAAGTGTGAAACAAATGAAAATATGTCATATTCTAGGTTCTTCAAAGTAGCCACCTTTTGCTTTGATTACTGCTTTGCACACTTTTGGCATTCTCTTGATGAGCTTCAAGAGGTAGTCACCTGAAATGGTTTTCACTTCACAGGTGTGCCTTGTCAGGTTTAATAAGTGAGATTTCTTGCCTTATAAATGGGGTTGGGACCATCAGTTGCGTTGTGGAGAAGTCAGGTGGATACACAGCTGATAGTCCTACTGAATAGACTGTTAGAATTTGTATTATGATGAGAAAAACCAGCTAAGTAAAGAAAAACGAGTGGCCATCATTACTTTAAGAAATTAAGGTCAGTCAGTCCGAAAAATTGGGAAAACTTTGAAAGTGTCCCCAAGTGCAGTCACAAAAACCATCAAGCACTACAAAGAAACTGGCTCACATGCGGACCGCCCCAGGAAAGGAAGACCAAGAGTCACCTCTGCTGTGGAGTATAAGTTCATCCGAGTCACCAGCCTCAGAAATCGCAGGTTAACAGCAGCTCAGATTAGAGACCAGGTCAATGCCACACAGAGTTCTAGCAGCAGACACATCTCTAGAACAACTGTTAAGAGGAGACTGTGTGAATCAGGCCTTCATGGTAGAATATCTGCTATGAAACCACTGCTAAGGATAGGCAACAAGCAGAAGAGACTTGTTTAGGCTAAAGAACACAAGGAATGGACATTAGACCAGTGGAAATCTGTGCTTTGGTCTGATGAGTCCAAATTTGAGATCTTTGGTTCCAACCACCGTGTCTTTGTGCGATGCAGAAAAGGTGAACGAATGGACTCTACATGCTTGGTTCCCACCGTGAAGCATGGAGGAGGAGGTGTGATGGTATTGGGGGTGCTTTGCTGGTGACACTGTTGGGGATTTATTCAAAATTGAAGGCATACTGAACCAGCATGGCTACCACAGCATCTTGCAGCGGCATGCAACTCCATCCAGTTTGGGTTTAGTTGGACCATCATTTATTTTTCAACAGGACAATGACCCCAAACACACCTCCAGGCTGTGTAAGGGCTATTTGACCATGAAGGTGAGTGATGGGGTGCTGCGCCAGATGACCTGGCCTCCACAGTCACCGGACCTGAACCTAATTGAGATGGTTTGGGGTGAGCTGGACCGCAGAGTGAAGGCAAAAGGGCCAACAAGTGCTAAGCATCTCTGGGAACTCCTTCAAGACTGTTGGAAGACCATTTCAGGTGACTGCCTCTTGAAGCTCATCAAGAGAATGCCAAGAGTGTGCAAAGCAGTAATCAAAGCAAAAGGTGGCTACTTTGAAGAACCTAGAATATGACATATTTTCAGTTGTTTCACACTTTTTTGTTATGTATATAATTCCACATGTGTTAATTCATAGTTTTGATGCCTTCAGTGTGAATCTACAATTTTCATAGTCATGAAAATAAACTCTTTGAATGAGAAGGTGTGTCCAAACTTTTGGTCTGTACTGTGTATATATATATATATATATATATATATATATACAGTACAGACCAAAAGTTTGGACACACCTTCTCATTTAAAGAGTTTTCTTTATTTTCATGACTGAAAATTGTAGATTCACACTGAAGGCATCAAAACTATGAATTATTAACACATGTGGAATTATATACATAACAAAAAAGTGTGAAACAACTGAAAATATATAATATTCTAGGTTCTTCAAAGTAGCCACCTTTTGCTTTGATTACTGCTTTGCACACTCTTGGCATTCTCTTGATGAGCTTCAAGAGGTAGTCACCTGAAATGGTTTTCACTTCACAGGTGTGCCCTGTCAGGTTTAATAAGTGGGATTTTTTGCCTTATAAATGGGGTTGGGACCATCAGTTGCATTGTGGAGAAGTCAGGTGGATACACAGCTGATAGTCCTACTGAATAGACTGTTAGAATTTGTATTATGGCAAGAAAAAAGCAGCTAAGTAAAGAAAAACGAGTGGCCATCATTACTTTAAGATATGAAGGTCAGTCAGTCAGAAAAATTGGGAAAACTTTGAAAGTGTCCCCAAGTGCAGTCACAAAAACCATGAAGCGCTAAAAAAGAAACTGGCTCACATGCAGACTACCCCAGGAAAGGAAGACCAAGAGTCACCTCTGCTGCGGAGGATAAGTTCATCCGAGTCACCAGCCTCAGAAATCGCAGGTTAACAGCAGCTCAGATTAGAGACCAGGTCAATGCCACACAGAGTTCTAGCAGCAGACACATCTCTAGAACAACTGTTAAGAGGAGACTGTGTGAATCAGGCCTTCATGGTAGAATATCTGCTAGGAAACCACTGCTAAGGACAGGCAACAAGCAGAAGAGACTTGTTTGGGCTAAAGAACACAAGGACTGGACATTAGACCAGTGGAAATCTGTGCTTTGGTCTGATGAGTCCAAATTCGAGATCTTTGGTTCCAACCACCGTGTCTTTGTGCGACACAGAAAAGGTGGACGAATGGACTCTATATTTAATACGTTCTACATTAAATAGCCGGGGTAACGAACGCCACTTCCAGTTTGCGGAGTTAAAACAATAAACATCCCTAACCCTAAGATAACCCAAGGTGAGTCCCTCTGGACTATTAAACATGAACTAAACTGCGGGTCTAAAAATGTAATCTACCTCCTCTACTGTCCATGTGGTTTAAAGTACATTGGAAGAACCACCCAGACAGTCACAGAGAGGATGAATGAGCACCGCTCAAACATTAGACGTAGCATCCTCATCCATAGCGTCTTGCGACACTACACAGAGATACATAATAGCGATCCATCTAGTTTGAGAGTTTCACCACTAGAACAGACATCTACCTATCAGCAAAGAAATGCACTGGATATATAAACTTAACACCCTTTCTCCATATGGACTTAATGAGACCCTGGAATACTCAAACTACTAAAATCTCTTCCACTTGTCCATTTTCATTTCCTTCAGTAACACTTAAATTCCAGGTGTTTTATTTTTTTCTCAAATCCAAATTCCAGATAACCAATATGCTATGAAAGATCTCATCCAGTGCACCAAAACCACGCTTTCGAATGTTTATGTATACATGCTTATTTTTACACCCATATGCATTAGCATGTCGACTTTTAGACCCAAATATCTATATTATTACCAGAGAATTTTGATATATAACACACATTATATCTATTAATATACTTTGAGTCTTTTAGTACCTTTTGTGAATATTTTTATATGAATGGTCCAAACACTTTTTTATATGTTTTAATATATCTCTTTGATACATAATAACCACTCCTAACTTCCATTGTTCCCTATATATACCTTCTAATATTCATTTTTAGATGAATACACCATTTTATTATTGCGAATGATCAAATTTCTAGCCGTAGTGCACTGTATATCGTTGGGAGCAAAACGTGACTTCCGGTGCGCTCCATGGTGGAACGCAAACCTGAAGTGGCGTTCGTTACCCCGGCTTTTTAATGTAGAACGTATTAAATATAGAGATATTTCTAGTTGCAAGATACTGAACTGTTTTAATATAAGTAATGTACCCTACATAAATACATAAAGACAATCTGAACACTCTTGTCTTCTCCTAGCCCTGATATCCTGGTATCGAGTGGGGAGGACGTCACTTCCGGTGCGTTCCATGCTGGAGCGCAAACCGAAAGTGACGTTCCGGCATCCCTCACGGTGCCAGCTCCCAGTGACCTTACATGAATGAATTACCACTTCAGCAAATACTGCAAGTACGAGCCATCTGGCCCTGTATTATTTTAGCCCCAACAACTCGCATTTTCGAAGGGGCGTCACTTCCGGTGCGTTCCAGGTTGGAGCGCAAACTGGAAGTGACGCTCGGGACTCCGCTCTCTACCTTGAATAAACCAATCTTTTTGCCAAACCACAAGGCATGTGAATATTTTACTGCAACCCCAATTGTGTATCTTTTAACCATTAACTTTTATTCTGTGATCCTTATGGAATATTATCTCTATGTGGAGTGAGGGGGACGTCACTTCCGGTACATTCCACGTTGGAACATGTATGATGTCATATGCTCCTGATGAAGGGTTTTTACTTATACTCCGAAACGCTTTGAGCAAGATACCTTCACCCTTACCCTGTGGTTCAATAATACTGCTCCATCATGTTGGTGAAATGCTGCCTACTGCTAAGACATTCCATATAAGCTGGTGGTGCTGGTTGTTGTTGCGTGCTGACAAAGCTTTTCCACATTTCGGCCATGCTAACCCTGCCTTCTGAGGTACTGGTGGTGCCCCAGCTGCGTTGGCGACCTCTTCCTCCTCCTCTGCCTTCGCCTTGTGCTTCCACTGTGCCCCCGCTGTCAGGTGAGAATGCCACCAGCAGCGTATATCTACCAGTGTGCGCTTCTACTCGCGCATCTTACGATCACACTCCAGTGACGAAATTAAGGACGGTACGTTATCCTTGTAATGGGGATCCAGCAGCGTGGCCACCCAGTAATCAGCACAAGTTAGAATGTGGGCAACTTGGCGGTCGTTGTGAAGACACTGCAGCATGTAATCGCTCATGTGTGCCAGGCTGCCCAGAGGCAATGAAAAGCTGTCCTCTGTGGAAGGTGTATCATCTGTGTCCTCTGTATCCCCCCAGTCAAGCAGTGATGGCCATGAGCTGGTCTGGGTGCCACCCTGCTGTGAACAAGGTTCCTCCATCTCCTCCTCCTCATCCTCTACCTCGTCATCCTCTGGAACTGTGCCCTGGCTGGACAATTGTGTACCTGTCATTTGTGGGTGCAGGAACCCACCCTCGGAGCCACTTGTGAATGACTCAGAAAACCCTACAAAATGATCCTTCCTCCTCCTCCTCCTGTGCCACATAGAAGAGGGATAGTAATGCTGAGAATGGCGTTATCGGCACTGGCCATGTTGGTGGAGTACTCGAAACAGTGCAACAAGGAACACAGGTGTCGCATGGAGGCACAGTCATTGGTAGTGAAGTGGTGCTGTTCCGCAGAGCGACTCACCCGTGTGTGCTGCAGCTGAAACTCCCCTATCGCCTGCTGCTGCTAGCACAGTCTGGCCAGCATGTGCAAGGTGGAGTCCCACCTTGTGGGGACATTGCATATGAGGTGGTGAGTGGGAAGGCTGAAGGTACGCTGCAGCGCTGACAGGCGTGCAGGGTGAGAATGCTGAAAGCGCGCACAGACGGCCCGCACTTTATGCAGCAGCTCTGACATATCGGGGTAATTTTTGCACCACCAAATTCAGCACATGCACCAGGCAAGGGATGTGCGTCAAATCGGCTAGTCCCAGAGCTGCTATGATATTTCGCCCATTATTGCACACCACCAGGCTGGGCTTGAGGCTCAATTGCACCAACCAATCATCGGTCTGTTGTTCAAGGCCCGTCCACAGCTCCTGCGCGGTGTGGGCTTTGTCCCCCGAACAGATAAGTTTTAAAACTGCGTGCTGTCGTTTACTCCTGGCTGTGCTGAAGTTGGTGGTGAAGGTGTTATGCTGACCAGATGAGGAGCCGGTAGAGGATGAGGAAGCGGAGTAGGAGGAGGAAGCAACAGGAGGCAAACTGAAGCGCCCTGCAATCCTCGGTGGTGGAAGGACATGCGCCAAATTGCTATTCCCCTTGAGGCCCAGCCGTCACTGCATTTACCCAGTGTGCTTTTATGGAGATATAACGTCCCTGACCGTGCATACTGGTCCACGTATCCGTAGTCAGGTGCACCTTGCCATAGATGGCGTTGCACAGTGCACACCTGATTTTGTCCTTAACTTGGTTGTGCAGGGAGGGGATGGCTCACCTGGAAAAGTAGTGGTGGCTGGACACGACGTACTGTGGGACAGCCACCGCCATAAGGCCTTTAAAACTCTCTGTCTCCACCAGACGGAATGACAGCATTTCAAAAGCCAGTAATTTAGAAATGCTGGCATTCAGGGCCAGGGATCGTGGGTGGGTAGGGGGGGTACTTCCTCTTCTGCTCCAGTGTTTGGGAGATGGAGAGCTGAATGCTTCTGTGGGACATTGTGGAGATGCTTGGTGACCCAGGTGGTGGTGTTGCTGGCAGATCCTCTGTTTGCGGGGTGGCAGGTGGCACTGTCACTCCAGAGGTGGATGAAGAGGCCGAGAATGCAGTTGAAGAGAAAGCTGGAGGAACCAGAGAACTTTCTTGGTTTTTGAGGTGTCTACTCCACTGCAGCTTGTGCTTTGCACTTGGATGCCTAGTCATGCAGGTTGTGTCCAGGTAGAGAACGTTTATGCCTTGCTTCAGGCTCTGATTGCACAGCGTGCAAACCACTCATGTCTTGTCATCAGCACATTGTCTGAAGAACTGCTACGCCAGGGACCTCCTTGGAGCTGGCTTTGGTGTGCTCAGTCCCTTGCTGCTGTGGGCAGTAGCAGGCTTACTGTCTAGGGGACGGCCGCTCAACTTTTGCACCCTGCTTCCTCTTCTGCTGTGCTGGTGGCTGTGTGCGACCACCGCCTCTTCCTCCGAAATACACAGGTCACTCGCATGACCTTGATTCCATGTGGGGTCGAGGACCTTATTGTCCTCCACATCATCTTCCACCCAGTCTTCACCCCTGCCCTCCTTGTCGGTCTGCACACTTTCGAATGCCCCAGAAGTTGGCACCTGTGTTTCGTCATCATCTGAGACGTGCTGCGATGGTCCTCCCATGTACTCATCTTGAAACATAAGTGGTTGGGCATCAGTGCACTCAATCTCTTCCACTTCTGGGGCAGGGATAGGTGGCTGGCCCTATGAAACCCTACTAACAGAGTCATCAAAAAAGCAGAAGAGACTGCTGCATGACTTGGGGCTCAGACTGCTTGGCTGATTTGCAAGGGGGTGAGTTGAAAGACTGATGGACATCGGCTGCAGGTGCCAACTCTGATCTTTCAGCAGAAGACTGGGTGGGAGACAATGTGAAGGAACTGGAGGCACTTTCAGCAACCCAATCTACTATCGCCTGTACTTGTTCTGGCCTCACCATTCGTAGAGCTGCATTAGGCCCGACCAAATACCACTGCAGGATCTGTCACCTATTCTCACCTGAGGAAGGGGTTTCACTTGTGTGTGTAGCTGGCACAGCAGATCGACCACGTCCTCTCCCTGCAACAGGAGCCACGACCTGCAGCACCACGACCTGGGCCACGTCCCTTATTTGACGCTCTCCTCATATTTCTAAAATTTAGGATCTTGCCCTAAATGGGTGTTTTATTAATATCAGAATAGAACCACAGTATGTAAAGGGTGTATCTCACACGTACAGATCCAGACTAGGCTGCAATTAAAGATTTTTGCCCAAAATGGGTGTTTTATTAATAGCAGAATAGAACCACAGTATGTAAAGGGTGTATCTCACACGTACAGATCCAGACTAGGCCGCAATTAAAGATTTTTGCCCAAATTGGGCGTTTCATTAATAACAGAATAGAACCACAGTATCTAAAGTGTGTCTCTCACACGTACAGATGCAAACTAGGCCGCAATTAAAGATTTTTGCCCAAAATTGGTGTTTTATTAATAGCAGAATAGAACCACAGTATCTAAAGGGTGTAGCTCACAATTACATATGCAGCAAAGGTTGCAAAATTAATTTTTTTGTCCAAAATTGGTGTTTTTTCTAATAACAGAATATGACAGCAGTATATAACGCTTGAATTTCACACGTGCAGATGCAGCAAAGGGCTGTAAAATTGTGTATTTTGCACAAAAAGGTTGTTTTTTTAAAACCCAGAAAATTATAGCTGTATTTCTAGCTTAAATTGCACACTGACTAATGAGTGAGAGTCCCAAAATGAAGGTTATTGCCAAAAATTTGTGTTTTTTCAAAGCCAGAAAATTATTAAAATATTTCAAACGTGTTTTTAACAATCACAGATGCAGCAAGGGCTGCAAAATTAAGTTTTTTTTCCCAAAATGGGTGTTTTTTTAATAACAGTATATGACAGCAGTATCTAACGCTTAAATTTCACACATTCAGATGCAGCGAGGACTGTAAAATTGTGTATTTTGCCCAAAAAAGGGTGTTTTTAAAAACCCAGAAAATTATAGCTGTATTTCTAGCTTAAATTGTACACTGACTAATCCTGCAAAGGCACCAGATGTTGGATATTGCCAAAAAAGGGCGATTTAAAAAAAACAGATTATTATTGCAGTATTTCAAGCTTGGATTTGAATGTCACAAAAGCACAGATGCAGTGCTGGTGCACTGAGCTTGCATAAAATGGCCGCCGCTGCCCACCTAACTAACAGACGGATAAAAGTTATTTTTCTCTGTCACTGGGCTCAGGGCAGGGTAAAAAGATTGTGCACTGCACCCACACAACTAAATCTATGTAGATCGCTGAGTTCAATTGGAGTTCTGATAACAGATTCTGTCCTATTCTCTCCCCCTCACAGCAGCATCCTCTCCCTACACTAAGCACAGCAGAGTGACGTGCAGCGCTACGTGACTAGGGCTGATATAGAGGCTGGGTCATATGCTGCACTAGCTAATCACAGCCATGCCATTAGTAGGCATGGGTAATGGCTTCTAAGGTCACACAGTTAAACGCTTGTTGATTAGTTGCTGTGCAGCCTTTCAAAAAGCTCCAACAATTCGCCGAACACCGAACCCGAACCCAAACTTTTACTGAAATGTTCGGGTTCCCACAAATCGTAAAGTTCGGTACGAATTCGAACTTTACAGTTTGGGTTCGATCAACCCTACTCCTGATCCCATGGTATTTCTAGGTGAGCTTAAGTACGAGGTGGAGGTAATTTCTGACTCCCGGAAAGTTCAAGGTTCTGTGCAGTACTTATTCCATTGGAAGGGGTATAGTCCTGAGGATAGAACGTGGGTGACGGCGCGGGACGTTCATGCTCCTCGCCTAATTAGGAAGTACCATTTAAAATTTACATTTAAGCCTGCTCCCCATATTAAGGGTGCTGTGGCAAAAACGTAACAGTTCGGGTTCCAGCGTTGAGATCTCCAGCTTCTGCATGACTGTGCCGGGAGAGCCACACCGCTAATCCATGCCCCCTGGTGACACGACAGCGGCATTAGCAACATGATACAATGCTCTCTTTTTCCCCACAGTTGGCGTGTGCTGGAGGAGACTAGCAGTGGACTGATTTCTCAGCTGATCTATTCCTGTGTGCTAGTGTTCTGACTAATGGAGTGCCGAGTCCTGACCCATCAGGTTCTGTCCTGGGACTCTGTTCTCTATTTAAACCCCTTCCTGGGCTTATACCAGTTTCAGTGATAGTCATTGACTCCCTAGCTGTGCTCCTGGTTAAGGTTCTGTGTACATTGCTTCCATTATTTACCTCGGCTTGCCTTTGACCACTCTCTGTCTAGTGTTTTGGTACTGTGTTTATCTGGTTCTGACTGGCTTGGCTATTTGAGTAACCCCTGTCTTGCGTTTTGGCACTGTATTGCCCGCTCAGTTCTGACCCATTTCGATACGACTCTGTCTCTGTGTTGTTCTGTGTGTGTGTGTGTGTATGTCTTGCACTTTAGCAGAGTAGGGAATGTCAACCAGTTGCAGACCTGCTGTCTAGGGCTTGCACTGAAAGTAGGCAGGGAAAGGGGGTGGGGTTTCAGTTATGGATCACTGTCTGTCTTTTTCTGCCTACTGTGGTTACAAGGAAAATCAGAAAAAAATATAGTTTTCATCACACTTCAAATCAGACCCTAAAATTAGACCCCCAGTCTTCATCAGACCTCAGATCAAACCTCAGATCAGACCCCCAGATTAGACTTCAGATCAGGCCAAAAATAAATAAATTAAAGGGAGTCTTTCAGGTTATAGACTCAGATCAGGTTATAGACTCTTTGACCCTCATTACAATCGTACCTTTCTCTTCTGTGTCCCTCGTCCAGCTCATGAAAATAACACTTTTTAAACGTATGCAAATGAGCTTCTGAAGGTGCCCACGAACAGCGTTACTGGGCCATGTGCTCAGAAAAACACACCTTTTCAGCCCTCTGGCCCGCCCTTCTGTCCTATTATTACCTTCTCCTCTGCCTCCAGCCGGCGGACGTCACGAGCGGCAAGAGAAGAATTCAGGCTGGTAACTGGCGCGCACCTGCCTATTGCTCTTCCCACTATGGGAAGAGGAACAGCTTTTCATATTGCGCATGCGCCAGACAGTCTTTAGACTCACTTTAACTTAGCTCTAATGTCCAGATGTAGTGCGCGCACTATGACCTGACGGTGTGCTGTGTACATGCTGTACGCAGGCAAGACAGTGCAGCGTGGGTCCGGAGAAGACCAGGTCATGATGAGAACAGCCAGCGCTATACTCACCGTGCCCTACACCTCCTGCATACTAGTGAACACTTCCATAATGGAAGCGCTCACTAGTATTCGCTTTATAAGATGCACTGCCATCTGCGTCTTATAATGCAAAAATACGGTATTTATCTTTTTTATATTTATTTATTTTATATTAAGAAGTCAGTCATCAAGTCTAATCTGCTTAGACAGACTAGATAGATAGATACAGCAGATATTTTAAGAACCACTCATTTTCTCTTTCCACGGAAATGATTTGGAACAGTTATGTCCACCAGAGGGCGCTCTTACCTTAACAAACACATTCAACTACAATTTAGGTCTTGGATAACTATTGTTAGTGTAATTTAACATTGATGCTTTGACAGTACATATGTATCGTAAGATTCTATTATAGAAGACTTTATCAGCTCATCGCAGCCTTACATGGAGTAAAGTGTCTTGCCGTTTGTACATGCATTTAATTTTTTTTTTTTTATAAATAATAGCTTATGTGTTAACATGCTATAGTATTGTGAATTGATTCTAATCAGATTTATTCCGGATTTCCCAAAAATGTTACTTCCAAAAGAAGAGGGGATTTTGTCGATTAGATTCAGACGAACTGCATAAAATGGCGCCCACCATTTTATAACCTTTATTCTTTTCTTTTTTAAGACATAAAATCTTTCATCACATCAATAACATAATAGAACATATTCCATATTACTGCTATAAAAAATATTATGAAATATCACCCAAACACCCACCCACCACCCCAGGGGAGAGAGGGGGAGAGAGAGGGGGAGAGAGAGGAAGGAGAAAAAAGAAAAAAAAAGAGAGAAAAAAACCCTCCATCTAATATGGCCATTTGTTCCAAATCTTGTCAAGTCCCACTGGATTTTTAGTGTGGCACCCAGAAACCCGGTGGATTTTAATAAGATTTTCTACTACTGCCCGCCACTGTCCCACTGTGGGCGGGTCTTCTTTTATCCATTTCCTAAGTATAAGAAGTCTAGCCTGAAATAGTACTTTACCCAAAACCAGTCGTGCTTCCTTCTTTAATTTCAGATGTTCCATTGCTCCCAATATACATACGACTGGGTCTTCAATCACCTGGACCTCCAGGAATACCGCAACAGTCTCTGCAATCTCCTTCCAGTATCTAAAAAGTCTGGGACATCTCCAGAAACAGTGAATTAAATCTGCCTCCCTTTCCCCACATTTTGGGCAATTATCCGACATTCTGACCCCCATTCTCTTTAAGATCTTAGGAGAACGATGTAATCTATGTACTATAAAGAACTGTGATATTTTGTGTGAACCCCTATCTGACACCGTTGGATAATTTCTTAGGGCATCTTGCCATTTCTCATCAGAAAAAAAAGGTTGGAGTTCTTCTTCCCATTTTTTTTGGGCCAATATTATAATCCATTCTTTCTTTCCTTCCATCAATATCCTATATCTTTTTTTTGCTATACCACTTTTTTCTCCACTCTCAGTAAATTTATCTATTCGATCTGATTGTTCCTTTCTATATTTGTCCAAATTTACCCCCGTCCTTAAAGCGTTTCTAAACTGGAAATATTTATAAATATCCTTTTGAGGGATCCCAAACTCCCTAACCAGTGTATTAAAATCCTTCAGTTTATCATCTTCAATTACTTGAGCTAAGTATTTTATCCCCTTTTTTTCCCAATCAATGTAAATCGTAATCATTTGTACCTCTTTCAAATTTAAATATTTCCAAATAGGTGTATATTGAAGAAAACCTTTTATCCCAAATAATTTTTTAATCTGCCCCCAAATGTGATCCATTGTGTTCATAATACTATTTCCTATATTATTTTTGTCAAGTGTACCCGATTCCATCTAAGTGATTTAATTCCCCTCCCCAACCCATTTTATTTAATACGTGTCTTCCCACTAAACTATTCAAACTATCTCTTATCTGACTATATTGTGTTATCAATTAATACATAAACCAGTTAGGAACCGCCAACCCACCCTCTCTCACTGGGAGCTGGAGCACTTCCTTTTTTTACCCTGGGGATAGAGCCCTTCCATATGAATTCCCCCATTAGGTGGTCCAGTAACTTAAATATCTTCTGCGGGAGTCTTATTGGGGCATTTTGTAACACATGCAGTACCTTTGGTAGAAAGATCATTTTTATTAGATTTACCCGACCTTGAATAGAGAGTGGGAGTCTTTTCCAGATATGTATTTTAGTTCTAAGTTCTTTTATTGCAGGGAGTACGTTTAATTTTTCATAGTCATCTATATTACCGGAGAATTGTATACCCAAATATTTAAAACTCTCGTATTTCTCAAGTACTTGAACTCTTAAATCTCTCCCTAGCTGCCCCTCCCCCAATACCATCATGTGGGATTTCGCCCAATTAATATTTAATCCAGAAAAAGAGCCAAACTTGTCTATTTTATCTAATACTCTACTAAACTGATCCCCTGTGTTATGCATAAATAACAAAATATCATCGGCATACATTAATAGTTTTTCGTCTCCTCCCGAATATTGAAAACCCTTTATCTCCCTATCATTTCTTATTATGTTTGCGAGAGGCTCAATTGCTATAGCGAATAATAATGGGGAAAGAGGGCATCCCTGCCTGGTGCCCCGATAAAGGGCAAGAGGCAGGGACAAACTCCCATCCACCATCACTCTAGCCCTTGGGTTGGAATATATTAGCTGAATCCATTTTATAAATCCATCCCCTATACCAACCCTTTTTAAGACTGCCCATAAGTACTCCCACTCGATACAGTCGAAAGCCTTTTGGGCATCCAATGAAAGTATTGCTTTGTCACCTGGTTCTGTTCGATTGGCCTCAATATTCAAGTACAACCTTCTTATGTTTGAATATATTGTTCTACCTGGTATAAAACCAGTCTGATCTTCATGAATTACGCCTTTAATCACCTTGGAGAGCCTCCCTGCCAAGACCTTTGCCAGGATTTTAATATCTGCTTTCAGCAGAGATATTGGTCTATAGGAACCAGGGTCTAATAGTTCTTTACATTTTTTTGGGATCAATGTAATAATTGCCTCTTTCATGGAGTCTGGTAACTCCCTATCCTTTGCGCCTCCTTCAGTGTTGTTATTAATTCCGGTATTAAAACCCGGGCAAAGGTCTTATATATTTCAAAAGGAAGGCCGTCACACCCTGGTGTTTTTGCGGGTTTTACATTGCCCAAAACTTAGTAAATTTCAACAATTGATATTTCTCTATCCAAATATTCCTTTTGGGCCTGGGATATCTTTCTCCAGGCAACCTGGTCTAGATATGAATCCAGATCTGGTCTTAAATATCGGACCCTAGTTGCATATAGTTCCTGGAAATACTCCTTAAAAACCTTTTTAACGCCTTCCGGGGAAGTAATTATTCTGTCGTTGTTATCTCTAATCGCCCCCATCCAAGATTTACCTCTTTGGTTTTTTACAATTCCTGCCAAAATTTTTCCTACTTTTTCTCCCTCTGATGCCAATCTAAACCCTTGGAAGAACAGTTCTTTCTTACTTTTCTCGAGTTGGTATATTTTTATTTTTTCCTGTTCTTCCTCCCATTCCTTTCTTTTTTGTTCAGTGGGGTTAATCATATATGCCCTTCTTACTTCTTGTACTTTATTTTCCATTAGATTAAAACTTTCCTTATTATACTTTTTCCAATAATTTACCTTTTTGAACAGAAGTCCTCTCAGGACTGCCTTTGCTGTGTCCCAAACTATTAGTCTACTGGAAGAATTGTTGTTCTCCTGGAAAAAAAGAATTATTTCCTCCATTATGCTGTCTGTATCTGGAATAAATGACAACCAATGGGCGTTGAACTTAAACAAGGGAAAATTGTTCTTTCTACTCAGCTCTAGTTCCATTACCACTGCACTGTGATTGGAAAGAACCATAGGTACGTATTTTATCTTGATCCTATTTTGAAGCATTACATTTTTATTCCCCAACACCATATCTATTCTTGACCAGGATTGATGGGTTTTAGAATAGCAGGAATACATAGATTCCTCCGGGTTCTGCTGGCGCCACACATCTATCCAGTTAAATTCCGAGGCCAATTTAAACAAATCCACATTCTGTATTCTTCCCCCTCTGCTAGAGAGCCTGTCCCTTAGTGGGTCCATTACCGCGTTGTAATCTCCTATCGCTACCATTATACATTCTTGTCTGTTCACCATAAATCTGTGTAGTTCATACAAAACATCTGGCTTGTATGGTGGTGGAATATATATATTTGCAATTACTATTTTAACCCCTTCTATATTGCACTGCAGAAAGAGGTACCTGCCACAGCTGTCCGCCTCGTATGAAACACACTCAAATCTAATCCCGCGATGTACCAAGATTGAGACCCCTCTAGAAAAGGTGGTATGTACCGAATGGTACCCAAAGACTATCCATCTTTTCTCTAACCACCTTAACGATTCTTTATCCAAATGTGTTTCTTGGAGGCACACGACAGCCGGCAAGAACCTCTTCATCCACTCAAGGATAGCATATCTCTTTACTCTATCTCTTAAACCTCTCACATTCAATGAAAGAATCCTAACCATCTAGCAGAGAGGGAAGAAAAAAAAACCAAAACCCCCCCCACAAAAACCCTTTTTAGCCGTCCTCTCTCTCCCTCCCCTCCTACCCACCTCCCACCTCCCCCCCTTAGATAGCCCCCCTGACCACACTTCAGCGGTTGGGGCGACTCCGTTACTTTGCATATTGCTCCTTATTCCCCCCCCCCCCCACACCTTGCCCTCAAAGACACAACCCATCCGCCCATTCCTTAGCCTCCGATGGTGTCTGAAAAAATTCCAGCTTTCCTTTGTGTTCGACCCTTAATTTTGCTGGAAAAAGTAAACTATACTTCAAGCCCGCCTCCCTTAATCTCTTTTTGACACTTATATACTCTTTCCTACGAGAATTTGTATCGGCTGAGTAATCCGGGAAGAGTCTTATCTTTTCACTGTGTATCTGATATTTTTCTGAAGTACGAGCATCCGACAATATTCTATCCCGGTCCTTAGCCAGTAGGAATTTAATCAGCATGTGTCTAGGATATCCCCCTGGTGGCCCTTTTTTTGTGGGGATGTGGGGACCCTATGTGCTCTCTCAATGGCGAACAAAGGGGAAAGGGTGCCCTCTCTAGAGTTGTCCCTTATCCATCTCTCCATGAAATCAATACAATTATCCCCTTCTGCCTGCTCTGGGATGCCAACACATCTTATGTTCGTTCGCCTTGCTCTATCTTCTTGATTTATCAATTTTTGTTCCATCTTAATATTCATCTGTTTTAGGGATACGACCTGTTTCTCTAAGTCATAAACCGAAACATCCAGGGCGGGGATCCTTTTTTCCATCTCATGCAATCTCTGCCTTATTTTCTCCATCTCATCCCTTATTACACTGACATCCGTTTGCACTGCCCCGATCTGTATGACCATATTCCCCATAAATTTTTCTATCCTCGAGACAGTGCAAAATATGTCCTTCATCATTTTTGTATCTATTTCTGTATCGACCCCCATTGCTCCCTGATCCCCTACCGCACCCGGGGATCCATTTTCTTGTATCGCAACTTGGGACTCTACCACTGTATTTTTTTGCTTCTGTAGGGGGCTAGAACCTGGAGAACTTGGGGCCAAGAATTTACTTAATCCCTGTTGTTTCGACCCAACCTCTAATCCTGTCCCTGACCTCCTACTATTCGCACCTGTAGGGGCACGTTGTTCGTCTTTTTTCTTTGGGGGCATCCTTCCTCCCACTACTCTCCCCCCCCCTTCAATAACAGATCTCTACCCCCCTCAACCATTACTCATAAATACAAATAAATACAAATATGGGGTCAAAACCTAGACACACAATAAATAAAATCAGTGACAGGCAGATTCAACAACCCCAAATATCCTTGCAAAAAATGTGACCCCTACAGAAGTAATTGCATCAATACCTAGGGAATACACAAAGAGGGAAAAGGGGGACGGAAGGAGAGAAGAGAAAGAAAGGAGAAAAAAAAACGAAAAAAACAAACAAACAAAAAAAACACAAGCTTTCCAAGTAACAAGCTGTAACAATTATCAAAAAAACTGATATTTTAGACATTAGATCCCATGCAGCAGTATCCAGGCGTCCAGTTAACATTAGCGTTCGTCCAGGTTAATTAAGAAAAGTTCTGTAATGTCATACAAGATTAATCTTATTAGTATCTGTGTGGAAAATAAAAAAACAATCCACTCCAGTTGTTATTCTTATATTATAGTTCTTGCAAACCGCGGATATTGAAGCGGGATCTTGTCTGGAACCGTTCTCTTGATATTAGTCGGGCAGGGGAGGTAAGGAAAAAAAAAGAAAAAAGCAAAAGGCACAGTTCCACAACACTGCAATAGCGCAACAGGTGCGGGAGAGGGTTATCATGCAGAAAGTTAGTACTTAGTTATTCCGCAGCGTAGGAGGTAGTTAGGGGAATTAGCCCCCAAAGGGCAATCCAGGGAACTTATAGCCGGAAACAATATCGTAGTATAAAGGCGGTTATGCTGAATCAAAGTCGTTTTAAATGAGATATAATATCACCGGCCACAAATCTTCACTCCTTATCACTGATTCCTGCTTTCCTTCCTCTCTGATTGTTTCGCTTTCCACAAGGGTTACCCCGTTATAAATAAATCTGATAGTTCAGGGCATCCCATCACCTCCAATCTCAGCTCTTCAAACCCTCTCCTACACACCATGTGCAATGATAGCCCAGCAGTAGCAGAACCCCAAGCCAAGCTCACACCAGCAGTGGACTCATAGGGACGTAATTTAACAGCCCGGAAATCTCCAAAGAGACCGGACTCCAAACTTATTTTTAAACTCCTAAGGATATCGTGCCAGAAGACGATATAAACACTAGACCGTGTCACGCTGCACAATATCGGCGCTCCAGCTCTCCTCTAGTCGAGGGCTCTCACCACCCCAACATCGATGTCCTCCTCCTTCTCGACTAGCAGCGGTCTCCCATTACAGGCAGGCGTGTCCTCCATCAGAGTTCGCCGTTCACAGCACGGCAGGCGGGCAGAAGCTAGACCGGACACCGCACGGCAGGCGGGCAGGAGCTACCGACACCACAGCAGGCGAGCGGGCCTAGAGGGCAGACGGGAGACGAGGGGGGGCGGAGCCTAGCGTCCTACGTCAGACGCTCAGACGCTCCCATGCTCCCATGCCCAGTTCTGTGTGTGTGTGTGTATGTCTTGCACTTTAGCAGAGTACGGAATGTCAACCAGTTGCAGACCTGCTGTCTAGGGCTTGCACTGCAAGTAGGCAGGGAAAGGGGGTGGGGTTTCAGTTATGGATCACTGTCTGTCTTTTCCTGCCTACTGTGGTCACGAGGAAAATCTGAAAAAAATATAGTTTTCATCACACTTCAAATCAGACCCTAAAATTAGACCCCCAGTCTTCTTTTAAATGTATGCAAATGAGCTTCTGAAGGTGCCCACGAACAGCGTTACTGGGCCATGTGCTCAGAAAAACACACCTTTTCAGCCCTCTGGCCCGCCCTTCTGTCCTATTATTACCTTCTCCTCTGCCTCCAGCCGGCGGACGTCACGAGCGGCAAGAGAAGAATTCAGGCTTGTAACTGGCCCGCACCTGCCCATTGCTCTGCCCACTATGGGCAGAGGAACAGCTTTTCATATTGCACATGCGCCGGACAGTCTTTAGACTCCCTTTAACTTAGCTCTAATGTCCAGATGTAGTGCGCGCACTATGACCTGACGCTGTGCTATGTACATGCTGTACGCAGGCAAGACAATGCAGCGCGGGTCCGGAGAAGACCAGGTCATGATGAGAACAGCCAGCGCTATACTCACCATGTCCTACACCTCCTGCATACTAGTGAACACTTCCATAATGGAAGAGCTCACTAGTATTCGCTTTATAAGATGCACTGCCATCTGCGTCTTATAATGCAAAAATACGGTATAATGCAAAAATTTATCTTTTTTATATTTATTTATTTTATACTAAGAAGTCAGTCATCAAGTCTAATCTGCTTAGACAGACTAGATAGATAGATACAGCAGATATTTTAAGAACCACTCATTTTCTCTTTCCACGGAAATGATTTGGAACAGTTATGTCCACCAGAGGGCGCTCTTACCTTAACAAACACATTCAACTACAATTTAGGTCTTGGATTACTAGTGTTAGTGTAATTTAACATTGATGCTTTGACAGTACATATGTATCGTAAGATTCTATTATAGAAGACTTTATCAGCTCATCGCAGCCTTACATCGAGTAAAGTGTCTTGCCGTTTGTACATGCATTTAATTTTTTTTTTTTATAAATAGCTTATGTGTTAACATGCTATAGTATTGTGAATTGAATCTAATCAGATTTATTCCGGATTTCCCAAAAATGTTACTTCCAAAAGAAGAGGGGATTTTGTCGATTAGATTCAGACGAACTGCATAAAATGGCGCCCACCATTTTAAGTATAAAATTTAGTACACTAGTGAGGAAAACAGGGCAGGAAACATGAAGATGGAGGATCACATGTCCCTGGATGGCGCCCTAGCCGGTGAGCTTGCCTATAATGCCCTGCAGTCAGGCATTATGTGGCCTAACAGCCATTCAGGAAGGACAATATTGACTTGTCGATAGGCACTATGCAAGGTCCCAAGCAGAGACCCCATGGTGGCATAATATTCCACAATTCTAACCCATTCTTAAACAATACTATAAGATAAATGGAAAACAAATTAATATCGATTAAAAGGCCATGATCTTAAGGGTTATGTGACAAACCCTACTCTCGGGTCACATCATGGGGGTGAATTATACTAGTGAGCTAGTTACCACATAAATTCCCACCCACCTATTCTAGATGACAGAATTATGCTAACTTACTTCCCTAGATTCTAACACCCCAATATTTTCTACCTACAAAATACAACAGAGCTTCTGTAGTTAAATTTTTTTTAAATTTAAGTAATTTAAATGAATATATATGACATGGCATGATTAAAAAGAGATGAAAAACCCACAAGAAATAAAAGGTGCGGTTCCCCTGAGGTATGGCAATACATTTGTACAATATACATATAATTGCCTATATCGAAGTGGCTGTTAGTATTAGAGATGAAGCTATCAGCAAAAATTTCTACACCAAAGGAAAATACCTAATGCCAAAGATTAGACGCAAGTGCGAGGACATACAGACATCCTCCCAAACTTATGTACAGAGATGACCCCTATACAAATAAATGGTCAATAAATTCATAAACAAGTAAATAGTAATAATAGCATACCCATCAGAATATAATGTCCTCAGGAGAACCACACACCCCAACGCACGTTTCGGCAGAGCCTTCTTCTGGTGGAGCGGTTCTCCTGGGAAATGTGTGAATATTTAAATGTTAAGCTCACCAATCAATGAACGCAGGAGAGTGAAAATTTGCATACTTCCACCATCACCATGGGCCACTGGCGTCCAGCCGGAAGTGTGCCGTGATCATGTGATGGCCGGTCACGTGATCGTCAACTAGGACACCAGTTTGCATCGGGAGTTGAAAGTCTGCGCATGTCAAGCACATTACCATTATCGGTCGGCACTACAGAGGTAGCTGGGTGGTGCACGTATCCTAGGGCAGTGCAATGAACTAAGTCCCTTATAGAGACCCTCGGGATATTAATATGTTTCAACTTCAATGGTCAGTATAGACCTAGAATCCCTTTAGGGGTCTCTAACTAATGTTAAAATTAATATTTTTATTGATATGTATTAAAAGAAGATTATACTTCACACACACAAGAAAAAGGGGAGTATATAAAATTATCAGTGTCTGATGGCAAGTGAGCTGGATCCTCTTATGGTGACTGCCACGGTCACTAATTAAATATGTCGGTTTACGGACAACAAAGTGGTGGGTGTGTTATTGGGAGTCGTGTTTATGTTTAACATATATGTCACACGTATATCCAGGTAGGCAGTACGGGTCTCATCCACCCGTCTGTCACAACCATTAAGAGATACTCAATTGATATTTTGCAGCGATCTCCAGACAGGGTACGCCACTTGCTACAAGCGTGCACTCCTGTCAGGGCCCACAGTCTCTATTCCCTGTCAGGGATAGATGTGCTGCAACAATGTTGCCGCGTCTCGCCACTATCTGCACTTGAATTGGTCCTCAGCTAACCTTCGCTGAGGGCCTGCCTCTATTACTATTGATAGAGGTCTAGCAGTGGCCTATTCCCTCATAGGCGCTATACCACCTGTCCCGACATGTTTCGCCACAACAAGTGGCTTCCCTATATCCCCTGACGAAGCCACTTGTTGTGGCGAAACATGTCGGGAGGGGTGGTATAGCGCGTTTTAGGTTTTAGACAGTTGTATGGCAGTGAGGATCGGATTAAGTTAGGACGAGGGACAGCTAGTGTGTAAGGAGTGTCTAAGACTGAGGGAATAGGCCACTGCTAGACCTCTATCAATAGTAATAGAGGCAGGCCCTCAGCGAAGGTTAGCTGAGGACCAATTCAAGTGCAGATAGTGGCGAGACGCGGCAACATTGTTGCAGGACGTCTATCCCTGACAGGGAATAGAGACTGTAGGCCCTGACAGGAGTGCACGCTTGTAGCAAGTGGCGTACCCTGTCTGGAGATCGCTGCAAAATATCAATTGAGTATCTCTTAATGGTTGTGACAGACGGGTGGATGAGACCCGTACTGCCTACCTGGATATACGTGTGACATATATGTTAAACATAAACACGACTCCCAATAACACACCCACCACTTTGTTGTCCGTAAACCGACATATTTAATTAGTGACCGTGGCAGTCACCATAAGAGGATTCAGCTCACTTGCCATCAGACACTGATAATTTTATATACTCCCCTTTTTCTTGTGTGTGTGAAGTATAATCTTCTTTTAATACATATCAATAAAAATATTAATTTTAACATTAGTTAGAGACCCCTAAAGGGATTCTATCCTAGGGCAGGCATCCCATAAAATTTGTGATAAAGAAGGATCGGCACTCACTGTTAGTTTCTTTTGGAATGCTTTGTTTATTGCCACATACTAGTGACGCATTTCGGCACAATCTGTGCCTTCCTTAGACTGTGAAAATCTCAAACACCATTACATTTAAATAACCCGCCAAATAACAAGGTAGTGACGTCATGTTGCCATGACGACAGAGTAAACAATCAAAATAGAAAAGAAAAGCAGGATCACATGTAAAGTCAAAACAATATCATAAAGTCCATATTGGTATTCCAGAAATGTATATTCCCACTGGGGGCATCAATACTTTTGATTTGGACATGGACTTGTAGAGATTTTACCGCAAAGCCCATTTTTCTGTTGACCGATACGCTCCTCCACTGGGTGATGGGATGGAAACTAATGCACTGACTCTGAAACAGTTTGATTTGAGAATGAAAAGCACTTTTTTAGCACCTAAATCTTACCACCCAGTTGAGACCTTTGTCAATTTGGTACAGCAAGATGTTAATAAATTATTACATCAATTTAAACAGGGTGATTTTCACATACACCGTAATTTAACTCTGGAAGAAAGATATGCTCTTGACCATTTATTAGATAATAAATCACTTATCTTCAAACCTGCCGCCAAAGGGGGAGCCCTTGTCGTCCTAGACAGGGATTACTATGTATCCAAATTTTAGGGCAATTAGGAGATTCCAGGACATATCAGGTTTTGCAAACTGACCCTGTCAGACATATTAAGGACATGCTACAAATCATCATTCATAAACATAGAGAGAATTATTGATGCAAAACTGGATGACTTTTTGATAAATCACCACCTCATCACTCCTGTGTTTTATACATTACCTACGGTGCGCAAATCCATCACCCAACTCCCAGCTCACCCAATTGTGGAATCGACAGACTCCATTCTCTCTCCCCCTGCAATTCTCCCAGAAAAGATCCTGACACCACTGACTAAATTGGCACCATCGTATCTATGGCATTCTGGACATTTTCTGAGTGAAATTAAACCATTGTATATGGATAAAGACTGTATTCTTGCCACATTTGACATGTGCAGTTTTTATACCTCCATTACACACGAAAAGGGGATCAATGCAGTTAGACACCTTTTAGATTAGAGCACATATAAGGACATGGAAGAAGACATTTTTCTTTCCCTCTGACTGTAGTATTGGAACAGAATTATTTTCTGTTCCAAGACATCTTCTACCAACAGCGGTGTGGGACCGTGATGGGCTTGAACGTCACACCACCGTACGCAAATTGTTACATGGCCCGCTTTGAGAGCGAATTCATCTATACTAATGACCTGTACCAACAACATTGCATTTTTTGGCTACGTTTTATCAACAATATTTTTTGTGTGTGGCAGAGCGATGTTCGAACCCTTATGGAATTTACCTACTTCATTAACTCTATCTGGGCAGAACTATAGTTTACCCTGCACCATGACCCACAGAAGATCTCCTTTCTGGATACATGGGTCTTAATTTCCAAAACATGGCAACACAATTCTCATTTCATTCATAAATAAACAACTTTAAAGGGAACCTGTCATCAAATTTATGCTGCCCATACTTATGGCAGTATAAAGTGAGTTGATGTCATATACTGTATAAGTTAAAAGTAAGTGGTTGCCGAGAACCAACATCACAATCATTGAAGACTGGGCCTGGAAAAGAGTCACGGCCACCTGAGAAGAGTTCTGGTTATTCATGAATTCCTGCTCTCCTGCCCACCTGCTGATGACTGACAGGCTTCTACCTAGTTTTCTCCCTTTCTGTCTACGAGAGAACTGCCAATCATCAGCAGATGGGTGAGAGTGCGAGAGATTATGAATAACTATGACTCTACTCAATATAAAAAAACTAGAAAAAGTACCTGGCACTGCCCAAGTGTGAAGTATTGGTCTGTCTGTTTGTGTGTTTATTGGATTTATGGTCAGGGCTAGGACAACGTCGGCGCACGCAGAGACACCTGCCCTGAACATAGTGGCTGAATTGTGCCGGGAGCCACGGCGCGGGTACACCAGTGAAAAAAGGGGGCATACCTGAAGGGAGTTTAGAGAAAAAGGGCGGGAGGGAGGGGCGTGAGGCTCGGGCGCCTGGCTGAGCGGCAGGTAGGGGGATAAATAGCCAGACGCCCCTCCCACAAATACAGGCTGTTAACAGCCTTATTATTTATGGTCAGGGCTAGGACAACGTCGGCGCACGCAGAGACACCTGCCCTGAACATAGTGGCTGAATTGTGCCGGGAGCCACGGCGCGGGTACACCAGTGAAAAAAGGGGGCAAAAAACATCAGTTAGGTACAACACTTTTTGCAAACTACAAAGCCAGGGATCGAAAGGCGCGAGATATCTCTACTCGAGGATTGGGTATATACCTAGTGAAGCAGGAGGGCCGCCACCGCCCCATGGACCGGATGACAGCTGGCACCTGATGCCGAGAAGCAGCGGAGTCTGCCCCTAGCGACATGAGTGGCCCGAATTTACCCTGGGGTCATAGCCTAGACCCTGGGCGAGGGCACGGATGAAAGATGTAAACTGAGGGTGCTGAGAAGCTTGCCTGTGTGTGGCAGGAGCGGCCTATCTGGTGATGAACCTTGGATGAGGCCTAGCAGTTGATGCAGCACCTGAACTGGGCACCAATCGTTCAGCGTGGGATAGAATTTACCTCAGAAGGGGGTCCCGTCTGAATGGTTTTGGTGGAAGGTAGCAGGGGAGTGTAATGGCCCTGGCCCCATAATAGATGCTGCTTCAGAGGATGGTTATGGCGATTTGAACCCGCCAGAACCTCACCGGGCCGGCGGAATCCATAAAAGGTGAGATACATGGCCGCTTTCAAAATCAGGTTAGTGAAGGGCCCAAAAAGGATTACCATCCAATAACGAAAAAAGATCCCTGAACAATTTACCGGACACAGGTTGCCTATGGCTCACGGACCCCTTCCCCTCCTTTTGAATACCCCGAAGGGTGGCTTTAGAAAACGAAGACAGAACCTGGGTGATCCAGGAACGCTGACAACCAGGGCGATCCGGGAACGCTGACAACCCGAGCGATCCGGGAACGCTGACAACCCGAGCGATCCGGGAACGCTGACAACCCGAGCGGTCCGGGAACGCTGACCACCTGGGCGATCCAGGGACGCTGACAACCTGGGCGATCCAGGGACGCTGACAACCTGGGCGATCCAGGGACGCTGACAACCTGGGCGATCCAGGGACGCTGACCACCTGGGCGATCCAGGGACGCTGACAACCTGGGCGATCCAGGGACGCTGACAACCTGGGCGATCCAGGGACGCTGACAACCTGGGCGATCCAGGGACGCTGACAACCTGGGCGATCCAGGGACGCTGACAACCTGGGCGATCCAGGGACGCTGACAACCTGGGCGATCCAGGGACGCTGACAACCTGGGCGATCCAGGGACGCTGACAACCTGGGCGATCCAGGGACGCTGACAACCTGGGCGATCCAGGGACGCTGACAACCTGGGCGATCCAGGGACACTGACAACCTGGGCGATCCAGGGACACTGACAACCTGGGCGATCCAGGGACACTGACAACCTGGGCGATCCAGGGACACTGACAACCTGGGCGATCCAGGGACACTGACAACCTGGGCGATCCAGGGACACTGACAACCTGGGCGATCCAGGGACACTGACAACCTGGGCGATCCAGAGACACTGACATTTAAACGAAGACAGAACCTGGGCGATCCAGGGACGCTGACCACCTGGGCGATCCAGGGACGCTGACCACCTGGGCGATCCAGGGACGCTGACCACCTGAGCGATCCAGGAACCCTGACAACCTGGGCGATCCAGGAACCCTGACAACCTGGGCGATCCAGGAACCCTGACAACCTGGGCGATCCAGGGACACTGACAAACCTGGGCGATCCAGGGACGCTGCCAACCTGGGCGATCCAGGGACCCTGACAACCTGGTCGATCCAGGGACGCTGACAACCTGAGCGATCCAGGGACGCTGACAACCTGGGCGATCCAGGGACATTGACAACCTGGGCGATCCAGGGACACTGACAACCTGGGCGATCCAGGGACACTGACAACCTGGGCGATCCAGGGACATTGACAACCTGGGCGATCCAGGGACACTGACAACCTGGGCGATCCAGAGACACTGACATTTAAACGAAGACAGAACCTGGGCGATCCAGGGACGCTGACCACCTGGGCGATCCAAGGACGCTGACCACCTGGGCGATCCAGGGATGCTGACCACCTGGCCGATCCAGGGACGCTGACCACCTGGCCGATCCAGGGACGCTGACCACCTGGCCGATCCAGGGACGCTGACCACCTGAGCGATCCAGGAACGCTGACCACCTGAGCGATCCAGGAACGCTGACCACCTGAGCGATCCAGGAACCCTGACAACCTGGGCGATCCAGGGACACTGACAACCTGGGCGATCCAGGGACACTGACAACCTGGGCGATCCAGGGACACTGACAACCTGGGCGATCCAGGGACACTGACAACCTGGGCGATCCAGGGACACTGACAACCTGGGCGATCCAGAGACACTGACATTTAAACGAAGACAGAACCTGGGCGATCCAGGGACGCTGACCACCTGGGCGATCCAGGGACGCTGACCACCTGGGCGATCCAGGGACGCTGACCACCTGGGCGATCCAGGGACGCTGACCACCTGAGCGATCCAGGAACCCTGACAACCTGGGCGATCCAGGAACCCTGACAACCTGGGCGATCCAGGAACCCTGACAACCTGGGCGATCCAGGGACACTGACAAAGCTGGGCGATCCAGGGACGCTGCCAACCTGGGCGATCCAGGGACCCTGACAACCTGGGCGATCCAGGGACGCTGACAACCTGGGCGATCCAGGGACACTGACAACCTGGGCGATCCAGGGACACTGACAACCTGGGCGATCCAGGGATGCTGACCACCTGAGCGATCCAGGAACCCTGACAACCTGGGCGATCCAGGAACCCTGACAACCTGGGCGATCCAGGAACCCTGACAACCTGGGCGATCCAGGAACCCTGACAACCTGGGCGATCCAGGAACGCTGACAACCTGGGCGATCCAGGAACGCTGACAAACCTGGGCGATCCAGGGACACTGACAACCTGGGCGATCCAGGGACGCTGCCAACCTGGGCGATCCAGGGACCCTGACAACCTGGGCGATCCAGGGACCCTGACAACCTGGGCGATCCAGGGACGCTGACAACCTGGGCGATCCAGGGACGCTGACAACCTGGGCGATCCAGGGACGCTGACAACCTGGGCGATCCAGGGACACTGACAACCTGGGCGATCCAGGGACGCTGACAACCTGGGCGATCCAGGGACACTGACAACCTGGGCGATCCAGGGACACTGACAACCTGGGCGATCCAGGGACACTGACAACCTGGGCGATCCAGGGACGCTGACAACCTGGGCGATCCAGGGACACTGACAACCTGGGCGATCCAGGGACACTGACAACCTGGGCGATCCAGGGACACTGACAACCTGGGCGATCCAGGGACACTGACAACCTGGGCGATCCATGGACCCTGACAACCCGGGCGATCCAGGGACACTGACAACCCGGGCGATCCAGGGACACCGACAACCTGGGCGATCCAGGGACCCAGAAAAAAAAAACGGAAAGACCAGGAGACAGAAACAAATTTAAGACAGGAACAAAACCCGCTGTGTTAAAACAGTAAGTGTAAACAACCCCTGCACCTAGACCACCAATTCAGGTATTATGATGGTGTGGAATATAACTTAGATATATATATATATTATTTTATATTTTTTTTTAAAACAGCCTATGTATAGCTGCACTGAGTTAAAACGGCACATGCAATCAATGTACAACCATTTGCTGTTAAGCAGATTAAGGCTTTTTAAGGGGGTGAATCTCTGCAGGCTGTATAATTGCCCCAGTGCTGCGCTATAATAAATGTTTACAGATATGGAAAACTTTGGAAAGTAATATGCCGAATCCAAAGCCCTTTTCCCATGAGATAAAATTAGCCTCAGACCTTTCAGATTTTCACCCCGATTGAAACAGTCAGGGCAGAACAACTAACTGAGCTTTAATTCCTGTATGACACATGTCCTGAGCCGGCATGTGACCGGCCGGACATGACACAAGGATGCCGCTCCCCCGACCCAGCCGCCTGCAATTCCGTGGGTGGAACATACTGGGGGAGAGCGGCATCTCAACCGCACACTCCAGGGGCTAGAGACCAGGCCGGACGTGATACACGGCTGGAGCGGGGCCAGCTGAGCCCCGATTACCTGCAAGCTGGCGTGTGGTGATGCGGATGTCGGCGGCACGTGCACGCGATAACACCGGAAGAACAGACACTGACCGGAAGAGGTGATGCGTGAGGCTCGGGCGCCTGGCTGAGCGGCAGGTAGGGGGATAAATAGCCAGACGCCCCTCCCACAAATGCAGGCTGTTAACAGCCTTATTATTTGTTCCAAGGGTGCCCAGGAGGCCAATATTTGCTCTGTTTATTTAAAAAAAAATTACGGGCAAATCGCTAATACCCCTATATATACCTGCCAACTTTTAAAAAGCCCAAGGAGGGACATCAGCAGTGGAATGTGTAGTGTTCCTTTTAATGCTTGTGGATGGAGACAGACATGGACAGTAAGCCCTGACTTCCAGCCCACTACCTGCTTGCAATTCAAGCCCTAGGTAGCAAGACCGCAACTAGTCAACGGTCCCTATTCTACTAAGGCAAAGAGGCAAACACCAAGAGACAAAAACAACACAAAAGAATAGCTGTACAAAAATAGGTCACAACCAGGCGGATAACACAGTAATAAAACGAGAGACAGAGTAGTCAAAAGACAAGCGAGGTCAAAAGCACAAACAAATTAAAAATGAGTCCAAGAACCAGGAACTTAGCTAGTGAGCCTAAACAAGACTATCACTGGCACTTGTATATGGCCAAAAAAGGGGTTTAAATAGAGCACCGAGTGCCAGTGTCACAACCTGATAGGTCATGACTCAGCACTCCATTAGTCAAAACACAGCACACAGGAATAGATCAGCTGAGCAATCAGCCCACTGCTAATCTCCTCCGGCACAAGTCTGCTGTGGGAAGAAAGAGAATTGCATCCTGTTGCTAAGGATGCTATTGTGTCACCAGGGTGCATGGTTTAGCAACGCTCTCCTAGTGCGGTCACGACAAAGCTGTAGATCTCGCTGCTGGAGGCTAGACAGGCAAGTTTGTGACAGCACCTTGGCAAGTTCTTTTACACTAAGCTATGCCTCTCTGTAAGGGTACAGTTACACTGTGAAAATGAATTGTGAATGGGGTCTCTGTTTGACACGTTACATGAAGTGATGTGAAAATCGCAAAAATTCAGACCAGTTGCAGGTTGCCAGTCATGTGCGATTTTTATTCCATTGGATTTAATGTAATTCGCTCGCCGGCAAGTTATTTTTGTGTTGCATAACTTTTCTGCATCTTGGTGTTGCACAACACATTTTGCCATTTAGCCCTACCCTAACCACATACCTCTCTATACCTGCCCTATCCTGCCCAGTCCCTTTTGTGCCCCCACACTGTATTTATTCCCCCTTACTGCCCCCACACTGTAGAATGCCCACTTAGTGTCCCCTGTTATGATAAATAAGCTGTTACAGTGTGGCAGAATGTGTCAGGAGTTGCCGTGCAGGCTGGCAGTAGGCCCTCTCATGTACTGGCTGCAGGCTCTCTCCTGTGTATGCTGGTTGCTTGGGACTGCGTGCTGGCTGTGGTATCTGTGACCTGTGTGTGAACTGTTGCCTGTGTTTGTGTCTCCCTGCATCCATATCTCTGTAGTTCCTGTCACTGGTGCCGTGCAGGCTGGCTACATGCACTTTGTGTACTGGCTGTGGGCGTTCCCATGTATGCTGGTTCTGTCATATGTGCTGGCTGCAGCCTTGTGTGTGTACATGGTCTGAGTATGGATGTTACTAGTTTCTTATATCACAGTGTAGTTCTGTCACTCCTTGTTTTGTAGGTGGCTCCCTGTAACCTCGTTCTGGCTATGGGTTTTCCCTTGTATACTGGTTATTGTTTGGGGCAAGCTGGCTGCAGCATACTGTGACTGGTGTAACACTTGTATTGTTTGTTTTATGGTTCTTGTTACTCCTGGTTCTTGTGGGGTTAACATTCCCTGGTCTGGGCCTGGGTGTGGCTTATCAGGTGCCTTTGTTATGCAGCTATTTCTTTTTTTCTGTTGGCCTGGTGGGCTGTCTGTCTCCAGCTTTGCTGGGTGTAGGAGCTCTGCACCTGTCCTGGTTATTCCATCTGCCCTCTCTGTGTGGCCATCTACTAGTCATCATGGTCACCTTGTCTGGCTCCATGTTTGGTCTGTGACTGCCATGTGTCATTCTGCATGGGGTCCAGACATTTGCCTGTCTGCATGGTCTCCTTGTCTCCTTTCGTGTTTGGTCTGTGACTGCCATGTGTCATCCTGCATGGGGTTCAGACATTTGCCTGTCTGTGCAACTCTGCCTGTGTCTGCCATGTGTCGTTCCTCATGCGGAATAGACATCTGCTAGTCCTGTCTATCCTGTCTGTTCCTGTCATGTGTGTTCTATGCCTTTGGTGAGAGGGCTCCTGGGTTCTCCGGGGAGGGAGGAGATCTAGCCTGTGTGCATCTTTGCCTGTGACTGCCATGTGTCTTTCTACATGGGTTTCAGGTATCTGCTTGTCTGACTGTTTGGGCAACTCTGGTTGAGACTGCCATGTGTCGTTCTGCATGGGGTCAAGGCAGCTGCTTGTGTGCTGGTTCCCGTTTGTCCTATGTGGTTGTTCGGATTCCAGTAAGTGTGTCTGGGTTCCAGTCTTTGTGTGCACTGCTGGTGCTTGCTCCAGCAGTCTCTGCAGGTAAGTGGCCAAGTGCAACTGAACCATCCTGGAGGTGCAGCCAGTGAGCCTTGGCTAAGTTCATCCCCACCATCTTGGGCTCGGCTCTCTTGGTTTGGCCCCAGGTAAAACCGGTGAACTTAGTCCATTTGTATTTCCTGCTACTAGTCCCTTACCTGATTTTCCAGTTTCCTGCTTAGTATTGATCTCTGTATTAATGTATTCTGTTTTGTTCATGGTCATGTCTTTGTCTCTTCTTGCTTTGGTGTGTTGGCCTGAGATGTTCTAGCGGTTGGTAGGACCCTCTGTATTCGTCGCAAGGAACCGACCAGGCCTCTACCTCCTGGAGTAGCTGGCTGCTGACCCATGAAGCACCAAGGACACATGCAAAAGCATAGTCTGAATACAGTCCAATAGTCAAGGCAGGCTAAGCATTTGCGTATCCCAAATAGTGATTTCAGTGTCAGGGCTGGCAGAGTTTGTGTGTAATCCAGGTCACAATTCAGAGGTTGGGGCAGGCAGCAATGAGCAGAATCAGAAGACAGACAAGGTTTGGTAGACAGAAATTCGAGATGAGATCACCTTCACTGGGTACTAACTAGTAGAAAACCCTCAATGATCAGGTGAGGAGGTGCATCCAGAGCCCAGATAAATAGGAGGCTGATCAGGAACTTAACCAGAACCTGGACAGGGCCAGGAGAAAGGGATTAACTAGTGCTGAAAGGAGTTCACTGAGCATTAGTCCCAGTACACCCAGTACACCCAGGGAGAATGGAGTGATGCCTGCGCTTGCCCGGGACAGCAGGACAACAGTGGACATGAGCCATAGCCTACAAGGACCCCCCTTACCTTATGCCCCCTCTTCTTTAAGCCATATCTTTTCAGGAACCTCTCTATCAGAAGAGGTGCGTCAATATTTTCCAGAGGTTCCCAAGAACTCTCCTCTGGGCTAAAACTTTTCCAGTCCACTAAAAAGTAGTTTTTTACATATTTTCTTCATATTGAGAATGTCCTTGACCTCATAAATATGTTCAGAATTAACTCAAGCAGCAGCAGGCTTGGAACCTTTGTGTCACGAACCAGCAGGTGTGAACCCACTGTGCCACGTGTCCTACCTCCCCAAGGGCATTGTCTAAGAGAGCCCCTCGATTCTTCACAGTACCCCTGATGGTGGGGATAGACTTTCCCGGGGGGAACACCAGGTCGCTACCTCCTGAGGAGGGTAGGCACACAAGGCAGCTGGTTCAGGCAGGCAAAAGGTCAGGGCAGGCAGCACAGGAACAGGTCAGGCAATCCAGATCGGCAACAGGAGAGTCAAGACAAGCAAGCAGGGATCAGGCAGTTAGTAGAATCCAAAAATGAAGTACAAGTCAGGAACACCCATGAGTATCAGGATCTTTAGCAATACACAAGGACCTTGACACTAAGGCATCTGGGAAGGGGACTGAGCCACTTATATATGTACATGAGGACTAGGATTGGTCAGCGAGGTCACATCAGTATTTTGTGGAACAGGTGTATTGCAGCCCTTAATCAGTATTTGGTGAAAAAAGGTATATAGCAATAGCAGCTGTCAATCAATATTTAGTGGAAGAAGGTATATAACACCCCTCAAACAGTATTTGGCGGAAACAGGTATATAGCACCCCTCAATCAGTATTTTGTGGAAGCAGGTGTATCACAGCCCTCAATCAGTATTTGGTGGAAGAAGGTATATAGCAATAGCACGCCCCAATCAGTATTTTGTGGAAGAAGGTATATGGCACCCCTCAAACAGTATTTGTCGGAAACAGTTATATAGCACCCCTCAATCAGTATTTGGTGGAAACAGGTATATGGCACCCCTCAATCAGTATTTTGTGGAAGCAGGTGTATTGCAGCCCTCAATCAGTATTTGGTGGAAGAAGGTATATGGCTAAAGTTGAGCGGACACCTGGATGTTCGGGTTCAACTGGTTCGGCTGAACTTCACAAAAAAGTTCACCCAAACCCCATTGAAGTCAATCGGGACCCGAAATGTGGTTAAGAGCATGGCATGTGCTCTGCAAACAAATGTGGATAGGAAAATGACTTCAAATAACATTTAATATGTAAAAATGAAAAACAATAATCTTGCTCTTGGAGGACGAGGTCCAGATGGAGTAGGAGGTTGAGGAGGCGGTGGATGTGGCAGTGTAGGTGGAAGCAGCAGTGGAGGAGAAAGAGGTAACCCACACTGGTTTTTGGTTATATTTTTATTTTTTTAGTTTAAATTATGGTACACCCCAAAACATTGGGAAATATAACCTGTTATAACCCCCTCCAGCCCATGCTAAACAAACGTTCAGACAATACACTGGCTGCAGTGCAGGCCAGCACCTCCAAGGCGTAAAGGGCAAGCTCAGGCCATATGCTCAATTTGTAGACCCAGAAGTTGAAGCGGGCAGACCCATTAGTCAGTACGCATAGGCGTATGCACACATGCTGCTCCACCATGTCACACGTCCCCGTGATGGCAACGATCCAATTGGATATCTGCTCTATCAACTTTCAATGTTCTTTTCTGCGCCTACAATTTTGATCACAGTTAGCGGCGAATCAGGGTTCCCCGCCGGAGAGGGAGCGTGAGAAAGGGAGACCACATCCTAGGGAGGTCAATGGCTGCAATGTGATCAATGTGATAACGCCCCATGCCATGCTAAACACATGTTCAGATAATACACTGGCTGCAGGGCAGGCCAGCACCTCCAAGGCATAAAGGGCAAGCTCAGGCCATGTGCCATTTTGAAGACCCAGAAGTTGAAGGGGAAAGACCTGTTATTCAGTATGTGTAGGCGTGTGCACACATACTGCTCCACCATGTTGGTGAAATGCTGCTTCCTACTAAGACGTTCCATATCAACTGGTGGTGCTGGTTGTAGTGGTGTGCTGACAAAGCTTTTCAACATTTCGGCCATGCTAACCCTATCTTCTGAGGTGCTGGTGGTTCCCCAGCTGCGTTGGCGACCTCTTCCTACTCCTCTGCCTTTGCCTTGTGCTTCCACTGTGTCCCCGCTGTCAGGTAGGAATGCCACCAGCAGCTTGTACTCGTGCATCTTGCGATCACGCTCCAGTGACCGAATTAAAGGGAACCTGTCACCTGGATTTTGGGTATAGAGCTGAGCACATGGGTTGCTAGCACATCTGCAATATCCAGTCCGCATAGCTCTGTGTGCTTTTATTGTATAATAAAACTGATTTGATACATATGCAAATTAACCTGAGATGAGTCCTGTCCCTGAGATGATTCACGAACAGGACTCAGAATATGACAGCAGTAGCTAACGCTTGTATTTCACACTGAAAGATGCAACAAGAGCTGTAAAATTTAGTTTTTTACCCCAAAAGGGTGTTTTTTTAAAACCGAAAATATTATTCCAGTATTTCAAGCTTGTATCTCACACTAACAGATGCAGCAAAGGCTGCAAATTTAGTATTTTGCCCCAAATCTTTTTTTTTTTTTAAATAACAGAATAGAACAACAATGTCTAACGCTTGTATTTCATACTGAAGGATGCAACAAGGGCTGTAAAATGTATTCTTTTGCCCAAAAAGGGTGTTTTTAAAAAAAAAATAACTGAATATAACAACAGTATCTATCGCTTGTATTTCACACTGAAAGATGCAACAAGGGTTGTAAAATTTAGTATTTTGCCCAAAAAGTGTGGTTTTTTTATAACAGACTATGACAACAGTATCTAACGCTTGCATTTCACACTGAATGATGCAACAGGGGCTGTAAATATTAGTATTTTGCCCAAAAAGGGTGTTTTTTTAAATAACAGAATATGACAGCAGTATCTAACGCTTGTATTTCACAGTGAAAGATGCAACAATTGCTGTAAAATTTAGTTTTTTACCCCAAAATGGTGTTTTTTTAAAACCGAAAATATTATTCCAGTATTTCAAGCTTGTATCTCACACTAACAGATGCAGCAAAGGCTGCAAATTTAGTATTTTGCCCCAAATCTTTTTTTTTTTAAATAACAGAATAGAACAACAATGTCTAACGCTTGTATTTCATACTGAAGGATGCAACAAGGGCTGTAAAATGTATTCTTTTGCCCAAAAAGGGTGTTTTTAAAAAAAAAATAACTGAATATAACAACAGTATCTATCGCTTGTATTTCACACTGAAAGATGCAACAAGGGTTGTAAAATTTAGTATTTTGCCCAAAAAGTGTGGTTTTTTTTATAACAGACTATGACAACAGTATCTAACGCTTGCATTTCACACTGAATGATGCAACAGGGGCTGTAAATATTAGTATTTTGCCCAAAAAGGGTGTTTTTTTAAATAACAGAATATGACAGCAGTATCTAACGCTTGTATTTCACACTGAAAGATGCAACAAGAGCTGTAAAATTTAGTTTTTTACCCCAAAAGGGTGTTTTTTTAAAACCGAAAATATTATTCCAGTATTTCAAGCTTGTATCTCACACTAACAGATGCAGCAAAGGCTGCAAATTTAGTATTTTGCCCCAAATCTTTTTTTTTTTTTAAATAACAGAATAGAACAACAATGTCTAACGCTTGTATTTCATACTGAAGGATGCAACAAGGGCTGTAAAATGTATTCTTTTGCCCAAAAAGGGTGTTTTTTAAAAAAAAATAACTGAATATAACAACAGTATCTATCGCTTGTATTTCACACTGAAAGATGCAACAAGGGTTGTAAAATTTAGTATTTTGCCCAAAAAGTGTGGTTTTTTTTATAACAGACTATGACAACAGTATCTAACGCTTGCATTTCACACTGAATGATGCAACAGGGGCTGTAAATATTAGTATTTTGCCCAAAAAGGGTGTTTTTTTAAATAACAGAATATGACAGCAGTATCTAACGCTTGTATTTCACAGTGAAAGATGCAACAATTGCTGTAAAATTTTGTATTTTGCCCAAAAAGGGTGTTTTTTTAAATAACAGAATATGACAGCAGTATCTAACGCTTGTATTTCACACTGAAAGATGCATCAAGGGCTGTAAAACTTAGTATTTTGCCCAAAAAGGGTGTTATTTAAATCACAGGCAACCTGTAGCCAGCAGTTTGCCTGTATATATAGTGGGGAGTGAGGGTCATGTGACGTGGCCAGCGTCAAATGACGGACAGACAAACAAGTCGAGCACCGAGTGATCAGCTTGGTGCTAAAGGCAGATCTAGGAGCAGGGAGCCTCCCAGCAAGCAAAAGCCACCCTGGGAATGAGGCTGAACACAGATCCTCGCTCCCAAAGCTAAGCAGCAGGTCTGCGGCTGATGAGAGATCGAATGTGACTTCGGCACCCCGTTACAATATGGTGGAAAAATGTATATAGCAATAGCACCCCTCAATCAGTATTTTGTGGAAGAAAGTATATGGCACCCTTCAATCTGTATTTTGAGGAAGAAGGTGTATTTCAGCCCTGAATCAGTATTTGGTGAAAGAAGATATATAGCAATAGCACCCCAAAAACCGTATTTAGTGGAAGAAGGTATATGGCACCCCTCAATCAGTATTTGGTGAAAACAGGTATATAGCACCCCTTAATTACTATTTGGCAAAAAAAGGTATATGGCACCGCTCAATCAGTATTTTGTGGAAGCAGGTGTATCGCAGTCTTCAATCAGTATAGCACCCCTCAATCAGTATTTTGTGGAAGAAGGTTTATGTCACCCCTCAAACAGTATTTGGTGGAAACAGGTATATAGCACCCCTCAATCAGTATTTGGTGGAATCAGGTACATAGCACCCCTCAATCAATATTTGGCAGAAACAGGTATATAGCATCCCTCAATCAGTACTTGGCAGAAACAGTTATATGGCACCCCTCAATTAGTATTTTGTGCAAGCAGTTGTATCGCAGCCCTCAATCAGTATTTGGTGGAAGAAGGTATATAGCAATAGCACCCCTCAATCAGTATTTTGTGGAAGAAGGTACATGACACCCCTCAAACAGTATTTGGCGGCTGTAAACTGGTATATAGCACCCGTCAATCAGTATTTTGTGGAAGCAGGTGTATTGCAGCCCTCAATCAGTATTTGGCGGAAGAAAGTATATAGCAATAGCACCCCTCAATCAGTATTTTGCGGAAGAAGGTACATGGCACCCCTCAATCAGTATTTGGTGGAAACAGGTATATAGCACCCACCAATAAGTATTTGGCACCCCTCAATCAGTATTTTGTGGAAGCAGGTATATCGCAGCCCTCAATCAGTATTTGGTGGAAGAAAGTATATAGCAATAGAACCTCAATAATTATTTAGTGGAAGAAGGTATTTGGCACACCTCAATCATTATTTGGCAGAAACAGGTATATGTCACCCCTCAGTCAGTATATTGTGGAATCAGGTGTATTGCACCCCTCAATCAGTATTTGGTTGAAGAAAGCACGGTATATAGCAATAGCACCCCTCAATCAGTAATTAGTGGAAGAAGGTATATGGCACCCCTCAATCAGTATTTGGCAAAAACAGGTATATAGCACCCCTCAATCACTATTTAGCAGAAAAATGTATATGGCACTGCTCAATCAGTATTTTGTGGAAGCAGGTGTATCGCAGCCCTCAATCAGTATTTGTGAAAGAAGGTAAAGCACCCCTCAATCAGTATTTTGTGGAAGAAGGTTTATGGCACCCCTCAAACAGTATTTGGTGGAAACAGGTATATAGCACCCCTCAATCAGTATTTGGCGGAATCAGGTAAATGGCATCCCTCAATCAATATTTGGCGGAAACAGGTATATAGCACGCCTCAATAAGTACTTGGCAGAAACAGTTATATGGCACCCCTCAATCAGTATTTTGTGCAAGCAGTTGTATCGCAGCCCTCAATCATTTTCTGGTGGAAGATGGTATATAGAAATAGCACCCCTCAATCAGTATTTTGTGGAAGAAGGTATATGACACCCCTCAAACAGTATTTGGCGGAAACAGGTATATAGCACCCCTCAATCAGTAATTTGTGGAAGCAGGTGTATCGCAGCCCTTAATCAGTATTTGTGAAAGAAGGTATATAGCAATAGCACCCCTCAATCAGTATTTTGTGGAAGAAGGTTTATGGCACCCCTCAAACAGTATTTGGTGGAAACAGGTATATAGCACCCCTCAATCAGTACTTGGCAGAAACAGTTATATGGCACCCCTCAATCAGTATTTTGTGCAAGCAGTTTGTCACAACCAGACATCTGAGAAGCTCTGACAGATGCCTTTCAGAACCTCCTCCTTGAGCTTACTTTGTTTTGGTTTTCAGTTCCTCATTTCGTTAGCCTCTCTCAGCTGTCTTGTAGTTGGACTGATTGCATCCCTTTAAATTCCTCCCCATAATGCATTAGTGTGCGGTTTATACAACTTCCTGGAGTGTGTGTGCATGCTGATCCTATTTCCCAGTCTTCTACAAGATAAGTGTTGTACATTCATTTGTGATTTTATGTTTGCTGGATCCCAGGCTGCTAGGGAGTCGTTGGTCGTGTCCCCTCACTATTGTAGGGTGTTCAGGTGTTATATAGTCGAGGTACGAGGATATGCGATCATCCACCATTGGGGTGTTCGCATAGGCTGAGCAGTCAGGGAGAGTGCCAGGTCTTATGCAGGGGTCTCCCTTTTGTTCCTTAGTTTTGGATCCAGTGAGTCATATATTCATTTTACATTGTTTTGTTTCCTGTACACCTTCCGTGACATTATAAACCGCCAAAACCGTCTCAAGCATGGATCCGGTTTCACTTTTGACTGAACGCTTCCAGGGTCTTTCATTGGAGGTAGCTGATCTCCGTAAGACTCTTTCTCAGTTTCTAGTGACCGGTTCAGCTTGCGTTCATGAAGTTTGTTCTGAGCCTAAGATCTCGCTCCCGGATACGTTCTCCGGGGGTTGTGAGAATTTTGTGCGTTTCAGAGAGGCTTGCAAACTCCATTTTCGCCTTCTTCCCCATTCCTCTGGTGATGAGGAACGGAGGGTGGGGATCATTATATCGCTGCTCAGGGGTAACGCTCAGTCGTGGGCCTTTTCACTGCCGGCGGGGGCACGGCCCCTCCGTTCAGTGGATGAGTTCTTTTTAGCCCTGGGTCAGATATATGATGATCCGGATCGTGTTTCTTTGGCTGAGTCTACACTACGTCTGTTATGCCAGGGTAAACAATCCGCAGAGATATACTGCTCAGAATTTTGGAGATGGGCAGTTGATACTGGTTGGAATGATGCTGCACTCCGAAGTCAATTTTGCCATGGTCTTTCAGAGGGATTGAAAGATGCATTTGCCTTTCATGAGAGGCCCATCTCCTTGGACTCTGCTATGTCTCAGGCCGTTCGTATTGACAGGCGTCTTAGAGAGAGAGGAGAGATCTCTCTTTCCTGTCATACTCAGTCCCAGGACAGTGCAGCGGTCTCATTCTGTGCGCAGGGGTCTCAGTCGCTGTCAGCCCCTTCTGAGCAGGAGCTCATGCAGCTGGGGTTGATTGCCTCTGACAATAGAAGATTCAGCCCGCATGGGAAGGTTTGTTTTTGTTGTGGAGGTATAAATCATTTGGCAAATGTTTGTCCCTCTAGGAGATTCAGGCAGTTTTCTGGGAGTAATAAAGAAACAAAAAGGAAAAAATCTTTTAAAAATGTCCCATCTGTTACTATTGGCAGGGTTGAGGCGGAAATTGAAGGTTTTCCATTTGCTTGTAGTTCCCGTTTTGTCCTGCCTGGCGCTAGAGAGCAAGAACATTTTTTGTGAGATTTTTGTAGATAGTGGAGCAGCTGTCAATCTCATTGATAATCATTTTGTGATAACTCATGGTTTCCAGGTATGCACTTTGGGAAAGGATATTCCTGTTTTTGCTATTGATTACGCTCTACTTTCTCAGAAATCATTAAAGGGCATAGTTCACAATATTCGTTTAATTGTGAGTGATGCTCATGTTGAGGATGTGTCATGTTTTGTCCTTAGCGGATTACCTACTCCTCTTGTGTTGGGGCTACCCTGGCTCACTAAACATAACCCCACCATTGATTGGCAAGCGAGGCAAATAAATGGTTGGAGTGACTTTTGCAGAGAGAATTGCCTCACGACATCTGTTTCTGAGGTTTCTACTAAGACTGTACCACCTTTTCTCTCAGAATTTTCGGATGTCTTCTCTGAGAGTGGAGTTCAGGATTTGCCCCCGCACAGGGAGTACGATTGCCCTATTAATCTCATCCCAGGCGCCAAGCTGCCTAAATCTCGTTTATACAATCTTTCCCAACCTTAAAGGGTCGCTATGCGTGCGTATATCTCTGAGAGTGTGAGAAAAGGACACATACGACCCTCGAAGTCACCTGTTGCCGCTGTTTTTTTCTTTGTTAAGAAAAAAGATGGTTCTTTAAGACCTTGTCTGGATTTCAGGGAGCTGAACAGTATCACTATTCGTGACCCTTATCCGCTTCCTCTGATCCCGGACTTGTTTAACCAGATTGTTGGGGCTAAAGTCTTTTCCAAATTAGATCTAAGAGGGGCATACAACCTGGTCAGGGTCAGAGAAGGAGACGAATGGAAGACGGCCTTCAATACCCCTGAGGGCCATTTTGAGAATTTGGTTATGCCTTTTGGTTTGATGAATGCCCCAGCCGTTTTTCAGCATTTCGTGAACAGCATTTTTTATCATTTAATGGGAAAATTTGTATTAGTGTATTTGGATGACATTTAGATTTTTTCCCCTGATTTCAAAACTCATAAGGAACACTTACGTCAGGTCTTGCTCATCCTGCGGGAGAATAAATTATACGCGAAACTGGAAAAATGTGTGTTTGCGGTTCCAGAAATTCAATTTCTGGGGTTTCTTCTCTCCGCTTCTGGTTTTCGCATGGACCCCGAGAAGGTCCGCGCTGTGCTTGAGTGGGAGCTTCCTGAGAATCAGAAGGCGCTGATGCGTTTTTTGGGCTTTGCCAATTATTACAGGAAGTTTATTTTGAATTATTCCTCTATCGTTAAACCACTCACTGATATGACCAGAAAGGGGGTAGATTTTTCTTTGTGGTCGGTAGAGGCGTGTAAGGCCTTTTCTAATATCAAGGAAAGTTTTGCTTCCGCTCCCATCTTGGTACAACCTGATATTTTTCTACCCTTCATAGTTGAGGTTGATGCTTCTGAGGTGGGTGTGGGTGCGGTCTTGTCACAGGGTTCCTCTCCTGCCAAATGGCGACCGTGTGCCTTTTTCTCGAAGAAACTCTCCTCCGCAGAGAGAAATTACGATGTGGGAGATAGGGAATTGTTGGCCATCAAGTTGGCTTTTGAGGAATGGCGCCATTGGCTAGAGGGAGCCAGACACCCTATTACCGTGTTTACTGACCATAAAAATCTGGCCTACTTGGAGTCAGACAAGCGTCTGAACCCGAGACAGGCCAGATGGTCTTTGTTCTTTTCAAGGTTTAATTTTGTTGTCACGTTCCACCCTGGGGTTAAGAATGTGAAGGCAGATGCCCTGTCACGTTGTTTTCCTGGAGGTTGGAATTTTGAAGACCCGGGTCCCATTTTGGCTGAAGGTGTGGTAGTCTCTGCTCTTTTTCCTGAATTGGAGGCAGAGGTGCAGGCAGCCCAGTCAGAGGATCCTGATCTTTGTCCTCCTGGGAGGTTGTCTGTGCCTCTCGCTCTAAGACTTTTTAAGGAACACCACGATACGGTCCTTGCTGGGCACCCGGGGGCAAGAGCCACAGTTGATCTCATCGCTTGGAGATTCTGGTGGTCTGCGCTTCGTAAGTCGGTTGAGGGTTTTGTGGCAGCCTGCGAGACTTGCGCTCGTGCCAAAGTCCCTCATTCACGGCCATCAGGTCCTCTCCTTCCCTTACCCATTCCTTCCCGTCCTTGGACACATCTGTCTTTGGACTTCATTACGGTCCTGCCTCGTTCCTCGGGGAAGACTGTGATTCTGGTGGTGGTGGACCGTTTTAGCAAAATGGTGCATTTCATCCCTTTTCCTGGTTTGCCCAATGCTAAGATGCTGGCGCAGGCATTTATTGATCACATTGTCAAATTGCATGGTATTCCTTCAGACATAGTCTCTGATAGGGGCACGCAGTTTCCAGATTCTGGAAGGCTTTCTGTTCTCGTTTGAGGGTTCGGTTGTCATTCTCTTCTGCTTTCCATCCGCAGTCGAATGGCCAGACAGAGCGCGTCAATCAGAATCTGGAGACATATCTGCGCTGTTTTGTGGCGGAGAATCAGGAGGATTGGTGTTCTTTTTTGTCCCTTGCCGAGTTTGCTTTAAATAACCATCGTCAGGAGTCCTCTGATAAGTCACCATATTTTGGCGCATATGGGTTTCATCCGCAGTTTGGGACATTCTCGGGAGAGGGGTCTTCTGGTTTACCTGATGAGGACAGATTCTCCTCATCTTTGTCATCGATTTGGCAAAAGATTCAGAATAATCTAAAGAGCATGAGTGAGAGATATAAGCGTGTGGCGGATAAGAGACGTGTGCCTGGTCCGGACCTGAATGTTGGTGATCTGGTGTGGTTGTCTACCAAGAATATCAAATTGAAGGTTCCCTCCTGGAAGTTGGGTCCTAAGTTTATTGGGCCTTACAAAATCCTGTCTGTCAACAATCCTGTTGCCTATCGTCTTGATCTTCCTCCGACTTGGAAGATCCATAATGTTTTTCATAAGTCCTTATTAAAACCTTATGTTCAACCCATTGTACCCTCGCCTTTGCCTCCTCCTCTGATTATGGTTGATGGTAATCTTGAATTTCAGGTCTCTAGGATTGTGGATTCTCGTGTTGTCCGCGATTCTCTCCAGTACCTCGTTCATTGGGAGGGTTATGGTCCTGAGGAGAGGATGTGGGTCCCAGTGACGGACATTAAGGCCACTCGTCTCATCAGGGCTTTCCATAGGTCCCATCCTGAGAAGGTGGGCTCTGAGTGTCCGGAGTCCACTCGTAGAGGGAGGGGTACTGTCACAACCAGACATCTGAGAAGCTCTGACAGATGCCTTTCAGAACCTCCTCCTTGAGCTTTCTTTGTTTTGGTTTTCAGTTCCTCATCCCGTTAGCCTCTCTCAGCTGTCTTGTAGTTGGACTGATTGCATCCCTTTAAATTCCTCCCCATAATGCATTAGTGTGCGGTTTATACAACTTCCTGGAGTGTGTGTGCATGCTGATCCTATTTCCCAGTCTTCTACAAGATAAGTGTTGTATATTCATTTGTGATTTTATGTTTGCTGGATCCCAGGTGACCCTGACTCCCTCCGTGTCTAGTGTAGGGAGCCGGTGGTCGTGTCCCCTCACTATTGTAGAGTGTTCAGGTGTTATATAGTCGAGATACGAGGATATGCGATCATCCACCATTGGGGTGTTCGCATAGGCTGAGCAGTCAGGGAGAGTGCCAGGTCTTATGCAGGGGTCTCCCTTTTGTTCCTTAGTTTTGGATCCAGTGAGTCATATATTCATTTTACATTGTCTTGTTTCCTGTACACCTTCCGTGACACAGTTGTATCGCGGCCCTCAATAATTTTCTGGTGGAAGAAGGTATATAGCAATAGCAACCCTCAATCAGTATTTTGTGGAAGAAGGTATATGACACCCCTCAAACAGTATTTGGCGGAAACAGGTATATAGCACCCCTCAATCAGTAATTTGTTGAAGCAGATGTATCGCAGCCCATAATCATTATTTGTTAAAGAAGGTATATAGCAATAGTACCCCTCAATCAGTATTTTGTGGAAGAAGGTTTATGGCACCCCTCAAACAGTATTTGGTGGAAACAGGTATATAGCACCCCTCAATCATTATTTGGCAGAAAAAGGTATATGGCACCGCTCAATCAGTATTTTGTGGAAGCAGGCGTTTCGCAGGCCTAAATCAGTATTTGTGAAAGGTATATAGGAATAGCACCCCTCAATCAGTATTTTGTGGAAGGAGGGTTTATGGAACCCTTTAAACAGTATTTGGTGGAAACAGGTATATAGCACCCCTCAATCAATATTTGTCGGAATGAGGTATATAGCACCCCTCAATCAATATTTGGCGGAAACAGGTATATAGCACCCCTCAATCAGTACTTGGCAGAAACAGTTATATGGCACCCCTCAATTAGTATTTTGTGCAAGCAGTTGTATCGCAGCTCTCAATCAGTATTTGTTGGAAGAAGGTATATAGCAATAGCACCCCTCAATCAGTATTTTGTGGAAGAAAGTATATGGCACCCCTCAATCAGTGTTTGGTGGAAACAGGTATATAGCACCCTTCAATCAGTATTTGGCACCCCTCAATCAGTATTTTGTTGAAGCAGGTATATCGCAGCCCTCAATCAGTATTTGGTGGAAGAAGGTCTATAGCAATAGAACCTCAATTATTATTTAGTGGAAGAAGGTATATGGCACCCCTCAATCATTATTTGGCAGAAACAGGTATATGTTACCCCTCAGTCAGTATATTGTGGAATCAGGTATATTGCACCCCTCAATCAGTATTTGGTGGAAGAAGGCACGGTATATCGCAATAGCACCCCTCAATTAGTATTTAGTGGAAGAAGGTATATGGCACCCCTCAATCAGTATTTGGCGAAAACAGGTATATAGCACCGCTCAATCACTATTTGGCAAAAAAAGGTATATGGCACCGCTCAATCAGTATTTTGTGCAAGCAGGTGTATCGCATCCCTCAATCAGTATTTGTGAAAGAAGGTATATAGCAATAGCAGCCCTCAATCAGTATTTGGTGGAAGAAGGTATATAGGAATAGCATTCCTCAATCATTATTTTGTTGAAGAAGGTATATGGCACCGGTAAATCAGAATTTGGTGGAACAGGTATATAGCACCCCTCAATCAGTATTTTGTGGAAGCAGGTATATTGCAGCCCTCAATCAGTATTTAGTGGAAGAAGGTATATGGCACCCCTCAATTAGTATTCATCGGAAACAGGTATATAGCACCCTTCAATCAGTATTTGGCACCCCTCAATTTCTGGCACCCCTCTCTCTGCCAAACATTTAGCTCAGGCTGGCAAAAATGTTTGGCAGAGAGAGAGAGAACGAGGCGAGGTGGGGTGAGTGACTGTAGTATAGAGTCAGATTACTGGGCAGTGGCAAACAAGCAGTGGCTCCCGCGCTCCTTTGTTCCCAACTTCCTGCCGGACCTGCAGTGCTGATAACTTTGTGACGTCACGTAAGAGTGCAGTGTGATCCAGACATCCTGCCAGGCCCTGCCCCCTGCCATTGGTACCGTAAATGACCATGCCTGAGCTGGACCCGCCGTCCCATCATCCATAACAACAAAAAAGGGGGACTTCTGGCGTCCGTCCTGGCCTTGTGCCGGACCAGGAGTCTAATAACTGGACGTCTGGTCACCCTAAGAGCAATAAAAATACAATACACCACAGGATGTAAGAAATTGACAGACGTACATACATATAAGGGGTTCAAAGATAGATACCCCAGTGCTGGTGAGGCAGAAGGTAATGAATTGAACTGCTGCGCCTGGGTGGACGCCAGCAGTCTTACCTGACCAACCAAGTAGCTCAAATCAGCAGACGTATTGCCTGGGTCAGACGGAGTCCTGTGTAGGCGTGCAGTCAGGGAGGAGGTTCTGTGCCCTATCTCACCATAAACTTGGGGAAGGGGTCTGCTCCCATACTGCCTGTCTACACAGAGCACTCGCCCTAAAAAGGGCGACCCCGTCAGGATACCTGTCCCTAGTTATGGACCTGATCGCTGGCACTAAAATTACTAATTAACTACAGACCTCCCGAAGTGGCACGTTTCTGTCGTGTCGACTCCTCAGGGGAAAGCAAGTACATGTAGAAAAAGACTCACTAGATACCAATTGTATCCGCAGGTAAAATGATGCAGACTCTGCGGTCAAATGGTACTAGAAAGAAAAAGGAGGGGGCTCAGATGGTGTAGATCTCAGCCTAAACTATATGACATCCGTGGTGCAGGACTGCCATGTTGCGGAGGGAGTGATAACCCTCTGCTCTTAGGTGTGTAAGGATATGGTGGTCCTCTCTCAAGGTAATGTCCCTCGGATTTGGGGGTTCCTCAGCCAATACCAGCCACCAGAGCAGCAGTGGCAGAGAGACTGAGGCCAGCAGCAGACATTTCAGTCAGATTAGAGCCAAAGCTGCAGAGTGGCTTTAATCTGACAAAAATGCAAGCCTGCCACCGCAGAGACCTCATATCAGCCAACTCAGCCCCATCAGACCTCAAATCAGCCCAAAGACCCTCATAAGACCTCAGATCAGCTCAAAGACCCCCAGTAAGCTCCCATCAGAAGTACCGACTTAGATAGTCGGTAATATGAATGACAATATCCTCCAGGTAAACCGAAGCGTTACGACGATGTGGACGAAGTACAATGTCCATGAGCTGTTGAAAAGTGGCAGTGACACCTTATATTGGTATAGCCCTTCTGCTGTGATGAAAGAAGTTTTCTCTTTGGCAGCCTCCATTAAGGGTACCTGCCAGTACCCTTTGGTGAGGTCCAAAAGAGAAAAATACCGAGCTTGGCCTAATCTCTCAATAAGCTCTCTCTCCACCCGAGGCATGGGATATGCATCAAACTTAGAGATTTCGTTTTGTTTGTGAAAATCGTTACAGAACCGTAATGTCTTGTCCGGCTTGGGTATTAAGACTATCGGACTGGCCCATTCACTTTTGGACTCCTCAATGACATCTAGCTGCAGCATTAGCTGCACTTCCTCCGCAATGGCTTGTCGCCGAGCCTCGGGTACCTGGTATGGTTTTAATCTGACTTTTTCCTGAGGCTCAGTAATAATGTCATGCTGGATTATGGAAGTGCGCCCAGGGAGGTCCGAGAACACATCCGTGTTCTGACTAATGAACTCCCTGGCTTCCTGAGCCTGTTTAGAGGAGAGGCTGTCAGCAATTTTCACTATGGCAGCCGCTTCCCTTGCTTCAGACAGAGGGCCCGAAACTGCTTTCCCTAGAAACCCTGGTCGCGGGCTGTCTTTAGTATAGGTTTCCCTATCTTTCCATGGTTTGAGCAGATTAACATGGTACACCTGCTCCGGATTTCACCTCCCTGGCTGGTGTACATTGTAATTTACCTCTCCAAATTTTTCAAGTACCTAGTAGGGCCCCTGCCACCTAGCTAGGAACTTACTGTCTATGGTTGGTACCAGAACACCCGATCACCCGGGTTAAAGTTCCGGGCCCGAGCCTGCGGAATATAGACCCTACTCTGGGCAGAAGAAGGTCCCAGTCCCTCTTATCCTTAGACAGCACTCTTTTTAGCATATTTTTTAATGTTTGATTAAACCTCTCTACCAGGCCATCAGTTTGTGGATGATACACGGACGTCTATAGCTGTTTCATGTGGAGCAACTTACAGAGTTCCCTCATGACCTTGGACATAAACAGGGTCCCTTGGTCAGTCAGAACCTCCTTAGGCAGACCCACTCGAGAAAACATCTCCATTAACTCCTCAACTATGAGTTTGGCTGATGTACAACACAGTGGCATCGCCTCCGGGTACCGAGTGGCGTAATCGAGCAAGATGTGTTGGTGCCCTCTAGTGGACTTCAGTACCAGGCCTGTGAGATCCATAGTGATTCGCTCGAACGGGACCTCGATAATCGGGAGGGTACCAGGGGACTACGGAAATGTGTCTGGGGGCTCATTATCTGGCAGGTTGGGCAAGACTTACAATAGTCTTCTACCTCTCTGAACAGACTGTGCCAGTGAAACCATTGTAGTATCCGGTCCTGTGTTTTCTGCATTCCCAGATGACCACGAGAACATGCCGGTGGGCTAACTCTAACACGAGTTTGTGATAAGCCTAGGGTACCACCAACTGTTCAATGGATTCACCTCACAGCTGGTTTATCCGATACAACATATCTTGATGAACCACAAAACGGGGAAACGCCGACTCTGCCCCCGGTTGTTGTGGTTCCCCATCTAATATTAATACATTTTCCCAGGCTCGGGATAGTTTGGTCCAGGTGTTGTGCAGAACCAAAATGATCCCCAGAGACATTGATGTCTGTCAGCTCAGGACCCGGCGGCAAGTCCCCCATGTCTCCCACCATCACACTTAGCAGGGTTTTCTCCCCCTCTTCCACCGAAGTGGTGTTCACCACTACCGCTGGCCCTTCGGACTCAAATTCCCAGGGTTCTGGTCTCCCACCTGAACCGCGCCACTCTGCTAGGGTTACATCTGACCAACAGGTATCAGTAATTTTCGTATCCAGCCATAGTGACGGGAAACCAGGGAAGTCTCTCCCAATTATTAGTTCAAACTTTAATTTTGTAGTGACGGCTACCTCGTGAGTCCACCTGCCGGCCGCCGTTGACAGAGAGACCAGGGCGGTGGGATAGTCCTTTAAGTCTCCATGAATGCACACAACGCTGACTTTTCGGCCAGTATACTCGGTGGGCCGCACCAGGGTAGTTTTTACCAGGGACACCAGGCCCCCTGAATCCAGCAGTGCCACCACGAGGGTGCCCCTTACTTTCACCTGGCACAGGTGGCTATTCTCTTTTGTCTTGGAGGTACCTGTGGCACACAGCTTCCTGGCATTTAATGAGTGGCGGTAGCCATAGTTGGTATCTATGGGTTCTCCCTGATGAGGACAGTCGGCCCTTATGTGTCCAGGCTCCTGACACCACCAGCAGACCACCAGGGCTGGGTCTGCAGTGGGTACGTCCCGGGCGGGTTTTGTTGGCACCAGCTGCCTGGTTTGGGGTGGAGATTTCCAGGCTTTGATGGGCTCCCTCCCAGAAGAACCTCCCTGTAGATTTCTAGTGGCCTCGTAGCGCTCCACCAGATCGACCATCTCTAAGGAATTACCAGAAGACACCTGGCTGATCCAGTGCTGGAGATGGTACGGCAAAGCCCTCCAGAACACATCCGCCGACAGGCGGTCCAGCATAGCAGTGGGAGTCAATACGTAAGGCTGCAGCCATTTTTGCAACCGGTGTAGCAGGTCATGATATTGAGGTCTGGCGGGTTTAGCCGGGTTAAATTCCCACTGATGCACCCACTGGGCCTGGACCAATACATTCACCCCCAATCTTGCCAGGATTTCACCTTTTACGGTCGGGTAGTTGGCCGCTTGATCATCGGGTAGATCGAAAAACACTTGCTGGTGTCCAGACGCCAGGGACGGAGCGACGACCTCAGCCCACTAGTTTCGCGGTAACCTCTCGCTCATGGCCACCTTTTCGAACACCGTCAGATAGGTCTCGACGTCATCCGTGGGGGTCATCTTAGGGATCGCCACACAGATAGCTTTCCAGGCATCTTGGACGTTCTGGGACGCTCCTGATGCTTGCAACACCATCACATGTTGTAATAGCAGCTGGTTAGTTTCCTGCTGCTGCTTGTTAGCCTCCCGCTGCTGCAAGTTAGCCTCCACAAGGGCTTTCACAACCGCCTCCATTTAGTCAAGGGACATGGGTCGTAACCTTGCCAGCTTAATATAGGACATACACTCTTGCCCGAAAAAAAACAAAAACTTTTCGGCCTTCAGGCCTGCCTCACTGCGTTCTTCCGCATCCTCCACACAAGGCCATCTCTACTGGAGATGTGGCGCAGCTAATGTCACTGTCCGCAGCGGACACTGTTTACCGAAAAAGGACACTGGATGTCACACATATTTTTTGGATGCGCATACTTTACACTGGAGATGTGGCGCAGATAATGTCACTGACCGCAGCAGACACTGTTTATCGAAAAAGGACACTGGATGTCACACATATTTTTTGGATGCGCACACTTTACAAGTGAGTTGTGGCGTAGCTAATGTCGCTTTCTGCAGCAGCCTAACTATTGCACGCTATTTAGCGCAGGACGTGCTAAAAATAGATTTTGCTGCCACACACAACAGTCCTTAAAAAGACTTTTGGGTCTGTAAAGTTTTAGCTATTTAGTGCAGTTTGCTCTAAAAATTGATATTGCTGCTGCCACACACAACAATAGTCCTTAAAAGGACTTTTGGGTCAGTTAAGTTTTAGCAATTTAGCGCAGGTTGCGCTAAAAATAAATATTGCTGCTGCCACACACAACAATAGTCCTTAAAAGGACTTTTGGGTCTCTGAAAAGTTTTTCAAATAAAATTATTCCTATATCACTCCCTACACTGTCCCTTCCTTAGCACAGCTCTCCCTGCATGTAGTACTTTAAGTCCGGCTGCCTCTCGCCATGTGCTGCTGTGCCGCCGCTGGAACTCCGCCCCTGCCCCATTATAGTCAATGGGGACAGAGCGGCAGTCCGGGGGCACACATGAACTAGCGGCAGGACGGGTCCGACAGGCTGTTCACCCGCCAGAACAGCCTGCCGAAGTCCCCTGCCGCTAGTGTGAAACTAGCCTAAGACTGAGCCGAACACGCATCTTCGGGTTCTATATAGAACCCGATGAAGCATTCTGGCCAGCTAATTACTGTAATTCCAGTAACCAACATGGCTACGGCATTACAGTGAGGGCAGTACTTACCTGCACGTTTATTGGCTGTGTAACAGCCAAGAAACGTGCAGGTAGAAGACTCGAGCATTGCGCTCTAGCACATGCGGTATTCGGCCAAATACCGCCATGTGCCGAGCATCTCGATGCTCGATCCGAACTGGCCAATATTGCTCGATCAACACTAGTTGGCACACAAAAACTGGGGCTACTATGGGCAAAATATAACTTTGCAAGGCTTTTACACTCACAAGTGAGATGTAATTCTGTAGTACAGCCAGGGCTTAGTTTATTACTTATTATTTACTGAAGGGTAAAATACAGTGAGGGACATTTATCAAGACTGACATACACCAGTCTTGATCCCTCTGCACCAGAGTGACATATGTCTAATTTATGAAGAAGTAGATGTCTCTTAATACATCGGAGCAACACTGGAAAATGCTGCGCTCTTCCACAGGAAAGCAGGAGCCCGGACCTCGCCCTGAACCTTGGGCGCACAACGGATCCCAAAAGAAAGAAAGATGGTCCAGCTTCACTGAAAAATACTTGAGGCTTTATTCAATCCCGTGCAGATAAAAACCAACATACAGCAATGCAGAAAATCGACCGGTTTCGGATCACTGTAGATGCGGATCCTTAGTCATGATGTGCATCAGTGGGAAGTGAGGTCGAGACTAAATAGTGAACCACCAAACACAGGTGATCACAATCAGGTACAGGACACACCTCCTGATGACATCCTTCACAGATAAAATGCATAGTAATTACAACATGCCAAAAAACATAGAAAAATAAGATAAAATGTACAAATTGCAATGATAAAAAAGAAGAAGAGTAAACATATTAGTAATGTAGAATAGTATCATGACGCCTGTTCAGTCCTGATGGTATCCGTGAGCCTAATTTGAAAATCCAAATGCACTCACGATTGAGCAACTTTTTCTTGTGATCACCGCCTCTGCTTGGTCTGTTAACCCTTTCCACTCCTTGTACTGACATGCTGTCTGTATTACCATCGTGGACCGCAGCAAAATGCAGACTAGCGGCAGAAACATTTTTTATTTTAGCATGAGGTACATCAGAGATGTGACGGCAAATTCGAATTTTCAAACAGTTGGATGTGCACCCGACGTACTGTGAATTACACAGAGAGCATGTTATGCAGTATACCACATATGTGGTGTTGCAAGTTGATGTATTGCTGAATAGTATGAGTGGTGTGGTTACTTGTAGACACAATATGCGAGCCCATCCTCATATATGAGCAACATGTGCATCTTTTATGCCCACATTTAAAATTACCTATGTTTCTCAGCCAAGTAGGCTGGGAGCCAGGTTTATCCTGGTATAGAGAGGGGCTCACCATATTTGCTAAAGTAACAGCACGTCGGGCAACACATCTAACACCGCTTTTTCACAACGTCACCCCACGCTTGGTCATATTTGAGAAGATGAAGATGTCTTTTGACAATATTACATATTTGTGAATATTCACAACTATAACTCGTGGAGAAAGTAACTTGCTTCTCTTTATGACCAAGCCTGGGCAGTTTTGTTGGGAAAGATTAAATTATCCCGAGACATAGGTAGAAACCATATTTTTGATCGGTTTAAAAGTCTGCTGGGATAATTCCTGGCTAGGAGACGAGTGGTGACAGTATTCATTTCTTCAATGCAAGATTCACTAGGAGGAACAATTGCGCAAAGCGCGAATGTATTCGCCCCTAGGGATATTATGGACAGTGTGTGCAGGATGACAGGATCCCGCATGTAGGATGGTATTTCCTGCGGTTTCCTTTCTGTGCGTACGACTATGTACACGGCCATCCCCCACGTCCCCCACCAGACACAAATCCAAAAAGGATATTAGGGTCTTATGAGAGTTTAAAGAAAAACGTAAATTGCAAGTTGTTAGCATTGAGGAAGGATCCGAATGATGATACGGCCGCCACATCGCCCGACCAAACAAAGAGCAGGTCATCGATGTACCGACCGTACCACCGGACGGATCCTCTCCATGGGTTGGAATCAGAGAAAAGAAAATTCCCACCATGCCATATAAATGTTTGCAAGCGATGGTGAGAAACGGGCCCCCATAGAGACTCCTCTGCATTGGAGAAAAAATCTCCCATTGAACATAAAATAATTGTGTTGCATAAGAAATAATACAACTTTGCAGAGGAAATCTCTAAAGGGTAATGAGAAATTAGAATAAAGACTCAAAAACCAACCCAAAGAGATAATGGCAAGATCCTAGGGGATAGCCGTGTACAGGGAAGCAACATCAGCCGAAATCCAAGAAAAATCTGAGGACCACTGGAAGGAATGAAATGCCTGCAAGACTGAGGCAGTATCCCACAAAAAAACAGGAATACACTGCACTAGTGGTTGCAACATGCTGTCCACCCAGGATGACAAATTTTCCGAAAAAGACCCAATACCTGAAACTATAGGGCGCATGGGGGGAGGGAATGCCTCTTTATGTATCTTGGGGAGGGAATGGAAGATGGGGACCACTGGATAAGAGACAAAAATATAATCAAATTGTTTTTGGTCCAAGTAACCACTATCCAGTCCCTCCTCCAAGATACTCCTCAAAAGGGTTTGGAAGGGAGCGGTGGGATCCTGTGTCAACCTGGTATAGGTGGCGGAATCAGAGAGCATAAGCTCATTTTGTGCGGCATACACGGGTCTGTCCAGGATGACCACCGCTCCCCCCTTATCAGCTTTTCTCACAATTATATCAGACATGCTCTTCATTTTTTTTAACGCTTTGCGTTCACTGGCCATGAGATTATTTTAGTTTTTATTTTTACTGTCATTTATATCCCTACTCTGAAGCACCCTATCAAGTTCAACCAAATCACGTTCTACATTGTCTTGGAACTGATCGAGAGATACATAAGATACATAAAGAGGGATTCCCTCCCCCCATGCGCCCTATAGTTTCGGGTATTGGGTCTTTTTCGGAACATTTGTCATCCTGGGTGGACAGCATGTTGCAACCACTAGTGCAGTGTATTCCTGGTTTTTTGCGGGACACTGCCTCAGTCTTGCAGGCATTTCATTCCTTCCAGTGGTCCTCTGATTTTTCTTGGATTTCGGCTGATGTTGCTTCCCTGTACACGGCTATCCCCCAGGATCTTGCCATTATCTCTTTCGGTTGTTTTTTGAGTCTTTATTCTAATTTCTCATTACCCTTTAGAGATTTCCTCTGCAAAGTTGTATTATTTTTTTATGCAACACAATTATTTTATGTTCAATGGGAGATTTTTTTCTCCAATGCAGAGGAGTCTCTATGGGGGCCCGTTTCTCACCATCGCTTGCAAACACTTATATGGCATGGTGGGAACATCATTTTCTTTTCTCTGATTCCAACCCATGGAGAGGATCCGTCCGGTGGTACGGTCGGTACATCGATGACCTGCTCTTTGTTTGGTTGGGCGATGTGGCGGCCGTACCATCATTCGGATCCTTCCTCAATGCTAACAACTGTAATTTACGTTTTTATTTAAACTCTCATAAGACCCTAATATCCTTTTTGGATTTGTGTTTGGTTGGGGACGTGGGGGATGGCCGTGTACACAGTCGTACGCACAGAAAGGAAACCGCAGGAAATACCATCCTACATGGGGGATCCTGTCATCCTGCACACACTGTCCATAATATCCCTGGGGGCGAATACATTCGCGCTTTGCGCAATTGTTCCTCTAGTGAAACTTGCTTTGAAGAAATGAATACTGTCACCACTCGTCTCCTAGCCAGGAATTATCCCAGCAGACTTTTAAAACGATCAAAGAATATGGTTTCTACCATGTCTCGGGATAATTTAATTTTTCCCAACAAAATGCCCAGGCTTGGTCATAAAGAGAAGCAAGTTACTTTTTCCACGAGTTATAGCTGTGAATATTCACAAATATGTAATATTGTCAAAAGACATCTTCATCTCCTCAAATATGACCAAGCGTGGGGTGACGTTGTAAAAAGCGGTTTTAGATGTGTTGCCCGACGTGCTGTTACTTTAGCAAATATGGTGAGCCCCTCTCTATACCAGGATAAACCTGGCTCCCAGCCTACTTGGCTGAGAAACATAGGTAATTTTAAATGTGGGCATAAAAGATGCACATGTTGCTCATATATGAGGATGGGCTTGCATATTGTGTCTACAAGTAACCACACCACTCATACTATTCAGCAATACATCAACTGCAACACCACATATGTGGTATACTGCATAACATGCTCTCTGTGTAATTTACAGTACGTCGGGTGCACATCCAACTGTTTGAAAATTCGAATTTGCCGTCACATCTCTGATGTACCTCATGCTAAAATAAAAAATGTTTCTGCCGCTAGTCTGCATTTTGCTGCGGTTCATGATGGTAATACAGATAGCATGTCAGTACAAGGAGTGGAAAGGGGTAACAGACCAAGCAGAGGCGGTGATCACAAGAAAAAGTTGCTCAATCGTGAGTGCTTTTGGATTTTCAAATTAGGCTCACGGATACCATCAGGACTGAATAGGCGTCATGATACTATTCTACATTACTAATATGTTTACTCTTCTTCTTTTTTATCATTGCAATTTGTACATTTTATCTTATTTTTCTATGTTTTTTGGCATGTTGTAATTACTATGCATTTTATCTGTGAAGGATGTCATCAGGAGGTGTGTCCTGTACCTGATTGTGATCACCTGTGTTTGGTGGTTCACGATTTAGTCTCGACCTCACTTCCCACTGATGCACATCATGACTAAGGATCCGCATCTACAGTGATCCGAAACCGGTCGATTTTCTGCATTGCTGTATGTTGGTTTTTATCTGCACGGGATTGAATAAAGCCTCAAGTATTTTTCAGTGAAGCTGGACCATCTTTCTTTCTTTTGAGATCTCTTAATACATTAGTCACATCTCCGACAGTCTGTGCACCCTAAACTGGAGTCTACACCAGCTAGAGGCTGACAAATATTTAAGCTATAATTTATGTCAGTTTCTGGTGTAAGTTATGGTAAATCTGGTGAGCAGCGTGAAGCCCCTCCCCTTCCGCTATGCCCTGCTTCTTTTCTCACCACTTTAGAAAAGTGACAAGAAGCTTTAAAAAGTCACAAATTATACTACAAATATGGAGTGTGCCATAATTTATGATATTTTTTATGCCATAATAGTGGCATAAAACTCTAGTAAATGCCCTTCATTATGTGTTATATGTGTGAATATGTATATACAGTATATGTGTGCCCTATTGAGTGTCCCAATTTGGAGCACAATCACTGAGAGCAGTTATATTCAATGTGTCCATGTATGAGGAATAAATGTAATAAGCTTTATATTACTCTGCTTTGGCTAAAGAAAATGGCACCAAAATGCTTTACAATAAACCTGTCCTAAAAAATGTTTTTACCCAATAACAGGGAGAAACAACTTAGGAATACTGCTACATGCAAGTTAGTTTCTTTGACCGTTGTGTGCATCCGTGGCCGTTGTGCCGTTTTCCATTTTTTTTCGCGGATCCATTGACTTTCAATGGGTCCGTGGAAAAATCGGAAAATGCACCTTTTGCAGCCGAGACCGTGATCCGTGTATCCTCTCCGTCAAAAAAATATGACCTGTCCTATTTTTTTGACGGACAACTGTTCACGGACCCATTCAAGTCAATGGGTCCGTGAAAGAACACGGATGCACACAAGATTGGCATCCGTGTCCGTGATCCGTGGTCGTAGGTTACTTTCATACAGATGGATCCGAAGATCCGTCTGCATAAAAGCTTTTTCATAGCTGAGTTTTCACTTCGTGAAAACTCAGATCCGACAGTATATTCTAACACAAAGGCGTTCCCATGGTGATGGGGACGCTTCTAGTTAGAATATACAACGAACTGTGTACATGACTGCCCCCTGCTGCCTGGCAGCACCCGATCACTTACAGGGGGCCGTGATCCGTACAATTAACCCCTCAGGTGCTGCACCTGAAGGGGTTAATTGTGCTATCATAGCCCCCTGTAAGAGATCCGGGGCTGCCAGGCAGCAGGGGGCAGACCCCCCTCCCTCCCCAGTTTAAATTTCATTGGTGGCCAGTGCGCCCCCCTCCCACCCTCTATTGTAATGATAACATTGGTGGCACAGTGTGCGGCCCCCCCTCCCTCCCTCTATTGCATTAACATTGGTAGCAGTGTGCGCCCCCCCTCCTCCCTCTATTGTTTTAATACATTGGTGGCAGTGTGCGCCCCCCCCTTCCTCCCTCTATTCTTTTAATACATTGGTGGCAGTGTGCGGCCTCCCCTCTCCCCCCCCCCCCACTGCCACCAATGCTATTATTACAATAGAGGGAGGCAGGGCCGGAGTGGCCCACCGGGATACCGGGAAATTTCCCGGTAGGCCGCCGGCCCTGGGGCCGCTTTACGATGTGTCTGCACCTTTTCGGCGGCCGGCAGGCCGAATCTGAAAGCTCTGTAGTGGTGGCCGGTGGGTGGAGCTGAGCATGCCGGCAGCCGGCCTCCGTGGGAGCGGCACTTCTCCCTCCGACCACCTGGTGTCACTGTGAGCAGCAGCCCGTGATCCTCCTGGCTTGCTGTCCTGTGTGTGGCTGCCCCTCTCTGACTTCCTGCAAGTGGCCTCACCTCCACATTCAATATGCCGGGCCCAGGCCGCAGACCGGAAGCAGAGCCCGACCCCTGTGTCTGCCGCCCGCTGTCATGACCGATGCAAACAGCCCTGAGAGGACTTGAGGAGCCGCAAATACTGGGGGTAAGAAGGGGCCAGGCTGTGCCTACATGTGACTGTGCAGGCTGTCAGGGTTATGTAGTGTATATTATTTACATGCAGTCCTATAAATTTTAAGACTGTATGTACACTAATATACACTACATAACCCTGACAGCCTGCACGGCGAATGCAGCTTATTTTGCGATTTGCGAATTTCCGCGCGATTTTTTTTTGCGCAAATGTTTGTGCGAATTTTTGGCGCACATTTTTTGCAGAGTACTTACAACTACAAACGCTCGCCGAGAGGAGGGAGGAGGCAGGCTGGGAGGACGGGCGCTGGCAGTGTGTGAGTCATACGTCACGCGCCTGCGCCGCCCACTTTATGAATGAAGCAGGCGGCGTGGGCGCATGACGTATGACTCACGCTGCCAGCGCTTGTCCTCCCGGCCTGCCTCCTGCCTCCTCCCTCCTCTCGGCGAGCGCTTGTAGTTGTAAGTACTCCGCTCATTATGCGATTATGCACATAACTATTTACTATTAGACATACGATTATACAGTGAGCGGGGCCCGTGTAGTAGAATAGTCACTGCACGGGCCCCGCTGTCATTATAAAGCCAGATGCGACCCCCACCCCCTGTATTGAGGGTCATTCACTGCAGGGACACTTATGGAGGGGATCTGTGGATGACACATAGCATAAGATGCTATATATGTGTCGTCCACAGATCCCCCCCATAACTGTCATACACAGAGACCCCCATAAGTGTCACCCACAGATCCCCCATAAGTGTCACCCACAGATCCCCCATAAGTGTCACCCACAGATCCCCCATAACAGTGCGTCACCCACAGATCCCCCATAACAGTGCGTCACCCACAGATCCCCCATAACAGTGCGTCACCCACAGATCCCCATAACAGTGCGTCACCCACAGATCCCCCATAACAGTGCGTCACCCACAGATCCCCCCATAACAGTGCGTCACCCACAGATCCCCCCATAACAGTGTCCGTCAGCCACAGATCCCCCCATAACAGTGTCCGTCAGCCACAGATCCCCAGTAATAGTGCCATCCACAGACCACAATTAGTTCAAAACCCACCAAAAGCACACCTTTTGGTTCAAAATATTTTTTTTCTTATTTTCCTCCTCAAAAACCTAGGTGCGTCTTATAGGCCGGTGCGTCTTATACGGCGAAAAATATGGTATATCACAGAGAGCTATACTGTGCAGTATAGCTTATAATGCACAGTATAGCTCTCTGTGATATGTATTGGATGCCAGGGCTGTGCCCACATGTGACTGTGCAGGCTGCCAGGGTTATGTAGTGTATACTATTAGTTTACATACAGTCTCCAGTTTACAGTAATCTCCAGGAGTGGCATCGGCTGGGCAAATCAGCTTCTAGGATCTGGCCTCCATGGGCACTCTGTACCCTCACATGCTTCTTTATGCATCACAGCAAGGAGATTGGGGCAGTTGACAGCAGGGCTCTGGCTGGAGGTAGCACTTTGTGAAAGGTTGTCACACAGGTTGTCAGGGGCTGGGAGTGGAGAACATCTTGGTGTGTAACCTGGTGTCACTGTGCTGTATAAAGGACCTGCTGGGCATGGTGCCTCCACAGGGGGCAGATAATCAGATTGACTGAGGAGGGCTTATACTTTGGAGAAGAATATGTGGCTTCATGTGACAGAGCAGAGGAATCGCACAGAAGAGTGTGTGGCTGAGGATACGTCGTGTCTCCAGGAGCTCTGCCGCTGACATCTCCAAGTGACAGACACTGCTGGACCCCCCTGGCACCCTGCACACATTATAAATGCACAGTATAGCTTTCCCTGATATGTATTTGATATCAGGGCCATGCCCACATGTGGCGAGTGGCGGTGCATTATACACAGCAGCACGGTGTCCGGTACTCACAAAGACGTGGTAGACAAATGCCCAGCCCCGGGGCCTCTCCAGCACGTTGCACAGGTAGTTATGCAGCCTCCGGTACTTCACGTTCCTCCGGCAGCTCTGGCTGCTGTTGTACGACAGCGGCTTCCCCAATAAGCTCATGCGAGCTCCCTGCTTCCCACGGCGGCTCTCCTGCAAGCCCCCTCCTGGTCCCACACTGCTGCCCCTGCCAGTGTCACCGGTGCCCAGGAGAAGCAGCCCATCCCCTCTACTGGAGTTCAACAGCACCCTGTTGCCCCGACTCCACATCTTTCGTGCCGTAGTAACGGTCCCTGCCCCTGCCTTTACCTCCAGAGCTGCTTTTTATCCAGAGCCCAGAGCCTCCCACATCACCTCCACTATGGTTGCGGGACATGGCATCACCGGCGTGGGCACAGAGGGCTCTAAGTGCATGCACAGAGCAGACCTGGGGACAGGGTGGCAGCGCTTCCTGGCTTCAGACTGTCAGATCTGATCACAAGTTGGCACCAGCCATACATACAGGAAGGCTCTGTGTGCAGGGTGCCAGGGGGGTCCAGCAGTGTCTGTCACTTGGAGATGTCAGTGGCAGAGCTCCTGGAGACACGACGTATCCTCATCCACACACTCTTCTGTGCGATTCCTCTGCTCTGTCACATGAAGCCACATATTCTTCTCCAAAGTACAAGCCCTCCTCAGTCAATCTGATTCCCTGCCCTCTGTGGAGGCACCATGCCCAGCAGGTCCTTTGTACAGCACAGTGACACCAGGTTACACACCAAGATGTTCTCCACTCCCAGCCCCTGACAACCTGTGTGACAACCTTTCACAAAGTGCTACCTCCAGCCAGAGCCCTGCTGTCAACTGCCCCAATCTCCTTGCTGTGATGTATAAAGAAGCATGTGAGGGTTACAGAGTGCCCATGGAGCCCACATCCTAGAAGCGGATCTGCCCAGCCGATGCCACTCCTGGAGAGTCCCTTGCTGCTCTCTGTACAGGAGGGGACAGTGATCACACAGCTCTCTGCATCCAGCAGGCTGCTCAGCCTCCACACAGGCAGCTCCCAGCAGTCTACTGTGCCTTCCTACATAGAAGCCTGGAGGTCACTTCCAGGCAGCTGAAACTCCATGCATGATGGACAGAGTGGCTGTGAGAAGCTTGGAGCCCACCACCTCCAGGCAGCTGCACTTCAACAACTTTTCCAGGAGAACCCAGCAACTCTGTGACAGCAGGAAGGGGTTGCCAGTCACTCACTTGTCCCTGTGCAGCCTGCAGCTCCAGTCCTTCTCCTGGTGCTGCTGCTGACATACATTCAAGGGGGACAGAAGGGGAAGGGGGTGAGGAAGAGGAGGACAGAGGGGGAAGGCCAGGTACTTACAGGAGGACTATATCTGAGTATAAATTAAAGGGGTTGTTCGGGTTCAGAGCTGAACCCGGACATCCCTCCATTTTCACCCAGGCAGGCCTTCTGACTTGAGCATCGGAGCAGTTCATGCTCCGATGCTCTCCTTTGCTCTGTGCTAAATCGCGCAGGGCAAAGGCATTTTTTGAAGATCTGGTGACGTGCCGGGGCTCTCCATGGGGCTGCCAGGAACCCCGGTGACGTCAACGGCACTGATGGCTGGGATTTAGCGCTGCCCTAGCCAGTAAAATGGTAATATGAACAATGGGGTTCTACAAAAGAGCTATTGTGGGGCAAAGTTCATATTCGTGTTTACACACGTGTTTTAAAATGAATGCTTTCCCCTTTTATAAACAAGTAAATAATGACGCAACGCTGTGGGGCTGGTGTGCAACTTTTTCCAGGGCTGGTTTTTATCCCCAGTCCGGCCCTGGAGGGAGGGAGGGAGGGGGGGCAGGGGCGCACACTGGCCACCAACGAGTAAACTACAGGGGAGGGGGGGGGGGGCCCACTGGCCACCAATGAGTTAAAAACAGGGGGGGGGGGTCTGCCCCCTGCTGCCTGGCAGCACCTGCCAGGCAGCAGGGGGCAGTCATGTACACAGTTTTTTTGTATATTCTAACCTGAAGCGTCCCCATCACCATGGGAACGCCTCTGTGTTAGAATATACTATCGGATCTGAGTTTCACGATGTAGCTCATATCCGACAGTATATTCTAACATAGAGGCGTTCCCATGGTGATGGGGACGCTTCAAGTTAAAATATACCATCGGATTGGAGAAAACTCCAATCCGATGGTATAAAAGAACTCCAGACTTTACATTGAAAGTCAATGGGGACGGATCCGTTTGAAATGGCACCATATTGTGTCAACGTCAAACGGATCCGTCCCCATTGACTTGCATTGTAATTCAGGACGGATCCGTTTGGCTCCGCACGGCCAGGCGGACACCAAAACGACTTTTTTTTCATGTCCGTGGATCCTCCAAAAATCAAGGAAGACCCACGGACGAAAAAACGGTCACGGATCACGGACCTACGGACCCCGTTTTTGCAGACCGTGAAAAAATACTGTCGTGTGCATGAGGCCTTATAGTGCCTGGACACTCCATAGGGGCAGATTGTATGGGCCCTGAAGTGTTTAAATAAGGAAGGGAACACATGATGGCATGGTTACGTTCATTGTATAGGTATATGTGGTGTATAATAAAGTTATTGATTTCTTACCTGGCAACAGGATTTGATTGGTGAAGTCATCGGCGAATGACGTCTGGGAAAAGTTTCAGGTGCCCTTGGAGAATGGTGATTGGTCCTTCTCTTCACCGGACGTTCCAGGTACCTGTAAAAGAAGGAGATTACGGTCAGTGTGCATTCATGGCACTGGACAGCAAACAGTTCGGCCCCCCCCACCATATATTGTCGCGATGTTAGATTCATTGAGTGAAGTCGCTCATTACTGAGTGGACGTGTTGTTTATTATTATCTCTAATTAAATGGTTTATTAGTTATTTAAAGAATTAACATTGCGGCCTTTACCTCCACATATATACTGATATTTAATTTCCTTAATAAATATTATTCAGAAGTTAACTGGTCTTGCTAGTCATTTCTGGAACCTATGCCCATCATCATCACCTGCATAAAAGAATATCCACATACCGTAGAGGACATTGTGGAAGTGTACATTGTGAGTATGGCAATATGAAAAATAAAAAGGTGCAGAGCGTAGTCTGTGGCTGCATCTACTTTCCTGGATGCTTAAGCAAAAGTCAGATAGAAAAGTGCAGAGTAAGGAAAAGTGGTCCCAAGTGACAACAATGCCTGTTAGCTAATATCGCCACTTCGAGAATTCGCAAAATATTTAGAATATAGTGCTATATATTCGTATTCGAATAGTGTTGAATATTCTAATAGCAAATTTATCATGAATATATTACATTACCGATTTTAGCAATCAAGTAAACAATGACTGGAGATCACGAATTCTCGAATTTGCGAATTTATGGCGAATATTCGGCCAAAAATGAGCAAAATATCGCAAATTTTAATATTGCGTATGCCGCTCATCTTGGTCTCCCTATTCCCTGTGCCGCTAAACTGCACTGACATCTGCAGCTATCAAGAGACCCTGCCTTGCACCTCACAATTTATCACATCAAGGGCACATCAAACTGCCATCAGGTAGGAGAATCCCAGAACCAGGGGGTGTCCCAAAGGCAGACTGAGGAACTACAACCTTCATTATTGGTACTATCACTCCTCTAATCCTCTCTTCTCTTCTTCCTATCGAAACGGCCGTCGCCACAAGTGTTTTCCTGCAGTGTGTGATTCGCCCAATGCCTATCATACTTTTATCCTTGAAATAAAGAAATACTACTTCACATTTTTGGTGAGTGCCGCCTGATTTTTCTATATATCTGTTTATATCTAAAGGACTATGTGGCAGAGCACCGCCAGCAGTGATTTGGTGTCATAGTCCGGTCATGGCTGATCCAGTGTGCCTGTTTGTGAAAAGGAGGCTGAGCAGTGCCGTACCCGTCTGTGCTCTTCATCTTTATGTTTATGAAGATTTGTTTGTATTCCAAAATTTACTTACAGCACTTTGTTTATTTCATTCTTGCCTTGTAAGTTTGGCTTTCATTAGATACTCCAGAAGTCAGTTACTATTTGTTCCTCTTTAACCACTTGACATTTTTGGAAGCCTTGTCTTTACATCGTATTCATCCAAGCTTTTCAGTAATTTACCAAACTCATAAGCAATATTTCAGATATTGTACAGATGGATTTTTTTTTTCCTAAATGTTATTTTTAGAGCTGGACGTTTTGTTGAAAAATATATTAGTGCTCATGTACATGGGCATATTATACAAGCTTTGAGTTATAAGGAGGTGCAATATGGTACCCATAGTGCTCTGTGGGGCATTCGGCACCTCTGTATGCCTCAAATTTTACACAGAGATTTTTATTTTGTTGGATAAAGATGGAATCCAACAAAAACCTTAAGATGTTCTCTATTGGGTACCATATTGCATGGTAATGGTCGCTTATAAGCATTTTATAGGCACTACAAAGGTATTCCCCCCTAGAAGGCTTCAGAGAACAAAGCTTTAGGGACATCAAATGTCTCAGTATTGTGTGCTTCAAACAAGGTAATCACTAATAGTAGAGCTTTATTAGTCCAAACGGACTGAATTACTTTAAGCATTCCATGAGTCTTAAGTAGTTAAATATCCCTGAGATGATCACACTACTCCTGGTTACTTTAAATAGTTTTACAATTTTTTTTATTTTATTATTTTATTAGATGAGAATACCAAGTCTCAGTATCAGGTTTCAGCACTAAGCCTCATTTTCCACACATTCAAAGGGTTTACACTATAAAAGCCCACCCTTGTGATATTTTTACTCCTAAAATCTGAGTAACGCAAAGGCAATACTTCTTTTAAGCCGTTTGTATGAGCTGTATTTTTTGGCCTGTCTTTGAGAACATTTTTTTCATATATAACTGGGCTTAAATTGCGTAACCTTAAGAAATATAAGGACACAAAACTCAGAAAGAAAAGGGTATGTTTTCATCTGCATTAATGACGTCTAGCACATTTCAGCTCATATCATATTGTTCCTAGTTCAGGGCTGTCGTTATTCTTACAACTAAAATAGTCCAAATAGAAATGAAAAAGTTATTAAAGAAGATAAAAATGATGGACTGTGATAAATATATACAGGTAGCAAGGCTTAGTTTATAATTTAATTTAACTAATCTTGATATAGTTTTAACACATTACTTTTGGAATATGTAGTGCAGAGGATGTGGACTCACAGTTCCACTGGATGGATTTGCCTGGAGCTACTGTTCAGGGCGTTGTCTAAAGGTACCTTTACCCAAGCCGACTATTATGTAAATTATCGTTAAAAGTAAGGCTACATGCAAATGACGGTGTGCCCCCCGTGGCCACAATGCGGAGCGGGTCCGCAATACACAGGCAGGTTTTGCTGGACTGTTTTTTTTTACACCATGTCACATTTGAAGCCCCCCTGATGCACCCCTAGAGTAGAAACTCCATAAAAGTGACCCCTGCTAAGAAACTACACCCCTCAAGGTATTCAAAACTGATTTTTACAAACGTTGTTAACCCTTTAGGTGTTCCACAAGAATTAATGGAAAATATAGATACAAATTCAAAATTTCACTTTTTTGGCTGATTTTCCATTTTTATATTTTTTTTTCCAGTTACAAAGCAAGGGTTAACAGCCAAACCAAACTCAATATTTATGGCCCTGATTCTGCAGTTGACAGAAACACCCTATACGTGGTCGTAAATCGCTGTACGGGCACACGGCAGGGCGCAGAAGGAAATGAATGCCATACGGTTTTTGGAAGGCAGGTTTTGCTGGACTGTTTTTTTTGACACCTTGTCCCATTTGAAGCCCCCCTGATGCACCCCATGAGTAGAAACTCCATAAAAGTGACCCCATCTAAGAAACTACACCCCTCAAGGTATTTAAAACTGATTTTACAAATGTCGTTAACCCTTTAGGTGTTCCACAAGAGTTATTGGAATATAGAGATACAAATTCAAAATTTCACTTTTTTGGCAGATTTTCCATTTTAATAAATTTTTGCCAGTTACAAAGCAAGGGTTAACAGCCAAACCAAACTCAATATTTATGGCCCTGATTGAACACCCCATAAGTGGTCGTAAACCGCTGTATGGGCGCACGGCAGGGCGCAGAAGGAAAAAAAATGTCATACAGTTTTGCTGGACTGTTTTTTTTTGACACCATGTCCCATTTGAAGCCCCCCTGATGCACCCCTATAGTAGAAACTCCCAAAAAGTTACCCCATTTTAGAAACTACGGGATAGGGTGGCAGTATTGTTGGTACTAGTTTAGGGTACATATGATTTTTGGTTGCTCTATATTACACTTTTTGTGAGGCAAGGTAACAAGAAATAGCTGTTTTGGCACCGTTTTTTTTTTTTGTTATTTACAACATTCATCTGACAGGTTAGATCCATGTGATATTTCTATAGACCAGGTTGTTACGGATGCGACTATACCTAATATGTATACTTTTTTTTATTTATGTAAGTTTTACACAAGGATTTCTTTTTTGAAATAAAAGAAAATATTGTTTTAGTGTTTCCATAGTCTGAGAGCCATAATTATTTCAGTTTTTGGGTGATTACCTTGAATAGGGTATGATTTTTGCGTGATGAGATGACGGTTTTATTGGCACTATTTTGGGGTGCGTGTGACTTTTTGATCGCTTGCTATTACACTTTTTGTGATGTAAGGTGATAAAAAATTGTTTATTTAGCACAGTTTTTATTTTCATTTTTTTTATGGTGTTCATCTGAGGGGACTTGAACTTTTGGGGGTCTAATCCTTTACAATGCATTCCAATACTTCTGTATTGGAATGCATTGGCTGTATGAGTAATACTGTGTGTATTACTCATACAGCTTCCGGCCTGTGAGATCCAGGGGGCTGGATCTCACAGGCTCGTCACCGGAAGGCAGCGTGATGTCTTCCTTCGGCATTGCGCTGCCTTCCATGCCATCGGGTCCCCCCTCCAGCTGCATGGGGTCCCGAACGGCGACCACCCCATTCCAAGCCACAAATCTACCAACTGCCCTATTGACCTTAATACGAGCCTTATTTAACCTATCCACTGACCTCGCACCCCGCCAAGTCCGTCTCGCCACACCGTAGTCATATTTGGAAACAAAGCCTATAACCTCAGGAGATCAAATTTGATGTCCCTAATTAGCTTCCTGAATGTCCGAGCCCCTAGATCATTACCTCCAACGTGTAACACCAGAACGTCTGGGGGGCTATCTAAACGCACAAAGTGATGCACTTCCTGCAACACCCCACCCCACAGCATACCTCTAATCCCGAGCCACCGCAAAACTTCTCTATCCTGCTCAAAACCCAGCTGCCGTCCGTTCGGTCTCACTTCTGCCCTTAATGCCCCTCAGAACATAAACGAGTGTCCCATTATCCACACCAAGGCCATCTGCAGGCCTATAAATAAACCACAAGACAAAACAAGCAACATTAACAAAAACGAATTCATAACCAATTCACAATCTACCCAACCTCACATATGAGCCGAATCTAATGGATTCCCAACACCCTATTTTTTTATCATTTCCTTGCTTAATCCCAAAAGCGCTGCCTCCATCGCCGCCCCAATCCTGAAAGAGTGCCCTGTATAGCCCTCTGAATAAACCCCCAATACTCTCAAGCATCGTCTGAGAAAGGCTAGGAATTAAAACCGCAACAGGAATGATCCATCCTCGTGTCTCAGGAAAGGACCAATCCCCTTCCCACTCTCACCTCTGTAATCCCGCAAACACCTAATTGGACAAATAATATATCCTGGCACCTCAAACAACGTTAACTGCCTTCCCCTGTCCTCACAGTCCGTCTTTGACTTACGAATGCGTATCTCCACCCAATCCGCGTACAAGTCTACATTCTCCAAACGCAACCTCCTAGCCCTACTGACAGTGCTACTTACTAATTCCCCAAACCAAAATACCCCAAAAAACGCTAACGAGAAAGCCATCTTAAAAACACTGACCTTCCATTGCAACAGACAAACCAACCCTAACCTAGCACCAATGTCTACCAACAACTTAAAAGACACTGGCTCTCTAGCATCCTCAGACTGCTTCCCTCTTCTCCAACCTCTTAAAACATGCTTAATCAGAAATGTTTTTGTAACATCCGGAAGACTGTGCAAGCAAAAACCAAATGCTAATCCCGCCACTCACCTATTTAACTGTGCCACTGACCATCCTTCCTCCTTGACGTTACCTAAAAACAACAATAATTCAATTTCCCTGTCCACCTCCTTTGTTCCTAACTGCACACACCACCTCTCCCAAGTCTCCCATGCCTTACAGTACGCAGCTCATGTGCCAGGACTCAATCATGCCTGAACAAGCCCCATTACCATTCCTCCAAGATTTCCCAAAGACAAACAGTACACTCCAACCCCTTGGCATCCGCTTCTGGCGCCATTTGATGAAAATGCTCCAACTGTGAACGAGAAAGGGCATCTGCAATACCATTAAAAACTCCCGGTACATGAACCGCCACTATCCAAGCATTGATGGACAAGCATCTAAACACTAAAAACTGTAACAACTTAACAACCGGGGGGGATAATGCAGACAAACTATTAATTGCCTGCACTACCCCCAGATTGTCACAATGGAACCAAACCTTCTTGTTCGCAAACCTATCTTCCCACAACACAACCGCCATAACAATTGGAAAAAGCTCTAAAAGTGCCAAATTTCTCACCCATCCTTTAGTCACCCAAGAGTCAGGCCACCGGCCCGCACACCATTGCCATGGCAGTGTGCCCCGAAACCTACCCCCCCATCCCCAGCTGCGTCAGAAAAAAGCTCAAAATCAAAGTTATTACCGCTTCACCCATAACCAACGTCCTCTCATTGTAGACCTCCAGAAACCCCGCCAAACATCCAAATCCCCCCACAACTATTTACCCAGCCGAATAAAATGATGTGGTGCTTTGACCCCCGACGTTGCAAAAGCCAAACGTCGGCAAAACTTGCGCTCTCCTAGAAGAGGGATGCCTGGGAAGATCCACAGACCCTTGTCCCGATCCCGACGCACATGCTGCAGAGAGCAGGGGGAGAGGGGAAGGAAACTCCCCGCTCTGCTCTGGGTCCAGCCGCTACATAGGATTCCTCCCACGGAGCATATTACCGAAACCTGCTGTGCCGCTCCCCGCCATGGAGGGTCCCCAGAAGGGCTCCGCAATTGACGCTGGACCAGAGGGGTTTCATCAGTGCTCAAGCGCGCCAGCGGTCAGACCCGCCGCGGCCGTCTAGCCCCTTCATCAGCAATCTCCATTGCCATTGGGGCTCCCTGCAGCAGGCCTCCTAACTGCTCCCTTAGCCAGCTAGGTCCCCTTGCCTCTGCCTCCATTCTAATCTGGGCCAGCATCTCCTCCACAGACATGGTGAGTGCAGTTTACAGTTTGATTTCTAGCTAGAAAATGGCACCTAACTCTGCCTCACTCCCCATTTTTAGTACATCCTACCACACCCCCCAGTTACCCTAGCAACTCCCTCCACCTCCCAGCTACTGGGCAATTAACCCTTTAACTACCTGACTCCTCGCCAACCAAACCAGCATCATGCTGGCCTCCCCTTAGCTCCGCCCCAGTCCGGCCTCACTGAACCGAATACAAGCTGAAACCAAATAACTGAAGTGTGAACTCAGCCTTAGGGGGTTCAGATCATCATTATTTTTCCGTTCTTATGATCCATTAGAACAGAAAAATAAAGAAAAAAAACATCCTGTGTATCAGGTATGCACATTTGGCATCTGTGTGAGCCATTTCTGTCAGAGATCTGTTGTTTCAGATGGAAAAAAAAAAGTCTGGCATATATTCGCTGTAATATATATATATATATATATATATATATATATATGATATATATATATATATATATATATATATTGTAGGAGAATACCTGGGGTGGTAATAGACGGCAGGTACGTGCCACCGGGGGTCCTGGCACCGGTGGAGTAAGAGCCAGAAAAGTGCATATTGCAGCGGTTATGCTGTTAACACAGCGGATCCGGGCCGGCTCTTATTGGGAGCAGGCAGATATGCGGGCGGGTGCCTGTCTCCCCACGGTCCAGGCCAGGTTTTGCAGGGAAGGGTTAAAACCTGACCAGCAACAAGGGTGTGGTGTGCAATGTGAAGCTTCTGTGTTCTCTGGCTGTGAGAGTGAGAAGTGGAGGTGAGCTGGGCTGTGTGCCGAGGCCTGTGGAGGTCTGTGCAGGATCCTGCAGCTGAACCCAGGAGGGATCCGTGTCCTGTGGCTAGAAGCAAGACCCATGGACTTACTTCACCAAGGAGAAAAAGGTGACATTACTCCTGGCTTTAAATAGACTTTGCTTTATGTGACTGAAACAGGCCTCAAGTAGCCGGCAGCAGGGACTTGCTGTGTTTGAATTATTATTTTGCTGTTGTGTGTGATCACCCTCCCTATGAACTGCACCGTCTTTCACTTGTATGCACCGTGTGAATAAACAAAGCATCGTGTTTTACACCAAGACCATTCTGTGTTGCCTCTATACTGCACTCGCTACCACTGCCTACCAGAGCGGATCCCCACAATTGGTGGCTTCAGCGGGCAAACGGCAGTGAGGCTGAAAATGGTGCTGTTTGGACTGTATGTCATATATTAAGCCAGCAAGTTTTGTGGCTCCAGACAAGATGGAGGAGGCTATTAGACACTTGGTGCAAAGTAATGAGGAGGCTACTCGGAGACATGAGGAAGCCCTGAGAGACCAGCGGCAGTTGAATAGTCTACTGGCCCAGCAACTGGCGACTATGCAGGAGTCCATGCGGGTGTTACAACAACAAGCCGTCCCGGGGGGGACCGCAATCCTACCTGCTGCCCGGGATAAGGTGCGCTCAGCGTTAAGAAAGATGGGCCCCGAAGAGGATATCGAGGCGTTCCTGATGGTCTTCGAACGCACTGCGGAACAGGAAAGGTTACCGGCAGAACAGTGGGCCGAAGTAGTGGCGCCATTTTTAGTGGGAGACGCACAAAAGGCCTACTTCGACCTCAGTCAGGAGGAAGCCAAAAGCTATAAGAGGCTGAAGGGGGAGGTGTTGGCTCGTCTTGGGGTTAATACCTATGTGCGTGCACATCGAGTCTACCGGTGGGCCATCTCCGAGTCCCGGCCTGCTCGGTCCCAGGCCTATGACCTGTTACACCTGGTAAGAAAATGGCTGCAGCCTGAGACATTGAGCCCCTCGCAGATGGTGGAACGGGTGGTGGTTGATCATTTGGTGCGCACTCTGCCAAGGGCCATACAGCGCTGGGTTGGTCAGGGAGACCCCGGCAACCTGGATCAGTTAGTAAGCCTTGTCGAGAGGTATGTGGCAACCCAGGACTTGGTGCGGGACTCAACGCAGGCGCAGGAATCCCGTCGGGCTCCCTCTCAGGCTAGGGATCCGGAAAAAGGGACCCAACCACAAAGGGGGGGGAAGGCTAGTCCTACTCCAGGGAAGAGAGACCGGGGAGGGACCACGGGGATTCAATGTTGGCACTGCCACGGCCTGGGACATAGGGCAGCGAACTGTCCTCAAACACCTGAACCCATGGACTGCGGGTTCGAGGTATCCCGTGACACGTTCGGGACCGCCCAGCTCCAGGATCCGACATTATTACGGGCGAGGGAAGGGGTGACAGTAGTAAATGGGGTGGCTCAGCACCCAGGGGCCGACTCTGTGTTTCCCCATATGGCTTTTAACCAGGACCTGCTGTATAGGGTGGACAAAGTGCAGCACGAGGTAGTGGAGCAGCTGGTGGTACCCCAGCCATACCGCCGTGTGGTACTGGACTTGGCCCACTCCCACGTGCTGGGAGGACATTTGGGCGTAAAAAAAACCCAAGAGCGGATTCTGCAAAGGTTCTATTGGCCCGGGGTTTATGAGGAGGTCAAAAGGTTTTGCCAATCCTGTCCAGTGTGTCAGATGACGAGCCCCCAGCCCCACTATCGCAGTCCCCTAGTACCCATGCCCATCATCGAGGTCCCCTTCGAAAGAATAGGGATGGATCTGGTAGGCCCCATAAACAAGTCGGCCAGAGGGCACCAGCATATCTTGGTGGTCTTAGACTATGCCACCAGATATCCTGAAGCGATCCCACTACGTCATACTTCTGCTAAGCTCATAGCTAAAGAACTCATGGGTATGTTCGCAAGGGTGGGGATTCCAAAAGAGATCCTGACCGACCAGGGGACGCCCTTCATGTCTAAGGTGACGAGGGAGCTCTGCAAGCTTTTAGGGGTTAAACGGTTGCACACGTCCGTATACCATCCTCAGACCGACGGACTAGTGGAACGCTTTAACAAAACCCTAAAAACTATGCTTAAAAGAACCGTAGCCAAAGACGGAAAGGATTGGGACCTGTTGCTGCCGTACGTATTGTTCGCAGTGCGAGAAGTGCCCCAGGCATCTACGGGATTCTCGCCCTTCGAGCTATTATACGGTCGACGGCCAAGAGGGTTGCTGGACATCGCAAAAGAGGCGTGGGAGCAACAGCCCACCCCCCACAAGAGTATTATAGAGCATATAGAAAAGATGCAGGACCGTATAGAGACAGTCCTACCAATCGTCCGGGAACACATGGAAGCCGCCCAACTGGCACAGAGCCGGGTATACAACCGGAGTGCCCAGGTCCGGACATTTAACCCGGGTGACCGGGTACTGGTGCTAGTCCCCACCATTGACAGTAAGTTTTTGGCACGGTGGCAAGGTCCCTACGAGGTGAAAGAGAAGGTAGGGTCAGTGAATTACAAGATATCCCAGCCAGGCCGGCGGAAGCCAGAACAGGTATATCATGTAAATTTACTGAAATCGTGGAGAGATAGGGAGTGTCTCATTGGGGACAGCCCAAGCACTGTCTTGTCTGCGGGGAAGATCCCAGCTCCACCCGAGGTCCGGGAGGGCACCTCCGCAGTAAAGATAGCGGGTGGTCTGTCGACTAAACAAGCTCAGGAAGCCAAAGAGTTGGTGAGTCGAAATAGGGACGTATTCTCTGAGCTTCCTGGTCGAACTTCGGTAGTCCGAAGTCAGGGTACGGTAGTCCGAAGCCCCACGTCAGGGTACGGTTAAAGCCGTATCGTGTACCGGAGGCCCGGCGACAGGCCATTTCAGAAGAAGTAAGGTCCATGTTGAGGTTAGGGGTGATTGAGGAGTCAAGGGGCGAGTGGGCCAGCCCCATAGTCCTCATCCCAAAACCTGACGGTACTCTGCGCTTCTGCAATGACTTTAGAAAGCTCAACGAAGTGTCGAAATTCGATGCCTACCCCATGCCCCGGGTAGACGAGCTCATAGAACGGCTAGGGAAAGCTCGCTATTTCTCGGTCCTCGACCTCACAAAAGGATATTGGCAGGTGCCTCTTACGGAGGCGGCAAAGGAGAAGACTGCCTTTGTCACCCCCGAGGGGTTATTTCAGTACCAAGTTTTGCCCTTTGGCCTACATGGTGCTCCAGCCACCTTCCAGCGATTGATGGACGTCATCCTACGGCCCCATCGTCCATATGCTTCGGCATATCTGGACGACATCATCGAGTCACCTGCCCAAGGTACAGGCCGTAGTCGATTCACTTAGAAAAGCTGGACTGACGGCCAACCCAAAAAAGTGTTCGCTCGGGTTCGAGGAGGTCCGGTACCTGGGATACGTGATTGGGCGGGGAGTTGTCAAACCCCAGGTAGACAAGGTTGAGGCGATCAAGAGCTGGCCCAGACCTCTTACCACCAAGCAAGTACGTTCGTTCCTAGGGATGATAGGATATTACATGCGCTTTATCCCCAACTTTGCCACAGTAGCGGCCCCATTGACAAGACTTTTAAAAAGGAGGAAGACGGTGATGGTCCGCTGGGATGAGCAGGCGGAGGAGGCATTCTCCCGTTTGAAGTCGGCTCTGTGTGGGTCCCCGGTTTTGGTGACACCCGACTTCACACGGGAATTTGTCGTTCAGACGGACGCCTCTGGAGTTGGCCTAGGGGCAGTACTCTCTCAGGAAATCAGTGGGGAGGAACACCCTGTTGTCTTCCTGAGTCGCAAACTCACCCCAGCGGAAACCAGGTACAGTGTGGTAGAGAGAGAATGCCTGGCCATTAAGTGGGCCCTCGAGTCCCTTAGGTACTATCTGTTAGGGAGAAGGTTCCGTCTGGTGACCGACCATTCCCCTCTCCAGTGGATGAGCCGGGCCAAGGAGGGGAGTGCCCGGGTCACCAGATGGTTCTTGTCCCTCCAGAATTTTAAGTTCAGTGTCGAACACAGGGCAGGCCGCTTACAGGGGAATGCCGATGCCCTTTCCCGGGTACACTGTTGTACATGTGTCCAACCCCTCAGGATTGAACAGGGTGTGCAACCCTTCAGGGTTGAACAAAGGGGGGGGATATGTAGGAGAATACCTGGGGTGGTAATAGACGGCAGGTACGTGCCACCGGGGGTCCTGGCACCGGTGGAGTAAGAGCCAGAAAAGTGCATATTGCAGCGGTTATGCTGTTAACACAGCGGATCCGGGCCGGCTCTTATTGGGAGCAGGCAGATATGCGGGCGGGTGCCTGTCTCCCCACGGTCCAGGCCAGGTTTTGCAGGGAAGGGTTAAAACCTGACCAGCAACAAGGGTGTGGTGTGCAATGTGAAGCTTCTGTGTTCTCTGGCTGTGAGAGTGAGAAGTGGAGGTGAGCTGGGCTGTGTGCTGAGGCCTGTGGAGGACTGTGCAGGATCCTGCAGCTGAACCCAGGAGGGATCCGTGTCCTGTGGCAAGCAAGACCCATGGACTTACTTCACCAAGGAGAAAAAGGTGACATTACTCCTGGCTTTAAATAGACTTTGCTTTATGTGACTGAAACAGGCCTCAAGTAGCCGGCAGCAGGGACTTGCTGTGTTTGAATTATTATTTTGCTGTTGTGTGTGATCACCCTCCCTATGAACTGCACCGTCTTTCACTTGTATGCACCGTGTGAATAAACAAAGCATCGTGTTTTACACCAAGACCATTCTGTGTTGCCTCTATACTGCACTCGCTACCACTGCCTACCAGAGCGGATCCCCACAATATATATATATATATATATATATATATATATATATTACAAACCGGATTCCAAAAAAGTTGAGACACTAAACAAATTGTGAATAAAAACTGAATGCAATGATGTGGAGATGGCAAATGTAAATATTTTATTTGTAATAGAACATAGATGACAGATCAAACGTTTAATCCGAGTAAATGTATAATTTTAAAGGAAAAATACATTGATTCAAATTTTCACGGTGTCAACAAATCACATAAAAGTTGGGACAAGTAGCAATAAGAGGCTGGAAAAAGTAAATTTGAGCATAACGAAGAGCTGGATGACCAATTAACACTAATTAGGTCAATTGGCAACATGATTGGGTATAAAAAGAGCTTCTCAGAGTGGCAGTGTCTCTCAGAAGCCAAGATGGGTAGAGGATCACCAATTCCCACAATGTTGCGCAGAAAGATAGTGGAGCAATATCAGAAAGGTGTTACCCAGCGAAAAATTGCAAAGACTTTGCATCTATCATCATCAACTGTGCATAACATCATCCGAAGATTCAGAGAATCTGGAACAATCTCTGTGCGTAAGGGTCAAGGCCGTAAAACCATACTGGATGCCCTTGATCACCAGGCCCTTAAACGACACTGCACCACAAACAGGAATGCTACTGTAAAGGAAATCACAGAATGGGCTCAGGAATACTTCCAGAAACCATTGTCAGTGAACACAATCCACCGTGCCATCCGCCGTTGACAGCTGAAACTCTACAGTGCAAAGAAGAAGCCATTTCTAAGCAAGATCCACAAGCTCAGGTGTTTTCACTGGGCCAGTGATCATTTAAAATGGAGTGTGGCAAAATGGAAGACTGTTCTGTGGTCAGACGAGTCACGATTCGAAGTTCTTTTTGGAAATCTGTGACGCCATGTCATCTGGACCAAAGAGGACAAGGACAACCCAAGTTGTTATCAACGCTCAGTTCAGAAGCCTGCATCTCTGATGGTATGGGGTTGCATGAGTGCGTGTGGCATGGGCAGTTTGCATGTCTGGAAAGGCACCATCAATGCAGAAAAATATATTCAGGTTCTAGAACAACATATGCTCCCATCCAGACGTCATCTCTTTCAGGGAAGACCCTGCATTTTTCAACAAGATAATGCCAGACCACATTCTGCATCAATCACAACATCATGGCTGAGTAGGAGAAGGATCCAGGTACTGAAATGGCCAGTCTGCAGTCCAGATTTTTCACCTATAGAGAACATTTGGCGCATCATAAAGAGGAAGGTGCAACAAAGAAGGCCCAAGACGATTGAACAGTTAGAGGCCTGTATTAGACAAGAATGGGAGAGCATTCCTATTTCTAAACTTGAGAAACTGGTCTCTTCGGTCCCCAGACGTCTGTTGAGTGTTGTAAGAAGAAGGGGAGATGCCACACAGTGGTGAAAATAGCCTTGTCCCAACTTTTTGGGGATTTGTTGACACCATGAAATTCTGATTCAACATATTTTTCCCTTAAAATTGTACATTATCTCAGTTTAAACTTTTGTTCTGTGATTTATGTTCTATTTTGAATAAAATATTAGAAGTTGGCACCTCCACATCATTGCATTCAGTTTTTATTCACGATTTGTATAGTGTCCCAACTTTTTTGGAATCTGGTTTGTATATAAAGCTGAGTGTATGTGTGCGTATGTGTATATGTCCGCTAAAGGAATCCGCACTGTCGCATTTACAATCACAACATTTGGCACACAGGTACATCAGATGTCCGGGAAGCTTTTAGACCGGTTCTCAGCTCTCTAGCACGTACCATTCCTGAGATATTCCTCAAAAAAATGCATTAGCCAATAGAAGCCTGGTCGCATAACCCTTATCAGCCAAAAGCAACTCACAAGCCGTTAGTCTCCACATACACACAGTTTTACACCAGGTTTCCATAACAACCCAGCCATTTTTCTTCACTGCTGTAGGTCAGCTTTAAAGGGGCAGGGCGCTGTGGATGACACTGTTAAGGGAGCGAAGTGCTATGGAGGTCACAGTTCAGTGGGCTGGTAGGGTGGTGATTCAGGTCACCCAGTTCCCACTAAGCCACGCTCCAACCTGGTTAGGCCATGCCCCCACCCACTCCGCAGCTGACGGGCATTGAAAAAATGAAGGTAAAAATCATCTTCTGTCAGCTGCAGGGTGAGAGGGATGGTGACTTTCTCCCTGCAGCTCACGCTCAGACAGCACAGTGATGCTGTCTCAGAGTGAGCTGCTCAAAAGGACATCCCTGTGTCCGTCCAGGCCCTGCTCTGGACGGAGGACAGGGAGTCTGAAAGATGGACTGTCCGGCCTAAAACTGGACCTCTGGCTAGCCTAGGGGCAGGCTGCTGTGGAGTTCACAGTTGAGGGGACGATTCGCTATGGAAGTCAGAGTTAAGATTCAGATTGCTGTAGCGGCCACTGTTAAGGGGACGGGGTGTTTTGGCAATCACTGTTAAGGAGATGGGGTACTGTGGAGGTCACTAATAAAGGGGCAGCTGCTGTAGAGGTCACTGTTAAAGGGGCAGGTTTTTCTAATGTCTGCTTTTTATCTATGTTCATAAGAGGGACTAAATCTGATATAAATCAATGTCACGGCTACGGTAAAATGTTTTGATTTGTGCCGGAATGTGTGTTGCATGCTTGCTGCTCTAAATATATGAAGTGCAAGTGCCACAATTTTGTTTCATGTACAACATGCAAGACACAAGGTTTTTATTTGGAAAACTTTTTGGGCCAAATTTTTGTCTAGTCCTATTCTGTTCCTTGCTTTGTCGCAGTCTTAGACAGTTTTTAGTGTATGTTGTGGACAAAAGTCTATCAGCTTCAAGGTGGTATAGAAATGGTACAGTCCTCCATATAGCACATTGGGTTGTAAACAGGCATTTTTTGGCACATTTTGTATCATCTTCCACAATTTTGTTTCATTTATGACATGCGAGTGTTACGAACGTACCGAGACGTACAGATATTCCCGAGACAGGTGTCAGGAGATCTGTGTGACTGTCATGCGGAGGTCAGCTACCTCCAAAGACAGCCCCTGCAGCTGTCCGGCCAGTGCAGCAATAGGATCCATGGCTGTACTGAAACAAGCAAAAATGACGGTTTTGGCGTGTGTGGGAGGAACACACCACACGGAGCATAGGAGGGAAAGGGGATACCGGAATAAGTCCTGGAAACAAGGGAAGGAAGATGGACACCTCCTAGAGAAAACCCTAACTCCAGTCCTGACAGACTACCAGTATGAACAGGCCCCAAAGGTAGGCAGGTTCATACACTGGATACCTAGAATCCTATTTCACCATATAGGACCCTGGAACTAATGTCAGGACTAAGTCTACCTGTTTCTCCAAAGGGAAGGACGAACAGGAGTCTCCCCCAGACCTAATGACAAACAACAGGGAAAGGCAACACACACACACACATATATATAGCAGTTTTCCAGTAGTTTATATATGTTTTGGTATATATATATACAAAATACAAAAGGGAAAGGAAACACTTATCTTCAAGGAAGCTTTGGTAGCACCTGGAACTCAGCCGAGAACCAAACACTAGGCTAACCACAAGTCCAACAGAAGCTATAAACTGCATAGTGGGAGAAACAAAAATAGAGAAGGTTAAATGACCACAATAGCCATACCTGGGGAAAGAAGGTGTGGCAAGCACGAGAAACAACACAGACATAATTTGATCCAAAAGGAAAACATGTCAGATCACACCACGTGTTGCCAGTCTCACAAATCTCCTGCCACCTGTCGCGGGAATGTCCGTATGTCTCTGTACGTCCATGACAGCGAGTCACAATTTTTTTTTTTAGAAAACTTTTCGGACTGAATTTTTATCCAGTCCTATTTTGGTTCCTTGTTGTGGCACAGTCTTAGACAGTTTTTAGTGCATGTTTTGGACAAAAACTATATCAGCTTTAAGGTAGTATAAAATGGTATACCATTCTAATAGTAAAAACACCTCCATATAGCACATTGGGTTGCAAATAGGGACTTTTTTGGGCACAGTTTGTATCACCTTTCACTTTTAAAAACAACATCACAGGTTTATATACATTTAACAATCTAAAACATTAAATTAGGGCATACTAAGAATGGCACAGGCAGAAAATTCCAGTGCAAAATAAAAACCTACGTTAATATATTTGCTCCACTGTATATTAAAACGTCTATCGGTTTGCCTTAGCTATGGTACTTTTTGAATGTGAAAGCAGGAAAGCAGGATAGGCAATCTTGGTATATATCGTAGAAAACAGCGGCTGCACCCACAGATCGGTATTGGATATGAGGTGCTCACCTCTAAAAGGCCTCACCTCAGGCCTAGATAGATATCCACTGAGGAAGGGGTTGTCCCCGAAACGCGTACTGTCCCAGGAAGTGAGTGCAAATATCCGATGTTTATATAAAGAACATTCGACTGATAATATGACAGGCCTGTCTAAGAAATAACCCAAGCCCGATTTAAACCTCCGGCAAGTACAACCAGCGGACCAGCAGGGGGAGCTCCGTCACGTGTTACGCCGTGCCGACGCCAGCTTCGTCACCACGTGGGACGCTGCGTGAAGTGTGAGAAGCAGGGCAGCGGAGGACGCCGTGGAGCGAGAGGCCGGTAAGAGACGCCGAGCATCAGGAGGCGGGCGAGGGGTAAATCTGAGAACCCGTTAAGCAAAATTTATGTCTAGCTCTGGACACGACTAGCGCACCTTACAGCCGGCTGGCTGATATACAGACGTGGACAAAATTGTTGGTACCCTTTGGTCAATGAAAGAAAAAGTCACAATGGTCACAGAAATAACTTTAATCTGACAAAAGTAATAATAAATTAAAATTCTATAAATGTTAACCAATGAAAGTCAGACATTGTTTTTCAACCATGCTTCAACAGAATTATGTAAAAAAATAAACTCATGAAACAGGCATGGACAAAAATGATGGTACCCCTAACTTAATATTTTGTTGCGCAACCTTTTGAGGCAATCACTGCAATCAAACGCTTCCTGTAACTGTCAATGAGACATCTGCACCTCTCAGCAGGTATTTTGGCCCACTCCTCATGAGCAAACTGCTCCAGTTGTGTCCGGTTTGAAGGGTGCCTTTTCCAGACTGCATGTTTCAGCTCCTTCCAAAGATGCTCAATAGGATTGAGGTCAGGGCTCATAGAAGGCCACTTTAGAATAGTCCAATTTTTTCCTCTTAGCCATTCTTGGGTGTTTTTAGCGGTGTGTTTTGGGTCATTGTCCTGTTGCAAGACCCATGACCTGCGACTGAGACCAAGCTTTCTGACACTGGCTAGTACATTTCTCTCTAGAATTCCTTGATAGTCTTGAGATTTCATTGTACCCTGCACAGATTCAAGACACCCTGTGCCAGACGCAGCAAAGCAGCCCCAGAACATAACAGAGCCTCCTCCATGTTTCACAGTAGGGACAGTGTTCTTTTCTTGATATGCTTCATTTTTTCGTCTGTGAACATACAGCTGATGTGCCTTGGCAAAAACTTCGATTTTTGTCTCATCTGTCCACAGGACATTCTCCCAGAAGCTTTGTGGCTTGTCAACATGTAGTTTGGCATATTCCAGTCTTGCTTTTTTATGATTCGTTTTCAACAATGGTGTCCTCCTTGGTCGTCTCCCATGTAGTCCACTTTGGCTCAAACAACGACGGATGGTGCGATCTGACACTGATGTTCCTTGAGCATGAAGTTCACCTTGAATCTCTTTAGAAGTCTTTCTAGGCTCTTTTGTTACCATTCGGATTATCCGTCTCTTAGATTTGTCATCAATTTTCCTCCTGCGGCCACGTCCAGGGAGGTTGGCTACAGTCCCATGGATCTTAAACTTATGAATAATATGTGCAACTGTACTCACAGGAACATCTAGTTGCTTGGAGATGGTCTTATAGCCTTTACCTTTAACATGCTTGTCTATAATTTTCTTTCTGATCTCTTGAGACAGCTCTTTCCTTTGCTTCCTCTGGTCCATGTCGAGTGTGGTACACACCATATCACCAAACAACACAGTGATTACCTGGAGCCATATATATAGGCCCAATGGCTGATTACAAGGTTGTAGACACCTGTGATGCTAATTAGTGGACACACCTTGAATTAACATGTCCCTTTGGTCACATTATGTTCTGTGTTTTCTAGGGGTACCATCATTTTTGTCCATGCCTGTTTCATGAGTTTATTTTTTTACATAATTCTGTTGAAGCATGGTTGAAAAACAATGTCTGACTTTCATTGGTTAACATTTATAGAATTTTAATTTATTATTACTTTTGTCAGATTAAAGTTATTTCTGTGACCATTGTGACTTTTTCTTTCATTGACCAAAGGGTACCAACAATTTTGTCCACGTCTGTACACAGCACATCAGAGCAACGGACCCAGGGAAAATTGAGGTCGAATTGACCTACAGTATTGAAATACAATCAGGATAACGATACACTTGGCTGCTCAGACTGTACATTTCAATCAAGGAACGGCATTAGTGCACTTTAATAGAATTAAGAAATTGAATACCATCTTTGAAGATATATTGCTACAATTACAACTACGGACCTATTATCCCTGAAAAGGAGATATATATATGGTGGACTATTTACCTATTTTTTTCCTTCACAGAAATATTGATTGATGTGGTTTTATCGTGTGTGTTAACATTTTAACATTTTAAGGATTGCCTATTATTGTCATTTTGCAGTGAAGATATTAAATTTAAAATTGATAACCAACTTTACGGTTTATGTGTGATCCCATCTGTAGAGAGTGCCCCTCTTAATTCTATGCAGGATAGGCAATCTGTTGATGCCCTTAAACTTTGGCAAAACCTCTAAGAATCTAAGGGACAGCAAACAAAAAAAATACGTAGACCCTTTATTGAGTGAATCTTGAGTAAAAGCAAAAGAAAAGAAACTCAACCCAAAACAGAAGAAATAAAAAATGTTTTGCCTGAAACAATTGATTAGAAATGAGTAACATGACAATCAACAACAACAGGGGCGGACATGCTATACTATATGTGCAGCCTTCAACACATCTGCAAAGGTGACTTGTCACCCCTCATGACAGTATTAGTACATAATTGTATTCCTCCTTGCAGTAACCATTCAGGAGCATATTTTCTAACTCTATGGTGTGCAGCTTATCAGTTACTCCTCCGCAAGAAATTTACAAATTAATTGATGATATGGTGTTACTAGTTGGGGTGTAACACCTAGTGTACACTGTTCAATTATTGCTTTTAGTGGATATAGCCCTTCAAATAGGGGAACTGTAATACTAGACTGTCAATTTATGCATAACTATCTAAGAGGAAAAGAAGTACAGCACAACACAGAGTTCTAAAAACACATGATCCAGAATTGTCATGCCATGGAGAATGGTGAATATTTACTAAAACAGACATATTCAAGAGCTAACATCCACTTTAAATGCATTTAATTACATTTTCTCACATACCATAATTGTGATATGCTCCAACATATCTCCAAAGTCACAAATTGTCCTTATGGACCTGAAACCACACATATAATTATGTGTTCATCAGCATAGTTGCGTCTCACTAGTGCTAACATCTGTACACTAGAGATTTTCCGTTTGCAAACGGCGAACGCGAATTTCCGCAAATGTTCGCGAATGGGCGAACCGCCATTGACTTCAATAGGCAGGGGAATTTTAAAACCCACAGGGACTCTTTATGGCCACAATAGGGATGGAAAGGTTGTTTCAAGGGGACTAACACCTGGACTGTGGCATGCCAGAGGGGGATCCATGGCAAAACTCCCATGGAAAATTACGTAGTTGACGCAGAGTCGGGTTTTAATCCATAAAGGGCATAAATCACCTAACATTCCTAAATTGTTTGGAATAGCGTGCTTTAAAACATCAGGTTTGATGTTGTATCGATCAGGTAGTGTAACAGTTACGCCCGCTTCACAGTGACAGACCAAACTCCCTGTTTAATGCACCGCAAACAACCGCAAACAGTCCATTTGCACAACCACAAACTCCCCATTTGCACAAGGTTGGATACCAAGCTAGCCATGTCCCGTTCCTTGTCCTCACTGATGTCATTGAAGGTCTCTTCCTCCACCCAGCCACGTACAACACCAAGGATCCCCCAAAGGTGACAACAAGCCCCCTGGGACGCCTGCTGTGTTTGGTCTTCCACCTTCTCAAAGCCACCTTCCTCCTCTGACTCCTCTTCTTCAGACTCCTCTCTCTGCGTTGCCTCTCTCTGCGTTATTATAAGGTGTGTTAAGTAGTGCTATTCCTATCAGTTTAATCCCTGTTACATCTCCTATCAGGGGACGTGTATGGAATAGATTTTAGGAACCGGGAGATGGAAAAAGATGCTTGGTTGGTCCTTCTACTTCCAATTTGGGGCACTGCACGTGCAATATACTGTGCCACCAGATAGGAGTGCTGTGTTAAGTAGTACTATTCCTATCAGTTTAATCCCTGTTACGTCCACTAGTATTATTATTATTGTTATTATTATAATAAGGTGTGTTAAGTAGTACTATTCCTATCAGTTTAATCCCTGTTATCTCTCCTATCAGGGGACGTGTATATGGAATCAATTTTAGGAACCGGGAGGTGGAAAAAGATGCTTGGTCGTCCTCTTAATTCGGGGCACTGCACGTGCGCTGTGTAATGTACTGTGCAATCCCAATATGTGTGGTGTGTTAAGTAGTACTATTCCTATCAGTTTAATACCTGTTACGTTCACTAGTATTATTATTATAAGGTGTGTTAAGTAGTACTATTCCTATCAGTTTAATCCCTGTTACGTCCCCTATCAGGGGACGTGTATGGAATAGATTTTAGACAACCGCAAAGAGTTGTCAATAGTTGACACAATCATGACATAAATTTTATTCCTCTATGCGTCAATCTTGGTGTAGTGATGACTGTGCTCGTGCGCACGTTTGGGAGATTGCAGGCGATGACGGTTTTTCAAAGCCTATGGTCGTGCTGAGGTAGTTCAGTGACAGTTAAGTGACCCAGAAAACAATGATTCTGCAGTGTGGGCCCATTGTTGGCCTAGTAGGCTTTAATAAACACCTTAGATGATCACAAAGAAAATGTATGTTTTTTCTATGCAAAATTATCCAGCCGATCGCTTTTGGTCTGTTCACAATGAAGCAATGACCTTATCATCTGGGGTGTGCCAACATTGCCATTGCCAACACACTCATAGAGGTGATCGCTTCAGTGTGATACGCAAGACCCTTCACCACAACAAGGTAACGATCATGAAGGGGAATTGACACATGTATGTGCCTTTTTTTTGGTTTGGTTTTTGAAGCCACAGTGCAGCACCAGAGGCCAGAAAAATTAGGCATGTACACATGCCTGAAAAACCAGGTATTGTTGCAGCCGCTGCTGTAGCAGCGGCCAGAAAAATTGATGTTTCCCAGGCAGAAAGTGCCCTAAAACATTGCAGCTTGAACCCTAGTTGGTGGCGGAGAAGTCACGCAAGTCATCCAGCATTCAGAGATAAAATACAGCAGCGTGTTAGCCCAAGGCAGCTCATCTCAGTCATCAGGCCTTTTTTAGTCGAATGTATCGCCCAGTGTCAGTCCCTTCGGGATCCATCCCTCATTCATCTTAATAAAGGTGAGGTAATCTAGACTTTTGTGACCTAGGCGACTTCTCTTCTCAGTGACAATACCTCCTGCTGCACTGAAGGTCCTTTCTGACAGGACACTTGAAGCGGGGTAGGCCAGAAGTTCTATCGTAAATTGGGATAGCTCAGGCCACAGGTCAAGCCTGCACACCCAGTAGTCAAGGGGTTCATCGCTCCTCAGAGTGTCGATATCTGCAGTTAAGACGAGGTAGTCTGCTACCTGTCGGTCGAGTCGTTCTCTGAGGGTGGACCCCGAAGGGCTGTGGCGATGCGTAGGACTTAAAAAGCTCTGCATGTCCTCTATCAACAACACGTCTATAAAGCGTCCTGTCCTTGCCAGCGTGGTCGTGGGAGGAGGAGGATTACTTTCACCTCTTCCCCTGTTAGATTCCCTTTGTGCTGTGACATCACCCTTATATGCTGTGTAAAGCATACTTTTTTATTTATTTTGGAACTTCTGCATCCTTTCCGACTTCCGGTAATTTGGTAACATTTCAGGCACTTTCTGCTTATACCGGGGGTCTAGTAGCGTGGCCACCCAGTACAGGTCATTCTTCTTCAGCCTTTTTATACGAGGGTCCCTCAACAGGCACAACAGCATGAAAGACCCCATTTGCACAAGGTTGGATGCTGAGCTACTCATGTCCCGTTCCTCGTCCTCAGTGATCTCACTGAAGGTATGTTCTTCCCCCCAACCACGTACAACACCACGGGTACCAGATAGGTGACAACGAGCACCCTGGGATGCCTGTTGTGGTTGGTCTTCCTCCTCCTCCTCCTCAAAGCCACATTCCTCCTCTGACTCCTCTTCCAGCATTGCCGCAGGTCCAGCAAGCGATGCTGATAAGGCTGTTTCTGGTGGTGATGATGGTGACCACAACTCTTCCTCTTCACGCTCATCTACGGCCTGATCCAGCACTCTTCGCAGGGCACGCTCCAAGAAAAATACAAATGGGATGATGTCGCTGATGGTGCCTTCGGTGCGACTGACTAGGTTTGTCACCTCCTCAAAAGGACGCATGAGCCTACAGGCATTGCGCATGAGCGTCCAGTAACGTGGCAAAAAAATTCCCAGCTCCGCAGAGGCTGTCCTAGCACCCCGGTTATACAAATACTCGTTGACGGCTTTTTCTTGTTGGAGCAGGCGGTCGAACATTAGGAGTGTTGTCGTGGCGGTGTCACCAACTCCTCTGCAGACCCACGCATTCCATGCTTGGCAGCCGTGAGCAGGTTAACTCAATGCGCAGTGTAGGTGATATACCTGCCCTGACCATGCTTTGCAGACCAGGTATCAGTGGTCAGATGGACCCTTGCCCCAACACTGTGTACCAGACATGCCATGACTTCCTTTTGCACAATCGAGTACAGGTTAGGGATTGCCTTTTGTGCAAAGAAATTTTGGCCGGGTACCTTCCACTGCGGTGTCCCAATAGCAATTTATTTTTTTAAGGCCTCAGACTCCACCAGCTTGTATGATAAAAGCTGGCGGGCTAAGAGTTCAGACAAGCCAGCTGTCAGATGCCGGGCAAGGGGGTGACTTTGTGACATTGGCTTCTTACGCTCAAACATGTCCTTGACAGACACCTGACTGTGGGCAGATGAGCAGGAACTGCTCAAGGTGAGAGGCGGAGTGGCAGGTGGATGAGAGGGGGCAAGGAGGACAGCAGTGGTTGACGTGACTGAAGATGCTGGACCAGGAGGAGGATGGTGGCTTTGAGTTTGTGTGCTGCTTTTACTCATGTGTTGATCCCATAGGCGTTTGTGATGTGAGATCATGTGCCTTCGCAAAGCAGTTGTACCTAGGTGGGTTTTGGACTTCCCACGACTCAGTTTCTTTTGGCACAGGTTGCAAATGGCATTGCTGTTAGAGGCAGACACACAAAAAAAATGCCACACTGCTGAGCTTTGCAATGACGGCATTCTGGTGGTGGCAACAGCATGCGTTGATTGGCGTGCTGTCTGGCTGACCCCGGGTGCCGATACATGCTGTCTGACTGTGCCACTAGCTCCTTGCGAATACCTCCCCCTGCTTCCAACTTGTCTCCTCCTCCTCTCTGTCTCCCCATCTGAACTTTCCTCCTGTTCTTCTTCTCTTCGAGCGGGCACCCACGTGACTTCCACGGACACATCGTCATCATCAACCGCTTCACTTGTATCTGTCAACTCAGCAAAGGAAGCAGCAGCGGGTACAACATCATCATCATCATACCGTACTTCCATGTGTGTATTGCTGCCTGACTGAGACATATCCCTGTTATCTACATCCTCTTGCAATAATGGTTGCGCATCACTCATTTCTTCCAACTGATGTGTAAATAAATCCTCTGACAGATCAAGTGAAGCGGCTGTGGTGCTAGTGTTGGTGGTGGCGGCAGGCGGGCGAGTGGTAACTTGAGAGGTGCCCGAAACTGAGCTGGAGGAGGATGGTGCGTCAAGGTTCCGAGCGGAAGCTGTAGAAGATTGGGTGTCCTGTGTTAGCCAGTCAACTATGTCCTCAGAACTTTTCAAGTGCAGGGTACATGGCCGCTGAACACTGGGCATTATTCTAGGGCCAAAGGGAATCACAGCACCACGACCACGACGGCCCCTGCGGGGTGGCCTGCCTCTGCCTATCATTTTTTTTAGATTAGTGGTACTATGCATGCAAGCTACTGTGACACCAGATATGAATGGCGCTGAAGTGACACTATGCACTGGCACTGGCCCTTAAACACACAAACACGTGTGTGCAACTGACTGCTAGTTATTCACAGTCAAAATTGTTGTTTTTCTTTAAATATAATCGAATGTGACACCAGATATGAGTGGCGCTGAAGTGACACTATGCACTGGCACTAGGCCTTAAACACACAAACATGTGTGTGCAACTGACTGCTAGTTATTCATTCAAAATTGTTGTTTTTCTTTAAATATAATCGAATGTGACACCAGATATGAATGGCGCTGAAGTGACACTATGCACTGCACTGGGCCTTAAACACACAAACACGTGTGTGCAACTGACTGCTATTTATTCAGTCAAAATTGTTGTTTTTCTTTAAATGTAATCAAATGTGACACCAGATATGAGTTGCGCTGGTGGCACTATGCACTTGCAGGGCTGTGAGCCTGACACACACGCTGGCAGGCAGGCAACTGCAGTTTGATTACACAGGAAAAAAAAAAAGAAAGGCAGACTGGTGTTCTAACCCTAAAAAGGGCTTTTTGGGGTGCTGTCCTTATAGCAGAGATCAGATGAGTCTTTCAGGACTGGAGTGGACACTGAATACACTTGCCTAGCTATCGATTTCCCTATTGAATCAGCAGCAGCAGCAGCACTGTCCCTCCTCTGACTAAGAATGCAGCTTCCGAATTAATCTAAAATGGATGCTGTCCTGGAGGTGGGAGGGTCTGCTGCTGATTGGCTGGAATGTGTCTGCTGACTGTGAGGTACAAGGTCAAAGTTTATTCAATGATGATGTATAGGGGGCGGACCGAACATCGCATTTGTTCGCCCGCCGCGGCGAGTGCGAACAAGCTATGTTCGCCGGCGAATAGTTCGGGACATCTCTACTGTACACATGAAGAATGAAAGGCATTCGCTCCCCAGCCCCATACAGCTACTGTGCACAAAGTCCTACATCAGGACATAATATACCATCTATCCATCAATACATTATACAGCAAGATTCCCCAGGAACAGTTGAAAAGGCAAGTTTTATAAAGTGTTGACACATAACAACATAATATACATGGAAACCATAGGCTGTCTGTGAAATGCTAGCCCTTCTAATGAAAGATACCGCATGTATACAGATTGTTGGATGTGGTAAGATGTCCTACAATACAATGAGGTCGAGGGATTAACCTCCAATCATGCTTTGCATCAGAAAGTAGCATTTAGAGGTAATCTGTTTCCAACTGTCTCTACATTTTTTCACCTGTCTTTTGAGAGAAATTTGGCAGATGAAATCCCATTATTTTGCAATAATATGTTCTGCAGTGTTTAACATGCTACGTTACTCGTCCAGCACTGATGAAATGTGATGTATTTCGGTTTTGTGCCAGTACATAAATAATGATGGTTGTAGAGCGGCCTCTTTGTGTCATAACATTTTCTATATTTACATTCCAGACTGTCTCAATAAATCTTTGAGTGCTAATCTTTTATGCCAGAAAGTATAGTCCATAGCTGAGTTTTACCCAGATATGATTTCTGTGAGACAAGTTTCAACGTTGGAATATTTGGGGTCATTTGTTAACCAAGAAAAAAATCTTATTCTGTGCACAAATCATCTTATTCATCCAGATTCTTCAGAAGTTTTCAAACAATTATATTTGCAGTTCACCATTAATATTAGTAAAAAATAAACCTCACCAAAATTCATGTGTCCTACGTTCAGACATGTCTGTCACTGCGGACTGTCATTTTCCTGTAACCTTGTATGTAGCTGGTTAACCCCGTGTTTGTTGCATTGGATATAATGTGTGTTAATGGTACATCTACCTGTTACCAAAGATAAGGTACTCTGAGGATCTCTGTAACTCTCTGGAAGTTGCCAGTTCTGGGATCTCTACGTTTTTACAGTGTTTGGCAGCTCTTTAAGGCATTCTTCTCTACTCGGGTAGTAAAACCCACCACTCTGCTAGCTTATTACACAGAGGAGTGTGTGTGTTTGTATATCTCTGCGACTAGGGAGAAGTTAGGCTACTTTCACATCTGCGTTTTTGCTGGATACGGCAGGGGATCAGCAAAAAACGCATCCGGTCATTAATACAAACGTCTGCATCCATTCAGAACGGATCCGGTTGTATTATCTCTAAAATTAACAAGGCAGATCCGGCACTAAAACCATTGCAAGTCAATTGGCGCCGGATCCGTATTTTTCAGTGTCCAAAAAAATGGAACCGGCCCAATTGACTTACATTGTGTTTCATGCCAGATCCGTCTTGATCAGTAACCCATGATGTACACAAAAACTCACAGCAGTTTTGTGTCCGGCATGGAAAAGCAACAAAATGGAACGGAATGCATTCTGGCATACTTCGTTCCGTTTTGTTCAGTTTTGTCCCCATTGACAATAAATGGGGACAAAATAGAAGTGTTTTCCTCAGGTTTTGAGACCCCATGACAGATCTCGAAACTGGAAAGGAAAAAGCAGATGTGAAGTAGCGTTAGTCAGTTGTTGTGGGTTTTCAGAACAAGTTGCGGTACTCTGGATTTTCCTGCAATACTGGAAATTGGAATACTTTTAGCATTGTCTGTATCTTCGTGCTGATAGTTGAGGATATTACCCTGAGATTGTGAGGAAGGGCCTGCCCTGACATTGTGGAATCTTATAACACGCTACTGTATTTTTGTGTGAACCTGTCCACTGGAGCCATCTTCGGTGGTGCCTATCTGCAGTGGTCACAAGCCGCTTTCATGACAATAAAATCCTGTGAGCTGGCAGCCCTTTCTGACAGCTGCATGGGATGTCTCCTGTCTGAGAATGGCTCTTTATCTGCCATTTCATGCCATACTTGAAAATATGATTTAATGGAAGAGATTGCTGCCATCTGATTGCAGTAAATTTGTGGCACTCTTCTTTGAAGATACAAATCACCCAGATATAATACTGAGTGTTGTAACAAACCCCCCACAAGAACCCACTCAGTATACAATGGATACACCTACATTAAGAAAAACTGAGACTAAATAGGTTGTTAATTGACAATTTATTTTAAGTACACAAAGTAACATAAGTAAAAAGAGACATGATACATCAAATATAAAGTGCAGTCTACCCCTGAGGAGATAATATCAAAATTCATATGTAAGGGAAGAGGGCTAATTCATATAAATACATGATTGTAAACTCCACCAACATGATAAGAAAATTGAAGTGCAAGTGCATATAAAAGTGATGTAGACAGCCTATATCAAGGCTGGCGGAGCGGCTGTCTACATCACATGAATTTATCAATGAAAAAGCCTGAATACAAGATGGCTAGCATAATGCTGTTATTAAAGTGTATGTGCAAAATATAGTTAAATTATTCCCTCATATGGCATAACATACAGTACAAGTATCACATACCCATTGTAGGGAGATCCACACACCCCGGTTTTTAATATTTGATACGCCTATGATTAACATAGTGACATAGTACATAAGGCCGAAAAAAGACATTTGTCCATCCAGTTCGGCCTGTTATCCCGCAAGTTGATCCAGAGGAAGGCAAAAAAAAAACCCTGTGAGGTAGAAGCCAATTTTCCCCACTTTAGGGGAATAAAAAATTCTTTCCTGACTCCAATCAGGGAATCAGAATAACTCCCTGGATCAACGACCCCTCTCTAGTAGCTATAGCCTGTAATATTATTACGCTCCAGAAATACGTCCAGGCCCCTCTTGAATTCCTTTATTGTACTCACCATCACCACCTCCTCAGGCAGAGTTCCATAGTCTCACTGCTCTTACCGTAAAGAATCCTCTTCTATGTTTGTGTACAAACCTTCTTTCCTCCAGATGCAGAGGATGTCCCCTCGTCACAGTCCTGGGGATAAATAGATGATGGGAGAGATCTCTGTACTGACCTCTGATATATTCTTTTAATCCTGTGAGTATAATAAAAAGCTGATAAAGAACATCCTTTGCGGTGCTTCACTATTTTTTCGCTCCTTTCGTCCTAACATTTATAGGAGAGATGAGGCTTTTAGGAGAAAATGAGCAATATTGGATTGTGAAGCACTGAAACAGTGAATTGGTGCATTATCGAAGATCTGCATCTGCTGGAATGGTCGAAAGAGTACTTATTGAGGAGCAGCGCGGTTTATATCTTGTGAAATGCAATTGAGTGAAATTGTCATATGGATTAATAAATGTAATTTTATTTGTCTCTTCAAGGAAGTGTGCAGCAACTAGTATCCTGTCACAGTCCTTTGTGGGCACCTTTGCACTAAAAGGTGTGCGGTACCATTGCTGTTCGGACAATGCCATCTGATTACAGCTATTAATAAAATTAATTATTTTAAAAAATTTACCATCTAAGACTTGTTTCACACTGCCTATAGCCTGTTCTGGCAGGCTGTTCTGACAATGAAGGTTGGCAATCGGCTGGAAAAAAAAAGCTGCATACAGCGGTATTTGTCCAACCGATTCTCAGGATATTTGCCGGATTTCAGGCGGTTCACAGTAGGACCCCATTATAGCATCTGGCAATGCCAGACCCGGCAGGCTGCGCCTAGCCGGAATAAACTGAATGATCGGCAAATGTGAAATGAGTCTAAAAAATAAAAATCTGTCCAAAATCTTAACACTCAGGTGTCCATGTGTGCCTGACAGCAAAGATAGGTCATCTGTAAATTCATTTAAATTCATGTTCTCCTGCTTGGAACATGATTTTAAAGGACTTTCAAAAAAAAGTAAAACTTTTCGGCCTCTTTCACACAAGCGTGACGGATTAGGTCCGGATGCGTTCAGGGTGCGTTCAGTAAAACTCACACCATTTTGCAAGCAAGTTCAGTCAGTTTTGTCTGCAAAGTGAAAAACGCATTGCATCCACACTTGCTTCCGGATGCAATGCGTTTTTCACTGAAGCTACATTCACTTCTATGGGGCCAGGGCTGCGTGAAAAACTCAGAATATAGAACGTGATGCGTTTTTCATGCAACGCAGAACTGATGCGTTAAAAAAACGCTCATGTACACAGACCCATTGAAATGAATTGGTCAGGATTCAAGCGGGTGCTATGCATTCACGTCACGGAAAACTCGCTTGTGTGAAAGGGGCCTTAGGCCTCATAAACAGGGCCGTTGCTCGGCTGTTCTGTGCCTCCGTTCCACACTGCACCTTCCAGATTGCGGACCTATTCTAGTTGTCTGTGGGCCGCAACATGGGCACGAGAATTTTGCTGGATTTTACCTACACTTGTTTATTTTTAAGGATTGGATTACTTACAAAAGTTTGTTTAAATCATCTTTTTATGACAACTGCAATTTAAGACATTTTGGTGTTTTTTTAAATTTTCTATGTCTCTTTCTGTGCTAACAAAATCCTGCAATTTGTACTATATCACTGACTCCCACCATAGACTAAAACTTCCTGCATGTGGATGTTATACACTGGAGTCCCTTGCAGGGGCGTAGCTAGAAATGCATGGGCCCCATAGCAAAAATAATTTTATGGGCCCCCCCAGTGCCATCCACAGATCCCCCTCCCCTAAACAGTGCCATCCACAGATCCCCCTCCCCTAAACAGTGCCATCCACAGATCCCCCTCCCCTAAACAGTGCCATCCACAGATCCCCCTCCCCTAAACAGTGCCATCCACAGATACAGATCCCCTCCCCTAAACAGCGCCATCCACAGATCCCCTCCCCTAAACAGTTCCATCCACAGATCCCCCTCCCCTAAACAGTGCCATCCACAGATCCCCCTCCCCTAAACAGTGCCATCCACAGATCCCCCTCCCCTAAATAGTGCAATCCACAGATCCCCCTCCCATAAATAGTGGCATTCACAGATCCCCCTCCCCTAAACAGTGTCACCCACAGATCCCCCTCCCCTAAATAGTGCAATCCACAGATCCCCCTCCCCTAAATAGTGGCATCCACAGATCCCCTCCCCTAAATAGTGCCATCCACCACAGATCCCCCTCCCCTAAATAGTGCCATCCACCACAGATCCCCCTCCCCTAAATAGTGCCATCCACCACAGATCCCCCTCCCCTAAGTAGTGCCATCCACCACAGATCCCCCTCCCCGACGCTCACAGGAGCACATTTATAAACTAATCAGTAACTTTAATAATGTAATCATTGACATTGCTGATCTCTTTACTTGGATTGAATATCTTACTCTGTCTTAGCTCCGGTAACAGTAACAGAAGGCAGTGCGGGCAGCGCTCACCCACTGACGTAACGCGCCTGCGCCACCTAGTGGGAGGAGCAAGCGCGTGACGTCAGTGAGTGAGCGCCGCCCGCCTGCACTGCCTGCTGTTACCGTTACCGGAGCTAAGACAGAGTAAGATATCCAAATCCAATCCAAGTAAAGAGATCAGTCAATGATTAAATTAAAGTTACTGATTAGTTTATAAATGTGCTCCTGTGAGCGGCGTGGCCCTGTATATTCTAATCCCCAGGCAAGCGTCCCCGTCACCATGGGAACGCCTGGGGGTTAGAATATGATTGGATCAGTGGCCTGGCTGGAGCCTCCCCAGCCTCTGTGTTGGCCCGGCCCTGCGTGCGCCCTGCTCCAGTCCTGACTCCTTCTCCCCAGCCAGGCCCAAGCCGCAGACGGCGGACCGCCTGCGCCCCGCCCACTACACTACACTACACTCCGCGGCTCGGTCCTGGCTGCCTGTGTGTGTGTGTGTGTGTAAATAAAAAATAAAAATAAAAAAAATCAACAGAAGGCGGCCCGGATGTGCCCCCAGTGGCGTAGGGCCCCATAGCCACTGCTATGGTTGCTATGGCGATCCCTACGCCACTGGTCCCTTGTGTGGAGAGGAGATACTTCATTGAGCATAGAAATACTATTTTTTATGTGTCTGCCTTCCCATGTTTCATTAGCTATAACTTTCATTAGTTGATTTATTAATTAACAAAAGTATATTGACCACTTCAGCACTACCTGTGTACACTTATGGGTAGTAGGGATGAGCGGACCCATGGATGTTCGGGTTCCCCGGGTTCTGCTGAACTTCGGGTCAAAGTTCGGCTTTGGGACCCAAACTTGACCTAAACTCAAACCAGAACCCCATTGAAGTCAATGGGGACTCGAACTTTGGGGCACTAAAATTGCTGTAAAATAGCTATAGTAAGGGCTAGAGGGCTGCAAAATGAAGAAAATGTGGGTAAGAGCAGGATGATTGCCCTGCAAACAAATGTTAATAGGGAAATTACTTAAAATAACATAGAATACAATTTTTTTTACAAAATAATAATCTTAAACTAGGAGGCGGAGGTCAAAGTGGAGTAGGAGGTTGAGGAGGCAGTAGACGTGGCAGTGTAGGTGGAAGTGGCGGTGGAGGAGGAGATAGCCAAGACTGTTTTTGGGTTTTTTTCCCTTTATTTTTTATTTATTTTTATAAATTTGGGAAGGCCCCAAAACATTGGGAAATGGAAAAGAGAATGCAAAAATAAAGTGTGCTGGAGTATAACAATGGCTTAGTGCGGCCGGTATACTTGTCTATTCAGCAGAAGGTACGGACAAGTCCTGAGGGATCCATGCCTGGTTCATTTTAATGAACACTGAGCTTGTCCACGTTGGCTGTGGATAGGCGGCTTCGCTTGTCTGTGATCACCCCCCCTGTGGTGCTAAACACACGTTCGGACAATTTAGCAACATAGATAACAAGGCGGCACAGCTGTGAACATCCAGATGCAGTGACCGAAGGACGGCAATCTCACCGGCCTCCTAATAAATCACACTCACGGTGGTGCACAGATTCAGAATAGCAAGAGCTCATATGCAAAAGTTCAAAGGAAGAAATACTAAGCGGCAGTGATGGCCAGTTCACAGTGTTTGCCGACGAACAAATGTGAACTGCCATCTTTATTCCCAAGTCCTGGGATGCAGAGGTAAGTCCTTCATCGGGCTGTTCTTGGAACTGCCTGCTCCTGGTGACTGCATGTGTTTCAGAGCGGCTCGCGGCACAGGCACAGGTAAGGACTTGGCAGATCGCATGTGTTCTTCGGCAAACACTGCGAACTGGCCATCACTGCTAAGCAGCACTCACCAGTGTGAAATTCAAACTTGATGCTTTATTCAGTAAAGTCACAATCCAAGTGCATACGGCATGGGGCAGACAAACAACCTACAATCACCAAACAGCAATGGCCGTTTTGCGCTAGTTGCACTTTGTCAGGCTGTACATCAGCGCCTATGTTTGCCTATGTTTGCGCCGCCTTCTTAAGCACAAAAACAGTGTGTTGTCATGGAAACAATCACCATTGTCATGCCGGAATAGAAGGTAAGATAATAGCATATATAAAGACATGGACAAAAATCAGCAATAGCAGTATCATGTATGCACTTTTAGCACAACATCATTTACAGGAAGACACTCATGTCATTTCTGTCATTTAAACTCTGCTCACCTAATGCTCGAGTACGCAGAATCCACCTTGCTTTTCTTTGCAATGTCTATCACCTCCCTGCAGGGGAGCTGTTACTAACTCCAAACCTGTGAATGAGATACAGTCCACATTACTTCTGTGGGCATTCCTTATGTGATCAATGAACCTCGGGCACCCCTTACCTGTCCTGACAGAGTTAAAGACGACCTTTCATCTGGCAAAACATTTTGAACTAAGTGTCATAATCTGTACAGCGGCGCCCAGGGATCTCAGTGCACTTACTATTATCCCTGGGCGCCGCTCCGTTCTCCTGCTATGCCCTCCGGTATGTTCGGTCACTTGGTTATAGTAGGCGGAGACTTAGGGGACTTGGTAACAGTTGTTCTCCTGGGCGTCTCATTCTCCCAGGCAGAGGGCATAGCAGGAGAACGGAGCGGCACCCAGGGATAATAGTAGGTGCAGTGAGATCCCTGGGCGCCGCTGTACAGATCATGACACTTAGTTCACAATGTTTTACCAGATGAAAGGTCCTCTTTAAGATGTTCTCTTACTCATTCATATAAACACATAATCGTTTTACCGATGTAGAACCTGCCACAGCTGCACAACAGTAGCTAAACCAAGTACGTGCTCTTACAAGTAATGAAATTCCTGATCTTATGATTTATACCAGCAAACTCAATAAATTTTCTTTGGGAGTTCTACCTACACAGAGAACAGCTACCATATTTAAAATTACCTTTTGGTATGCTATTAGTCAGCCAATCACCTTTTTTAACCGGAATAAACCTACTCCTTACAAGTCTGTCTCTTATTGTATGGCTTCTTTTAAAAGATACGTATCAACGGTTTCTGCTCTGTATAGTCACTTAAAGCCGCATCCCTCCTTAAAATATTCCAATTCCTGAAAATTGCAGAACAAATCTGTTCTGCCATAGGGCTATATTTAAAGGAGAACGCAAATATAAGGGTATCCCTTTCATCCTGTATCTGCTTCCTCTTTTTCTTCTTTTTAGTGAGTAAGTCGCCCAGGAAAAAATACCTTTTCACTCTCTCCATATATCTATTCACCGTTTCCTGTGCATAACCTCTTTCTAACAAGTGTTGTTTTAGCGCCAATGCTTGTTTATGGTAACCTTTATTCTCACTATGTCATGGAACCATGAACCAGACGTACAACAAGAGATAAGTGGAAATAAGAAGGCTTTATTGAAAATCAAGCTGTAAGGCAAAAGTCCAAACGGATGGCTAAACCGAAGCAGGGTCTTGCGAAGCCAGAGGTCAGGAACCAGAAGGGTAGTCAGACGAAGCCTGGATCAGGAACCAGCAGGGTAGTCAGACGAAGCCAGGATCAGGAACCAGCAGGGTAGTCAGACGAAGCCTGGATCAGGAACCAGCAGGGTAGTCAGACGAAGCCAGGATCAGGAACCAGAAGCAGCAGCAGTCTTAGAAGCATGTGAACACAGGAGGACCAAGCAAGGAACTGAAGCCACAGACCTCCTATATATATGAGCTAGGCATCCAGCTCCTCCCAGTGGGAAGGAGAAGCCGCAGGGTGGGAGGCTACAAGAAACCCAGAAACCAAGATGGCCGCCAGCACATGTCAAACGAAGGAGAACAGCCAGAAGGTAAGACCATGACACACTATTTATCCTTCTAAGCCTAATAAACTGGCCATATGGTACAGCTCTCTTAACACTCTGTGGGTAAAAGCTGTCGTGGCAGAGCAAGAAGTTGGTCACCGTGGGCTTGCAAAAGTCCTCCGTGACCAACCCGTTGCCCCTGACTGCGACAGCCACATCAGAGGAATTTAGACCCACAGAGAAACAGTTGCGAGTACCAATCCTACAACGCATACAAGAAGAGGACGGTTTGAAGATGTGTTGATCACTTCAGATATGAGATCATTCTTGCAACCAACACATTGACAGCCGCCCTCTGGCTTCATCCTCAGGGAACGCCTAGACTACATTGGGTTGATGGCTGATGTGGACGCTCTGAGAAGCGAGGAACCCCTTGACTACTGGGTGTGCAGGCTTGACCTGTGGCAGGAGCTGGCACAATTTGCCATGGAACTCTTGGCTCGCCCCTCGTCGAGTGTCCTGTCTAAAAGGACGACAGCAGAAGGGATCATGACCGATTGTCACAGCTGAGGATGGGGAAAACCCTCAGCCGTGCGATGCCAGAAGATGGTAGGTCGCTACTTGGCCAGGACCACAGAATTAGGGAGCAGGTCACCTCCTAGAGCTTCCCTAATCTGACCCTGACTCCTAGCTACATGAGCCGACCTTGAAGGTAGGAGGGCTCATGCTCAGGAACCTTGGATCCCTACTCACCCTCCGCAGATCCCTGAGCTAGGAGCTGGGTAGACAGCCCGTTCCTCCTGGACACGGAGAAACAGGAGTCTAAAGTGGCCAAGCTGCAAGGGGATAGGAACATGAACAGCCTATGGATATGGAAGTACTCTTCATCCTCCTGCCATATCCATAGGCTGTTCATGTTCCTATCCCCTTGCAGCTTGGCCACTTTAGACTCTTGTTTCTCTGTGTCCAGGAGGAACGGGCTGTCTACCCAGCTCAGGGATCTGCGGAGGGTGAGTAGGGATCCGAGGTTCCTGAGCATGAGCCCTCCTACCGTCAAGGTCGGCTCATGGAGCTAGGAGTCAGGGTCAGATTAGGGAAGCTCTAGGAGGTGACCTGCTCCCTAATTCTGTGGTCCTGGCCAAGTAGCGACCTACCATCTTCTGTCATCGCACGGCTGAGGGCTTTCCCCATCCTCAGCCGTGACAGTATGGCCACAAGGGTGGCTCTCACTGGCAGATGGTATTAGAGACCAGGAGGGTGCCTCCAGCTTATTACAAGGCTGGAGTACCCCTCAGACATCAGGTCTCAACTGAGGTTAAATAGCCCATGTAACCACACCCACACAGACACACCCAGTGCGCACACACTAGGAAGGAAGTTAACCCTTCCAACACCAGGGAAGGGAAGAAAGCCACTTAAAGGGGAAGTACACACATAAACACACACTTCACCTGTTGCCGCGGGCAACGGCATGCGTGGCAACCATGTCCTGGGGATCAGCGAGAAGGCCAAGACACTGCCACCACATGCATACAACACCAAACGTAGTCACGGGCAAAATATGTATTTGACATATATTTCTACTGGCCTGCAGTAAAATTGATATTCAATGACTGTCTAATATACCTCAAGCCACATAATCACTTGATGTTTTCTGTCCTGTGAATGAATAATTTTTGGGGCCTGCAGTAAACTTGATATCCATTGACTGTCTAATATACCTCTAGCCACATAATCACTTGATCTTTTATGTACAGTAAATGTATAATTTTTGGGGCCTGTAATCTAACTGGCCAACAGTAAAATTGTTATACGGTGACCGCCTAATGTACCTCCAGCCACATTATAAATTGTTCTTTTCTGTACGGTAAATTAATATTTTTTGGGACCTGTAGTCCACTGGCCTGCAGTAAAATTGATATCCATTAACCGTCTAATATACCTCCAGCCACATAATCACTTGATCTTTTCTGTACGGTGAATGCCTAATTGTTGGGACCTCAGAGGAATTCAACACCTGTGACGACCACGTGTTATCGAATTTCACCTATTATCATTTAGGGTTTATTTAAGAGGGGGATTTCGTTAGCCATGTTTTTAATCAAATTTTATATTTTTTGTTCTTTTAAACATATGCATTTGACATTTATTTGTACTGGCCTGCTGTAAAATTGATATCAATGACCGTCTATATACCTCCAGCCACATAATCTCTTGTTCTTTTCTGTATATTGAATTAATTTTTGGGGCCTGTACTCCACTGGCCTGAAGTAAAATTGTTATCCAATGACCGTCTAATATACCTTCAGCCATATAATCACTTGATGTTTTATGTCCATTGAATGCCTAATGTTTGGGGCCTGTACTCCCATGGGGCCTAAAGTAAAATTTTTCTAGGCTCCTGCAGGCCACATTTTTGACAGTTTCCCTTTAAGAGGCATAAAAATGGCCCCCGATTAAAATATATATTTTTGTGGGAATTTTTGCCATTGATCCCCCTCTGGTATGTCACTGCCCATGCTGTGGGGCGATTTGTGCACCTCTTGTAAGTATTTGGTGGCTGCAATAATGATCAATGGAAAATCCCTTTAATTCAATGCAACAACAGCAACATCCATGTTCCTTCTTCTTATGGTCTTGTAGATCCAGACCAGACTGCAAAATTTGCTCAAACCTCAGAACAGACCAAAAAATGTATAAGACCCTAGAATAAAGACCAGAAGTAATAAAAAAAAATATAAATAGTACATAATCAATGGATTAAAGAGAACTTGTCACCACAACATGCAATGCAGTCTGCAGGCAGCATGTTATAGAGCAGGTGAACATGAGTAGATTGATATACAAGGTGAGTGAAAAGTCTCAGGAAACCCTTTTATTTCAGAAATTAATGGGAAATGTAATGGGTGAGGGGGGTTATCTTTAAGGCTATTTCCAGAACATGGCCGCCATCATGAAAGCTGCCATATTGGATCAAGGGCAAATTTTTACAATGGGAAGGGGGTCATGTAACCTATCAAACATCAGCAATCAGATTTGCAATATCTCTTGTGATTCAAAAGTTAGTATTTGCAAACTGATATACTGACGTATATCTGTCGCAGATTGAAGAGCAAAGGTTATTTCCGCTGCAATCTATAACTTTTCCCCACTCACGCTAGGTCTTCTTGGACTTTTCCTCACTCACGCCAGTGTTCTTGGACTTTGCTAAAGGCTCTCATAGTTGTTTAATAAATAAAATAAGGTCTATTAAAGAGATAAGCAAATATTTAGAAATTCATTTTGGGTCCAATTCTAAAGAATTGTTCAAAAAATTTAATTTGGATCTGAATCAATTCCACCCAAATTGAAAGTGCTCCAATTAGCCTAAAATTGGTATATGACACTCTGAGGTCTCCTAGGGCTTATATATTTCCTTTCTTCTCTTTCTTCTTTTTTATATTTTTAGACTTTTTTCTCCCCCCACCCATGACAGCGTGAGAATGACACTGACATATATAGCTATAAGTAAATATATTGTTGAGGGTTCAGTTTAAAATCATACTGCACTGTCACATTTGTTATGTTTTTTTTTGTTAATAAACATTCCATACATTTTTGCTTATTGGGGGTATATGACTGCCGGTGTTTATGCACATACAGTCATTTCAGAAAAGGTAGTGGCTTGTTCTGAGCAAGCACTGAAAAGTTCTCACTTTTTTGAGGGAGCAGCAACACAGTGTGTAAACTAACAGACAAGACAGGAGATGTGCAGTTTAGGAGTAGTAGTAGTGGCAGCAGAAACAGCTGCAGTACAGTATGGAATACGATAAACAGGCAGTTGCATCACTGGGCTGCTGATAAATAGCCACTGTCAACAACTGCAGATATACAGTGTTTATTGTCATTAGAGGGAAGTGTGTGGAAATCTTAACAGATTTATCTGTGTGATTCATTTTGACAAAGGTAATGTTTTAGAGACTTTAGAGAACAATTTTGCCTGCTTGAAAACACCACATGAAAACACCACATGCTATGCTGAAACCCCTCTCTGAGAAGACACCGGAGACAGGACAAGACAGTACAATAATAGCAGGCCAGTTCCAGTCACTTTTCCAGTCTGTCTCCCAGAAGTCCATGGGGTCAGGGAACCAGATATGCGCTAGGGAAAAGGCAAAGTCATTTTAAACAATTTGAAGCAATTTGAAAGAAAAAAAATGGCCAGCTGGCCAGTAATACTAAAATAATGCAGCAGAATTACATTTTGGTGAAGGTGCAGAACTGCACAAGATTTCTAAAAAGAGACTACTGTTACAGAAAGTGTGTAGGCTGGGAACTGTGCCACATTTGGAGAATGACAAGATAATTTTTATGGATAGCTGTAGTAATAATGCTTGCTAAATTAAATTTTGGTGAGGGCATGGAAATGCGGCACAATTGGAGACAAGTCACCAAAAATGATACACACATAAAATATAAGTTCAATCTTTATTGTTTAACAAAGAAACCCATACCCATTAAATATTGGCTAAACATGTAGTCTCCAAAAGACACACTCCAAATTCATACAAAAAAAACTATGTTTTAACACTGTGTGCATAATCCTAAGTGGATGAATAGCCAATAGTGAATGATAGGCATGAGAAAAGCAGATACTGACCCGGAGTGGAGGGGGAATGATGGCTCCAATCCCACGCGCATTTCACATCGCTTCTTCTGGGGGGGGGGGGGGTGTCCCTCAACTACACCAAACAGCCATATATATACCCCCCAGATGCTACAATCAAAGTGAGCTAATAGGGCCTTTAATGTCCTTCACCTGTATTGGTTTAACATTCTCTCCTTTTCACTCGGAGACAAACACCAAAGATGGCCGTCAGTCTCGCGAGATTCTATATGCAACGCAATCACGTCACATCTGATCGCAGCAGACTCTCCTGCATCCACCGATCAAAACAGTGACACGCCCCTGATCCCGTAAGACCCCTTTACCTTTTGCATGGACACTGCGTCGTAGTTGGTGGCGCATGCCCAAACATGTACGTGATGGAAATCCCTCCTCATGCTGACACTCAGCGGAGGGAGGGAACAGAAGGGCACGTCATCTCAGGAGGCGCTACAGAGCACCTTCCCCCCAGTTGGAATTATCGTATAGACGGCCAGGAGATACCACCCGCACCATCTTGTTTTACGGCAAAATTGTCCTCTGCACGAACATCTACATATAGGACGATATCGATATGTGATAAAACTCCATTAGGTTCCTCTAATATACATCTATACCAGACATGTAACATAATAGACTCATACTCAAAGAGGGGCATGATTGTTGCATCTAAAAACAGTTCACAACAACCAATTCATTACCATAATAAAGTGCATATAGAGAATAATTATTAATTATTACATCTAAAACAGTTCCAATACAATACCATGATAGAGTGCATATAAAAAAAGATGATTAGAAATTCATAATTTGAACAGTTCATAATAATAGGTTATACAAAGTACAATGTTAAAAACCACTACGTGTAATATCATAATAGCTAATTCATAATTGCAAACATAATGAAGCGGAAGAGTAGTGCCAAATACCACCACATACATAAATATTAAACAATGTGAATGGTGAAGTGCAAAGTGCTGGTGCAAAACAGTGACATGCAGTGCAAGTGAGACAGTGAAACATAGAATATATATAAATCAAAGTGCCAACGATCCTATGAGCAACAGTCAAGGCCCCATTGGTTCTACAATGTGACCTATATCTGTAGATGTTTAAAACCCCTAGCTCTATATTACTACACCCCCCAAAGACAGAAAAAATCAAGGGGGTTATTCTTCTTAAGTGCTGGCTGTCATAACCTAGTATACATTAGTCCCTTTTTCAAACAAGGCAATGAATATATTTTGCATACAAAGGGGCCATATTGGACCCCATCACTGTTCCCCTGCATTATATGTAAAACTCATCTTATATGTAAATATGAAAATAATTGCAGGTAAGTATAATCTCTAGAAGAGAGAGTAGAAAATGTATCTTCCATGGTGAGTAGTTAGAGTTACATATTGTGTAGTGTACTGCCTCTAGTCCTTTAGCACGAGCTATGCTAGTATATTGGCTTGCAACATCAAAAGAAACCAAGAGGTTCCCTTGCTCAAAAGGTAGGATCATTTAATTTGTTCAAAAAATTTGAAGTGTCCTTAACAAAGGAGGCAGCCGAGGATGCAAAATTCTGTAGAGTTTTATTTAAGAAAATTGCTATGGGGGAAAAAATAGATTCCATACCCGAAACTATGGGTTGCCCAGGTAGAATTTCCTTATTTTTGTGAAGTTTCGGCAAAATGTAAATAACTGGAGTAACAGGTTGTGTTTTTATAAGGAAATCATGTAATTTATTATCAATGAAATCATCCACCAGAAGTTTGATTCTGCGCATAATTTCTTGGGATCATGTTTGATAGGGCGGTATACAGATGTGTCACCGAGTTGGTGCAAAATCTCATTGTCATATTTCTCAGTGTCCATAATAACAATGGCTTCCCTTTTGTCTGCTGGCTTATCCGTAATATATCCCTTCTGCGGCATAGATTATCTAAAGCTAAATGTTCAGCAGATGTAAGGTTAGATCTATACGTAATGTTAGGGGCCTGTTTTTTAAGTTTATTGATACCCTCCCTTAGTAGAGATATGTAAGCCTCCACTACTTTGTTATGTTGTGGGGGTTGAAAATCAATCTTGACATGGAGATCAAAATCCTTGAGGAGCATGGTGTCATTATCTGATTGTGTAGGTATCTCTGGGATCTTATCAGATTCAGTGATGGCAAAAAAGGCTTTAAAGGGGTTATCCAAGACTAGAAAATATGCCCCATATGCCCGGGCCCCTCACACTGAATATACTTACCTGGCTCTTCGCTCTTTGCCGCTGCTGGTCCTCGCACTGCTGCTGCTGATTCTCCCCTTGCACGGATGAAAACATCCGGTATCGGGGGGGAGCAGCCAATGGCAGGCGAGGACAGGTACGTGCCTCCCTAGCCTTACCTGCGATGCTAGGGAGGCTCGTCCCGATAACTGCCTGCCATTGGCTGCTCACCCCCAACACCAGATGTTTTTATCCGTGCACGAAGAGAAGCAACAGCGGCCGTGCAGGGACCAGGAGTGGTGCGGGGTAAGTATATACAGTGTGAGGGTCCGTGCATATGGGGGAAGTTTTTTAGTCTCGCATAACCCCTTTAAGTCTAAAATAGCATGCAAGTCTACTTCACACTCAAACCAATTAATCTCTGTAGTTGGACAATATGATAGGCCCTTATTAAGAAGGGAGAGTTCTGAATCAGAAAATGTCTGTGAGGAAATATTTACCACTAGAGTATCCATTATAGTTTGATCTGTGAAGAGTCTTTTAGAAGTCCCAATTGTACTTCTGGGTTCAAGCCCGTCGGGGGTCTCTTGGATCTGGTTATTCCTCCACCATTTGTGTTTGAGTCCTCCCCTCCTTTGTGGTCTCTCCCTTCTGTATGGGGGCCCTGTCGTTGTCCTAAAAAATATATGTCATGGCTTAGGTCCTTAGAAGATTAAGTTGCTGCTGTTCCTGTGTCCATCCTTTTGTTCATTCGTCTCGACTTAGGCCTTTGTTTCCTAAGTTGGACTCTCTGTCAATTGCCTGGTAACTTTTGGAGGACCCTGCAATTTCACATGGAACCTGAAGTCATGTAAGTTGTACTCTATGTTCATATTCATAATGATCTCACACTGTTTGTGTAATATTTACACATTATCTTGCACAGAGATCTGATCAGCACCAGTGATGAGCGGCAGGGGCAATATTCGAATTTGCGATATTTTGCGAATTTTTGGGTGAATATTTGGCATACTGTATTGTAAATTAGAGAATTTGTGATCTCCAGTCATTATTTTCTTGCAATTTGTGTTACGAAAATTTGCGATCAACACTGCTACGAAAGTCAAAGATATTGCAGCCTTCTCATTGGCCCACAAGCAAGAAACAGTGTGGGATCATGGGTACTGATGAAAAAAAATCTATAATATTCGCGATTACAAATATATAGCACTATATTCTAGATATTCACGATAAAAATTTGCAATTAGAATATTCATTATCAACACTAATCAGCACATTAATCAGAGATTATTTGTTATGCACACCCACAAAGTAGGTGTCAGCTTTTCCACACCCACGTATAGGGCTATTTTACTCTGTTGTAATTTTCCCTGCTTGATAAAAACTTCACATCAAAACGTAGCTCTGTTTGTTGCCTTCTAAATAAACAACAGATTGGAATTAATGAGTGCTGTGGATTCCTTCTATTGAATCAGTACTGACTGGGACCTCTGAGCCTGGGTCCTCACCTGCGTACACCATTTTTCTGTGGACCCCATCAGGTACCCAGAGTAATACAATGAACTTTTCCCAAGGTGGGTTTGGAATGCTGCTTAAAGTTTGTTACATTAGCTACTACTGTCCAGCCACCACATTCATACTTCCGAATGACGATCACGAGTTTTCCACTCATTTACTAGACATTTTAATATGGAGCTCATTTAAAGTATGACAAGTCACATGATTGGTACAGTGATCATGAAATGGTAGCAGAAGTTTTCTGTGATTAACAGACAGAAGTGCAATTAAATGTTTCTCCCTCTATGAACACAATACACACTGGTATTGTCAATTTACAATTCATTAATTAAACTGGACAGTATATTAAAACAGTAAAATGCATTGAATTAACCTGGACAGTATAATATTTTTGTAAAATGCATTAAATGCAAGCGGACAGTATACTAACACAGGAAAATGCATTGAATTAAACTGAATGGTATATACATGTATTAAGAAACATTGAATTAAACTGGTATATTGATGCAGTACAATACATTAAATTAAACTGGTATATTAACACCATACAATGCATTAAATTTATCTGGTATATTAACAAATAAATGCATTAATTTAAATTGGTATATTGTTGCAATACAATGTATTGAATTAAACTGGACTGGTACATTAGGGAGGCAAATTTGATTAATTAAATTGGTATATTCACACACTAGAATGTGTTGAATTAAAATTATATATTTACACAGTAAAATGCATTGAACTGCACAATTTTAAATGGTAGCATAACTGCTGGTTTTGCAAAAGAAAAAAGGCACAATTGTACAGCGTTTCCAGTGAAATGTGTGCTGCTGGAAGTGCTAGGAATATGCCTATAAAACAGTTATGAAAAATAGAAGCTTGAGATGGCACCAAGCTATGTAGTACTGTGCAGTCAATGGAAAATGTCAGTAAACTACAAGTTGACATGGACATCTACTTTATGGGCATCCACTTGACAAGCAAGATTCAGTGTGGATACATTGTAAATTTATGCATCTGGGTACAAATAATTTACATGCATCATAGGGAAAGTTACTTGTAGAGAAGTATTTAGTTTTACTTGCAAATCATTGACTAAATAAAAGCATGCAATGTCAATCAGCTGCTTCTAAGGCAAGTGGGATATTGGCACGTATTAAACAAGGCATGACTTAAATTAAACTGGATTTGGCTTCAAATGCTTTCAGTACACTTGCGTTTTTATGGATCCGGCGTGTAATTCCGGCAAGTGGAGTACACGCCGGATCCGGGGAACGCAAGTGTGAAAGAGGCCTTAGTATATTAATTACCCTTAAAATATAAATCAATGTTAATGGAGACACTTATAAATAAATAGGACCACTGCACAAAATCAATGTTAATAACATAGCACCACAACAGTGGTTATTCACAATACCGATGAACCTTGGGGTACAAGGATGTAGGTCACCAAGATACTAAGTGATCTTTTTTTTTTTTACCAGATAGCAGGATGGAGGTCACTTGGACCTTAATTGCAGAGACTTGAATATCAATTTCAGGAACTTTTGGTCTTCCAGTGATAGTAGTGGTGGAGCATACACATCAATTCTTTTTATCCACTTTCAGGCATCAGGGAGACTGTCCTAGATGTCTATACTATCCCTGCTTAAAAGCGGAGTAATTGCCCCAAAAGGGGTGGCCCCACTTATATGTGGCTGTAATCTGCACGTAAAGTCCCTACCTATCAATCAATGCCTAATTGGTCAAATTTAGTAACAAATACTGTCACAGGGATACTCAAAAAATATCGATATTAACTTCACTGAATGAGTACAAAAAGTCCCATTAATTTAAAAATATATAATCTTTATTAAACAAAATCACAAAATGAACATGATTCCACATCTATTACGTATAATAATAATGATAACTAAGCCGTTATGGTGGATGTATCTAATAACTACTACACCTATTCTTTATGAGATATACCTCATACATGGAGAAAAATTGTCAGTGGTATATACCATGAAAGAGAATGGGGGCTCTGTAATATATATTTAAATGGGGCGCAATAAGGAACTCTCCTAATGCAATAACCCAGTGAAAGATAAGAGACTATCACCATTCTGAATGCACAGTATAAAAAGCTGAATGAAGTAAGGAATGTACCCTAGCAACAAACCAAAGACAAATCAATATCATACCAGTGAGGGTCAGGATAGGCGTATAATCTCCCCGACGTACGTTTCGCCGTGCTGCGTCCTCAGGAGAAGTAATTAAATGGGGCTAAAAGACCGGTATTTAACAAGGCTTCCTGTCCAATGTGTGGAGACGATTATGGTCACATGTGCAAAATGAATGATGACGGACAATGTAGGCGCATGACTCATCTGAACCGGCCGCATGGAATACACTTCCGCCCATCTCCTGAGTCAGACGCCGGCAAGGGCAGTCACGTGTCGCGCACGGCACTGACTGACGTCACCGACGCCGGATCTCTATGGAGACAGAGGGAAGCCTGCTGACCGTCAGATCGTCATGCGCACTATGCCAATCTCATCACTTGCAATGCTGGCCTTCGTTTTTAAACAGAAGAGCGGTAAGAGAAGGGGGGCCAAGGTTTAAACTAAAGAATATGTTAATGTTTTACAGGAAGTATATATAACTAGCCTTTGTCAAATTAGGGGCAACATGGACTTAACTGATTATTAAACACCATACTGAATAGTAATCATTATTAGATGAAGAGAACAATCATTATTAAATATCAAAACAATATGTATAAGTTGAATAATAAATAACTGCCTCACAAAATTTACACCTATGTTGAAAATTGATATTATACTAAACATATAAATATATAAAAAATAATGACACTTTACCGTGAAAAAATGACCTTACTAAGATAGTACATCAAATAAATAAAGTGCGCAGTGCATAGTAAATGCAAACAATAATGCATATTTAACTCAGTTACTATCCACCAATTACTAAAGGGATTAATATAAAGTGCTGAAGTGCGACATATGATTGCTTATTGACATATTATTAGACCCTATGTGCAATTATGAACAATAAAATCTGAACATTAGCAGCATTGAAGACATAAATTACTATAAAAACATACTGGATGATGCCGATTTCATGTGCAAAATTTTTTTTTTTTTAAACAGCCAATTCTCAACTTATACTACAGAATATTCTTAGCCTATTAGTCCATTCGCAATCCCAATAATTTTCTAATATAACATAACATTTAAGTTCAGATGTGGAGGCCTCCCCTAAAAGCAACATTTCCTAAAGATGATTTATACTTCTCCGCCATAAACTCCTGGATGAAGGAAAACCTATAATAATGATGTATAAAGACAGAAAATAAGTCAACAGCCGGTCCAAACAGTATAAGCACAGTTTATATGGTTTACTGATACAAAATTATAATATTACCTAAAAAAATATTTTGACATTAAAATTAAGTTTATTATCCCCATAAAATTGATTAAAAGACACAGCATTCTACAGGAAGGAGCTAAACCCTAGATTTTCATTTAACCCTAGAGGTGCCAAGGTATTTAATCTACAAATCCACTTACTTTCCAGATTTCCACTGTCAAAGATCTTGAAATGCTTGGGTATAGTTTTTAAATTGGCGAGGTCCTCTTCATCACTGGCTTTTTCTATATCCCTCACGTGCTCTCTGACCCTTTTCCTCAACTCTCGTGTGGTCAGGACTACATATATTTTATCACATGGGCAGGTCGCATAGTACACTACCCCTGTGGAAGAGCAGGATATATACTCTCTGATTTGATAAGTTTTTTTTTTTTGTCTCCATCCACAAACACGTCAGTCCTCTCCATATTTTTGCACGCTTTGCACCTACCGCAGGCATATGAGCCTCCTTTTATCTCATCACTCTTTCCTACTATATCGGGTATATAGTGGCTGTGGACTAAGATGTCCTTTAAATTTCTAGATCTTTTTGCAGTAATTAGAGGCCTATTTATAACAATTTGTTTTAGTCTTATATCAGTTAGAAGTACCTCCCAATGCTTGTTCAGCACCCCATTAATCTGTCCCCACTGTCTATTATAATTAGTTATAAATATTGGTTCCTGGCTCTGATCTTTACATATTTTATTATTAGGGTACAGCAATTTCTCCCTTGTTCTTTGCTTGGCTATACACATGCTCTTTTTAATTTGTCGATTGCTGTATCCCCTTTCTAAGAATCTGTCTTTCATTATTTCTGATTGTCTTTGATATTGAGTTTTTTCTGAACAGATTCTTTTTAGCCTTAGGAACTGACCTGTGGGGATTCCGTTAATAGTTGTCCTAGGGTGTGCTGACTCGGAGTGCAAAATGGAATTAACTGCCGTCTTTTTCCTATAGATTTCTGTTTTGAGCGTTCCATCCTCGCCTACCGTGATACGGAGATCCAAAAAATCCACCTCTCTTGCAGCCTGAAAGGTAAGTTTGATGTTGAGGTCATTTGTATTGAGTGTTTTCATGAAATGATTTAAATCTTCCAGGGATCCTTCCCAAACGAAAAGGATATCATCGATAGCATATCCAATTATGGACCTTATCGATATCGATGATCTGCCCATCCTGGAAAATGGACCGTTCCCAGGCTCCAAGGAATAGATTGGCGTATGAGGCGGCACAAGTTGCCCCCATCGCCACCCCCTGCATTTGTAGATAGTATTTATCCTTAAAAACAAAAAAGTTATGTTCCAGTACAAATTGCAACAGGTTTAAAATGAAACCATTGAAATGCAACTCACAATTATTACCTCTCAAAAAATCTGCTGTTGCTTTTAAACCATCATCATGTTTAATACTTGTGTATAAAGATTCAACATCTGCCATGACCAGCCACATGTTGTCCTCCATTTGGATATTCTGTAATCTTTTCAGAACTGCTGTAGTGTCCTGCACAAATGAAGGTAAATTACCCACCTGGAGTTGCAAATAATAATCCACAAAGCGGCAGATATTCTCACACAGCCCTTCATTACCTGCCACGATTGGCCTTCCCGGTGGATCTTCACTGTTTTTGTGGATTTTTGGAGTAATATAAAAAGTAGGAGTTTTAGGATGGATCACTTGTAGCATTTCTAGGACCTTTTTGGAAATTATGTTATTCTCCAATGCTCTAGTGAGCATATCATTCAGGTTCTCCTGGAAGATTAATAGGGGGTTGTTAGACAGACATTTGTAGCAAGTCTTGTCTTTCAATAATTTGAAGACCTGTTTCTCATACATTTCTGAGGGCCAGATTACAACATTGCCCCCTTTGTCTGCTTGTTTAATAACTATCCCTTTTAATTTTTTAAGATCTTGTAGAGCGGTATTTTCAGCTTTACTCAGATTAAATCTCCCTGTTTCCCTTTCTAATTTCTTCAGGTCTTCACATACAAGTTTAACAAAAATATCCAGAGCTGGACATATATTAAACGGCGGGAAAGTGGTGGACCTTTTCCCCATTCCCCTGGGTAATAAACTTACCTTTTCCTCACTCTCATTCTCTTTCTCTAGATCTTCCAAAATTTGAAGTGCCTCTTTCTCCTCCGGTGTATTGAACCACTGATGTTCCTCTCCATGAAAATCTAATCGTTTTAAAAGTAGTTTCCTGGCGTACAAATGTACGTCTTTGGTCACTGTGAAGAGATCCATATTAGCAGTAGGGAAGAAACTTAATCCCTTTGATAAAACTCTAATTTGGTCAGATGTCAATATAACATTTTCCTTTTTTGTTTTTATTATAATTTTTAGTATCCATTTTTCTTTTACCTCCTTGATTTACACCCTTCCAGTTAGTTTTTGGTCTTCCCGATCTTAGGGTTTGTTCATCTCCATTTCTTGAGGTAGTTTCAGATATGGATCCAATGGATGAAAAGGAGGACACTCTAGCTCGTGCATCTTGCCCTTCTCTCACCTGTTGCCATCTATAAACTTTCTTATTGTTATAATCAGTGACATCTCTTTGAAATTTTTTGATTTTTTGCGCCGTGATTTCTTTCTCCCATACCTGGAAGAAATCATTATTTTCTTCTTCAAGTTTGAGAAAGTTATCCTTCATCATATCTCTCTTTAAAATATATATATTTATATGTTCTAAATCCCTTTTTTGTCTGTATTAATGGGGAAAAATAGGGTTTATTAGCCGTTGTGTGGTGAAGTGATAAAATTACAGACATTTTTGGGGTGTTTTAATTTCTTTTTTTATTTATTTGATCTAACATTATGTCAGACATAAAAGTACCAGGCCCTGCACAGGGGAGTGGCAGAGGCCTACATGTTTCTGGCGCAGGCAGAGGTCGCAGCAGAGTAAGGGGGCGTGGCAGTAGGCCTGAGCTCCCAGTGTCAGCTAGTGGTCGTGTCTTTACCAGCAACCTAGCGGTTCTTGAATGGTGGACTCGATCTTTGACTTCGTTCGCAAGTGACATCAGACACCCCCAGCCAATAGTCGTGGGTTAATCAGACACAACCCTTAGTTGGCATGTCCCGGGAGCAGGCCCTGTGCCCTCACCTGTCCTCAACCTGCCTCTGTCCTTTTCTGTTCCCTCAGCCAGAGAAGTATTGTATGCTCTGGGCTCAGCTCTACTATACAGTGAGGACGAGCTATTAGAAGACAGATAGTAACTACTGCCCAGCCAAGATATGGAGAGACATCTGCCAGTAGTAATGAGGAGAGTGGCATGGGAGCTAGTGTTGCGAGCAGTGAGGCTCCTGACCCAGAGACAGTTGAGGATGACATCAGTAGCTTGCAGACAGTAGTGTTGATCGAGCACCAAAGTGTTCGGGCCGAACACATCAGGATGCTCGGGTGCTCTACCAAGCACAATAGATGTCAATGGGAGAACCCAAGCATTAAACCAGGCACCCTCTGCTCTGAAGAGGAGAGGGTGTCTGGTTTACATAAAAAGGTTAAAAATTTATGGAAACACCACAAAATTGGTTTTGAAACAGCATGGGGAGAACATCTGGATGCATCTTGGACTTCTGATATACAATAGACAACCACACAAAGGCTATATGCCAAAATCCCAGTATGTGCAAGCCAACAATCTATCCATAAGACAGATACAGTCAGCACACCTTACAATGGCAGCCTTGTGCATTATGAAACATTCAAAACCAGCTATTTTTTTTTCTCAGATAGGAATATTTACAATCTATCACTCATAAACATTCCATCCCATCATCTTCAGACTTTATTGCATACTTTCCTATCAATTTCTTTAACTCCTAAACATTCCACCCTGTCAGAGGCATTCCAAATTAGCTCTCAACTGACTGAGAGCCAGTAAGCTTTAAAGTTGATTCATATCTGTTGGATGGCTTGGATGGACCTGTGCACCTAGATAATTATCATTAGGGTGACAAAAAGTTTTCTGATTGTCCTAACATATATTCAATAACCTTTCTATACAGTTCTGTCATGTAAACTCATTTGTATAAACATGGGCATATGGGGAAGACATGCAAATGAGCAGAATCTGCCTTGTTTTTCAGCTGAAAAACCATTTGCATGGAAAATGTGGATAAAAATGTGCAATCTACACTACTCATAAACAGCACAATCTATTGGATTCATAGTCTTGTCATAAGACTATGAAACCAACAGATAGCGCTATTTATGAGTCATGAACAGTGCCATCTATTGGATTCATAGTCTTATGATAAGACAATGAATCCAATAGATGGTGCTGTTCATGAGTCATTAACAGCGCCATCTATTGGATTCATAGTCTTGTTATAAGACTATGAAACCAAAAACATATAAAGCATCATCAATCCTAACATGAAGACCCACACCATGAGACTACACGACAATAAATCCACATGAACTCCGAAATGAGACACTGTCCACCTCCAGGAATACCTATAATAAAAAGAAAACTTTAAACCACATCACCTGTATAGAAGAGGGGAGAGCAAATATTCTAATCGAAAATTGTTCATGCAAATGGTGTTTGAGCTGAAAAACAAGCAGATTCAGCTAATTTGCATATGCCCACGGTTATGTAAATGAGTTTACATGACAAAACTGTATAGAAAGGTTATTGAATATTATCTTAGGACAATCAGAAAACGTTTTGTCACCCTAATGATAATGATCTAGGTGCGCAGGTCCACCCAAGCCATCCAAGAGTTATGAAGCAACTTTGAGGCTTATTAGCTCTCAGTCAGATGAGAGTTAGTTTTGAATGTCTCATAGTGCACAAGGCTGCCATTGTAAGGTACTGTATCTGTCTCATGGATAGATTGTTGGCTTGCACATACCTGGCTTTTGGCATATAGCCTTTGTGTTGTCTATTTTATGTCATAAGTAATGGGAGTCCAAAATGGATCCAGACATCCTTCCCATGCTGTTTTCAAACCATTTCAGTGCTTTTTCCATCAATTTCTAACCTTTTTCTGTGAAACCATTGGTTTTCATTGTGCTCGAGCATAAACAGTATTTATGCTTGCTCAACACTAGCAGACAGTACTCAGTGATGATGATGTAGCTGATCGCACTTGGGAGCCAGGTGATGAAGGGGCATCATCATAATCGGGAGAAGAGGGTGTCAGCTTGCTTGTGAGGCAGTGGCAGAGCCAGAAAGTCGCTGGGGTGGTCGAGAGTCAACAGGGTGGTAGCAGTGGGAGGTTGGTAGCTAAACGTGCCCAGGGTAGACCACCCACTTCACAAGAGCCTACCTTCCCAGGAAGTAGCAGTGCACGGGTTCACGGAGGCAGCGGTGGTAGCGGTCAGTCGGTGCGTAGCGTTGGGGCGAAAATCACCTACTCGGCGGTGTGGCAGTTTTTTGTTAAGCTGCCAGAGGTGAACATGGCCATATGTAGAATCTATAGGCAGAAGGTGAAGCACTACTACCCTGCATCAACATATGCAGCATCGCCATAAAATGGCCTGGGAGAACCGTGGCTCCGATGTGGTGGTACAGCCTGCCGCAGCAACGGCTGCATCACTCAGTGGCACGCAGCTGATTTCAGGCAGTCAAGGCTCCATTACCTCAGCCGAAGGGAGCAGTCTGTCCTTCCCATCATCTGCTGTTCCTGATGCTCCTGCTCCTCCTCCTCCTACTCCACATCAGTCCATCAGCAATCGATCACCAAAGCAATTGCCAAGAGACAACACTATGCGTGCACTCATCTAACGGCGCAGAAGCTGAACGTTCTCCTGGCCAAGTTACTGGTGCTGCAGTCCCTCCATTTCCAAGTGGTGGACTCTGCACCTTTCAGAGAACTGATAGCTTGTGCCCAGCTGAGGTGGAGAGTCCCAAGCCGTCATTTCTTTGCCAAAAAGTCAGTACCAGCACTGCACACACATGTTCTGCACCTCGTTTGCCTGGGCGAACTGAGTCACATCCTGCCCAGTTCATGACTCGGCCACTATTTTGCCTTTCGGCCTGGCTGACATCATTTATTTGACCCTTCTTCTGATCTGTCAGAAGGAAGGAAAAATGAGATGCACAACGGATCCTTTCTATGTAACAGCTGTAAGGCCGACATGACATTGTCCCTATTTTGCATCAGAATTGGCTTATGATTTGGTAGCCAAAAGCAGGAGAGGGTTATTGTTCTGACGGATCAGAGGAAGTGCAAAATAATCAGTGACGTCAACACAAACTTACTGCTGACACTCTCTCCACTCTGTCGGGGGCTCTACTTGTATAAGCGTTTAATCAAACAGGTTCTGTAGACATCTATGTGGAATCAGCTGCCAACAGTGTAAAAGGAGTGCACTTCTTCTTGGCGCTAAAATCGACCTGTAAGGCTGAGTTCATTGTTGAGTTATTTGGTCAGTTGTGGCCCTGTGACTGCCCAAATAAGTGAAGTGTGCAGTGATCCTAAGAGTGACACCTGTCATCTGCATGTCATACTGACTCACAGTATTATTTCACCATCACAGCAGACTCCCTCTGCGTGTTACTGCAAGGCACAGTGTTCTACCCCACTATAAAGGCTCTCTGCAGCCAGGAAATAGCCGTTTTTTTACGCGATTCACCGCAAATAAATTCAGATCGAACCAAATTTTTCCGAAAAATTCGTCAGAACGGCCAATTCAATTTTTTTTTTAAAGTTACTCATCTCTCGTGAGAACCCTAAAATCTGTTTCAGTCTGCAATTTCACCCCAATTACAAAATTGATGATTAAAGGATTGAATGATGTATAAAAGAACGTGAACACCCTAAAATCTATAGTAATATGTAACAGAATGTAAACACCCCAAAATTTGTAGTATCAGGCCGCAATTTTACCCCAATTACGCAATTAAGGATTAACAGGTTTACTTAAAAAAAAGAACGTGAACAACCTAAAATCTGTGGTATCATGTCACAATTTCACCACATAATCAAGGATGAATGAATGTACTCATATATAAAACAATGTGAGCACCATAAAATCATAGTATCACGCCGCAATTTTACCCCAATTACAAAATTGAGGATTAACAAATTTACTTATGTATAAAATAATGAGAACACCCAAAAAATCTGTAATATCAGGCTGCAATTTCAGCCCAATTACACAATTAAGAATTAACAAATTTACTTATGTAAAAAAGAACATGAACACTCACAAATGTGTAGCATCAGACCGCAATTTCACCCCAATTACACAATTAAGAATTAACAAATTTACTTATGTAAATAAGAACATGAACACTCACAAATGTGTAGCATCAGGCCACAATTTCACCCCAATTACACAATTAAAGATTATTGGATTTAGTTATGTATGAAAGAACATGAACACCCCAAATCTATAGTATCAGGCCACAATTTCACCTCAATTACGAAATTAAGGATAAAAGGATTGAATTATGTATAAAAGAAAGTGAACACCCTAAAATTTCACCCCAGAATCAAGGATGAATGGATGTACTTAGGCTACTTTCACACTAACGTTAAAGTTTTATGATGTTGAGTTCCGTCATAGGGGCTCAATACTGGAAAAAAATGCTTTAGTTTTGTCCCAATGCATTCTGAATGGAAAGCAATCCGTTCAGTATGCATCAGGATGTCTTCAGTTCCGTCCCTTTTCCGGTATTTGGCCTGAAAAAATACTGTAGCATGCTGCGGTATTTTCTCCGGCCAAAATTCCGAAAAACTTGCCTGATTGCCGATCCGGCATTAATTTCTATTGAAATGTATTAATGCCGGATCCAGTACCAAGTGTTCTGGAAAAACGCATGCGCAGACCTTTAAATCTGCAAAAAAGATAAATACTGGATCCTTTTTACCGGATGACACCGGAGAAATGGATCCGGTATTGCAATGCATTTGTCAGATGGATTCACATCCGGATCCGGAAGCAAATGATATCCGTTTGCATCCGGATTTCCGGATCTGGCAGGTAGTTATGGCAACGGAACTGCCTGCCAGATTCTTCTAACACTAGTGTGAAAGTACCCTTATATATTAAAGAACATAAAACCCCCAAAATTTGTACTATCATGATGCACTTTCATCCCAATTACACTATTAAGGAGGAATTAATTATGTATAAAAGAATGTGAACACCCTAAAATCGGTATTATCAAACCGCAATTTCACCCCAAGTACACAATCAAGGAATAAAGGATTGAATTATATATAAATGAACATGAACCCCCCAAAAATCTGTAGTATCAGACCGCAATTTCACCCCAATAACAGAATAAAGGATCAATGGAATTATTTACAGTGCCTTTCAAAAGTATTCACCCCCCCCCCCCCCTTGACTTTTTTCGTGTTTTGGTTCCTCAGAACCTGGAATTAACATGGATTGTTTGAGGATTTGCATAATTTAATTTACAGAACATACCAACAACTTTGAAGATGTTTGTTTTTTATTGTGAAGCAAACAACAAAATAACAAAAAAAGTCAATGTGCATAACCATTTACCCCCCTAAAGTCAATACTTTGTAGAGCCACCTTTTGCTGCAATCACAGCTCCAAGTCGCTTTGAATAAGTATATATAGACTTGCCACATCTTACCACTGGGAGTTTTGCCCATTCCTCCTTGCAAAACTCCTCCAGCTCCTTCAGGTTGGATGGTTTGCACTTAAGAACAGAAATCTTTAAGTCTGACCACCATTTTCTATTGAATTGCGATCTGGGCTTTGACTAGGCCATTCCAACACATTTGCATGCTTCCCCTTAAGGCTTTGTTCACATCACCCTTCAGCCTTTCCGTTCTGCTGTTCCGTTTAGGAGCAGGAGAGCGTAAAGGACAGAGAAGGCACATAACTGAGCCTAAAGGTCCCCATAGACTATAATTGCGACAGACATATCGTTCTTTGATGGCCAAAAAGTTCAATTTTAGTCTCATCGTACCAGAGCCCCTTCCTCCATACATTTTGGGAGTCTCCCACATGCCTTTTTGCAAACTCACAACGTGCCATTTTGTTTTTTGCTGAAAGTAATGGGTTTCTTCTGGACACTCTGCCATAAAGCATGGAGAGTACGGCTTATTGTCATCCTATGTACAGATACTCCAGTATCTGCTGTGGAACTCTACAGCTCCTCTGGGGTTACCTTAGGTCACTATGCTGCCTCTCTGATTAATGCCCTCCTTTCCAGATCTGTGAGTTTTGGTGGGCGGCCGTCTCTTGGCAGGTTTGCTGTTGTGCCATGCCAAGACTTGGATTTTTTTTTTTAACCTAACTCTGACTTGTACTTCTCAACAACATTGTCCCTTACATGTTTGGAGAGTTCCTTGGTCTTCAGGGCAGTGTTTGGTTAGTGATGCCTCTTGCTTAGGTGTTGCAGTCTCTGGGGCCTCTCAAAAAAGGTATGTATATGTAATGACAGATCATGTGACACTTAGATTGCACACAGGTGGACATCATTTCACAAATTATGTTACTTCTGAAGGTAATTGGTTGCACCAGAGCTTTTTATGGGCTTCCTAACAAAGGGGTGGATACATATGCACATGCAAATTTTCTGTTTTCTATTTCTGAATAGTTTTTTTTATATATTTTTCTCATTTCACTTCACCAACTATTGTGTTCTGATCCATCACATAAAATTCAGATTGACAAAACATTGAACTTAAGGCTGCAATGTAACAAAACACGAAAAAGTCAAGGGGGGTACATACTTTTGCAAGGCACAGTATGTATAAAAGAGTGCAAACAACCTAAAATCAGTAGTATTAGAACAGGGATGGCCAACCTGAGGCTCTCCAGCTGTTGCAAAGCTACAACTCCCAGCATGCCTAGACTGACCTTCGCTATCAGCCTGCAGCAGGGCCTGGTGGGAGTTATATTTTTTAAAGCAGCTGAAGAGCCGCAGGTTGGCCATCCTTGTATTAGAACACGTTTTAACCCCAATTAGTGCAGCAAGGTGTAATAGAATATCTCCTATTAGCCAAGCTTTACACTGTTCAATTGGCCCCTGCTCTCTTCCCTATAGTGTGTATAAAGCCTCCCTATTATATCCCTACACTATCTCTAAGCTGTCCCTGATCTGCTCAATAGTAATATTTTGTAAATAAAGTATTTCCTAAACGTCTCTTCCTGCACTAAGTTCACTGGAAAATGGCAAAGACCAGGCAGGAGGAGTCTTTTTATTGTCGAAGACCAGGCAGGAGGAGTCTTTTTATAGGGCTGTGACATCACAGGGGCTTGCTATCTGCTGATTGGCTGGCTACATGGCATTATGGGTGAACCCTCATTCTCGAGACTCTTAGGCCTCTTTCACACTTGCGTTGTCCGGATCCGGCGTGTACTCCACTTGCCGGAATTACACGCCGGATCCGGAAAAACGCAAGTGTACTGAAAGCATTTGAAGAAGGATCGGTCTTCAAAATGCTTTCAGTGTTACTATGGCACCCAGGACACTATTAAAGTCCTGGTTGTCATAGTAGGAGCGGGGAGCGGGGGAGCGGTATACTTACCATCCGTGCGGCTCCCAGGGCGCTCCAGAGTGACGTCAGAGCGCCCCATGCGCATGGATGACGTGCCATGCGATCACGTGATCCATGCGCTTGGGGCGCCCTGACGTCACTCTGGAGCGCCCCGGGAGCCGCACGGACGGTAAGTATGCTGCTGCCCCGCTCCCCGCTACACTTTACCATGGCTGCCAGGACTTTAGCGTCCCGGCAGCCATGGTAACCACTATAAAAATGCAATGCGCCGAAACGACGTTTAGCTTAAGGCCGGATCCGGATCAATGCCTTTCAATAGGCATTCATTCCGGATCCGGCCTTGCGGCAAGTCTTCAGTTTTTTTGGCCGGAGCAAAAAGCGCAGCATGCTGCGCTATTTTCTCCGGCCAAAAAACGTTCCGTTCCGGAACTGAAGACATCCTGATGCATCCTGAATGGATTTCGCTCCATTCAGAATGCATTAGGATAATCCTGATCAGGATTCTTCCGGCATAGAGCCCCGACGACGGAACTCTATGCCGGAAGACAATAACGCAGGTGTGAAAGAGCCCTAACTTACTATTTTTAACCTTGACTTACACACAGTTTCACACTAGGTTTCCATAACAACTCACTATTTTTCACTGTTATTGGTCACGGTTAAGGGATGGGGTGCTGTGGAGATCACTGTTAATGGGGTAGGGCAATGTGGAGGTCACTTTTAAGGGGGCAAGGTGCTGTAAAGATTACAGGTAAGGGAATGGGGTGCTTTGGCGGTCACTGTTAAGGCGGTGGATGCTGTGGTGCTCCCTGTTAAGAAAGCAGGGAGCTGTGGAGTTCACTATTAAGGGAGTGTAGTGCAGTGGAGATACCTTTTTAAGTGGAAGAGCTCTGTGAAGGACACAATAAAGGGGGTGGTGCTTTAGAGGTCAATGTTAAGGGGGCTGGGCACTGTGAAGGTTACAGTTAAAGGGGTGAGATGCTGTGGAGGTCACTGTAAAGGGAGCAGGGTGCTGTGGAGGTCATTGTTAATTGGAAAGGGTGCTGAGGAGGTCACTGTTAAAAGGGCTAGGTGCGGTGGAGGGCACTGTTAAGGGGCAGGGCCTGTGAAGCTCACTGTTAAGAAGATGCTGTGCTGTGGAAGACACTGCTAAAGGGATGGGGTGCTTTGGAGGTCATAATTAAGGTGGTGGAGTGCTATGAAGGTAACTCATGAGGGCAGTGCGGTCTAGGGGTCACTGTTAACGGGATAAGGCCCTGTGGAGGTTACTTTTAAGGGTTTGGGCAGAGCACTCTAGAGGTCACAGTTATGGGGGTGGGGTACTTTAGATGTCACTGTTTAGGGGACAGGGAGCTGGGGAGGTCACTGTTAAGGAGGTGTGGTGCTGTGAAGTACACTGTCAAGGGATCAGGGTTCTGTGGAGGGTCACAGTTAAGGGGGCTGTAGTCTGTGGAGGTCACTGTTTAGGTGTTGGGGTGCTGTGGAGGTCACTGTTAAGAGTGAGGAGCTCTGTGGGGGTCATTGTTAAAGGAGGCAGGGTGCTGTGTACATCACATTTAAAGGTGCGGGGTGCTGTGTAGGGCATGGGGTACTCTGGAGGTCATATTATGGGGGACAGTTAATAAAACAAACAGTGTGTAAATATGGGGGTATATACGGCTAATTGTGATTTCCCCATAAAAAACAAACAAAACAAAAACAGAGCATGGATTTGACTCCTGAGCACCCTTGTAACATATCCACATAAACACACAAACAGACCAACATACTTGGGCAGCACAGGGTTCTTTTTCTAGTACTGTATGAATAGGAGGCAAGCTACTCATATCTGCCCATATGCTACACAAAGAGACAGGAGTTTCTGCTACCAACTCTTACTCAAATGTGTTGTATAGGACATTATAGAGACGAGCTAAGCAGTAGTGATGTGAATAAGGTACTTGGGGTGAGATGTAACAAAAAGTTTCACTGTACATTTGCTCAATTTCATTTCATTTAATAGAGAATGGTTTAACTTGCACATTTCTAAATGACTTCATTTCTTCATTAGCTAATGGGAGAAAATATTTTCTATAACAATGGAGAGGGGAATATGTGTACTTTGCTAGAATAATGCACATTCACTTACTTATCCCACCTTAACCATATAATATACAATGCAATTGCAGGGCTTAGATTTAAATTTAGCAATTGTAATTTAATATATAGAATTTTCTGATTGTGACCATTCAATAACAACCTTCATTGTTTACTAGTATTCACTTTAAAGGGATTGTCTACCCGTCAAACACCAGTGCTCCTAATCTGTGCCTTATAAAGAGAAATGGTAGCACTATCAGTGATGTGTCATTCTAGCACACATGACTGCTGAGGTCTGTGATTAGCTGCAGTGGGCATGGAGCCAAGACAAATCTGGTGGGTAATGGAAGGATCCGAGAACAGGGCAGTCACATGGGAATGTGGCTCTTTCAGCATGATCAACCCTATTAAACCCGGTAGGGCTCATTATAATGATTACAATTATATACCTTTCTTTTGTTTGTAGGATAAATAGCTGCAGAGATATATGTGTTTCTATTCATATGCAAATTAGTATATTGTAGCACCAGGGGACAGGGCTGAATCCTTTGAGCACTGCTTTGTGACACCCCCTGTGCTCTACACACTCCCTCCTTCCCTTGATTGACAGAGCTAGCCATGATGGCAGAGATGTGTCCTAGAATTGTGTCCTAGCATCTACCTATCATATGCACAATGTATTATAGCTTTATCACATTGAAATATGCTTAGAAAACTAATATACATATTACTGCTTTATTCACGGATTATAAATGACACCAGTAATGTAAATAGCTTCTTCTCCCCAAAAAATATAAAAAAATTGTCTTTTCTAAGTGCTCAGTTTTGCATGTAGAAATCTCAGACTTGAATCTTAGGAGAGAATCTGAGATCTTTTTTTTTTTCAGATATTTTTTTCTCCACATTTATCCTATAATAAAAGTCTATATCCTTATCATATTGAGAATAATGTTTTATTTTTCCTTAAAGGAGTTTCTTAAAACTCTGGGCACTGTGCACACTTTCCTTTCATACAGCTGAAGGTGTCCGATCCCCACCGATCTGATATTGATTATCTATCCTGAGGATAAGTCATCAATATTAAATGCCCGGAGAACCTCTTTTTAAAAAGCTAATAAATATTGTTATGTTCTTTATGATCATCTATTGTGCCTGTGAATACCAGTAATAGGTTTTAGGTTTATAAGCACAAAACAAAGCTCTATTCTCAATATAGTAAGGCTATTAATATTATTATTATAGTATATAATATATATTTATTATAGTATAGCCTTTTGTTACTGGTAAAAAAAAAAGTAATAATTTGTGTCAATCTCTCCTTGAATTTAGGATCTCTACATATGAAGCTGTGAATAGAAGCCAACCCACTGGTTTCATTATAATCATATATTATGCCTGTGAATAAAGCAGTAATATGTATAATAGCTTTCTGAGTATATCTCAATGTGGTAAAGCTACAGTAAGTAGCTAGGATACAGCTCTGCCCTCACGATGCTGATGTCTCACCCTGTCAATCAAGCGAAGAAGGGAGTCTGCAGAACACAGGGAGTGTTACAACGCAGTGATAAATTAATTCAGCCCCAACGTCCAGGTGCTCCAACATGCTAATTTGCATATGAACAAAACACTACTGCTATTTAGGATACAGACAAGAAAAGGGTATAATTTTAATTAGCATGGTGATCCCTACCAGACAGGTTGCCTGGTTTAATAGGGTTCATTATGCTGACAGAGCCTCTTTAAGCAAAAATCTTGAAAACGGATAAATTTATATAAAATAATCTTTAAAAATTATTTATCTATACAAATAATACTTACTTGCAAGAATTGGACTCTCTTTAAAGTGAAATTAGTTAAAAAGCAACTATTTGATTAAATTCATATGATGCAAGTAATTTAATACGACACTAGGTAGCATTAGTATTTGCCCCATAGTGTACCATTTTGCCATGAACAAGGTCCCTGCATATCCAGTAATGTGGTCAGCAATGTTTGTATTACATGTAACATGACATACTAGCCAATTTTCCAGGACTATTTCACTCTTTCTTTTGAAATTTGAAATATTATTGAAAACACGTGTGACTTCAGTCAGTCCAAGACATTTTTCCTTTTTCTGCACTCTTCATCCAAGAACAGTTGGCCCCAATAATGTATTTTGCTGTTGCCATCTTGAAGTGTCTTCTTAACTGTCTTTCAATTCATAACCTATCAATATAGCAGGGAGTTTCTTGATTATATTAAATTGGAAAGAGATTTTTAGTCTTTAGTCTATAGAACATACTAAAAATGGGAGGAGTGCATAGTTTCCTAATAGACTTAATGATCTATAAAAGATATGGGATATTGAAATCATTTGTTTAAGTTTTCCATCAGCATAGACAGGGTTAGCTAATGAGCTGGCATTTGTATCCTGCCTTAAATCAATTTTGTGCTTGATATTGGAAACCCATGGGTAATTCTTGTATTGTTTGCACTAAAGACATTATTTCATGTGCTGGAAAATCAAGGTGTGCATTCCAATCAACTGCCAAGATAATCTTATGATAATAATAGAGCTAGAAATATAGTCTCTAACCTGGGGCGCCATTGCTGACTGTCCATGCAGTGAAGAGCAACCATCCAAAACCATGTGTTTCATCTACTTTAAGTCTAAAATATAAAAGCACTAAAGTAAATTAACAAGTTATTTGAAGTTCCACTTAAGAATGGAGGTGATTTTACAAGAGCTTACAAAAAGTTACGTCAAGGAAAGAAAATTGATTTTGGAAGATTAACTAAAGGAGACATTCATTAGTTTTTAAAACAATATATTTTCATTGCCAGTGTCTGTCTGTTCAGTACATTAAATTAGGTATAGCATGCTATAGATTACATGGAACTGGATGACTTAATGCATCGACTGCTTGACTTACCAATAGGAGGCTAGATACAGTGGGATGCGAAAGTTTGGGCAACCTTGTTAATCGTCATGATTTTCCTGTATAAATCGTTGGTTGTTACGATAAAAAATGGCAGTTAAATATATCATATAGGAGACACACACAGTGATATTTGAGAAGTGAAATTAAGTTTATTGGATTTACAGAAAGTGTGCTATAATTGTTTAAACAAAATTAGGCAGGTGCATAAATTTGGGCACTGTTGTCATTTTATTGATTCCAAAACCTTTAGAACTAATTATTGGAACTCAAATTGGCTTGGTAAGCTCAGTGACCCCTGACCTACATACACAGGTGAATCCAATTATGAGAAAGAGTATTTAAGGGAGTCAATTGTAAGTTTCCCTCCTCTTTAAATTTTCTCTGAAGAGTAGCAACATGGGGGTCTCAAAACAACTCTCAAATGACCTGAAGACAAAGATTGTTCACCATCATGGTTTAGTGGATGGATACAGAAAGCTGTCTAAGAGATTTCAGCTGTCTGTTTCCACAGTTAGGAACATATTGAGGAAATGGAAGACCACAGGCTCAGTTCAAGTTAAGGCTCGAAGTGGCAGACCAAGAAAAATCTTGGATAGACAGAAGCGACGAATGGTGAGAACAGTCAGAGTCAACCCACAGACCAGCACCAAAGACCTACAACATCATCTTGCTGCAGATGGAGTCACTGCACAAACAAACAACACAGGCCTTATTTCATCTTCATGGACAACAATGTGCCTGCTCATCGGGGTCGCATCATTAGGGAACGGCTGCTGGATACTGGGGAACTTCAAATGGAGTGGCCTACACTTTCTCCATCCCTGAATTCCAGTGAAAACCTATGTAATCAGCTGAGTCACCATCTAGAGACTCCTAACTCTGTACCCCATAACCTTAATGACTTGAAGGTTGTCCTTCAAGAAGAGCCGAATGCCATGCCTCAGCAGACAATAAGTTGACTAGTAATTAATCAACAAGCCGTAATTGATGTTCAAGTCCACATGACAAGTTATTCAGACATTGCCATTTTTTGTGGGGGTATACCCACCACTGGTGTTGGCTTTTGTTTCAATACATTGCTTGAGATGAGGAAATCACCATTCCATGCTTCTACTTAAATCCCCTACTTTCATGATATAATATCACTGTATTTCACTCAAAAGCCAAATATCCCTAACATTTTTTGTGAGTATTTTATGCGCTGTCTTTACATTGAGATGAAGCAGTTGAGTATAGCAATTTATTTTTGTTATTTTGTTAAAGGGAATCTGTCACTAATGACTTTCCTATCAAACTGTTTGCATAGACAGCTGTAGTTCACCTATTTAAAAATCAGTTTTTCTTTTGTTGATCTGAGACTATGTTCTTGAGTTATGATACTTTTTCTTAATATGCAAATTAGACCTTCAGTGCAATGAGGGCATCACCATTGCTTTTGTTGTACCAAAGGTACAGCCCCTCCTTTTATGCTCTGCCTCTGTCTGGCCCAGTCAATCAAAGCAGCAATGGAGGACCTGGCACAGAAAGGCATGCAGCTTGGCTGCAACAAGAGCAATGGAAAAGAGCAAAAATCTAATTTGCATATTAAGAAAATGTTTTATAACTTAGGAACGAAGCCTCGGATCAACAAAAGAAAAACAATGTATTGCTATGTGTTTATGCAAACAGTTTGATAGTGAGGTCACTAGTGACAGATTCCCTTTAAGTTTAAAAGCACATGGGTACAGGGAAGCAAAAATAGAGTACAAGGCTTATTTCTTCTGGGTTTCAGAAACATCAATTCTGCATGGTGTGGGCACAGAATGTCGTGTTAGGGTCCGTTTTTTCTTTCCTGATCTGTTCCGTTTTTTCAGGACCAGATCTGGACCCATTCATTTTCAATGGGTCCTGGAAAAAATCGGACAGCACAATGTGTGCTGTCCGTTTCCGTTGTTCCGTTCCGCATGTCCGTTTAAATATAAAACATGTCCTATTCTTGTCCTGAAAAATCAGATCCTGGTACAATACAAAGTCAATGGATCTGCAAAAAATGGATGACATTCGGATGTCATTCCGTATGTCATCCGTTTTTTGCGGATTCCGTTCCTGGAAACACATAACAAATTTTTTTTTATTTTTCAATTTTTTTTCAAAGAAATCCAAACAACTTTATTTGATTATTGAAATGTATACATGTTCCCGTTTTTTGCGGATCCGCAAAAAACGGATGACATACGGATGACATACGGAAACATTTTCAGGAACAACGGATCCGCAAAAAACGGACCGTTTTTCAGGATGAAAAAAAACAGGACGTGTGAATGGACCCTTAGGGTCCATTCACACGTTCTGTTTTTTTTCATCCTGAAAAACGGTCCGTTTTTTGCAGATCCGTTGTTCCTGAAAATGTTTCCGTATGTCATCCGTTTTTTGCGGATCCGCAAAAAACGGAAGCATGTATACATTTCAATAATCAAATAAAGTTGTTTGGATTTCTTTGAAAAAAAATTGAAAAAATAAAAATAAAAAAATATTTGTTATGTGTTTCCAGGAACGGAATCCGCAAAAAACGGATGACATACGGAATGACATCCGAATGTCATCCGTTTTTTGCGGATCCATTGACTTTGTATTGTACCAGGATCCGATTTTTCAGGACAAGAATAGGACATGTTTTATATTTAAACGGACATGCGGAACGGAACAACGGAAACGGACAGCACACATTGTGCTGTCCGATTTTTTCCAGGACCCATTGAAAATGAATGGGTCCAGATCTGATCCTGATCTGTTCCTGAAAAAACGGAACAGATCAGGAAAGAAAAAACGGACGTGTGAATGGACCCTTACATTGAGTTCTAAGCAGCTTTTATCCAAGGTGTATGATAATTGTGTGCCTCAACTGGAAAGTGTTTCATTTTATTTATTTTTTCTGTTTATTGGATGGAGAAAAGAGTTTGATTTTTGATTTTGGTAACATTATTTATTACTAATGCATATTATCATTGCATGCTATCATTGCACTCTATGGCAGTTTAATTATGTTCCCATAGAGCCCTGTCACAGGAAGTGCTCCATAGGAATGCACTGCTATGGCAGCCTCAAGCCTTCCTAAGCCGCAAAACTACGACAATGAACCAATGGCTCCCTCGATCTTGTAGATCCAGGTTTGGGAAGGGGTTAACCCAGTGGTAACTGCCATGAAGGGGAGATGAGGGCAGATGGACTACTTCGGTTCCCAATGTAAATCCACACAATTTTCAGGCGGTCAACACAAGGGAAACTTAGTGTATAGAGATCTGTACAGCTACAGCACTTTTATGTTCAATTTGCAAAAGGATCCGGCTTTGCACGGGTATATTTATCTATTTCATTTCATGTTTGTTGTTAAAAGATACTGACAGTATCCACTATAACAGTGACATCTACAGTAACCTGCCCCTTTAACAGTGACCTTCACAGTGGGCTGCCCCTTAACAGTAACATCCACAGCGCCATCCCCTTTAACAGTGACCTCCACAGAGGCCGACCCTTTATTAGTGACCTCCACAGTACCCCATCTCGTTAACAGCGATTTCCAGAATAACCCACCTCCCCTTAAACGTGACCTCCACAGAGCTCCGTTCCCTTAAAATGTGACCTTCTCAACACCCCGCCCACTTAACAGTGACCTCTACAGCACCCTGCCCCTTAACACTGACCTCCATAGTGGACCGTCCCCTTAACTGTGACCTCCACCATTCCCTGCCTCCATAACAGAGACCTTCACAGCAGTCCACCCCTTTAACAGTGACCTCCACAGCATCCCTCCCCCTTAACAGTGACCTCTACAGCATACCACCCCTTTAACAGTGACCTCCACAGCGAACGCCCCTTTATTAGTAACCTCCACAGTACCCCATCTCCTTAACAGTGATTTCCACTCCGTCGCCTTAACAGTGACCTCTACAGCAATCTGCCCCTTAACCAGTGGCGTTGCGAGGGGGGTGCGGGGGGTGCGGGCCGCACCGGGTGACACCAGTCTGATGGGGTGTCACCCGCCGGCCGTCGGAGTTCTCCTTGACTCAGTCTAGTCCTTGACTAACTAACTTTAGGCAGGGCCGGCGCTTCCATAGAGGCAAGGGGGGCTCTCTCCCTCCCCCCTGTGCTGCTGCTGCCGCTGCCTCCGCCAATAAGAAGAGGGATGGGACTGGGAAGAGGAGGGGAGGGGCTGTGGCCACTGCGCCACCAATGAAGAAAACTGACCTGTAATACAAATACAGGAGGTGGGTGCCGGAATCAAATAGCCGGCACCCGACCTCTATGACAGGGAGCGGCACCTGAGGGGTTAACTGCCGCTGATCGCAGCCCCCTATCATAGAGGTCGGGTGCTGGCTATTTCATTCCGACACCCGCCTCCTGTATTTGTATTAACATTGAGTGCGCCCCCCCCCCCAGTATAATAAACATTTTGTGCACCCCCCCCCCAGTATAATAAAAATTGGTGGCGCAGTGGGAAGTGCCAATGAGGGTTACAAAAATAAATAAAAAATTAACTCACCTCCACCAGTTGATCGCGCAGCTGCCGGTCTCCTGTTCTATCTTCAGGACCTGTGGTGACGTCACTGAGCTAATCACATGGTCCATTACCATGGTGATGGATCATATGATGTACCATGTGATGACCACAGTGATGTCACCACAGGTCCTTTGACAGGTCCTGAAGAAAGAACAGGAGACCGGCAGCTGCGCGATCAATTGGAGGAGGTGAGTTAATTTTTCTTTATTTTTTTTAACCCTCATTGGCACTGACCACTGCGCCACCAATGTTTATTATACTGGGGGGGGGGGGGGCGCTCTCAATGTTTATTATACTGAGGGGGCGCTCTCAATGTTTGATATACTGGGGGGGGCGCTCTCAATGTTTATTATACTGGGGGGGTGCTCTCAATGTTTATTATACTGGGGGGCGCTCTCAATGTTTATTATACTGGGGGGGCGCACTCAATGTTTATTATACTGGGGGGGGGGCGCTCTCAATGTTTAGTATACTGGGGGGGGCGCTCTCAATGTTTATTATACTGGGGGGGCGCACTCAATGTTTATTATACTGGGGGGCGCACTCAATGTTTATTATACTGGGGGGGCGCACTCAATGTTTATTATACTGGGGGGGGGGGGCGCTCTCAATGTTTAGTATACTGGGGGGGCGCTCTCAATGTTTATTATACTGGGGGGGCGCACTCAATGTTTATTATACTGGGGGGCGCACTCAATGTTTATTATACTGGGGGGGCGCTCTCAATGTTTATTATACTGGGGGGGCGCACTCAATGTTTATTATACTGGGGGGGCGCACTCAATGTTTATTATACTGGGGTGTATATAATGTTTATTATATTGACCTTCTACTAAGCATTCTGTATTAAAGAATGCTATTATTTTCCCTTATAACCATGTTATAAGGGAAAATAACACAGTGAATAGACTTTCATCTTAGCAACCAAGCGTGAAAATCGCACCGCATCCACACTTGCTTGCGGATACAATGCGATTTTCACGCAGCCCCATTAACTTCTATGGGGCCTGCGTTGCATGAAAACACACAATATAGAGCTTCATCTGCACAGCCCCATAGAAGTGAATGGGTCCAGATTCAGTGCGGGTGCAATGCGTTCACCTCACGCATTGCACCTGCACAGAAATCTCACCCATGTGAAAGGGGTCTAAGGGTGAATAGGACAAGGGTTCCAGCCCCTAAGGGGGCTAATAGTAAGTGAAAATAAAACACAAACACTAAGGCTACTTTCACACTTGCGGTAGTGTGATCCGGCAAGCAGTTCCGTTGTCAGAACTGCGTGCCAGATCCGCCGATCTTGATGTAACTGAAAGCATTTATGAGATGCATCCGGATGTGGATCCATCTCACAAATGCATTGCAAGAATGAATCCATCTCTCCGCTTGTCATGCAGACAGACGGATCCATCTTGTATCTTTTTACACATTTTTACCGGCATGCGCAGACCGGAAGGACGGATCCTGCATTCCGGTATTTTGAATGCCGGATCTGGCACTAATACGTTCCTATGGGGAAAAATGCCGGATCCGGCATTCAGGCAAGTCTTCAGTTTTTTTTGCCGGAGATAAAACCGTAGCACGCTGAGGTTTTATCTTTTTCCTGATCAGTCAAAATGACTGAACTGAAGACATCCTGATGCATCCTGGACGGATTACTCCATTCAGAATGTATGGGGATATGACGGATCAGTTTTTTTCCGGTATAGAGCCCCTGTGACGGAACTCTATGCCGAAAAAGAAAAACGCTAGTGTGAAAGTACTCTAAAATATTAAGTTTAAATCCCCCCCTTTCCCAATTTTACATATAAAAAATATATACAATAAATAAACATATTACATAGCGCTGCGTCCGAAAAGTCCAAACTATTAAATTATTAAAAAATATCTCCTATGCGGTGAGCATTCGCCATTTTTTAGTCACCTTGTCACCCCAAAAAATAGGATAGGACTGTTCTATTATGGGCCGAACGTTTCATAAAATGCGAAATGCACGTAAGCTTTTTTGCGTGGTATTGAGTATCGCAATACTTTTTTATGGTGATGAAAGCGAATCAAAATTTTGGTATTGAAACAACCCTACGCCGATCTGATCGGCGTAGCGTTGTCACGATACCAAAATTTTCATTCGGTTTTGATTTGGCGACTAAAAATTTAATTTGGCTCCTAAATTTTTCAGTTCAGGAGCCAATGGCTACTAGGTATTTTTTTTAGTCTGGAGCCCTGCTATCAGAGGCCGGCGCAGGCGGCGCGATGACGTCATCGCGCCGCCTGAGCCCTGAGCCGTACACAGCGCGGGACACAGGCCAGAAGAGGCCTGCATTGCATCGCTGCCAAGGAGGTAAGTGTTTTTTTCCTTTTTTTTTTTTTTCTGTACAATACTGATGGCTAGTGGCACATGATAGGAGAGGCCCTATGGCTAGTGGCACATGATAGGGGGGGGGGGCCTATGGCTACTGGCACATGTTCATGGGGGGCCGCCTATGGCTACTGGCACATGATAGGGGGGCCCTATGGCTACTGGCACATGATAGGGGGGCCCTATGGCTACTGGCACATGATAGGGGGGCCCTATGGCTACTGGCACATGATAGGGGGGCGCCTATGGCTACTGGCACATGTTGATGGGGGGCTTAGGCTACTGGCACATGATTAAGGGGCATCTATAAGGGGACATTTCACTGGCACATTATTGGGGGACATCTATGGGGGCACTTCTTACTGGCACATTATTGGTGGCACTATAGGGGCATCTACTGAGGCCACAAAGAACGGTTATTTTATATGGGGGCTCTGTATAGGGGCATTTTATACTGGGACACATTGCGGTGGGTACTATGGGGAAGGGGGGGAGAGGACTACTACGGGGGCACTGAGAAAGGGTATTTTATGCTTACAAATTATGGGGGACACTGAGGGCATCTACTGGCGCACTATATATCGGGCATTTTATACTGGTACATTATGGGGGGCACTAGGGGGGAGAGGAGCACTATGGGGGCATTTACTGGGGTCACTATATAGGGGTATTTTATACTGGCACATTATGGAGGCACTATGGGGACATTAGCTCAACTGGGGACATTACAGGGGGGCATTTTTTGCACTGACACATTATAAGGAGAATTATTTCTACTGGGGGGGGGCATTATGGTGGGCGTTATTACTCCCCCATGGTATGACCCCCTAGTAGCAGCACCAGCCTCTCCCTGCTCTGCTATCCCTCTGCCCCTTCTCCAAATACTTATTATGAAATCTTTCTCATTAGGATAAAACACATCAGCTCCGCCGAGCCCCCGGCCAAAGTGTGGAAGTGGCATCCGAGATCCCCAAGGGCCAAGCCGAGTAATTGTAAGTTTTCATATGAAATATGTTTGTTATACACATATAGCCTACACTGTCAGGTGTCACCCAGGGGGGTGACACAATTTTCTACCGCACCGGGTGACACCAGCCCTAGCAACGCCACTGCCCTTAACAATGACCTCCATAGCGGACTGTCCCCTTAACTGTGACCTCCACAGCAGTCTGCCCCTAGGGTGGCCAGAGGTCCAGTTTTAGGCTGGATAGTCCGGCTTTCAGACTTCCTGTCCTCCGTATGGACGGACACAGGGATGTCCTTTTGAACAACTCACTCTCAGATAGCAGCACTTTGCTGTCTGAGCGTGAGCTGCAGGTTGAAAGTCACTCTCCCTCCCACCCCTGCAGCTGACAAAGTAGATTTTTACCTTCATTTTTTCAATCCCCGTCGGCTGCGAAGTGGGAGGGGTGTGGCCTAAAGAGGTTAGGGCGTTGTGTAGCGGGACCTGGGGGAGGGGTTTTTAAGTCCATATTTTGAGGGTGGCCTCAATGGCCACCCACCCTGCCCCCTGAACTCTGGCCTCCACAGCACTCCACTCCCTTAACAGTGTCATGCACAGCGCCCTGCCCCTTTAAAGCTCACCTACAGCAGTGAAGAAAAAATACTGGGTTGTTATGGAAACTTGATGTAAAACTGCATGTATGTGAAGACTAAGTGCCATGCGACCTTCTATAGTGTAAGAGTCATGTGACCAGGCTTCTATTGGCTAATGCATTTTTGGGGAATATCTCAGGAATGGTGCATGCTAGATAGCTAAAACCCGGTCACCTGATATACCTGTGTGCCAATTTCCATGATTGTAAATGTGACGATATGGATTCCTTTAGCAGACATACATACATGCACACATACACTCAACATAATAACTGTATACATTCCCATACACGGTGTTCCCTCTAGTAATGGCTGCAGGCAACCAGTTTTATCATGTACTATATGAAGTGTATATTTAGAGCTCTATGGAGAGGGGATATATCAATGTACTTATGCCAGTTGTCTGGTACAAATACATTCACCAAGTTCTGCTAAGTTATGCTATGGAGATCTACTTGTATGATATCTGTTTACACCTCTAGTTTAACCCCTTGCCAACATCTGAGCAGTTAGACAGAGGAAGGGGGCTCCCTCTGTTTTCCTCCATCAAGATTGCTGAGTGCTGATTGACTAACATGGCAGCCTGGAGCCCTGTAAATGCCCCTGGGCTTTCCACGGTAGAGTTCTAATTAAATGTAATAAGAGAACATCACAATCTATAGTAATGCATTGCAGTCTATGGTATAGGTAATTGAACCATTGCATGTTCAATGTAAAAATAAATGTAAAAGTAAAATAAAAAATTTGGTACAAAAATAAATTATATAATAATTAAAAATGAATTCCTCTCCAACTGTTACATATAAAAATTAAAAATATTCTTAATTGGTATTATTGTTTCCAAAAATGTTTGATTTATTAAAATATAAAAGTATTTATCCCATAAGGTGAATGCCATAACAGAAAGAAAAAGAAAAATTCCTGAAAGAAATTGGTTAAAACATTCTCAAACACTTCTACAGTATGTACTCAAAAATACAATCTATAGCTTGCCCTGCAAACAACAAGACCTCTTCCTGCTCTGCAGTAGAAGTTATGGGCGTCAGAATATGGAGACGATGCACTTTTTCTTTTCTTTTTTAAGGTAGTAAAGTACAGTATAATAAATCCTATATAAAGTTGGTATCAAACTAACCTGCAGAAAAAGACACACTAAGATGTATGAATATTTTTTAACATTTAAAAAGAAAATAAATGATCCACAGCACTCCCCAAAAATCTTAGTTGCAGCCTTTATTGGAAAGTGCTTATGTGCAGAAAGACATGGGATACAGACACCGGGAGAAACAGGATTTTAAAAGGGGTGTTTTCAAATTCAAACTTTTTCAGCCTGTCACTTTTAGCACCATACATGTATGTGGTTGATCCAGCATGAGGTATGCTTTGCCTATTAAGAATATTAAAATATTAGTAAGTTCCATATACACATCTTATAAACACATTGGTCAACACTAACCAGAAAAAGCCCACCCCTTTAATATGTATGTTAAATTATTGCCAAGATTGTGGGTAGGATTGCCACCTTTCCCAACAAAAAATGCCTGCCAAGTTAAGCCACACCCCAAAGGAGTGTGGTTGTGGGGGCGTGGCTTAACACAGGGTGTTAAGTCATTATGTGGCCCCTATTATTGCCCCCCAGTAATATTAATAATATTAATACCTCCATTAGGGCCCCCCAGAATTGTTAATGCCCCCATTAGTGCCATCAGTAATAGTAATGCCTCCATTAGTGCCCTCAAAAATTAATAATGCCCCCATTAGTGCTCCCCAGATTTAATAATGAACCGATTACTGCCCCCCCCCCCTAATAATATTAACCCCTTAGTAACCAGCCTGTTTTGGGCCCTAAAGACCATATGTTTTTCTTCCTTTTTTCATCATCGCGTTCCAAGAGCTATAACTTTTTTTATTTTTCTGTCTATATAGCTTTATGAGGGCTTTTTTTGGCGAGACAAGTTGCAGTTTTTAATGGCGCCATTGTGGGGTACACATAACTTTCTGATTAACTTTTATTATGGGAAAAGCAGCAATACTGCCACTGCATTTTTGTGTTATAAATTTTGCGGCATTCATTTTTCGGTATAAATAACATCTTATCTTTATTCTTGGGGTCAGTATGATTACAGTGATACCAGCTACATATAGTTTTTTTTAGGTTTTACTACTTTTTTGCAATAACATTTTTTTGGGGAAAAAAATGTTTTTACATTGCCGTTTACCAAGACCCATAACTTTATTTATTTTTCTTTCTATGGAGTTGCATGAGGGCTTGATTTTTGAGGGAAGACTTGTATTTCCCATTGGTATCATTTTGGATTAAATGGCAATTAAATTGCGTTTTTTCTGTGGCAACTAAGAATAAATTAGCAATTCTGTCTTTTTTTTTTCATTAAAAGCATATTTTCAATGGGAAAAAAAAGTGTTAAAAAATAAAGTTTAAACGTTGCTTTACTTGAAGTAACTTGCATCCAAACAGTATACAGCTTTGGTCTCTTGGTCCCAGCAGGTTTTGGCAATGATTGGCAGGAATGAGTACTTCTGCTTTAAATATGGAGCTTGCAGGATAAACGTCTTCTTGGTAGCTCTGTAACTGTGGCAGGATTAGCTTCTGCACTTATCTGTAACTTCTGCTGTGTGGTGACAGACTAGCTGAGGAGGAATAGGCTTCTCCTAGGACTCTGGACTTATCTCACAGATGGATTCTCGGGGGATGCTTTCTTCCTGGAACTCTGGAGTTTGCCTGTAGTTTCTGCTCTCTTCATCCAGCAGAGCTGAAGGTGCTCAGACTGGGTATACGGCCATGTCTCTTGTAGAGATGTGCCCCTGATTTCTTCCCTAAGGAGGGAGTACTACTCAAAACCCTCCTTCCCCCAACAGGGGGTAAACTATAACTGGTTCTAACTGTTTTTTCCCTCCCTTGCTGCAGGAAGAGGGATTCGCCCACCTCTCTCCAGAAGAGGGGCAGAATAGAACACTCTGAAGTGCCATAACATTAAGACTATCTCTGCCAATGATGCTGCCACCCGCTGGTAACCAGGATAATTACATGAACCATTACATTTAACATAGTTTTTATATGTACATTTCTAGAGGACAATGTAAATTATATCAGATGACATTATAAGAGGTGCTTAGAAGATAGTAGCGAGGTAGAGGCGTGTAGTAAAGTAACATAACTCTGGGGTGTTACACAAAAATAATTGCTAGTATTTTTCTATAAGGACTGTTACTAATGAACGGAGTGGAGTGCTCATTTGTACAGCCTTAACTCTCTTCCCCCTCACTTGTGTTAAGAAAAAAAATAACTCACCTCTTCCATTTAATTTACGCCACAGTGAACACTCGCTGCTCACTGGAAGCTCAGGACAGGACCTGCACTCCAGCGTGACAACATCTCTCAGGTCCTGTCTTGTGCATCTAGTGAGCAGCGTGTGTTCACCATGGCGCAATCAAATGGAGGAGGTGAGTTTTGTTTTTTGTTTTTTACACAATCAGAGAAGGGGGCACTATTAATTTTGTGGGGCACTAATGGAGCATTAGTAATTCTTACAGCACTAATGGGGGCATTAATATTACTGGGGGGCTCTAATAGGGGTAGCATTAATTCTGGGGGGTGCTAATGGTGGCTTTATTAATTCTGGAGGCACTAATTGGGGCATTAATATAATTGGGTGGCACTAATGGGGGCATTATTAATTCTGGGGGTGCTAATGGGGGCATTATTCATTCTGGGGGGGCACTAATGGAGGCCTTAATATTACTGGGGACACTAATGGGGACATTATTAATTCTGGGAGGCACTAATGGAAGCATTACTATTACTGGGGGGCATTAATGGCGGCACTATTAATTCTGGGGGGCTCTAATTGGAGTATACTCAATGTGGTGTACTTAATCTCATTAACCACTTACTTGTCAGTTTTTATTTCCCCATGGCAGATGATAAATGTATGAAATGATCTGGTTCCTAAGGGTATTTTTATTTTTTTGTACTCTTAACTTTTTAACATTTTTATTAAAATAACACATGCTCTTAAGTATACTGTTGTGAATTTTTTTAATAGAAAGCTGGTAAGTAGTTCCAAACAATTTTGAGAATTTGCAGTGGTTTTTAAAGACTTTGGCTGTCTCGCTTGCTTCTGTCTCTGCAGTTAATCTCAGACAGTGTCAATGGTGGTGAGATTGGGGCCATGTGAAGGCCATACCATCTGTTGTAGAACTCTGTGTTCCTTTTGCTTAAGAAAAAATTGGCTTTGTGTTTAGATATTAATCCTGCTGCAGAATGAAATTGGGACCAATTCAAAGTTTGTTTGGTGGTAATGTATGATAGATTAGAATTTTTTTATTTTCAATTAATATTGAAGGCTTAACTATTTTTGGTCAAATATGGACCTCATCTTATTTTATGCAACCCTAAAATTAAGATAACCTAGGATATGCTTCATTGTTGGCTGCAGACATAGATCCATGTAGCAACATTTTGTTCTTCAGTGGACACAGAACAAAATGGATGTTTCTGGACCGTGCAGTTATACACTTGGATTCCAGTAATAGATGATATAAATTATAGCAGTGTTCTTCCTGTTTATTGTATCTGCTGTATTCACTTTCTATGGCAACTTGTTATTTCTGGTCTTCAATCTTGCCTGTTTTTATAACTTCACTGAAATAGCTCATTCAACTTTTCCAGACACAGATATAACTTGAAGCCCCTGGGCATCCCTCCCATTTACCACTTGACTTTTATAATGTTCTTACTAGAGATGAGAGAACTTTTTGAAATTGATTTCATGTCCAATTTGTTGAATTCTTCCAGACATTCGATTTGTGTCTGAATTGATTCTACATGAATCAAATATGCTCTAGATCAGTGGTGCCCAACCATTTTTCGTCTGAGGGCCGCACTAGACTTGGTATAAATTTTGCAGGCCGGAACCAGGTAGCTTTGCCAGAAAGAAATGCAAACGCTGTGAGGGGGCACATGTGAGCATTACTACTGTGAAGAGGGCACATATCTGGCATAACTACTGTGAGGGGGCACATATCTTGGCAAAACTACTGTGAGGGGGCACATATCAGGGCATAACTACTGTGAGGAGGACACATATCAGGGCAAAACTACTGTGAAGAGGGCACAAATCTTGGCATAACTACTGTGAGGGGGCACATATCTGGGCATGACTACTGTGAGGGGGCATGTGCGAGCATTACATCTGTGAAGAGGGCACATATCTTGGCATTATTACTGTGAGGGGGCACATATCTGGGCATAACTACTGTGAGGAGGGCACATATCAGGGCATAACTACTGTGAAGAGGGCACATATCAGGGCATAACTACTGTGAGGGGGCACGAGTGAGCATTACTACTGTGAAGAAGGCACATATCTGGCATAACTACTGTGAGGGGGAACATATCTGGGCATAACTGCATAACTACTGTGAGGGGGCACATATCAGGGCATAACTACTGTGAGGAGGGCACATATTAGGGCATAACTACTGTGAGGGGGCACATATCTGGGCATAACTACTGTGAAGGGGCATGTGCGAGCATTACATCTGTGAAGAGGGCACATATCTTGGCATTATTACTGTGAGGGGGCACATATCTGGCCATAACTGTGATGAGGCACATATCTGGGCATAACTACTGTGAGGGGGCATGTATGAGCATTACATCTGGGAAGAGGGCACATATCTTGGCATTATTACTGTGAGGAGGCACATATCTGGGCATAACTACTGTGAGGGGACATGTATGAGCATTACTACTGTGAAGAGGGCACATATCTTGGCATTATTATTGTGAGGGGGCATGTTGATGTATACATGTGTGTAATGCAGTATGTGATTATAACACACTGCACTACATACATTACACACATGTATATATCACATACTGCGCTGTCACCTTCTTCTGCAGGTCTACCTTGATGTCTGGTCTTTAGGCTTCAGTCAGATCCTCCACCGCCATGCTTTCACCGTGTGCCCGACACCATTAGCTGGCCCCTCCTCCTTTCATCTCCTGCCGGCTTCTCCTACAGCAGGGCGCTCTATCGCTCCAGTGCCCGCCCGATCTTACCAATCAGGGGCGTAGCTAGAAATTACTGGGCTCCATAGCAAAAAAAGTATGGGCCCCCTCTCCCGGATCTCCCACCCCCACATACCTATCGGACCTCCCACCCCTTCCAGAGCCCCCACCCAAACACCCCTCCAGGACCTCCCACCCCAACATCCCCACACCCCTCCCTAGATCCCCCTCAGTGTCATCCACAGATCCCCCTCAGTGTCATCCACAGATCCCCACTCAGTGTCATCCACAGATCCCCCTCAGTGTCATCCACAGATCCCCCCTAAGTGTCATCCACAGATCCCCCTCTCAGTGTCATCCACAGATCCCCCTCAGTGTAATCCACAGATCCCCCTCTCAGTGTCATCCACAGATCCCCCCCTCAGTGTCATCCACAGATCCCCCCCCTCAGTGTCATCCACAGATATCCCCCCATCAGTGTCATCCGCAGATACCCCCCCTCAGTGTCATCCGCAGATACCCCCCCTCAGTGTCATCCACAGATATCCCCCCTCAGTGCCATCCACAGATATCCCCCCCTCAGTGTCATCCACAGATATCCCCCTTCAGTGTCATCCACAGATATCCCCCTCTCAGTGTCATGCACAGATATTCCCCCTCAGTGTCATCCCCAGATATCCCCCCCTCAGTGTCATCCACAGATATCCCCCCTCAGTGTCATCCACAGATATCCCCCGCACTGGCAGAGGCCAGGAAGACAGTGCATGCGCACTTCGATGCCTCTGCCAGTGCGCCTGTGCGAGATTACGGCACTTCTCTTCAATTTCACAGAGGCAATTGCAGTAAATAAATTAGCTAGGAGGCGGGGCTGGGCGGGGAGATTGCAGGCACAGGCAGCATCACTTTGCTGCCTGTGCCGTTCGCAGCGCGCCCTGTGCTAGTGCGCTGATAAAGTCCTGTTACTGCGTGGGCTGCATGAAACGGCTTTGTGGGCCGCATTTGGTCCGCGGGCCGTAGGTTGGGCATCACTGCTCTAGATGGTCTAAAAAATGGTATATGACAACCTGAGGTCTCCTATAACTCGGATTTTGTATATCTTTTCATGATCTCTTTTTATTTTTTTTATTTTAGAAATGTTTGCTCTTTCTCTCCTCATCTACCTTTTAAGCTCTTGAATGTAATGACAGAAATTGCAAATAATGTCAGTAACACTGATATACATATGTCTGTGAAGGTTCTCATTTATCCAGGTCATGGTATATATCTGTAAAGAATAAATCAAGGCAACTGGACGTACTGTAGATTTCTTGAAAATGTTTCACTCGTTCTTCCAATGAGCTTTCTCAATTCAGAATTGAGAAAGCTCGTTGGAAGAACGAGTGAAACGTTTTCAAGAAATCTACAGTACGTCCAGTTGCCTTGATTTATTCTTTACAGATATATACTGATATACATAGTTATGAGTAAATGCAAGGGTGATGGTATTAACAAACACAAACTGTGCAGTTGCATATTTTAAGCTTTTTCATATTAGAAAGTTTCCAAAAATGTCCCTTTTCAGGGGCAGATAGTATTTAAAGACACAGCATTGTAGGGAAAAAAGCAGTGGCTTGTTGGGATGCCTTTATGGAGGCAGATGCCTGCTCCTGTTTATACACACACTAGCAGAAAGACCCTGCTTTAATGTTTGTGTGTGTTAAAAGATATCAACAGTATCCACTATAACACTGACATCTACAATACCCCGCCCCTTTAATAGTGACCTCCACAGCGGCAACCCCTTTATAAATGATCTCCACAGCAACACCGTCTCGTTAACAGTTATTTCCACAATAACCCGCCCCCTTAGCAGTGACCTCCACAGAGCTTCGTTCCCTAAAAATGTGACCTTCACAACATCCTGCCCCCTTAACAGTGACCTCTACAGCACCCTGCCCCTTAACACTGACCTTCAAAGTGAACCATCCCCTTAACTGTGACCTCCACAGTTCCCTGCCCCCTTTAGCAGAAACCTCCACAGCGCCCACCTCTTTAGCACTGGCCTCCACAGCATCGTGCCCCCTTAATAGTGACCTCCACAGAAGCCTGCCACTTTAACAGTGACTTCCACAGTGACCGCCCCTTTATTAGTGACCTCCACAGTACCCCATCTCCTTAACAGTAATTTTCACAACACCCCGTCCCCTTAACAGTGGTCTCTACAGAAATCTGCCCCTTAACACTGACCTACATAGCAGACTGTCCTCTTAACTGTGACCTCCACAGCAGCCTGCCCTAAGGGTGGCCAAAGATCCGGTTTTAGGCCGGACAGTCTGGCTTTCAGACTCCCTGTCCTCCATCTGGCGCAGGGCCTGGATGGACACAGGGATGTCCTTTTGTTCAGCTCACTCTCAGACAGCAGCACTGTGAGCTGCAGGGAGAAAGTCACCCTCCCTCGCACCCCTGCAGCTGACAGAAATTGATTTTTGCCTTCATTTTTTCAATCCCTGTCGGCTGCTGAGCGGGAGGGGCGTGTCCTAATTGGGTCAGGGCATGGCTTAGCGTCACTTGGGGGCTGGGTTTTTAAGTCCATCTTTTGAATGGCCACCTTACCTGCCCCCTGAACTGTGACCTCCACAGCACTCCAGATCAGAGCATGAAATCAGGTAATGTGTCCTCGAGTAATACACCACCCCCCCGCCGATCTGTGCCCCCGATCTGTGGCTGTGCCCCCCCCCCTTGTGCCGCCTGCAGCTCAACTCCTACTAGCTGCCGTGATGTGGTCCGCCCCCTCCCCGCCCCATGCAGTCATTTTGTAGCCTCCCCGATGCCCCCCCACCCATGCAGTCATTTTGTAGCCTCCCCGATCCCCCCACCTTTCCAGCACTGCCCCCCGATCCCCCTGCTGTGTGCGATGGCGGCGGCACCATTACTGAGCCGCCGCCATCAGCAGAGAGTGTCAGCTCTATGCTGACAATCTCCTGTAACCCCATAGATGCCGCGGTTGCGGCATCCATGAGGTTAACAGAGAGAGGGAGCTCCCTCTCTCAACCATCGGGGCTGCAGCGCTGTGATTGCAGCACCCGATGGTTGCCATGGCAACCGGACGCTTTTCAAAAGCGTCCTGTTGCCATGGAAAGGTGCCCAGTGCTGCCACCTACAGGACATCTGGAAGTATTATACTTTGGAATGCAAGAGCATTGCAAAGTATAGTACAACTATAAGCCCCACTGGATCTTGAAGATCCAAGAGGGAACTGATAAAAAAAAGTGAAAATAATAAAAGTAAAAATAAATAAATAAAAATGTAAATAAAAAAAGAAATTGCCTTTTCCTATAAAAAAATGAAAAAATAAAATAAAATACACATATTAGGTGTCAGCGTGTCCGAAACGACCGCCTCTATAAATATATCACATGATAGACCCCGTCCGATAAACACCATAAAAATAAAATAAACAGTGCCAAAAAAGCTATTTTTGTCACCTTACATCACAAAAAGTGCAACGGCAAGCGATCAAAAAGGCTTATGACCCCCAAAATAGTACCAATCAAACCGTCACCTCGTCCCGCAAAAAATTATACCCTATTTAAGACAATCGCCCAAAAAATAAAAAAGTTATGGCTCTCAGACTATAGAGACACTAAAACATCATTTTTTTGGTTTCAGAAATGCTATTATTGTGTAAAACTTAAATAAATAAGAAAAAGTATACATATTAGGTATTGCCACGTCTGTAACGATCTTCTCTATAAAACTATCACATGACCTAACTCCTCAGATGAACGCTGTAAAAATAAATAAATGAAAACTGTTCCAAAACAGCCAATTTTTGGGTCACCTTGCCCCATAAAGTGTAATAATGAATGATCAAAAAATCCTATGTACCCTAAATTGGTACCAATAAAAACCTCAACTCTTTCTGCAAAAAACGAGCCCCTGCACAAGACGATCGGCAGGAAAATAAAAAACATATGGCGTTCAGAAAACCAATCCAGCAAAATCTGCCTTCCAAAAACCGTATGGCATTCCTTTCCTTCTGCGCCCTGCCGTGTGCCCGTACAGCAGTTTACGACCACATGTGGGGTGTTTATGTAAACCGCGGAATCAGGGTAATAAATATTGAGTTTTGTTTGGCTGTTAACTCTCAATGTGTTAAAGAAAAAAAAATTATAAAATGGAAAATCTGCCCAAAAAGTGAAATTTAGAAATTTCATCTCCATTTTCCTTTAATTCTTGTGGAATGCCTAAAGGGTTAACAAAGTTTGTAAAATCAGTTTTGAGTAACTTGAGGGGTGTAGTTTCTACAATAGGGTCATTTATGGGGGTTTCCACTATGTAGGCCCAACAAAGTGACTTCAGAACCGAACTGGTCCTTAAAAAGTGCGTTTTGGAAATTTTCTTAAAAATTGTAAGAATTGCTTCTAAACTTCTAAGCCTTCTAACGTCCTAAAAAAATAAAATTACATTTCCAAAATGATGCCAGCATAAAGTAGACATATGGGGAATGTTAAGTAATAAATATTTCTGTTTTGGAAGCAGAGAAATTGAAATTTGGAAAATTGTGAATTTTTCAAAATTCCTGGTAAATTTGGGATTTTTTCATAAATAAAGGTGAAATATATTAACTCAAATATATGACTATCATGAAGTACAATGTGTCACGAGAAAACAATCTCAGAATGGTGTGGATAAGTAAAAGTGTTCCAAAGCTATTACCACATAAAGTGACGCATGTCAGATTTGTAAATTTTTACCTGGACACTGGGGCATCAATGACCCTTGGTCATGAAAGGGTTAATGTTGTAGTTGTCCCTACTGACAAATTTAGAGGCTAGTGATTAGCGAGCAAGCTTGGCCAAACTGCTGTTTGGCTCGAGCATCGCAATGCTTGGCATGTCCAAGTGCTCGGCCAAATAATTTGGGTGCTTGAATACAATTTAATACAATGGAAGTCAATGGGAGAACCCCAGGCCCCCCCTGCTTGGAAGAGAAGAGGGTGTCTGGTTCATAAAAAAAAGGTTAGAAATTGATGGAAACCCCATCAAAAAAGTTTGGCAACAGTATTAAGAGGATAGCTGGATGCATCTTAGACTCATATTATGTACGACATACAATAGACAACCACACAAAGGCTATATGCCAAAAGCCAGGTATGTACCAGCCATCCATCTATCCATGAGACAGATAACAGCCAGCATACCTTACAATGGCAGCCTTGTGCACTATGATATATTCTAAACCAGCTCTCATCTGACTGAGAACCAGTAAACCTCTAAGTTATTTGATGTCTGTTGGATGGCTTGGGTGGACCTGCACACCTACAAATATTCTAAAAAACAAATATATAGCAATATAGCGAATATTATGTAATAATTATGTAGTAAGTCAGGGATAATATCTGACACTGGAAAAGCTGGGTAATAACTCAGTGTAGATCGTAAGTTATTACCCAGCTTTCCAAGTGTCAGATTTTATCACTAAGTTATTACCCAGCTTTCCCAGTGTCAGATATCATCCTATTGTAGATCACGAATATTCCATGCAAAAGACTACACTAATTAGCTTGTCATAAGACTCAGTCTAATATTCTTGTCAGAAGACTATGAAACCAATAGATGGCGCTATTGAGTTATGAACAGTGCCCTCTATTTGTTTCATAGTCTTCTGACAAAAATATTTGTCTTGTCATAAGACTTATAAAACAAGGCAAATTCTGCTCATTCGCATGTCTTTACCATATGCCCATGTTTAAGCAAATGAGTTTTTACATGAAAAACTATATACAAAGGTTATTGAATATTATGTTAGGACAATCGGAAAACTTTTTGTCGCCCTAATGATATTGATCTAGGTGTGCTAGTCCACCCAAGCCATCCAACAGATGCAAAATAACTTTGAGGTTTACTGGTTTTCAGTCAGATGAGAGCTGGTTTGCAATATCTCATAGTGCACACGGCTGCCATTGTAAGGTATGCTGACTAAGCCTGTCATCTGTCTCATGGATAGATTGATAGCTTGCACATACCTAGCTTTTGAAATACAGCCTTTGTGTGGTTGTCTATTGTATGTCGTACTTACAGTTGCAAGAAAAAGTATGTGAACCCTTTGGAATGATATGGATTTCTGCACAAATTGGTCATAAAATGTGATCTGATCTTCATCTAAGTCACAACAATAGACAATCACAGTCTGCTTAAACTAATAACACACAAAGATTTAAATGTTACCATGTTTTTATTGAACACACCATGTAAACATTCACAGTGCAGGTGGAAAAAGTATGTGAACCCTTGGATTTAATAACTGGTTGAACCTCCTTTGGCAGCAATAACTTCAACCAAACGTTTCCTGTAGTTGCAGATCAGACGTGCACAACGATCCGGAGCAATTCTTGACCATTCCTCTTTACAGAACTGTTTCAGTTCAGCAATATTCTTGGGATGTCTGGTGTGAATCGCTTTCTTGAGTTCATGCCACAGCCTTTCAATCGGGTTGAGGTCAGTACTCTGACTGGGCCACGCCAGAAAGCGTATTTTCTACTGTTTAAGCCATTCTGTTGTTGATTTACTTCTATGCTTTGGGTTGTAGTCCTGTTGCAACACCCATCTTCTGTTGAGCTTCAGCTGGTGGACAGATGGCCTTAAGTTCTCCTGCAAAATGTCTTGATAAACTTGGGAATTCATTTTTCCTTCAATGATAGCAATCCGTCCAGGCCCTGACGCAGCAAAGCAGTCCCAAACCATGATGCCCCCACCACCATACTTCACAGTTGGGATGCAGTTTTGATGTTGGTGTGCTGTGCCTCTTTTTCTCCACACATAGTGTTGTGTCTTTCTTCCAAACAACTCAACTTTGGTTTCATCTGTCCACAGAATATTTTGCCAGTACTGCTATGGAACATCCAGGTGCTCTTGTGCAAACTGTAAACGTGCAGCAATGTTTTTTTGGACAGCAGTGGCATCCTCTGTGATATCCTCCCATGAAATCCATTCTTGTTTAGTGTTTTATGTATCGTAGATTTGCTAACAGAGATGTTAGCATATGCCAGAGACTTTTGTAAGTCTTCACCTGACACTCTAGGATTCTTCTTCACCTCATAGAGCAGTCTGCGTTGTGCTCTTGCAGTCATCTTTACAGGACGGCCGCTCCTAGGTAGAGTAGCAGCAGTGCTGAACTTTCTCCATTTATAGACAATTTGTCTTACCGCGGACTGATGAACAGCAAGGCTTTTGGAGATACTTTTATAACACTTTCCAGCTTTATTCAAGTCAACAATTCTTAATTGTAGGTCTTCTGAGAGCTCTTTTCTGTGAAGCAGCATTCACACCAGGCAATGCTTCTTGTGAAAAGCAAACCCAGAACTGGTGTGTGTTTTTTATAGGGCAGGGCAGCTGTAACCAACACCTCCAATGTCATCTCATTGATTGGACTCCAGTTGGCTGACACCTCACTCCAATTAGCTCTTGGAGATGTCATTAGTCTAGGGGTTCACATACTTTTTCCACCTGCACTGTGAATGTTTACATGGTGTGTTCAATGAAAACATGGTAACATTTAATTATTTGTGTGTTATTAGTTTAAGCAGACTGTGATTGTCTATTGTTGGGACTTAGATGAAGATCAGATCACAATTTAATAGGTTCACATACTTTTTCTTGCAACTGTAATAGGAGGACACATCCAGCTATCTTCTATATGCTGTTTTCAAACCATTTTGATGGGGTTTCCATCAATTTCTAACCTTTTTTTAATGAACCAGACACCCTCTTCTCTTCCGAGCAGGGGGTGCCTGGTTGTCTCCCATTGACTTCCATTATACTCCGGTGCTCGGCTGAGCACACAAATATAGCAATGTGTTCAGGCCGAACACCCAAATACTTTGGTGCTCGCTCATCACTACTGGAGGCCTCTTCAAAGGGCCTGAGTATACAACAGATGTCTCTGATGAGCTGCCACTGCCTTACCTCAAAACAACCCATGCTCCCTGCTGACATTTTGTGGTGCATGATAAAATCATTTTCTGCTTTACACTGCTTGCATTTCATATGTAAGGTGGAATTCCAGCGAGTTGGAACAAGCAGTGGATCAAGCGGAGCAATAGCAGACTTTTTTTTCCAGGAGGTTATTCCTTGCCACTAGGCTTGTGCAAATCGAGCTTCAGATAAGAGATCCAAAGTCAATTCCCCGAAACACCTCGGTTTAATGCTGTCTGTAGAGCTGTCTCTAAAAGGGCGGTCACCGTTAAAGGGGTGGCCATTGTGAAAGTTACTGTTAAAGGGGCGGTCACCGTTAAAGGGGCGGCCACTGTAAAATTCACTGTTATAGGGGCGGTCACAGTTAAAGGGGCAGCCATTCTGTAAGTCACTGTTAAAGGAGCAGTCACTGTTAAAGTGCCAGCCACTATTAAAGTCACTGTTAAAGGGGCGGTCACTGTTAAAAGGGCGGCCACTGTGAAAGTCACTGTTAAAGGGGCAGTCACCGTTAAAGGGGCGGCCATTGTAAAGGTCACTGTTAAAAGGGCTGTTACCATTAAAGAGGTGGCCACTGTGAAAGTCACTGTTAAAGGGGCGGTCACCGTTAAAGGGGAGGTCATTGTAAAAGTCATTGTTAAAGGGGCAGTCACCGTTAAAGGGGCGGCCACTGTAAAAGTCACTGTTAAAAGGTCAGCCACCATGAAAGTCACTGTTAAAGGGGTGGTCACCATTAAAGGGGCGGCCACTATAAAAGTCACTGTTAAACGGACGGTCACCGTTAAAGGGGTGGTCACTGTGAAAGTCACTGTTATTTAATATAAAATTGCAATAAATAAATACCCGAGCAACGCCGGATCATCAGCTAGTACTAAATATAGCTAAAATGAATATGATGTAATAACAAACATATATTTTTCATTTTATTGTATTATGAATGAAAAATGGGGGGTAGTGTTTATGTGTTTGTATGTATAAAATATACAGAGGAAAAAAAACAGGTTGTATCTCTTACTGTTAACCCCTGCTAGTCCTTCGTGAAGTGGGTTCAATTCACATTAGGAAAGTAAAACTAAGGGACTGCCCTGCTCTCCTGGAATCCACAGAGAGATTAAGTTGGATGCCAGATACTTCCTCCAATTTTCTTTCCTTAGGTCGCCAAACACTCCAATATATTACACCTGTCTTTAATATTAGCGCACAGTAATTCAAATATATAAAGCTGAGTGTATGTGTGTGTATGTCCGCACCGTTGCATTTGCAATCACAAAATTTGTCACACAGGTACATCAGGTGTCCAGGAAGGCTTTAGACTGGGTCTCAGCTCTTTAGCATGTACCATTCCTGAGATAATCCCCAAAAATTAATTCGCTAATAGAAGCCTGGCCACATGACACTTATCAGCCAATAGAACCTCGCAGGCCCTTAGTCTCCACATACACACAGTTTTACACTATGTTTCCATAACAACCCAGTAATTTTTCTTCACTGCTGTAGGTGAGCTTTAAAGGAAATCTGTCACAAGGATAATCACTATTGAAGTAAAGCCATGGCCTAATAGTACCTTATTTCAAAACGTGCCTTTGTTCCAGCAATACATGTTTTTATCCTTGGAAAATCCAGTTTATTTGGTATGCAAATTAGCCAGTAAGGTGCCCAGAGGGGTGTCACTCTTGCAGGAAGGAGCCCAGACACGATATGAATATGATGTCGTCTATGTAACGTCGCCAGAGTACGACATCATATTCATATGGGCTTACGCGGAAGACAATTTGAAAAAAATTCAAACTGATATCAATATAAATGAACAAAATATCACCTTCACTTCCAACATAAGTAATAAACAAATAGAATTTTTAGATCTTTCAATTGTGATATCAGGGACTAAACTTCTTTGTAGCATATACTAGAAACCTATTGCAAAAAATAATTCCATTCTCCATTCCAGCTGCCATTTACCAAGATGGCTTACAAATATACTGACTAGCCAATTTAAAAGATTAAAAAGAAACTGTACGGAAAATAGTCAATTTGAGGTAGAAGCAGACACTGTAAAGAAAGAGTTTCTAGCAAAAGAATACCCAATTGAGTTAATAGAGAATTCCTTGGATAAAGTAAAACTAATGGACTGGAATACTTTCTTCTCTACACCTGAAGATCCTACCAAAACTGAAGATGAAAATATTAGACTAATAATACCCTTCAATACACACTATAAGAAAGTAGAAAAGATCATCCATAAGCATTGGCACCATTTGCTAAGAGACAAATTAATAGGTAATATGCTTCCAATGAAACCATTGATTACCTATAACAAGGCCCCAAACTTAGGCCTCAAAGTAGCCCCAACAATAAAAAAGAAAATTAGTAACAGCAATCTGAACTGGCTATCATTAAAAGGTTTCTTTAGATGTGGAAGATGTAAAAATTGTAGAACCACATATTTACCAAAAGAACCAATATAGTTAACTCCACAAAAAAAAAAAATTCACATACCAAATCCGGGAACATCTCTCTTGCAATTCCACTTATGTGATCTACCTATTACAGTGTCCTTGCCACAAACAATATGTAGGCAGGACTAAAAGACTCTTCAAAACAAGAATCTCTGAGCATATGACAAATATCACTAAGGGATATGAGTTACATTCAGTATCGAAACACTTTAAAGAACATCATAATAGTGACCCCTCATTATTGATCTTCATGGCCTTCGATAGAATAAAATTTCATTAAGAGGTGGAAATCACATAGAAAATATGTCAAGAATAGAATCAAGAGGAATCTTTGAATTTAATACAATGATACCTACAGGCCTTAACACTGAAATGGAGCTGTTTGTTTTTTTGTGACATCAAGATGACTTTTGACCTTTGACTTCTATACCAACACATGGGTGGGATGTCCCCTGGCGACACAGAGTCGAGAGTCCGGCTGTCTACCAGCACCTCGACCCCGTCTCCCCGGGTGACCTCTCACCCAAAAACATGTATGAATAGAAGACACCCACCTATACCTATTAATATGAAAATATGTATACTATTAGAAGATGCACATTTCCAGAAGACCAACAGACTAAAGAAACAGACAAATACAACCTCCCAAATACCTAATATTAATATTATATTATCCATTATCCCTCAATCACATGATAATTCTTCAAATGAATCAATTACCTACATTACTCATTTATTTATTCATTTATATATAATCTATTCCCTTGTTTTATTTCCCACTATTAATTTGTCTATTTATTCACCCAATTTCATCTTATATTTTTATATATTTTAACATATTTTAATATACTTTATCTTTTTTTATCAACTATGTTTTTATTGGTAATAAAACAATAGTTACATCTTACATTGGATCAGCCAATAAAAGGCCAGTAAAGGTGCAATAAAGGAGTTCGCAGACTCCCTAAAAAAAACATCAGTGTCAGGCATCTGCATAGTATAACGTTTGCAAAAGGACAATCTCTTGTCTCTCCGTCAACAGGTACTTATATTGATCAATGCGAGTAACAATTTACATGTGTAACAGCATAATCAATGGGGACCAAACACTCTATGGGCTGTTGTTGTTCAGTGCAAATGCTATAATAGTGAGATTTGGTATTGAAGAGCCTCCTAGAGTGGTAAGTAAATAAGATTAAAATTAAAATTATAGTGGAGAGTAAAAAAAGAAAAGAAAGAAAGAAAGCGGTGTGTAAGGGTGAGGGGGAGGGGGGGGGGGAGATGATGGGCACAATGGCAGCACCTAAGGACACCTCATTCCAGACATCAACTATTCACTTATTTCTCATGCCGTGGTGGGATGATAGCCATGGAGCCCAGACTGAGAGAAATTTGTGGTGCGATCTGGATGATCTGCTACACATCTCCTCAAATCTACATATTTGTCCTATTTTCTCCAACCATTGATCCAATGTGGGGGGTGAGGTATCTAGCCATCTCAGGGGGATCAAGGACCTGGCTGCCATCAACATGTGAGTTATCAAGTTTGAGACAGAAGGTCTATAGTTTCCCGAGACACAATCTAGCAGAGCTATAATAGGGGTTAAAGACAAGTGCTTATCTCTGAATTCATTTATCACTCGCTCCACATCATTCCAAAAGGGTTTAATCTCGGAGCAAGACCACCATATATGAGTGAGCGAGCCAATCTCTGTCTTACACCTCCAACATAAGTTTGTGGGCGACAAACCATGTGTATAAAGGAATTCAGGGGTTTTATACCATCTTGAGATAACCTTATATTGAGTCTCTTGCAGCCGGACACACCGTGAGTGACCATGCGAGTTTTGAAGTATATGCTTTTTATCTGTATTTGAGAACGTGACTCCTAATTCATTTTCCCATGAGGCTATGTAACCCGGGACACCCGTGTCTGTTGCCTCTCTGTATATAAGCAATAGTTTTGATAATTTCCTCACTCGACATTCAGGCCTGGATATTGATAATTCAAACTCTGTCTTTTCCCTTAAGGGGAAGAAGCTGCCAATAAATTCTTTGCAACACCTGTTGAAGTGGGCTACATGCAGGAATGTGAGTGCGAAGTTTGATAGGTATCCTTTCAAAGTCGTCAGGTCAGGAACCACTCCGCCCGCAAGGAACTCCCCAACCGGCACGTGACTGAAATGTTCCCACATTGATTCAAAGGACGGCGAGTCTCTCCCCACAGCCACAGGTATCAGGCTTGCCGGAAGTAATGGTGAGGTGAGAGGGGCTAAATGTGGGGAAAGTGAGTGCCAGGTTTGTGAAGGTCCTCCCCCCAACAAGTCTATTTTTGATTTGTTGATTCGGCTGCCATGTTTGGGAGGGAGCCATAGATTCCTGAGAGAACTCCCCTTCAAAGTGTCTGACAATTCTATTTTGTTTGGACTATAATCTTGAGGAAAAGCCATAGTCAACCAACGCCCCAGTTGTATTGCCTTATAGATGGTCTGGACGTCAGGCAGTCCGAGTCCACCTCTATCCTTAGTTTTGGTTAGTAGCGAGTGAACTAAGCGCGGTTTCTTCTGTTTCCACAAGTACCCTGAGAAGGCAGTTTTCACAGCCCTGAAGAAGGCCTGCGGAAGAGCGATTGGAAGCATCTGTAACTTATAGGTTATTTTGGGAATTACATACGTTTGTATGACATTTTTTCTTCCTATCCATGATATTAAAGGTATGTCGTACTCTGCCAAGGTGGATTTTATTTCCTCTAATAGAGGTTTAAAGTTGGTATCATATAACTTAGCTAGTTTGGATGGGATATGAACCCCTAGGTATTTAATAGCTGACTTAGCCCAAGCAAATGGAGAGCTATTTTTGAGCAACTCTACATGACGTCTGTCCAGTGTTATGTTTAAGATCTCTGATTTTGACACATTCACCTTGAAGTTAGAAGCATCACTAAAGCTATCAAATATCTGTACTAACTCCGGGAGACCCTTTAAAGGATCTGTAAGGAGGAATAGCAAGTCGTCTGCGAACGCTAACATCTTGAGTTCACCCTTAAGTGTACGAATTCCACTAATGATGGGATTCTGTCTAATGCTTTGCATTAATGCTTCCATCGCTATGATGAAGAGTGAGGGAGACAATGGACACCCTTGGCGTGTGCCATTAGTGATTAAGAAGGGGGCAGAAATGTGTTCGTTCACAATTATAGAGGCTGATGGTTGGGAGTATAAGGTAAATATTGCATCTAAAAATATGGTTGGGAAACCCACTTTGAGTAGAACAGATTTCAGGAATGCCCAACTCACCCTATCGAACGCCTTCTCGGCGTCTACACCGAGAAGAACCATCGGAATGTTTGAGGAGTATACATGTTGTATTGCTGTAAGGAGTTTCGCGGTGTTGGCTCTGCCTTCCCTACCAGGAACAAATCCGGACTGTTCCTCTCCAAACAGATGCGGTAGAAGCACCTTGATCCTAGCCGAGAGAAGCTTTGCCCAAATTTTAATATCTAGGTTGAGGAGTGAGATAGGTCTATAGCTTCCGCAATCCACGGGGTCCTTACCCTCCTTGGCAATAAGTGTGATGTGAGCCTCTTGCGACTGTTTGGGTAGGGATTCCCCTCTCATTAGAGATTCGCACAATTTAGTGAGCTGAGGGACCAATATTGTATTGAACTTTTTGTAGTAAAGCAGAGGCAAACCGTCAGGTCCGGGGCTCTTGCCCGGGGGGAAGGATGAGACAACCGCTCGCACCTCCTCTTCGGTTATTGGGACTATAAGCGAATTCGCCATTGCCTGATCTAGATCCGGCATATTCAAGTTTTTCAAAAAACTATCAATTAGCTCTTGTTTTTGTTTTGTTTTGTTTTTGTTTTGTTTTGGTAAGGTTTCGTCTGGGGGAGACTCCTGTTCTAGGTTGTACAATGCTGAATAATATTGACGGAAGGCTTCCACCATCTCCAGGGGGGATGAAGTCATCATCCCTGTTGTTTTCTGAATTCCATGAATGTGTTGCCTAGCTCTTTCCTTTTTTAGTAAGGAGGACATAAGCTTCCCCCCTTTATTCCCATGCGCATATAACCTGTACCTATAGTGTAGGTATGCTTTCGCTGATTTATCCTGTAATGCCGAGGTAAGTCTTTCCCTCAGTATTTTTAGTTCAGACTGTATACTAAGTAATCTGGTACGTTTATGTTCCTTTTCTAATTCTGCTATCTGGTTTAGTAAGTTGTCTATTTCTTTTTGTCTATCCTTTTTTAGTTTTGAGCCGCAGGAAATAAAAATACCTCTTATAAAAGCTTTGTGGGCTTCCCAAATATACGGTATTGAAGGGCCTGAGTCATTGTTATATTTAAAATATTCTATTAGCTGGGATTCAACAACTGCTGAGGCCTCACCATTCTCCCGAATGCATTCATTAAGTCTCCAACGACACACTTTTTTCGGGAGATCTGTCAAACTAAGGGACAAGTGTACTGGTGCGTGATCAGAAATGGAGATGACCGAGATACCTGTGGCTGTGATACATGGAAGGAGCGACTTGTGTACCAGTAAATAGTCAAGTCGTTGATGAGAATTGTGAACCTGCGAGAAGAAGGAGTAGTCACGGGCGGAGGGGTTCCAGGTACGCCATGCATCTACAAGAGAAAGATCAGACAGTTTAGAGCGTAACTTTGCTAGAGCAGTCATAGAGGTAGATGATCTTGTGGTAGATGAGTCTAATAAAGGATTAAGTAGTGTGTTGAGGTCTCCACCTAGTATGATTGGTCCTTCTGCAAATAGTTGAAGGGAATCTAACGCCTTTAACAGCCAGGGGACCTGGTCCTGGTTGGGAGCATAAATATTTGCTAGCGTGATTTTTGTTGTGTATATCTGAGCCCTTAAAAAAAGTAGGCGATCTTCGGAATCGGAAAATTGACCTGTCACTTTTAGTGGTAAAGATTTGTGTATGGCGATTGACACGCCTTTGGAGGCTGAAGTAGGGTGACATGAGTGGAACCAACTATTGAAAAATTTCATTAGCAATTTGGGTATTTTAGTCTGCTTAAAATGCGTCTCCTGTAAGAAAACCACAGAGGCCTTCAATCTTTTGGCAATATCCATTACATGGTACCGCTTGTTAGGAGTGTTCAAACCTCTAACGTTAAAGGAAACTATTCCTAAGCTGTTCATGATTTCACTGCCTTCTATCCCCCTGAGATGGCAGATAATGGGAAGGTGACTTCTTAATGTGAGGGGAGGAAAAAGAGAGGGGAGAAAAGGACCAGCTATTTATTGTTAAAGGTGTTCCGGATTTTAGTGTGGCTACCACTATTTGTGTTTTCCCTTTATACGACTGAGACGCTCTCAATGTGATGCTGGGCAAGAGGGAAGGATAAGGGAGGGGGGAGGGGGTTGCTAAGATAGTTGGAAAAAGAAAAAGAAAGAATAAAAATAAAAGAATAACAAAAGGTGGAAAAGATTTCACTTGACCTAAAGAGGTCAGATAAAAGCTGATTCTGTCTTGAACCTGTGTGTTTGTTCAAAGAATGAAGGGTGAAGTGGCGAAGGGGGGTCGGTCAAAATTAGTTTGTGCCTTGACCTGTGGCACACACTCATTACAGCGCTACAACCAGGGGCAAAGCCCTAGAGTATGGGTTCAGTGTCATTTATGACCTTATGAAAAAAAAAAGGGTATCTTATCCCGTTTGAGTTTTGGGTAGTTTTCTGATAAGAACCTTGCAGGCTACTCTAACTCCTCTAATCCAATTAATTGGCCTTAATATGCGACTGAGCACACTACCTCTGGATTTGTAGTTATTTGTGGCTCGACTAATGTAGATAGGCTGGAGTTCTAAGTTGACTCACCAGACAACATCTAATTATTCATGTAGGCTCTGGATGAACATCTCTACACATTTAATATTACAGACAGATGTATATTTACCAGTGTCAAACAGTATAGACCCTGTCTCGTATCTACTGTTGCTCCTCAGGACTCCAGCGAGAGTACCTGGTGAGGTTCAGCAAGCGGATAGTTCACACTGGGGATAATTAGGTAGTTTTTATAACTTCGATGAATAAAGGTAGGCTAAACCTTGCACATATCAGTGGCATTAACTACCACTCAGTGACTATCATGAGGGGTAGCGAATGAAAATAACAGCGAATAATAACTTAACCATTATATAGCTATCAGATACCATCCACTTTGATGTAATCTCTCTGGTAGCACATTTCTGCACATTTAACATTGCAAACAAATGTACCTTAATTGCAAGATACATAAAAATGAACCTCTCAATGTACATTTCTGTAACACGAACTATCCCTCAGTGGCTAACCACCATCATGAGGGTTAATGTAAAAGAGCACAACAATTTGCAACTTGGCCAGCATATGACCTATACTGCAGCGCATTATCTGCCTATGAATTAGAACTGTATGTACCACCCATATAATCTCTAACAGGGTGGGGGGGGGGGGGGAGGAAGGGAGCAAGGGGGGGGGGTGGCGAGGATAAAACGATCGCATCAGTATGGTGTTATGATACTATACGTGATTCGGCGCTTTAAGGGTGAACAGTTCTGCTTCTTCTATAGGCGGTCTGCAGATTAAACGTCCTCTTGACGAAATGTATGCCACATTCTTGGAGAACTTCTTGGGTGTTCATCACAATCATGAGGGAAGATGTAAAAGGTTTAACTCATCCGCGCTCTTTTCAGCGATGCGGTGCAGACGTAGCTCCTCTGTAAGGCCTGGATCTCTGAGGTTTAGGACGTGTCACAGTGGTCCACTCTTCTCTTGCAGGCAGGGAGGGTAAGGCCTCTACATCCATTTCTAGCGACCAGGAAGGTATGTCGATCGGAGTCATCTCCAGCTTCTGCCAGGCATCTTCAAGATCTGCTGGAGTTTTTATTACTATGCGCTTACTTTCTTTAAGGATCGACAATCCGAAAGGGAATAGCCACGAATATTGCAGGTCTCTTGCTCTAAGTTGATCCAACAGCGGTTTTAGTATTCTGCGTTTTCGCAGTGTGGACGGTGCTATGTCCTGGTAAAGGGCCACCTCTGCTTCTCCATAGTGTATTGGGGCTTGTTCCCTTGCACTTTGTAATATAAGAGCAGTGTCCACATAAGATAGCAATCTCTGGGAGCTTCATTTTGTCTGGGCTTGGGCCGTAGGGATCTGTGAATTCGTTCAATGGTGATCTTTTCTGCGCGCTCTGGGCCTAACAGGCCGGCAAATATTTCTAGAGCCACTTTAGGGAGAGCGTCTTTTGCCCAGGATTCAGGTAAACCTTTAAATCTTATATTCCTCCTACGACTCCTGTTCTCCTGATCTTCTATCAGGGTGAGGGCAGTATTCACATGTATCTCTAATTGATTCGATCTGGCCGCGAGGGTCTCGGCGTGAGAAGTCAGGCTGAGGCATGTATTTTCCAGAGCCTCTGTGCGGGTGCCTATAGCTTGTAGATCCGCTTTTATTTCGGCTAGATCGTCTCTAACCGGCTGTAGTGCCTGCCGCAGAGTCTCCTTCAGGACCGCTGCTGTGAGAGCCTGCTCGCCGGCCGTTTCCTCCTCGTCACTCGAGGTTCTCTCCTCTTCCCGCTCTGGCTGCGCCATCTTGGAGGGAGACGTGGGGATTTGTTTGTGCCGCTTTTCAAAGAAATCGGTGACATCCCCCTGGTTCACAGGCGGTTTGCCCGATGCTCTGCTTTCCCCTTGTGGAAAACGTCCAACTTTGCCCATCTTTAAGCTGTAAATATGGTATTCCAGGCTGTACGAGTGTGTGTGTGGCGGGAGAGCTCCAACTCACGCAGCCATTCCAGTCCGCTGTCAGGCTCCGCCTAATATACTTTATCTTAACATATTTTGTGATCTAAATATCATTCCATCCAGATCCAGTCCACAATTTACCAAAATCCAAAGAGGAGTTCATAATCCCCTCCTCTTAATTAAATCAATCAACAAATCAAGATAGAAAATATGTGGGCAAGGGACTATGGGGAGAGAGCAGCCATAAGTCCCATATTCACTACTAATACTATATTGGCCAATATACTTTTCAACAACCAAAGGATCGCGGAACACATAAAGAATCCACCATTTAAAAAAAAAAAAATGGCATTCTAACACATGGAACGCCGACCACTGTGACTTACACCATCACCCGGAAGTGACGTCACCGGACGGAGAATCACGGCTTACCAAGCGGCCGAACTCGTGGAAACTGCGTACACAGCGAGGAGGACGCCACCTACCACTCCGTACCCAATGTAGGATGTTTGTCTTTCAGGTTGCCATACGGCCTAATACATATTGAAGCTCCTAAAAAGAGCACAGACATTTTAGAAGATACAAACAATTTATATTTATATTATCATTACATTTATATCACATGATAACTACCATCTGGTATTTCAAATAACCTTATTTTAAATAACCTTATCTAATAAATAGTACCCATAAACCCCATTTGCTGTGAGTGCCGTCCATTTATTTTATTTAAAAATCAACTTCTGTCAGCTGCAGGGGTGGGAGGGAGGGTGACTTTCTCCCTGCAGCTTACACTCAGACAGCACAGTTTCTCCCTGCCCTGCAGCTTACACTCAGACAGCACAGTGCTGCTGTCTTAGAGTGAGCTGTGCAAAACGACACACCCCAAATCTGGTTAGGCACCACCACCTCCCACTCCTCAGCCAACTGAGATTGAAAAAATGAAGTTAAAAATCAACTTCTAGGCTGCGCTAAGCCATGCCCTGATCTGGTTAGGCCAAGCCCCCTCCATTGAAAAAATGAAGGTAAAATCAACTTCTGTCAGCTGCAGAGGTGGAAGGGAGGGTGACTTTCTCCCTGAAGCTCACTCTCAGACCATTCTGTGTTGCTGTCTTAAAGTGAGCTGTTCAAAAGGACACGCCCCCGATCCAGTAAAGGCCACTGTTAAGGGGACGGGCCACTGTGGAGGTCACTGTCAAGCTGGTGGTATGCTGTGAAAGTCACTTTTAAAGGGGGAGGCTGTTGTAAAGGTCAAAGTTAAGGGTGTGGGCTGCTGTGGAAGTCCAATTTTAAGGGACAGGGCACTGTGAGGGGGGTCAGTGTTAAGGGGTGGGGGGCTTTGGAGGTCACTGTTTTGGGGGCGGGGTGCTGTTGATGTCACTGTTATAGTGGATTGTGTTGATATCTTTTAACTACACACGAACATAAAATGAAATTGATTAAATTTACCCGAGTGAAGCCAGGTCCTTCAGCTAGTTCTATATATAAACAACAAAAAAATTGCTGGGAATGCGGCAGCAGTTCGACAAGTTGCACATGGTGATTACACTCAAACTGCATGGTCCCTGCTCTCTCCCTATGCTCTCCATATAGTCTCTGAAACTTCTCCCTATGATCTTCCTACACTATCCCTGTACTCTCTCTATCCAATATTCGTCTGTTAACAGTTCCTGGCTACTTGTCACCAATGTGTATGTAAGATGATTATATGGTACTTATTTGTATAGCTTTCTTGATATTCTGTGCAGCTTACTCTATTTCATGAGCAATGTCTACTTGTTAGGCAAATCTTTTGTGCTGTCTGCATGGAGGTCCTGTCTGTAAGATGGCTGCTCTGATGGAGGGTCATGTGACCAGGCACATCACTCTGCCTCCTCCATTCACACACACTTGCACTAAGCCCTCAATAGCGCAGGTGCGGATGGCAGGTGCAGTGACCAGGTTGCCTGGTCACATGACCCTCCATCAGCAGCCATTTTATGGAGAAGACCTCTGTATGGACAGCACAAAAGACTTGGTACACAAGGAGGTGTACTGTACCTCATGAAATATAGATAATGGTGCAGAATATCAACCATGGCTATATTAGTAAGTACCATATAATTATCTTATAAACATAGTAACCAGAAAGTAGACAACCCCTTTAAAATAAGCTTGGCAAATTGTACCTGTGAGGTTCCCTACCTCTTTGCTTCTTTTTGTGTATATTTTATGGAAGTTGTGTACAGTTGATTAACCCCTTAAGGACCCTGACATTTTTCACCTTAAGGGCCAGACCATTTTTTTGCAAATCTAACATGTGTCAATTTATGTGGTGATAACTTTAAAACGCTTTTACTTATCCAGGCCATTCTGAGATTGTTTTTATCACGTATTGCAATTTATGACAGTGGTAAAATTGAGTAAAATTTTTTTAGTTATTTAATTTTTATTTATTTATTTACCAAATATTTGGAAGATTAGCAAATTTCCAAATTTTTATTTCTCTACTTTTATACTAGATAGTAATACTTCAAAAAATAGTTATTACTTTAAAATCCCCATATGTCTACTTCATGATTGGATCATTTTTTCAATGCTATTTTATTTTTTGGGGACGTTACAAGGCTTAGAAGTTTAGAAGCAAAACTTTTTCAGGACCAGTTGAGGTCTAAAGTCACTTTGTGAGGCTTACATAATAGAAACCATCCAAAAATGATCCTATTTTACAAACTACACCCCTCAAGGTGTTCAAGACTGATTTTACAAACTTTTTGAACCCTTTAGGTATTCCACAAGAAATAATGGAAATAGAGATCAAATTTCAAAATTTCACTTTTTTAGCAGATTTTACATTTTAATCCATTTTTTTCCAGTAACAAAGCAAGGGTTAACAGCCAAACAAAACTCAATATTTATGGCTCTGATTCTGTAGTTTACATAAACACCCCATATGTGGTCATAAACTGCTGTACAGGCACACGGCATTGCGCAGAAGGAAAGGAATGCCATACCGTTTTTGGAAGGCAGAGTTTGCTGGACTGGTTTTTTGACACCATGTCCCATTTGAAGCCCCCCTGATGCACCCCTAGAGTAGAAACTCCCCCAAAAATGACCCCCATTTTAGAAACTAGACCCCTCAAGGTATACAAAACTGATTTTACAAACTTTGCTAGCCCTTTAGGTATTCCACAAGAATTAATGGAAAATAGAGATGAAATTTCAGAATTTCACTTTTTTGGCAGAATTTCACTTTTAATCAGTAGAAAGTGAAAACTCTAAAAAAGTGACCCCATTTTGGAAACTACGGGATAAGGTGGAAGTTTTGGTGGTACTATTTTACGATACATATGATTTTTGGTTGCTCTATATTGCACTTTTTGTGTGAAATAGCTGTTTTGGCACAGTTTATTTTTTGTTATTTACAACATTAATCTGACAGGTTAGATCATGTGGCATTTTTATAGAACATAAAAAGTAGTGGTTTTTCTGAACCCTTTTTAAGGCGCTGAAAACAGGAGGCAAGTTCTCATAAAATATTGTAAAAAAGGAAAGTAGCTATTCTTTTGTCAACGCGTTTCGAGGGCGCACAGCCCTCTTCATCAGGACAATAAAAGCATATGTTAAGTCACGCAGGCCAGTGGTTTGCTGGGCGGGGAGCTGGTGTGCATGACGTTATTCGTGACGTCACGTGGAGAAACGCCCATAGTTATCTGACTGTCACTGGGGATATGGTAATCGCTATTGTATAATGGCTGGTTGTTATCTATATGGTATGCGTGACTTTTGATTGGTGTTTGTATGTGCTGGCCGTCTTTTCATGTTGGGGTGGTATGCGGTATATTTTAATTCCACAATCTAGTGTTGTGCGTATATTGAGCTGCTGCCAGCACTGTAAAGTAGGGGGGATCCGTACTTGGTAGCGCTCTAAATCTCTGCAGGTGGCGGACTATGGTAGCGCTATAATTTATTGTGATGACAGCATGGTAAGGTAGGGAAGGTCCGTCCTGGGTTGCGCACCAGGGTACTGCAGGTGGCGGACTATGTTAGCGCTATGTTTTACTGTAAGTAGCGGGCTATGGTCTGCTGCTTGGTTTCAAGGTAATCAATGTTCTTATGGGTGAGCAGATCTGGCACTAGGTGGCAGCGGGGGAAGGCGCATCACAGATAGCCGCACTTTTTGTGGACACAGCAGGATCCCTATGTTTATTTTCTTATGAATGGAAGGTGTATCCTTTGGGATTATTTTGGGGATTTTTGATCAGGTATAATAGGAGTGCGGTGGTTTTTCTTAGTTAGGATTTGCATTTTTTGTCCCATGGTTCTTATCATGTTTTGTATGGATATATTCTAATAGTCATATTTTAGTGGTCATATTTTAATGGGTATTCGAGTGGGAGAGAGTGATGTTTGTTCCTAGTATTCTGGTTTTTCGGCAAAGTATCTGTAAGCTGCAGGTTATCAGTTTGTTCCTAGTATTCAGTTTTTTCGGCAAAGTATCTGTAAGCTGCAGGTTATCAGTTGCAGTCTGTAGCCAGGTCAAGGGATGGGTAATGTTCGTCTTGGTGCGCTGGTCTAGCACTTGCTGGAAGAAAGGGGGGGGGGGGGGAGGAGGCAATACACTATGGGTCAATTTTGATGTTTTTTTTATTTATTTTAATGTTTTAATGTTTTTTCTTTCTGTTTATTTGTTTTTTGTAGATTGTGTTACTACTAGCATTCCGGGCTGAAGACGGCCGACAGTAGCCATATCGTCCGCAGGTAGTGTCGCTGTATTCAGCGTTTATTATTTCGCAACAGATGCTGCAACAGGGAGGAAGGGAAGTTATATTTTGTCAATATGTTTTGATGTGGCAACATTTTATTAAAATGTGTTTATATATTTTTAGACTTGAAAAACGAGTTGGGTACACTGTTGGTTATATTTAGGTCATGGGATGGAAGGATAAGGAGTGAGGGAAAGGAAGAAAGGAAGGGGAGGGGGGGGAAAGAAAACTCTATATATTTTTTTATAGAAAATGAATTAGAGGGTATGTGTTTATAGTATGGTTTCTGAGATTGCATTGAGCCCAGGGGCGTACCTAGAGCATTTGGCACCCGGGGCGAACCCTTTGTTTGGCACCCCCCCGCCCGCCCAAGAAAGTTTTCAATAATATTTATTACAAATTACACCCCCTCCCTTAACCGCCTCCGGACCGCCTAACGCAGATGTGCGGTCCGGAGGCGGCAGCGCTGCGCACAACGACACATATACGCGTCATCTCGCAAGACGCGAGATGACGCGCTATGCGGCCCGCGCATGCGCAGTTCGGGCCGGCATTTCGTCAGGGACCATTTCGTCATCAGCTTGCCAGCCAATGATCGCGGCTGGCAAGCTGATGATTTTCAAAAAAAACAATCACAGAGCCAGATAACAGATCATATTTGTAAATATGATCTGTTATATGGCTGCCCTGCTCCTCTGCTGGTTCTTTTCGTCGGTTGGATCCAGCAGAGGAGCAGGCTACACAGTGAGTACACCAAACAGCACACTTTAGCCCCAGATCAACCCCCTGAACCCCAATTAACCCTTTGATCACCCCTTTGTCAATCACTAGTGAAAGGAAAAAAGTGATCAGTGTAAACTGTCACTTTTTTTTTTCACTGGTATTGACCGTTAGGTTTTAGGTATAGTTTAGGCCCCTTGGTTAAGTAGTTAGCGATCAGTTAGCGCCCAGCCCACCGCACCGCAGTCCGTTATTCGCTGATTAGCGTATCGCTAATCAGCATTTGTACTTTTATAGTATCTGGAAGTGATCAAAACTGATCACGGTCAGATCTATAATTGTATTAGTGTCACTTTAGTTCGCCCTCCACCCAAAACGCAGTGTTTGCCCGATCAGGCCTGATCGGTCGCCCACACGTGCGTTCACCCACGCCCGCCCCACCGCAGTGACAAAAAAATTTTTTTTTTTGATCACTGCACAATCACTTTACACGCACTGCGGCGATAAAAAAATCAGTTTTGATATTTTTTATCAACCGCAGCGGCCTCCGGTACTTCGCTAGCCTCCCCTTTGTAAGACAGGCTTGCTTTTTTTTTCTTGGGTAGTCTCAGGGAATACCCCTAAATTTAGTTGCCCAAAATGTCAAACAGGGGGTATTCCTCTGAAGAGGCCTACAGGCTTCTGACCCAGTTGGATGAGGAGTGGGAACCCTCATCTGATGAATCCAGCGGGTCAGAATACGAACCTGTAGAAAGCAGTGGCTCTCTGACCCAAAGTTCGGACGAGAAGGCTGAGGTCCCTGATACCACCAGGCGTACCCGGCCCCGTGTCGCTAGACCACAGGTTGCGCAGGATCCGCTTCAAGAGCAGCAGAGTGGGGCTGGTGCTGTCGGATTACGTGGTGAGGCATACACCAGCAGCCCAGCCCTCCCTGGACCTAGTACCAGCACTGCCGTACAACCTGGTGAAGTAGCGAGCACCAGAAGGGCAGTTGAAGCTGGTACTGTGGCACGTGCAGTAGTGACCCCGTCGCAGCCACCGCAAAGACGTGCCCGTAGAGCCCCTAGAATCCCTGAGGTGCTGGCAAACCCTGATTGGCAGTCCCCAACTTCAGCCGCACCTGTAGTTTTCCCTTTCACTGCCCAGTCTGGAGTTCGGGTTGAGACAGCTCAGATCGGTTCGGCCCTGGGATTTTTTGAGCTGTTCTTGACTGCGGAGCTCTTAGACATAGTTGTGGCCGAAACAAACAGGTATAACACACAATTTATCACCGCTAACCCGGGAAGCTTTTATGCCCAGCCTTTCCGGTGGAAACCAGTCCAAGTTTCCGAAATTAAAACTTTTCTGGGCCTCCTCCTCAACATGGGCCTGACAAAAAAGCATGAATTGCGGTCATATTGGTCCACGAACCCGATTCATCACATGCCCATGTTCTCTGCTGGTATGTCCAGGGCACGTTTTGAGGCCATCCTGCGTTTCCTGCACTTTAGTGACAACACCGCCTCCCGTCCCAGAGGCCACCCTGCTTTTGACCGGCTCCACAAAATTCGGCCCCTCATAGACCATTTCAACCAGAAATTTGCAGATTTGTATACCCCAGAGCAAAACATCTGCGTAGACGAGTCCCTGATACATTTTACCGGGCGCCTTGGCTTCAAACAATACATCCCAAGCAAGCGCGCCCGGTATGGGGTCAAATTGTATAAGCTCTGTGAAAGGGCCACAGGCTATACCCACAAATTTCGGATCTATGAGGGAAAAGATCAGACCCTGGAGCCGGTCGGTGTCCCTGACTACCTGGGGAGCAGTGGGAAGACAGTTTGGGACTTGGTGTCACCCTTATTCGGCAAGGGGTACCATCTTTATGTGGACAATTTTTACACAAGTGTGGCCCTCTTTAGGCATTTGTTTCTAGAACGGATTGGCGCCTGTGGTACCGCGCGAACTAGTCGCGCGGGCTTCCCCCAACGGCTCGTTACCACCCGTCTTGCAAGGGGGCAGAGGGCCGCACTGTGTAACGAAGAACTGCTTGCAGTGAAATGGAGAGACAAGCGTGACGTTTACATGCTCTCCTCCATTCACGCAGACACGACAATACAAATTGAGCGAGCAACCCCTGTCATTGAAAAGCCCCTCTCAGTCCACGACTATAACCTTCACATGGGAGGGGTGGACTTCAATGACCAGATGTTGTCTCCGTATTTAGTTTCCCGCAGAACCAGATGCTGGTATAAGAAGGTGTCTGTATATTTAATTCAATTGGCTCTGTATAATAGTTTTGTTCTCTACAGTAAGGCTGGGAGAACTGGATCCTTCCTCAAATTTCAGGAAGAGATCATCGAGAACCTCCTGTACCCAGGAGGTTCCGTGGCCCCATCCACCAGTGTAGTTAGCCGTCTACACGAGCGACATTTCCCCAATGTCGTTCCTGGTACCTCAACCCAACCGTCACCCCGAAAAAGATGTCGTGTCTGTAGCAGGAGTGGAATAAGGCGTGACACCCGCTATTTCTGTCCTGACTGTCCTGACCACCCTGCCCTATGCTTTGGAGAGTGTTTCCGGAAGTACCACTCACAGGTACACTATTAGCATAGGGATCATCTCACCAGGACAGGCACACAGGGCTATTAGGGCCCATTCACATACAGCTGCTGCAAACGTCTCCTTTCACATGGGACAAAGTGCATAACGCACTTCGCCACATCTTTGGGCGATTTGCGCTTTGCACATTGACCCATGGGGAAGGAGAGGTTTGTTCTATAAAGGTAAAAAAAAAACAAAAAAAACACCAGTAAGCAAAAAAGTTAATGTTCAGTTAAAAAAGTTAAAGTTTATATGTTCTGTTGCAAAGTTAATAAAATTATTGCGTTGCGGCCTGGTTTTTTCTTTTTTGTTTTTTTGTTTTTTTACCTTCCAGGTGGACCAACTGATCGATTAGCTGCAGCACTGATGTGCATTCTGACAGAAGCATTGCGCTGCTGTCAGATTACACGCAAGTCAGTGTATGCGGCGCTGCAAGACGAGATTTCTACTCTGCAGTAACAGATACGTTTGCCGATGCATACGAGCTGAGGAGGAGGCGGCGTTCCTATGCTTTGGCAAACACTTTGTATATATATAAAAAATAAATAAAAATACCGGCAATGATTTATTCATCCACATCGATTGATGTGAATGGAGAAATCTGGTTTGCCAGGGCATACGAGCTAAGTGGGTATGGATGTAGGGCGGAGCTCCTATGTCCTGGCAGACGCCTTTCCCCTCCATTTTTTTTTTTTGGCAGAGATTTTTTCATCCACATTGATCGATGCGAATGAAGAAATCTGTGCCATTCATTTTTTTCTTTCAGCCCAGAAGCTGAACGGAAAAAAAAATCTCATTACCTGTATGCTCAATATAAGGAGAATAGCAGAAACTCCTAATGCTGGCCATACATGTAATGATTGCGGAGACCCTCAAATGCCAGGGCAGTACAAACACCCCACAACTGACCCCATTTTGGAAAGAAGACACCCCAAGGTATTTGCTGAGGGGCATATTGAATCCATGAAAGATTTAAATTTTTGTCCTAAGTTAGCGGAAAGTGAGACTTTGTGAGAAAAATAAAATAAAATCAATTTCCGCTAACTTATGCGAAAAAAAAAAATTCTAGGAACTTGCCAGGCCCCTCATTGGATACCTTGGGGTGTCTTCTTTCCAAAGTGGGGTCACATGTGGGGTATTTATACTAACCTGGCTTTTTAGGGGCCCTAAAGCGTGAGAAGAAGTCTGGGATCCAAATGTCTAAAAATGCCCTCCTAAAAGGAATTTGGGCACCTTTGCGCATCTAAGCTGCAAAAAAGTGTCACACATCTGGTATCGCCGTACTCAGGAGAAGTTGGGAAATGTGTTTTGGGGTGTCATTTTACATATACCCATGCTGGGTGAGATAAACATCTTGATCAAATGCCAACTTTGTATAAAAAAATTGGAAAAGTTGTCTTTTGCCAGGATATTTCTCTCACCCAGCATGGGTATATGTAAAATGACACCCCAAAACACATTCCCCAACTTCTCCTGAGTACGGCGATACCAGATGTGTGACACTTTTTTGATGCCAAGGTGGGCAAAGGGGCACATATTCCAAAGTGCACCTTTCGGATTTCACCGGTCATTTTTTACAGATTTTGATTGCAAAGTACTTCTTACACATATGGGCCCCTAAATTGCCAGGGCAGTATAACTACGCCACAAGTGACCCCATTTTGGAAAGAAGACACCCCAAGGTATTCCGTGAGGGGCATGGCGAGTTCCTAGAATGTTTTATTTTTTGTCGCAAGTTAGTGGAATATGAGACTTTGTAAGGAAAAAAGAGAAAAAAAAAAAAATCATCATTTTCCGCTAACTTGTGACAAAAAAAACAAAATTCTAGGAACTCGCAGTGCCCCTCACGGAATACCTTGGGGTGTCTTCTTTCCAAAATGGGGTCACTTGTGGCGTAGTTATACTGCCCTGGCAATTTAGGGGCCCAAATGTGTGAGAAGTAGTTTGCAATCAAAATGTGTAAAAAATGGCCTGCAAAATCCGAAAGGTGCACTTTGGAATATGCGCCCCTTTGCCCACCTTGGCAGCAAAAAAGTGTGACACATCTGGTATCGCCGTACTCAGGAGAAGTTGGGGAATGTGTTTTGGGGTGTCATTTTACATATACCCATGCTGGGTGAGAAAAATATCTTGGTCAAATGCCAACTTTGTATAAAAAAAATGGGCAAAGTTGTCTTTTGCTAAGATATTTCTCTCACCCAGCATGGGTATATGTAAAATGACACCCCAAAACACATTCCCCAACTTCTCCTGAGTACGGCGATACCAGATGTGTGACACTTTCTTGCTGCCAAGGTGGGCAAAGGGGCACATATTCCAAAGTGCACCTTTTGGATTTCACCGGTCATTTTTTACACATTTTGATTGCAAAGTTCTTCTCACACATTTGGGCCCCTAAATTGCCAGGGCAGTATAACTACCCCACAAGTGACCCCATTTTGGAAAGAAGACACCCCAAGGTATTCCGTGAGGGGCATGGTGAGTTCCTAGAATTTTTTATTTTTTGTCGCAAGTTAGTGGAATATGATACTTTGTAAGAAAAAATAAAAATAAAAATCATCATCATTTTCCGCTAACTTGTGACAAAAAATAAAAAGTTCTATGAACTCACTATGCCCATCAGCGAATACCTTAGGGTGTCTACTTTCCGAAATGGGGTCATTTGTGGGGTTTTTCTACTGTTTGGGCATTGTAGAACCTAAGGAATCATGACAGGTGCTCAGAAAATCAGAGCTGTTTCAAAAAGCGGAAATTCACATTTTTGTACCATAGTGTGTAAACGCTATAACTTTTACCCAAACCATTTTTTTTTTGCCCAAACATTTTTTTTTTATCAAAGACATGTAGAACAATAAATTTGGCGAAAAATGTATATATGGATGTCGTTTTTTTGCAAAATTTTACAGCTGAAAGTGAAAAATGTCATTTTTTTGCAAAAAAATCGTTACATTTTGATTAATAACAAAAAAAGTAAAAATGTCAGCAGCAATAAAATACCACCAAATGAAAGCTCTATTAGTGAGAAGAAAAGGAGGTAAAATTCATTTGGGTGGTAAGTTGCATGACCGAGCGATAAACGGTGAAAGGAGTGTAGTGCAGAAGTGTAAAAAGTGCTCTGGTCATGAAGGGGGTTTCAGCTAGCGGGGCTGAAGTGGTTAATAACACCCCCCCTTAATTATACCCCCTCCCTCCCCACCTTAATTACACCCCCTCTCTTCTCCCCTTAATTACACCTCCTCCCTTAATTACACCCTCCCTTAATTACACACTTCCCCCCTTAATTACACCCCCTCCCTCCCCACCTTACCCCTCTCTTAATTACACACACACATCCCTTAATTACACCCCCCCTTAATTACAAACCCCCACTTAATTACGCACACACACACACACCCCTTAATTACACAATTATTTACTCACATTTTGATGATGCCTCAGGCTCTGTCCGACCACTGGTAATGGATCCTTCCGTAAATGACCCCCTCCTCCTGTAGTGATGACCCCCTCCTCCTGTAGTAAATGACCCCCTCCTCCTGTAGTGAATGACCCCCTCCTCCTGTAGTAAATGACCCCCTCCTCCTGTAGTGAATGATACCTCCTTCTGTAGTCACTATCCACCTACTCTTGTAGTGAATGACCCCCTTCTCCTGTAGTGAATGGTCGATCCCCTTCTCGGCCCCACCCCCCGCCACCTCCTCCCCCTCCATTCCCAAGCTCCAGCCTGTAACACCCTGTCAGCGGCTGCCAGAGGCGACCCCGCCCCTTCTCCTACCTCCACCAATCAGCGCAGCTTCTCGGAGCATTCCGCCTCTGCTATTGGCTGGCTATATTAAGAAAGCCGGCACACAGCGTGGACAAGACTCACAGAAGCCGGAGAACAGACGGGAGAGCGTCCGCCTGAGTGACCGCCACATCCCGCAGTGCTCCTCCCCGTCGCAGGGCGCTACAGCCACCATGCAGCAGTGGATGGAGGGGTGACTCCGTCATGGCACCCCCCTTGTGAGTGGCACCCGGGCGGGCCGCCCCCCCCCCGCCCCCCCCCTTGGTACGCCACTGATTGAGCCCATATAGTGCAAGGGTGTCCAGCTGGTATATCCAGTATACTTCTCTCTTTTGTAGAGCATTAAATCTGTTAAAGGGATTTTCTGGTATAAAGTCGATTGGGGTGATGGTTAGGGGATGTTTTTCCTTTTCCATTGTTGATGCACAGTGTCTGGAGAGGCTGTGTTTGAGGTATTGTCTGCGTATATTGTATCTATGTCGGACGCACAACCCAGGCCCTACATAACCGTGTAAACCAACATAGATACAATATACGCAGACAATACCTCAAACACAGCCTCTCCAAACACTGTGCATCAACAATGGAAAAGGAAAAACATCCCCTAACCATCACCCCAATCGACTTTATACCAGAAAATCCCTTTAACAGATTTAATGCTCTACAAAAGAGAGAAGTATACTGGATATACCAGCTGGACACCCTTGCACCATATGGGCTCAATGCAATCTCAGAAACCATACTATAAACACATACCCTCTAATTCATTTTCTATAAAAATATATAGAGTTTTCTTCCCCCCCCCCTCCCCTTCCTTTCTCCCTTTCCCTCACTCCTTATCCTTCCATCCCATGACCTAAATATAACCAACAGTGTACCCAACTTATTTTTCAAGTCTAAAAATATATAAACACATTTTAATAAAATGTTGCCACATCAAAACATATTGACAAAATATAACTTCCCTTCCTCCCTGTTGCAGCATCTGTTGCGACATAATAAACGCTGAATACTGCGACACTACCTGCGGACGATATGGCTACTGTCGGCCGTCTTCAGCCCGGAATGCTAGTAGTAACACAATCTACAAAAAACAAATAAACAGAAAGAAAAAACATTAAAACATTAAAATAAATAAAAAAAACATCAAAATTGACCCATAGTGTATTGCCTCCCCCCCCCCCCCCTTTCTTCCAGCAAGTGCTAGACCAGCGCACCAAGACGAACATTACCCATCCCTTGACCTGGCTACAGACTGCAACTGATAACCTGCAGCTTACAGATGCTTTGCCGAAAAACCTGAATACTAGGAACAAACTGATAACCTGCAGCTTACAGATACTTTGCCGAAAAACCAGAATACTAGGAACAAACATCACTCTCTCCCACTCGAATACCCATTAAAATATGACCACTAAAATATGACTATTAGAATATATCCATACAAAACATGATAAGAACCATGGGACAAAAAATGCAATTCCTAACTAAGAAAAACCACCGCACTCCTATTATACCTGATCAAAAATCCCCAAAATAATCCCAAAGGATACACCTTCCATTCATAAGAAAATAAACATAGGGACCCTGCTGTGTCCACAAAAAGTGCGGCTATCTGTGATGCGCCTTCCCCCGCTGCCACCTAGTGCCAGATCTGCTCACCCATAAGAACATTGATTACCTTGAAACCAAGCAGCAGACCATAGCCCGCTACTTACAGTAAAACATAGCGCTAACATAGTCCGCCACCTGCAATACCCTGGTGCGCAACCCAGGACGGACCTTCCCTACCTTACCATGCTGTCATCACAGTAAATTATAGCGCTACCATAGTCCGCCACCTGCAGAGATTTAGAGCGCTACCAAGTACGGATCCCCCCTACTTTATAGTGCTGGCAGCAGCTCAATATACGCACAACACCAGATTGTGGAATTAAAATATGCCGCATACCACCCCAACATGAAAAGACGGCCAGCACATACAAACACCAATCAAAAGTCACGCATACCATATAGATAACAACCAGCCATTATACAATAGCGATTACCATATCCCCAGTGACAGTCAGATAACTATGGGCGTTTCTCCACGTGACGTCACGAATAACGTCATGCACACCAGCAAACCACTGGCCTGCGAGCCAAAATCCTTTTTAAAAGATGGCGTTTTAACACGACTTAACATATGCTTTTATTGTCCTGATGAAGAGGGCTGTGCGCCCTCGAAACGCGTTGACAAAAGAATAAATAGCTACTTTCCTTTTTTACAATATTTTATGAGAACTTGCCTCCTGTTTTCAGCGCCTTAAAAAGGGTTCAGAAAAACCACTACTTTTTATCTTCAATACTTATTTCTCTTGCCACACTTGCGGCAGAGAAAAAGGAACCTTTGGCAGCAGTACAGGACCCCGCATGCTGGACGGGAGAATACCAGCATAAGCATTTTACAGTTGTTGTGGCTCCACACAACAACATATGGTAAGCGCTTCTTGTATGTAGTGCAATAAGACCGTAAATACAGCCACACACACGAGGCGCGGCCTCCTGTCTCTTTTCTCTCCTTTCTTTTCTTTTTATAGAACAGGTTGTTACGGATGCGACAATATCAAATATGACAATTTTTTTGGGTTGTTTGTTTCAGTTTTACATAACAAAGCATTTTTAAATTTATTTTTATTTTTTAGTGTCTCCACATTCTGAAAGCCGTGGCTGTAGTATGTTTTGGGCGACTGTCTGGTGCTGGGGCTCATTTTTTTAGGGATGAGATGACGGTTTGATTGGTACTGTTGTAGGGTGAGTGCTTGCTATTACACGTTTTGTGATGTAATGTGCCAAAAAATTGCTTTTTTACACCGATTTTATTTTTTATGGTATTCACCTGAAGGGTTAGGTCATGTGATATTTTTATAGAGCAGGCTATTACGGACGCGGCAATACCTAATGTGTTTATTTTTATTTATTTATGTAAGTTTTACACAATGATTTCATTTTTGAAACAATAAAAATCATGTTTTAGTGTCTCCATAGTCTGAGAGCCATAGTTTTTTCAGTTTTTGGGCGATTATCTTAGGTAGGGTATGATTTTTGCAGGATGAGATGACGGTTTGATTGGCACTATTTTGGGGTGCGTATGACTTTTTGATCGCTTGCTGGAACCCAGGCTGGGTCTCATAGGCACGCTGTCAGTGTATTACTGACAGATTCAATGCTGTGTAGTACAGCATGTATTGTACTGCATTGAAACAGGGATGAGATCCTGATCCTGAAACATTGATGTCCTACAGTGGGACAAAAATCCAAGAAAAAAAAGCCCAAAAAATACTTTAAAATAAATAAATAAAAATTATTTCACAATTTCAGTAAAAAACAAAAAAAAAGCTCTTTCACCTTATTGGGCCAAATTAGGTATCACTGCTTCCGTAGCGACTGACTCTATAAAAAATATCATGATTTACCCTCTCAGATGAACACACACAAAAAAAAAAGTGTCAAAACCGTTAGAGAGAAATCAAAAAGATGGGGAATGTACCAATAATCCATGCTTTCCTCACCTTTGAGTCAGCGAAACTGCTTGTACATGCCCTCATCATCTCCCACCTAGACTAGTGCAACATCCTCTTCTGTGTCCTTCCATCTAGCACTCTCGCACCTCTCCTATCTATCCTCAACTCTGCTGCCCGACTAATCCACCACTCACCCTGTTACTCCTCTGCCTCTTCCCTCTGCCAATCCCTTCACTGGCTCCCCATTGCCCAGCGAATTCAGTTCAAAGTGCTAACAAATAAATACAAGGTTGTCGACAACCTGTCCCCTCCCTACATCTCTGAGCTACTTTCCCGATACATCCCCACACGCACTCTCCGATCCTCACAAGACTTCCTTCTCTCCTCTCCTCTTATCGCCTCTTCCCACAATCGACTCCAAGATTTCTCCCGTGCATCCCCCAAACTCTGTAACTCACTACCCCAACATATCAGACTCTCACCTACAGTGGAATCCTTCAAAAGAAACCTGAAAACCCACCTCTTCAGACAAGCCTACCAGTGACCCTGCTGCCTCTATACCACCATGACCAACTTTACCCTCACCTACTACCCGCATACCACCCCAACATGAAAAGACGGCCAGCACATACAAACACCAATCAAAAGTCACGCATACCATATAGATAACAACCAGCCATTATACAATAGCGATTACCATATCCCCAGTGACAGTCAGATAACTATGGGCGTTTCTCCACGTGACGTCACGAATAACGTCATGCACACCAACAAACCACTGGCCTGCGAGCCAAAATCCTTTTTAAAAGATGGCGTTTTAACACGACTTAACATATGCTTTTATTGTCCTGATGAAGAGGGCTGTGCGCCCTCGAAACGCGTTGACAAAAGAATAAATAGCTACTTTCCTTTTTTACAATATTTTATGAGAACTTGCCTCCTGTTTTCAGCGCCTTAAAAAGGGTTCAGAAAAACCACTACTTTTTATCTTCAATACTTATTTCTCTTGCCACACTTGCGGCAGAGAAAAAGGAACCTTTGGCAGCAGTACAGGACCCCGCATGCTGGACGGGAGAATACCAGCATAAGCATTTTACAGTTGTTGTGGCTCCACACAACAACATATGGTAAGCGCTTCTTGTATGTAGTGCAATAAGACCGTAAATACAGCCACACACACGAGGCGCGGCCTCCTGTCTCTTTTCTCTCCTTTCTTTTCTTTTTATAGAACAGGTTGTTACGGATGCGACAATATCAAATATGACAATTTTTTTGGGTTGTTTGTTTCAGTTTTACATAACAAAGCATTTTTAAATTTATTTTTATTTTTTAGTGTCTCCACATTCTGAAAGCCGTGGCTGTAGTATGTTTTGGGCGACTGTCTGGTGCTGGGGCTCATTTTTTTAGGGATGAGATGACGGTTTGATTGGTACTGTTGTAGGGTGAGTGCTTGCTATTACACGTTTTGTGATGTAATGTGCCAAAAAATTGCTTTTTTACACCGATTTTATTTTTTATGGTATTCACCTGAAGGGTTAGGTCATGTGATATTTTTATAGAGCAGGCTATTACGGACGCGGCAATACCTAATGTGTTTATTTTTATTTATTTATGTAAGTTTTACACAATGATTTCATTTTTGAAACAATAAAAATCATGTTTTAGTGTCTCCATAGTCTGAGAGCCATAGTTTTTTCAGTTTTTGGGCGATTATCTTAGGTAGGGTATGATTTTTGCAGGATGAGATGACGGTTTGATTGGCACTATTTTGGGGTGCGTATGACTTTTTGATCGCTTGCTGGAACCCAGGCTGGGTCTCATAGGCACGCTGTCAGTGTATTACTGACAGATTCAATGCTGTGTAGTACAGCATGTATTGTACTGCATTGAAACAGGGATGAGATCCTGATCCTGAAACATTGATGTCCTACAGTGGGACAAAAATCCAAGAAAAAAAAGCCCAAAAAATACTTTAAAAAAAATAAATAAAAATTATTTCACAATTTCAGTAAAAAAACTAAAAAAAAGCTCTTTCACCTTATTGGGCCAAATTAGGTATCACTGCTTCCGTAGCGACTGACTCTATAAAAAATATCATGATTTACCCTCTCAGATGAACACACACAAAAAAAAAAAGTGTCAAAACCGTTAGAGAGAAATCAAAAAGATGGGGAATGTACCAATAATCCATGCTTTCCTCACCTTTGAGTCAGCGAAACTGCTTGTACATGCCCTCATCATCTCCCACCTAGACTAGTGCAACATCCTCTTCTGTGTCCTTCCATCTAGCACTCTCGCACCTCTCCTATCTATCCTCAACTCTGCTGCCCGACTAATCCACCACTCACCCTGTTACTCCTCTGCCTCTTCCCTCTGCCAATCCCTTCACTGGCTCCCCATTGCCCAGCGAATTCAGTTCAAAGTGCTAACAAATAAATACAAGGTTGTCGACAACCTGTCCCCTCCCTACATCTCTGAGCTACTTTCCCGATACATCCCCACACGCACTCTCCGATCCTCACAAGACTTCCTTCTCTCCTCTCCTCTTATCGCCTCTTCCCACAATCGACTCCAAGATTTCTCCCGTGCATCCCCCAAACTCTGTAACTCACTACCCCAACATATCAGACTCTCACCTACAGTGGAATCCTTCAAAAGAAACCTGAAAACCCACCTCTTCAGACAAGCCTACCAGTGACCCTGCTGCCTCTATACCACCATGACCAACTTTACCCTCACCTACTGTGTCCTTCTCCCTTACCATGTAGATTGTAAGCCCTCACGGCAGGGCCCTCTCTCCTTCTGTACCAGTTTGTAACTGGTCTTGTTCATGCTTAGTGCAATTGTCTGTATTATGTATGTATACCCCTTTTCATGTACAGCGCTATGGAATAAATGGCGCTTTAATAATAAATAATAATAATAAAAACATCAACTCGTCCCGCAGACAAAAAAGTCCCCACACAAGATGATCATCAAAAAAAAATTAAAAATTACTCAGAAAATAGTGACACAAATTCCAGCAAAAAAAAAATATATAAAAAAAAAATATCTATATATATATATGTATATATATATATATATATATATATATATGTGATGTAAAGCAGATCAGTATGAGTGGAGGAGAAAACAAACAGTTGTAACAGTAAATTGTACATGAGGATTATAGATAAAAAGTGTGAAAGTTTTATCATCCTCTAATTGATGTTCTGTCCATGAATGCGATGAACCAAAGAGATCTGAGAGCCACATTCCTTAAGAGATGTAGGCAGACATAAATCTATGAGACACACTGATTCCTGATCTAAGTGTGTCAAAGGTTATCATGAACTTGTATTCCCAGATTCTCCTGGCCCTCTGTGATTTCAAAGTCCCCTTTAATATCAATACTTTCATGTCTATGATGTTGTGGTCATGGCTGCAAAAGTATTTAGGTACAGGTAAATATTTCCGTTCTTCTTTTATTGTGTGGCGATGAGAATTCATTCTTGTTCTGAGTTTTTGCCCAGTTTCATCGACATAGAGACCTCCAGCAGGACATTTGGTACATACAATCAGATAGACCACATTTGACATCGTCCAGGTGAACGTACCTGGGATTTTGTAGTCCTAATCTGTATTGGGGACCTTTATCTTGTCAGTGGTCATTATTTATGGACAGGTCTTACATCTGATCTGTTTTCAGGGGAATGTTCCTGTTGTTGGAGAGGACAGTGAGCTTCTGATTGATGGTGTTTTTGAGATTAGGGGGCTGTTTGTAGCACAGGAGTGGGGGGTCTGGAAAAATAGATTTTAAACAGTCATCTTTTTGTGGTATTGGATGTAGTCTCTGAGCAACCCTTCTTAGAATTTCCAGATTTGGGTTATAGGTGACTACTAGAAGTACCTGATTGATTTGTATTTTAGGAGCTCACTCCTTGGTAATCTGGTGGCTCTGGCAATTTGATTTCCAACTGTATTTGGATGGTATCCCTGATTCAAAAATGTCTTTTTGAGGTTTCCAATGTGATCATTCCTGTCTGCAGAGTTTGAACATATGCGGTTGTATCTGATAGCTTGACTTTTTATGTGTTTAGGGTGGAAACTGTCCCATCTAAGGTATATACTTTCACCAAATGAAAAGTAATTAGAGGTCAGGATGAATTTTGCAAGTTCCACTACAGATTTTGTGCCAATTCCTTTATCTTTCATAAAAACCTCACAGGCGTTTAATCCATCCTGGTGTGGGATGTTAGAATATAGAGATTCTACATCCATTGTAGCCAGGATAGTTCCCTCTGGTAGGGGACCTATTGCAGATAGTTTATTCAGTAGGTTGGTTGTGTCCTGGAGGTAGCTGGCTGTATCTTTCAACAGGGGTTTAAGGACACCTTCCACCCATCCAGAGATTTTCCCCGTAAGGGTGCCCATGCATGAAAGTATTAGTCTCCCTGGACTTCCAGGTTTGTTACTCTTGGAAAGCATGTAAAATGTAAAGTGATGTCATTTCCAAAATAGGGTCACTTCTTCAGGGCTCCATTTATTAATTCACCCCAAAGCCTCTACAGTTGTCAGAACAAGATGCGTAAATCACCACAATGTGGTGTTCACTTACTCTTGAGCCCTCTTGTATGTCCAGGCAAAAGATTAGGAGCACATAAAAAAAAATGACCTTTTCCCATATTTGATAATTTATAGTTGATTAAAAAAATGAAAAATAAAATAAACTACACATAATTGGTATTGCAGCATCTGTAGCGACCTGACCTATATAGGATCATGTTACTTATCTTCTGTATTGAACGCTGTAAAAAAATCTCAAAAACAATGATGAAATTGCTGTCTTTGTCACCTCCCCTCCCATAAAAATTAAATAAAAAGTGATCAAAAAGTCATATGTATAGCAAAATGATACCAGTGCAAACTACAGCCTGCCCTGCAAAAAAACAAGCCCTCACACAGTTAGGCCTCATTCACACGAACGTCCACAGTGGGGCAGACCCATGTGGATCGCAACCCCATTTACAGCGTTCAATACAGAAGATAAGTAATATGATCCTATATAGGTCAGGTCGCTACAGATGCTACAATACCAATTATGTGTAGTTTATTTTATTTTTCATTTTTTAATCAATTATAAATTATCAAATATGGGAAAAGGTCATTTTTTTTATGTGCTCCTAATCTTTTGCCTGGACATACTAGAGGACTCAAGAGTAAGTGAACACCACATTGTGGTGATTTACGCATCTTGTTTTGACAACTGTAGAGGCTTTGGGGTGAATTAATAAATGGAGCCCTGAAGAAGTGACCCTATTTTGGAAATGACATCACTTAAAGGGGTTGTCCCACTTTGCTGTTTCAATCTTACCAGCAGTAAATGTCCTGATAACTTCCTGGTTCTCAGGCAGTTGAGTGAAGGCCACGCCTCCTCATGACTCACCCTCAGAGCTCAGTCCGTGCTCGTTCATGTGGATGAGTCATCCACATGGAGCCTGCAGAGTATGTAAAGCCCATCCCCCTGCTGGGGAATCACTCAGTGACCACTGACCAATGCTAGTGAACTAATGGAGTAACTTGTGGCTGTCCTGCATTCTAATACACTTTTACTCATAAAACCTGTGTTACAAACCCATTCTGTGCAGCAAAAACAATAAATCACTACAGCCCAAATGCATGTTAGCTAGTAGCCATATGATCTGTGCTAGATATAGATAGATATATTCACTGACTTATTACCCAGCTTTCCCGATGTCTGATATTATCACTGACTTATTACCCAGCTTATATGGGGGGGGGGGGCATCTGTGGAGGGCACTTATGGGGTGGGGGCATCTGTGGAGGACACTTATGGGGTGGGGGGGCATCTGTGGAGGGCACTTATGGGGTGGGGGGGCATCTGTGGAGGGCACTTATGGGCTGGGGGGGCATCTGTGGAGGGCACTTATGGGGTGGGGGGGGCATCTGTGGAGGGCACTTATGGGGTGGGGGCATCTGTGGAGTGCATTTATGGGGTGGGGGCATCTGTGGATGGCACTTATGGGGTGGGGGGGCATCTGTGGAGGGCACTTATGGGGTGGGGGGGGCATCTGTGGATTGCTGCCTGGACTCCTTCTGGGCGCCGGAGCACACGGCGTCCTCGGTTGCTATGACGCATTGCGCTCCCTCATGCTGCCGGAAAACAGTAATACACTGCTATGATCTATAAGATGTATCACTGTATTCCGGTGGCAGGAGGGAGCGCACGGCATCATAGCAACCGAGGACGCCGTGTGCTCCGGCGCCCAGAAGGAGTCGGCCCGTGACTAATAGGGACCAGGGGAGCATATCAATCACTAACCTCTGCCACCGTGATCTTCCAGGGCCCTCCTCCCTCCTCTAGAATCTGCAGGACAGCAGCGTAGCAGGCAGACAGTCTCTCTCCCCGGCACTATCTCCAGCATGCAGGACACGCCTCCCCAGCTTGTAAAACAGCCATGCGTGCGCGTTCTCGAGCGGCCGGCTGGGGAGAAGGTAGGACATTGTGCGCAGGCGCGGCACATACAAGCCCCGCAAGTATCTGGCCGTATCCATGGGATACAGGTAGACAACAGAGGCGCAGATGAAGGCATTTTTCAGGAGAACCGTGCAAGTTAGGAAATGGAAGTTATTTAGAAGATTATTCAAGGACACTTGGGGAAACTGATTAACAGCAATTAATGAAATGGGACAACCCTTTTAACATTTTACATGCTTCCCAAGAGTAACAAACCTGGAAGTCCAGGGAGACAAATAATTTCATGCATGGGCACCCTTACGGGGAAAATTTCTGGATGGGTGGAAGGTGTCCTTAAACCCTTGTTGAAAGATACAGCCAGCTACCTCCAGGACACAACCAACCTACTTGAATGGGGTCTGCGATCCGTCCGTCCCGCAAAAAGATAGGACAAGGTTCCTTTCCGTGCTTCCATTCCGCTTCTCCGGATTTGAGATGTGATGTGGAATGAACACGGCTGGTGCCCTGTGTATTGCGGACCCACTGTATGCGGGCTGCAATATGGTGACGGGGGGCACACGATCCTGTGCAAGAGGCCTTACTTTGGTGAAAAGATAAAAATTTTATGAATGTTAGTATATGGCGATGTAAAATATAATTTATTTTTAATGCAAAAGTGATTTTATGCTGCAAAAGTAGTAAAACTTTAAAAACTATATAATTTTGGAATCACTATAACTGTATCGCTCATAGAACAAAGTTATCATATCATATATACCGCATGGAGAACCCCACACCTCACCTCCCAAAAAATGGTATAAAAAGTGATCCAAAATTCAGATGTATCCCAAAATGATCCCGATAAAAACTAAGTCTTGTCCTGCAAAAAACAAGCCTCCACACATTGGTGAAAAAATAAAAATGTTATGAATGTATGGAGATGCAAAATTTTACCTACAATAAAAAAAATATTTTTATTCTGCAAAAGTAGTATTGCATAAAACAACTATATACAATTATGGTATCGCCATAACCATATCGACCCACAGAACAAAAATAACTCTGACAGAATTGCAATTTGTGCACACCTAGCCTCCCCAAAAATGGTATAAAAGTGATCAAAGTCATACATACCCCTAAATGGTACCAATAAAAATTACATCTTGTGCCACAACAAACAAGCCCTCACATAGCTCAGTCAAAGCAAAAAAAAAAAGTTATAGCCCTTATATAGATTACAGCAAATTCCATGTCAGAAAATCCAGGTATGGCTGATTCCCTTCTGAATGCTGCCGTGTCTCCAAACAGCAATCTATGGCTACATAATGGGGTGTTACTGTAGTTAGGAAAAAATGCATAACAAATTTTGGGGTGATTTTCTCCTGTTAGCCCTTGTGAATATGAAACATTTGGTGCTAAAACATTTTATTGTAAAAAATTAAATTATTAATTTTCATAGCCAAGTGTTTCTAAATTCTTTGGAACACTTGATGAGTCATATCGTTCACTGCACCCCTCAATAAATTTCTTGAGGGGTGTAGTTTTCAAAATGGGGTATATTTTTGGGAGTTTCCACTCTTGAGGTTTCTCCGGGTCTCTTTAAATGCAACATGGTGCCCGAAAAAAAAATTCCAGCGAAAAGTGCCCTCCAAAAACAATATTGTTCGCCTTCCTTTCTGCGCCCTGCTGTGTACCCATACAGCAAGGTAATAAATATTGAGGTTTGTTTTGGTGTTTGTAAAAAATGGATTAAAATGGAGAATCTGCCCCAAAAAAATGTACATTTAATTTCCATTTCCCTGCATGAATATTTTGATGGGTGTAGTTTCTAAAATGGGTTAATTTAGTGGTTTCTTTAATGTTAGCCTCTTAAAGAACCTTTGATAACCTCTTTATCAAGCTTTCAATACATTTTAGATTTTTTTAAATAAATAAAGGTAAATCATATCAACTCAAATTTACCACTAACAAGAAGTACAATGTGTCACGAGAAAACAATTTTAGAATTAGGCTGTGCAGTCCTGTGCTGTTCTGTGCAGTGCAGTTCAGTTCCTGGTTGAGGTAAATCCAAACCAGTGCAGATGAGCTCAGGTAAATCTAAGTGAGAGTTCAGTTGAATGCAGTTCTCTCATGAGCCTTCAAGAAAGCAACAGCGATGTAGCTGAATATCTGGAGGGAGGTATATTCCTGGAATCTCTACTCTGTCCCTGTCGGTTCCATAGCCGAGGGTTAAGGCCTGCAAGTATTCTGCCTAGAGGTGAGCAATCCACTCCTATAGATCGCTCTTCCAGGGTGACCAATGTCTAAACTCTATGCAGCTGAGTATATAAGGAATTATTACATTTATGCAAGACAAAGGAATTGCAAGATAGTCATTACCTGAGGACTTATTAAGCACCTCTGTAATAGGTGTAGGAGATAGCTTGAAGCATCTACATCTCCAGTTTAAATCCTGAGGACAGTCAGGCCAACTGTCAGAACAGCATTGGAATAGAAGTTTCAGGATTCAGAAAAGCACATTTTTAGTCAAGGATTAGAATCAGGCCAGAGTTTTGACCAGTGTAAGACTTTCATTATTACCAGCCTAGTCTGAGCAGTAGCTTTCTTATGTATTACAAGAGTCTGTACTTCATTGAGGATTTGCATTTCCCTTTCCCCATATGTATGGGAGATTGTGCTAAATGCCAGATTGTATCAAGAGGCTGTTTAATGACTATGGATGTATGGTAATCAAGAGTCATCATCAGTAAAGTGCCATTTGGAGTTTCACCCTGCTTGCCTCAGACTCAAGTTCCTCTATTAATACAACAGTAAATGGTTGTTCCTCCATACAAAAGGTACTGGCGTCACGATTACAAGGGACCTTGCCACTAGCGCATTAATACAGACCACCAAGGGCACCTCAAACCACCATCTGGCCCGTGTCCCTTACACCAGAGTGTGCCCCAGAGAATCCTTGTGCCGTTCTCCTTTTCACTTATGCGAGCCTGCCCAGGGACGACGTAACCGCGAGTAACCAGAACTGTATTTACCTCGGCCCACCTATTGCTCACACCATGACCTCACACATAATTCCCCTGCAAGGTCTGGCATACCGCATAATGGGGTCATAAAGTTCATCACTACATGAAAGTTTCAATCCAGCAACCTCTTCAATTTCAAAATGAGCATCACTCTATGGAACCAAAAATTCTTGACTGGATGCCAGGAATAGTCTATGTCTAATAATCTATTCTAGTAATGCACGTCAGACTGCTGCCAATGGAACTTGATTCCACTTACATGTGACTATGAGAACATTCAGCTGTCCTCATCAAGATCTCATAGAAACAGCATTATGAGTTCAATGAAAAACAGAATTACCTAGTAATGCAGCATGTACAACATATTTTAGAAATACTATTATTATGTACAAATATTATTTTTGCTTTACAAAAGTTAAATTCCAATGGATTCTTCTTAGGAGCAGCAGTGAATTTACATCTTTCAGTGTTTTCTACAAGGTTATTTTCATTCTTGGCATGTTCATTATATAGATTGTAGTGAAAGGGTTTGAAAGATCTGTAACGCCCCCGAGTGGCATTACCACTCCTACGCCTTGCTTCTATCTGAGAATGCTAATATAATGTTATCTTATGCATTTCCAGGTCCCTAGACACTGTGCATTTATAATAATGTTATGCAATTGTTCATGCAATGTGCCTGGTTCACCAGCAGGTGGCAGCAACTACAGCAGAGCTACACTAAGGCTAGGTCTTCACGACGACATGTGTCGCGCGACAATAAGGGTACAACTACACTGCAAAAGTGTCACGCAACATCTTGAATGGGTTTTTTGCGACTGTCGTGTCGCAGTCGCAGCATGTCACAGTGCGATATTATAGACTACCATTATAAAAATTTTCGCGCGACATTGGTGCAACCAATGTCGCCGTGTAGACCTAGCCTTAGAGACAATGGAACTCACCATTCCATTCTCACCTCCTTTCTTGGTCAGAAGTGGACCAGTCCTGTTTACTACCATAAGGAGGTAGGGGGTTCTGGTTGAGACTTCATGTTGGAGCTGCCAGGATTCTAACCTATTCCCTGGCATAATCCAGCATCAGACTACAGAGAGAAGTTGCAGCTTCCTGCAGAAGCAGAGATTCCATTTAAGTCTGTTAGTACAGCGGAGCCAAAAAGAAACCGATGTAGCAGAGTTGAGATTGTTTGCCTGCCACAGTTAATGCTAAAGCCTGCTGGAACCAAGATAAAGTCTGTAAACCGTTTGGTTAAAAGTTTATGCAAAGTAAAGCTGCAATTGAACTTCATTACAAGGTCTGGACTCAAATATTTATTCAAATCCCTCAATTGTTTACCCAATTTGTCTGCTTCAGAGCCAACGCCTGGGGTTCCAGTGTATCCAGGTAGGAGCACCGTGACACATGCACAAAACATTAAGGGACATTGTAGGCCACCCTAAACCCCTCGGCCACTATTACACCTGGGACCCACCAACACCATTTTCTTAAAGAGATTCTGTCCCATTTTTGCTTCAGTGAAACTGGCGTCGCAAAACACTTTTCACCCCTTGCGGACTGCTGTTGTTGCTTTTGGCACCCCCAAACAGGATTTTCGTGTGTGTCCTTGTACCACAAAGCCTATAGAATAAACACGATCTACTCTTGCGCTTGGAAACCCCCTCTATCTGTAAAACCCCCTTCAAGAGACTTTATTGCATTTACTTACTGCTGGAGAGTGTGAATCTACATAAATTGCAGCGCTGTGGAAAATCAGGGGTTAATTGGCCATCTTGGATCTGGGTATAGTGTATTGAAAGGAAGACATCCATCCAGCAGAGGGGAGGGAACCAAACAGCCTGCCTCGACAGAGGAACCATTCTTACAGCAGAAGGAACTAAAGTGTTCAGTACAAGTTCCCAGGAGGACAAAGAAATCAACTGCACCCCTACAGGAAGTGAAGCTGCGGCCATCTTGGAAAAGGGAAAATGCAGTTCCTTTTGCCCTGGATCCTGAAAAGCAATGTCCAGAGGTCTGAGTGAGTACTGCGTGGGAAGATAAACCTTGCTAAAGACTGTTAGGGGCCATTTTCTGCCTGCCAGAGCATCATACTCCTCAAAATTTAGCAGTTGCAGCAACTCTTAAAGGAGCCATGCACCAATTCTGCTGTTGTCAACCATGGCAATATGTACTTAAATTGCATTTTAGCTTACATTGCCCCCTCTAGTCTGGTACAGGGTATCAAAAGCCATGTCTGATAGTGAAGATAGCACCCACTTGGACCGCAGTGTTCCACCTGCACCATCAGCAGCTGCAGCCTCGTGCATCATGCCTTTAACTATTAAATTAATGAAGTCAGAGAAGGACTTCCCTGTGGCCATTGTCATGGCCACTAGGGACTTTCAACCGCTGCAACAACGGCTAAAAAGACTTCCAGTCCCTCCGGTTGGGAGCAGCGGGCCATCTGCCAGGCGAAGGTTACCACCGTTGCCCCCTGACTACTGGAGTAGCAGAGCCAGAAAAGAGGCAGTCCATGGCTATTACTGCCACTACAGAATTCTCAGGGCTTACTACTACTGCTGCTGTACAGCCTGAACCCACCAAACAGGAGCACTGAACTGAGGTGTGCGGGAATAAAGAGGAGTCTACTGATACTGCTCCATGCATTCCAGAACCAACTCCGAATCTGGAGCTTCTTGCTATGAAAGACCAAGGGTATCCTTTCTTGCTGTCCAGAGAATCTGTCACCTACCAGGAAAAAGCCAAGGCTTGCAGAGGACCCTCAAGAAGAGGGTGATCTGGCAATTAAACGTCCTGCCACAGAAGACCAGGAGATCGCAGATTAAGTTTCTGCCGGAGTTAAAGCTGCAGAGAGCACCAGAGCTAGCAGTGCAGCAATGAGGATGTTGCACAGCTTAAATAAGGCCTTTTGCACCCTCAACTATGGGGCCCAGGAGGAAGACTTCCAGCCCACAAACATCTATTCGACTACTGGTGACACAACAGGGACTGCTTCTAAAGGGTAAGAGAATTGTTGGTCTTTTTCGTTTTGTTGCCCTGTTTTACCTCTTGCCCAGAAGAGTAGTATTGATCACAAATTTTCGAATTGCGAATTTTTATTGAGAATATAGTCACTTTGAGAATTCCTGAATATTTTGAATATAGAGATATATATATTCGTAATTTCGAATATTTCAGATTTTTTTAATCAGTACACATGATCTCTCCCTGCTTCTAGCTTTTGAGCCAGTGAGAAGGCTGCAGTATGTTTGACTTTAGGAGTAGTGTTGATTGCGAATTTTCGTAATGCAAATTTTTATCGCAAATTTTCCAATTGCTGAGTAAAAACATGATTCCTCCCTGCTTCTTGCTTGTGGGCTAATGAGTCATTGGCCCACAAGCAACTTAAGCAGGGAGGAATCATGACTTTAGATGGAAAAAATTACGAGTATTCTAAAAAACAAATATATAGCACTATATCGAATATATTAGTTTTTCGAATATTCGTAATATTCTAAAACAAGAATATATAGCAATATAGCGAATATTCGAAAAAAAATAACAAATATAGAGCTATTTAGCTAATATAGTGCTATGATCTTCTTTGTCTAATAGTTGCAAATTTTTTCTCATCTGAAGCTCAGATTGGAAAAAAATTACAACTATTAAAAAAAATAGATTTTAGCACTATATCAGCTAAATTGCTCTACATTAATTTTTTATAATATTCGCTATATTGCTAGTCTTGTTTTAGAATGTTCCGAATATTCTAAAAAATATATTTGATATAGTGCTATATGCTTGTTTTTTAGAATATTCGTCATTTTTCCCATCTAAAGTCATGATTTCTCCCTGCTTAAGTTGCTTGTGGGCCAATGACTCATTAGCCCACAAGCAAGAAGCAGGGAGGAATCATGTTTTTACTCGGCATTACGGAAATTTGCATATTATGCGATCATTAGCTTTCCGATTTTTCCAGTAAATTTTTTTTGAATATAACGAATATTCGAAATCGAGAATATTCAACGAATATTCTACAAAATATTCGCGAAATGTTGCAAATTCGAATATGACCCCTGCCGCTCATCACTACAGAAGAGCACAGATTGTTAAGACTCCATCCATCAGCCAAATAACTATCTCCAGCTTGTGCACATTGACGCCATACCTCTTACAATTTTTTTTTTCCTTTTTGCATTATATGTTCCAGTTTTGCAACGTTACAAGCCTGCACCCAAAGAAAGGACTTAAAAGTGTACCTGAACTCTTTGTGATTTCTATTGTGACATTTTTTGCACTATATTTTTGGTTTGGGAAGCTAACGGGTACTAACACACAATGGGTTGCCCTTTCCAATCAGTTCCTTTCCTGCAGGGATCGCCTAACAATTCCTGTTAGGCGATCCCCCCAGGAAAGGAACTGAATGGATAGGGCAACTCATTGTGCGTTAGTACCCGTTAGCTTCCCCTCTGGAAAGCACAGTGAAACACAGCTACAAATCATATTTAGTGTCTCACTTATTTTATTGACAAAAACAATAAAAGTTATGTTTTAACTTTCATAATAAGGTACATTTAGTATATTAGTATACAGTTCAGAGACCACTGAGGATATTAATAGTAGGTCATTCCAAATTTTGACCTCCATTAAACGTATATTTAAAGTTCTAAGGATCAAAGGATCTGCAACGTTCAAGCACTTTAGCCCATTGTATGGACTCTGTACAACAATGTGACCTCTTATGCACTTTTTGAATGGACTTTGGACTTTATAATTTTAGCCAGATAGTTAGCATCCTTGCTTCATTGCTCATATGGACTGCCTCTGAGGACGCTAAATACTAATGGTTCTTACTTTGACCTTATGTTAGCTAGATAGCCTAGGCATTGTATTGTTACACAGGATGAACCAAGTGTTAAGTCACAAGTAGAGTTGAGCGGACACCTGGATGTTTGTGTTCGACGGGTTCGGCTGAACTTCACAAAAAAGTTCGAGTTCAGAACCCGAACTTGATCCAAACTTGACCCTGAACCTGAACCCCATTATAGTCTATGGGGACCCAAACATTTGAGCACTAAAATGGCTGTAAAAATGTCATGGAAAGGGCTAGAGGGCTGCAAATGGCATCAAAATGTGGTTAAGAGCATGGCAAGTGCTCTGCAAAGAAATGTGGATAGGGAAATTATTTTAAATAGCATAAAATAGGTAAAAATTAATAATAATAATCTTGATCTAGGAGGATGAGGTCTATATGAAGTATGAGGTTGAGAAGGCGGTGGATGTGGCAGTGTAGGTGAAAGCAGCGGTGGAGGAGGAGAAGGTAGCCTACACTGCTTTTTGGCTTTACATTTTTTTAAAAATTGTTTAAATTAGAGTACACCCCAAAACATTGGGAAATATAACCTGTGATAACACCCTCCAGTCGTGCTAAACACACTTTCAGATAATACACTGGCTGCAGGGCAGGCCAGCACCTCCAAGGCATAAAGGGCAAGCTCAGGCCATGTGCCCAATTTGGAGATCCAGAAGTTGAAGGGGGAAGACCCGTCATTCAGTACGTGTAGACGTGTGCACATACTGCTCCACCATGTTGGTAAAATGCTGCCTCCTGCTAAGACATTCCATATCAGCTGGTGGAGCTGGTTGTTGTGGCGTGCTGACAAAGGTTGTCCACATTTCGCCCATGCTAACCCTACCTTCTGAGGTGCTGGCGGTACCCAAGCTGCATTGGCAACCTCTTCTTCCTCCTCAGCATTCGCCTTGTGCTTCCACTGTGCCCCCACTGTCAGGTGGGAATGCCACCAGCAGCGCTTCTACCAGCGTGCGCTTGTACTTTAGCATCTTACGATCATGCTTCAGTGAGGGAATTAAGGATGGTGTGTTGTCCTTGTAATGGGGATCCAGCAGAGTGGCCACCCAGTAATCAGCACAAGTTAGAATTTGGGCAATTCGGCGGTCGTTGCGGAACACTGAAGCATGTAATCGCTCATGTGTGCCAGGCTGCCCAGAGGCAACAAAAAGCTGTCTGAGTGTTACCCTGCTGTGAACATGGTTCCTCCTCCTCCATCTCTTCCTCCTCATCGTCCTCCTCATCATCCTCCAGAACTTTGCCCTGGCTGGACAATTGTGTTCCTGGCATTTGTGGGTGCAGGAACCCACCCTCAGAGCCAATTGTGAATGACTGGCCGGAAACCCTATGGAATGATCCCTTTTCTTCCTCCTCCTCCTGTACCACATCCTCTTCCATCATCACCAGCAGCGTTTTTTCAAGGAGTTTTTTCAAGAAGTGGGATAGTAACGCTAATAATAGCGTTATCGGCACTGGCCATGTTGGTGGAGTACTCGAAACAGCGCAACAAGGAATACAGGTCTCGCATGAAGGCCCAGTCATTGGTGGTGAAGTGGTGTTGTTCCACAGAGCGACTCAACCGTGATTGCTGCAGCTGAAACTCCACTATCGCCTGCTGCTGCTCGCACAGTCTGGCCAGCATGTGCAAGGTGGAGTTCCACCTTGTGTGCACGTCGCATATGAGGCGGTGAGCGGGAAGGCCGAAGTTACGCTGACAGGCCAGCAGCAGCAGGGTGAGAACGCCAAAAGCGCACACAGACGGCCCGCACTTTATGCAGCAGCTCTGACATATGGGGTAATTTTTAAGGAATCTCTGCACCACCAAATTCAGCACATGCACCACCAAATTCAGCACCTGCTAATCCCAGAGCTGCTATAAGATTTTGCCCATTATCGCACACCACCAGGCCGGGCTTAAGGCTCACTGGCACCAACCACTCATTGGTCTGTTGTTCAAGGCCTGTCCACAGCTCCTGCGCGGTGTGGGTTTTGTCCCCCAAACAGATAAGTTTTAAAACTGCCTGCTGTCATTTACCCATGGCTGTGCTGAAGTTGGTGGTGAAGGTGTTATGCTGACCGGATGAGAAAGCGGAGTAGGAGTAGGAAGCAACAGGGGGCAAACTGAAGCACCCTGCAATCCTCGGTGGTGGAAGGACATGCGCCAAACTGCTATCCGCCTCAGGCCCAGCTGCCACTTAATTTACCCAGTGTGCTGTTATGGAGATATAACATCACTAACCGTGCTTACTGGTCCACGCATCCAGGGCCGGCGCTTCCATAGAGGCAAGGGGGGCAATTGCCCCCGGGCCCCCGACTCCTTAGGGGCAACCAGCGCAGGCCCGCAACTACTATTCTATAATTCTTTTCTGTGTGGGACTGGGATGGACAGTACAGTGTGGCGGCGCAGCGGCGCTGAGTAATGTAATTAAACTGTCTGAACTGGAGGGCCGCTCTACCTGCGCTGCGAGACGACTGGAGTGGCATGCACGGCACAGGCAGGCACGTCTCGCGTCTGGCTGATGTTGCCAGAGGCTCCGCCCCCAGAGCAGAGAACTTGAAGAAGGAGCGAGCGCCATTGGCAGCCAGCCACAGCTCACAGTCTGACTCTGCCAGCGCCAGGGAAGGTCCGAGGCCCGCCGCCCACAGAAGACAGGCAGCCTGCCAGCCAAGTTCGACTTCCAACTAAGTACAGTCTACAGAGCGAACAGACCAGCTACTGTCTGGTAGGTTGGTTGGTTAAACGTATTGTTAATTAAACTGGATCGGATCCATCCATTCCCAGTTTCCCAAATCCCACTCACTTAGTCCATCAGTGTACTAGCCCGCCCTGTGGCCCTGGTTCTGTTTAGAGTCAGTAGTTGGACTTTTAGGGGGAGCGGGGGAGGGGGGGTGGGCTTGCAGTTACTGGTACTACCAGTAACTGCCCCCCCATCCCAAATGCACATTTCTCCAGTCCAACTGTCCAAACAGAACCGGGGCGGGCTAGTAGTACACTGGCACTGGGACAGGTGAGATGGTGCCTGGGATGGATCCCAATCCAGTTTAATCAACCAACCTACCAGTCTGGTAGGTTTGTTGATTAAACTGGATCGGGATCCATCACAGTCTGGTATGTTGGTTGATTAAACTGGATCGGATCCATCCCAGGAACCATCTCACCCGTGCCAGTGTACTAGCCCGCCCTGAGGCCCTGGTTCTGTTTGGAGTCAGTTGGACTGGAGAAATGTGCATGGGGGGGGCCCTTATTGTTTTTCGCCCCAGGGCCCTATTTCACCTAGAAACGGCCCTGCACGCATCCATAGTGAGGTGCACCTTGCCACAGATGGCGTTGCGCAGTGCACACCTGATTTTGTCCCCTACTTGGTTGTAGGAAAAATTGTGGCGTCTGGGCACGACATACTGTGGGACAGCAACCGCCATAAGGCCTTTAAAACTATCAGTCTCCACCAGACGGAATGACAGCATTTCAAAGGCCAGTAATTTAGAAATGCTGGCATTCAGGGCTAGGGATCGCGGGTGGGTAGGGGGGTACTTCCTCTTCCGCTCCAGTGTTTGGGAGATAGATATCTGAACGCTTCCGTGGGACATTGTGGAGATGCTTGGTGACCCAGGTGGTGGTATTGCAGGAAGATCCTCTGTTTGTGGGGTGGCAGGTGGCACTGTCACTCCAGAGGTGGATGAAGAGGCCGAGACTGCATCAGAAGAGGAAGCAGGAGGAGCCAGAGACCTTTCTTGGTTTTTGAGGTGTCTACTCCACTGCAGCTCGTGCTTAGCACTTAAATGCCTGGTCATGCAGGTTGTTCTCAGGTTGAGAACGTTTATGCCTCGCTTCAGGCTCTGATTTCACAGCGTGCAAACCACTCGTGTCTTGTCGTCAGCACATTGTCCGAAGAACTGCTATGCCAGGGAACTCTATGGAGCTGGCTTTGGTGTGCTCGGTCCCTTGCTGCGGTGGGCAGTAGCAGGTGTACTGTCTAGAGTATGGCCGCTCCGCTTTTGCACCCTGCTCCCTCTTCTGCTGTGCTGGTGGCTCTGTGCAACCACCGCCTCTTGCTCCGAACTACATAGGTCACTCGCATGAGCATGATTCCATGTGGGGTCGAGGACCTCATCGTCCTCCACATCATCTTCCACCAAATATTCACCCCTGCCCTCCTTCTCGGTCTGCACATTTTCGAAAGCCACAGCAGTTAGCACCTGTGTTTCGGCATCATCCGAGACTTGCTGCGATGGTCCTCCCATGTACTCATCTTGAAAGATAAGTGGTTGGGCATCGGTGCACTCAATCTCTTTCACTTCTGGGGCAGGGTTAGGTGGATAGCGCTGGGAAAATTTGCTAACAGAGTCATTAAAAAGCAGAAGAGACTGCTGCATGACTTGGGGCTCAGACTGCTTGGCTGATTTGCAAGGGGGTGAGGTGAAAAACTGATGGACATGGGCTGAAGGTGCCAACTCTGATCTTTTAGCAGGAGACTGGGTAGGAGAAAATGTGAAGGAACTGTAGGCACTGTCAGCAACCCAATCTACTATCGCCTGTACTGTACTGTTCAGGCCTCACCATTCGTAGAGCCGCATTAGGCCCGACCAAATACAGCTGAAGGTTCTGTTGCCTACTCGCACCTGAGGAAGATGTTTCACTTGTGCGTTTAGCTGGCACAGATCGACCACATCCTCTCACTGCAACAGGAGCTCCACCAGCAGCACCACGACTGGGGCCATGTCCCTTATTTGACGCTCTCCTCATATTTCTCAAATTTAGGATCTTACCCTGAATGTGTGTTTTTTCAATAGCAGACCAAAACAACAGTATCCAAAGGGTGTATCTCACACGTACAGATGAAGACAAGGCCACAAATTTAGATTTTTGCCCAAAATGTCTGTTTATTTAATACAAAAATAGCACAGCAGTATGTAAAGGGTGTATCTCACAATGACAGATGCAGCGAAGGCTTCAAAATTTTGATTCTTGCGCTAAATGGGTGTTTTTTTTTTATACCAGAATAGCACAGCAGTATCTAAAGCGTGTATATCACACTGACAGATGTAGACAGGGCCGCAAATTAAGTATTTTGCCCTAAATGGGTGTTTTTTAAAACCCAGAATATTATAGCTGTATTTCTAGCTTAAATTGCACACTGACTAATGTGGCAGAGGCCCCAGATGAAGGGTATTGCAAAAAATTGCTGTTTTTTAAAACCTAGAAAATTATTTAAGTATTTAAAGCTTGTTTTAACAATAACAGATGCAGCAAAGGCTGCAATATTAAGTACCTTGCCCAAAATGGGTGTTTTTTAAAACCCAGAAAAATAAAACTGTATTTCTAGCTTAAATTGCACACTGACAGATGGAGGGTATTGCCAAAAATGTGTGTTTTTTCAAAGCAAGAAAATTATTGAAGTATTTCAAGCTTGTTTGTAACAATCACAGATGCAGCAAATAGTGTTGAGCGCGAATATTCGAATAGCGAATATTAATCGCGAATATTGCAACTTGACTAATTCGCAAATATTACAAATATAGTGCTATATATTCGCAATATCGAATATTCGTCATTTTTTTACATCTGAAAACATGATTCCTCCCTGCTTTTTTCTTGTGGGTCAATCAGTCATTCGCCCACAAGCAACTTAAGCAGGAAGGAATCATGCTTTCATATGGAAAATAAAATCGCAATATAGGGAATACATTCGTTATTTAGAATATTTTCATTTTTTTTGTCCAATCTGTACGGTCGTTCGCATACTCCTCCCAGACAAGGGTCCCTGTCACCATGGGAATGCCTGTGGGTTAGAAAATACCATCGGATCTGAGTTTTCCCTGAGATCGTGAAAACTCAGATCCTATGGTAAAGTCTAACCCACAGGCGTTCACATGTTGACGGGGACGCTTGTCGGGGAGGAGTATGCCAAAGTGGAATAAAAGTACAGATTGAAAAAAAAAAAAAGACAAATATTCTAAATAACGAATATATTCGCTATATTGCTATAACTTTGTTTTTTAGAATATTCGTCATATTCAAAAACACGAAGTTCTAGCAATATAGCGAATATTTGTGAAATACACATATAGACTACAATTTAGCTAATATAGTGCTATAGTATTTTTTTTATAGTGTGAATTTTTATAGTGTGAAATTAGACTATAAAAAAATTCTATAGCACTAAATTAGCTAAATTGCAATCTATATGTGTATTTTACGAATATTCGCTATATTGCTATAAATTTTTTCGTAATATTCTAAAACAAGAATATATAGCAATATAGCGAATATTCCAAAAAATACACATATTAGCCATAGCCATAGCCAACCAATAGGAAAGTTGCCTTATACAGTTAAAAGAAAGTCGCAATACGCGAATAATTAAATTGCATATTATTTGCGAGAAATAGAATAATGACGAATATTCGATTTCGACGAATATAAGATAAATATTCAATTGAATATTCGCGAAATATTGCGAAATCGAAAATGGCACCACTCATCACTAGCAGCAAAGGCTGCAATATTAAGTATTTTGCCCAAAATTGGTGTTTTTTAATAACATAATATGACAGAAGCATATAACGCTTGAATTTCACACTGACAGATGCAACAAGGGCTGTAAAATTGAGTATTTTGCCCAAAAAAGGTGTTTTTTAAAACCGAGAAAATTATAGCTGTATTTCTAGCTTAAATAGCACGCTGACTAAAGTTGCAGAGGCCCCAGATGGAGAGTATTGCAAAAAAATGGGTGTTTTTTAAAACCCAGAAAATTATTGAAGTATTTAAAGCTTGTTTTAACAATAACAGGAAAAAAGGCTGCAATTAGTGATGGACGAACATCTGCCGGGACAGTTCGCGAAAGCGATCAAATGTTCTTGAACCGCAAGTTTGCGGAGGGTCCCATTCATTTTAATGGCAGGCGAACCAAATCAGCTCATATTTGCAGCCAAGAAATAATTACTAGAAGTGCATAAATAGTCCCACAACATGGACAGTGACATAGTAGATGTATTATTCGAATTTGCGATCTCCATTCATTATTTTTTTCAATGCGAAATATCGGCAATATAATTTTCGCGTAGCGCATGCGCAAATGCACTATACAGTACCCAAGTGCACTATAAAGAAAGTATATAGGTATATAACACCCTGCTTTAATTAGTTTTTTGGGGGGATGACTGGTATATCACACCAGTAGAAATTATTTTTATCCAATAACGCTTGTCCCTCTATATACCTGCAGTATCGCAGCAGAACTGCACAAAACTGCCGCACAATACAAATGCACTATAATATACTTTCTATGTTATAACATTGTACAAGGAAGGCAATCCATTAGAATATACATAGAGATAAAACATAACCTTTAATAATGTTACTATGAGGGTCCATTCACACGTCAGTAAGTGTTTTGCGGTTCCGCAAAACACGGACACCGGCAATGTGCATTCCGCAATTTGCGGACCACACATCACCGGCACTATAATAGAAAATGCCTAATCTTGTCTGCAATTGCGGACATGAATAGGACATGTTCTATTTTTTTACAGAAACGGAAGCATGGATGCGGAGGTGCGGATCCGCAAATGCGGATGCGGACAGCACATTCCAGCCCCATTGAAAATGAATTGGTCTGCACCCATTCCGCAAAATTGCGGAATGGATGCGGGCCCATTTTGTGGACATGTGAATGGAAAAGATTCTTTGAAATGAAAATAAATTAAATGATTAAAGTTAAGCAAAAAGCATAGATGTGGTAGGCAATAACAAGTGCTCGGCGGCACCAAATCAGAAACCATATGTCCTACCACATTTTGGGGGGTTCCAGTGCACATCCATGAATCCCGGGGGAAAAGCAAAAAACATCTATCCCTGGGCTAGATGATGATGTGGTATTGAAGGACAGGATGGGCAAAGAACTGTCCCTGATATTGCCCTACAGGGGGGTGCTATTCTGGCCCTGATACCCTAACCACAGACCAACCGCTCTCAAAAGAGCGACCCCATCCGGAACCTTACCCTATATACAAAATGGCCCTAGTAAGCCCCTAGCCCCTAGGCCTCTGACTTCCAGGTGATCACAATATAGATCTTTGTGTTTTTGACTCATTATAAAAGTATATTATAAGTATATAGCACCCCTCTGTGTATCACATCTATCGATAGCACACCTATACCAGTCCTTAAAAAGACTTTTGTGGCCCTATTAGCTAGTCCCTAACAGCCTGTACCTGATCCACACAGCAACCTCTCCCTACACTGGCAAAACACTGAATGTAAAATGGCGGCTAGATCAGGTTTATTTATAAGGTAGGGGGTATGTCCATGTGCTGAAACATCTCAATTGGATGTCCTGTACCACCTGATGGATGTGTCATGGGTCAAAGTTCTACAAAGGCCATCTCTAGCTGCAATATTAAGCACTTTGCCCAAAATGGGTGTTTTTTTTTTATAACAGACTATGACAGCAGTATATAACGCTTATATTTCACATGTACAGATGCAACAAGAGCTGTAAAATTTAGTATTTTGCCCAAAAAGGGTGTTTTTTAAAACCCAGAAAATTATAGCTGTATTTCTAGCTTAAATTGCACACTGACTAATGCGACAGAGGCCCGAGATGGAGGCTATTGCCAAAAAATGGGTGTTTTTTCAGAGCCTGAAAAATTTGGAAGTATTTCGACCTTGTTTTAACAATAACAGATGCAGCCAAGACTGCAATATTAAGTATTTTGTCCAAAATGGGTGTTTTTTTTACTAACAGAATATGACAGCAGTATATAACTCTTGAATTTCACACATACAGATGCAGCAAGGGCTGCAAAATTGAGTATTTTGCCCAAAATGGGTGTTTTTTAAAATCCAGAAAAATAAAACTGTATTTCTAGCTTAAATTGCACACTGACTAATGCGACAGAGGCCCCAGATGAAGGGTATTGCCAAAAATTTGTGTTTTTTCAAATTCGGAAAATTATTGAAGTTTTTGAAGCTTGTTTTTAACAATTACAGATGCAGCAAAGGCTGCAATATTAAGTATTTTGCCCAAAATGGGTGTTTTTTTATAACAGAATATGACAGCAGTATATAACGCTTGAATTTCATACTGACAGATGCAGAAAAGGCCTCAAATTAAGTATTTTGCCCAAAATGGGTGTCTTTTGAATAACAGAATATGACAGCAGTATATAATGCTTGAATTTCCCATGTACAGATGCAAAAAGGGCTGTAAAATTGAGTATTTTGCCCAAAAAGGGTGTTTTTTAAAACCCAGAAAAATGAAACTGTATTTCTAGCTTAAATTCCACACTGACTAATGCGGCAGAGCCCCAAGATGGAGGGTATTGCCATAAATGGGTGTTTTTTTAAAGCCAGAAAATTATTGAAGTATTTCAACCTTTTTTTAACATTAACAGATGCAGCCAATTTTAGCTGTATTTCTAGCTAAAATTGCACACTGACTAATGCTGCAAAGGCACCAGATGTTTAATTAATAGAAAGATAAAAGTTATTTTTCTCTGTCACTGGGCACCCACACAACTAGATCTATGTAGATCGCGGAGTTTAATTGCAGTTCTGATTAAAGTTTCTTTCCTATTTTCTTCCTCACAGCAGCAGCATCCTCTCCCTACACTAGTAACAGCAGAGTGACTTGCAGTGCTACGTGACTCCAGCTTATATAGAGGCTGGGTCACATTAGTAGGCATGGCTGTGATGGCTTCTAAGGGCACAGAGTTAAGGTACTGTGCACTGTCTTAGGAAAAATGTATGAAAATATACCAGTTTAGACATCAAGGTGACGAAGCGTAAAGCATGACTAGACTTTGGTGCTAGGAAAGGAATACAGGATGAAGCCACCCTTCTGTTTGCGGGTGTATCATAGCATGTGGAAGGATTACAGTACATGACACCCCCACGCTCTATATACGACTATGGCCACGTAGTGGAGTATTGAGTGCTTAGTGCAGTATTTTTAGTTTATTGGTTCACTGCGAGAGGGAAAACCGTGGTTAGAACTCTACTCAGGCAGTCTTATATGTTACTCAACACAATAAATCAAGTTCCAATATACCCATAAATATATCAAAATGTATTATATTCTCGTTAAAGGGTGTCTACCACCTCATTTTGACCGAATTAGCTTTCAGACACTAGCGATCTGCTAGTGTCTGATCTCCATAACCATGCAATTCTCAGACCTTTGTGTGGAGCCGTTTCATTAAAAAACAAACTTTTATTGCTATGCAAATGAGCCTCCATCTCAGCAATCAGACGAATTCTCGCACCTGCGCCGTTCACTTCTGTCTTCGGCACAGGCGCAGTGAGTGAAGGCCGCTCTCCTGATGCCGGCTTCCTCACTGTGACGTAGTTGGCGCAGGCGCAGTGAGGAATCCGGAACCAGGAGTGCATCGTTCACTCACTGCGCCTGGGCCGAAGACAGAAGTGAACGGCGCAGGCGCGAGAATTCGTCCGATGGCTGAGATGGAGGCAGGCATTCAAGACGAGATGGGCGGGCATGACGGACGAGCGGGGCAGCATACAGTGTGAGTAGACCGAGCCTCTAGGTGCTGAAAAGACGCCCCCATAGCACCTAGAGGCTCATTTGCATAGCAATAAAAGTTAGTTTTTTAATGAAACGGCTCCACACAAAGGTCTGAGAATTGCATGGTTATGGAGATCAGACACTAGCAGATCGCTAGTGTCTGAAAGCTAATTCGGTCAAAATGAGGTGGTAGAAACCCTTTAAAAAACATATATACAATAACATGGAAACAAATAAAGTGCCTACAAGTGATTGCTCACATCTGTCCTTAGATACCATAATATGATATCATAAATTGTATACCATCAAAAATACGCTGTGAATATTATATCTAAGAGTTACATATAGGTAAATCAAATCATATGATGTATACATCACAGTTTACTACAATAGGTTACCTCATAGTATTGGAAGATCTCCACATACCATGGATATAACAACATATAGTGTAATCAATACAAACCCTATATCACTAACGATATGTCCATGTCCTCTCAGACTCTCTGTGTAGCCATATATTGTAAATGTGCTGTAATTTCATATGGGACATGCACAACTTTTTTGCTGAACGGCCATGCAGGCAAGCGGAAACGGAATGCACGCTTCCACACGTATTTTCTACAGCCCCATTGAAGTAAATGGTTACGCATGCGGTCCGCAAAAAAAACGGAACGGAAGCAGAAAGAAAATATGTTCGTGTTAATGAGCCCTAAATCTCATAGACTTAAAGGGCTTATCCTGGAAAAGATAATGGTGAAATCTTCAAGATAAGACATTCTCAAGACAGGTCATCATTATCAAATCTGTGGGGGTCGAAGTCCCAGCATTCTCGCCGATCAGCTGTTTCAGGGATTTGCTGCACTCACAGGAGCTCTGGTGAGCGATGCAAGCTCCTGGTAGCTTTCCAAGGACAGTGCAATACATAGTATAGTGGCAGTGCTTGGTACTGCAGCTCAGCCCCATTGACTTCAATGGGGCTGAGCTTCAACTAGGCATGTCACACTGTGTTTTAGCCCCCCATTGGGCTTTCCACTGGGGATATACGAAGGGGTGTTCAGTTCACTGGCTAGCACGGTTGACTCTGCTATTCTGTCTAGCAAAGCAGACTGAAAAAAAGACTGTATGTTCAATTCAATACATTAATAATTGATTCTATTAGCATTTGCTAGGTGGATATTTTTTTCCCCTCACCCATGACGGCACCCCATGCGACCAGGGATCTCCCATCCGGGACAGGAAACCTGAGAAGATAAAAGGTTCACACCCCCACCAAGCACCAGTTCAGGTTTCCTGTCCTCCGGATAGGAAGTCCCTGGGAAGCTTCACGTTGGTTCTCACCTGCAGCCGGGGGGAGGCCCAGGTTCTTATCCGGTGGGTGGCCTCCCCCAGGTGGCGATATGCTCTCCGGGGCTGCTGCCTACAGTCTGGGCTTCTTCCCCCACATCCCGGCGCTGGCCTGAGGGAGCCGCTGTGGCCGTGTTCAGGCGGCTTCCCTCCTTGCTCCCGGGTTGCCCGTCTTCCTGTCGGCGTCGGAGGGGGCGTCTGCGCATGCGCGCGCCCCGATGCGGGGGGGCGGGGCTTGACCCGGAAGTTGGGTAAAGCGCCGGTGTGTGCCCTGGCGCGTCCTTTAAAATATAAATGGGGCAAGGGGGGGAACCAAGCCGGCTGATGTGGCACACAGTGTGGTGCTGAAGAGGCTCTTTGTTTCCGGCAAGATGTCAGAGCCTGCAGACGGACGCGCCGAACCCCTGGAACCCTCAAGGCCCACTAGTCCGGTACCAGTCCTGAGGAGTGGGGGCTAAAAAAGATCATTGGTGAGATGTATCTTTTTCTTTATTAATGGGGTGTTATCTGCTTGATTTGTGTAGGTCTTTGGTGTGTTGGACAGATCTAAATTCCTCTCAATAAATGAGGGGAATAGAGAAATAGGAGAGAAAAGGGGCGCACAATAGGGTAGTATGTATATACAGATACAATGATAATATCATAGGAATTGTGAAGGCTCACCTTTTTTGGTTGTGCAAAATTTAGGCACAACTCTATTGAAGGCTTTAAAGTGATGAGACTTATCTTCCGGAACTGCAGCCGCAGATTGTGAGTGCTTTTTGATGGGATGTCCAGTCCCACAAAAGGAAAAAATGGCAATAAGAGAGAAATTCTGCTTCGGCGCAAGTCCACAAATGGAAACAGTCTCATGATGAAACCTGATGAAGGGGAAGTTTCACTCCCCGAAACGCGTTGTTTCCATTAAAGAAGAACTACCATACTTGTGAGACTGTTTCCATTTGTGGACTTGCGCCGAAGCAGAATTTCTCTCTTATTGTGATTTGTGTAGGTGGCAAAGACCCCCAAAAAAGCGGCCTCTAAAACGAAGCATAAGGAGTGTGCAGGATGTAAGGCCCCCATAGCTTCCTCCTATTCTAAGCCATTATGCACCCCATGTATCGATAAGTTGGTGGCGGAGGAATCCCAGAGCCTTTCCAAGAATATGCGATCTTTAATAAGATCTGAGGTGAAAGCCTCCTTAAAATCCTTGAGTAAGAATCGCCCGCGGTCTCCGGAAAAATCTCCGGATATTAGGGATTCGGATATAGACCTTTCTGACGTGGAGAGAGAAGCAGGCCAGTTACTCTCTAATGACGCTACTTCGTCAGCAGAGGAAGAAACAGGGGGTTCCTATTTCTCGCCCGAAGATACCCAAAACCTCCTTAAAGCGGTCAGAGCAACCATGCAGCTAGAAGAGGTGAAACAGGCTAAGTCTACAGCAGATATTGCCTTTCAGGGGTTAGGTCCCAGGAAGCAGAGGGTTTTTACCATTCACGAGAATGTTCAGGCATTAAATAAAAAGGAATGGAAAAATCCTGATAGGAAGTTTTTTATTCCAAGCTCCGTTAAAAGAAAATATCCCTTTGATGAGAAAGTAGCAGCCTGTTGGGACAAGGCCCCTACTGTTGACGCTCCAGTGGCGAAGATCGCCAAGAAGTCTGCTCTACCGTTTGATGACCTGGGTAGCCTGTCTGATCCTCTTGATAAAAAAGCAGATTTTTATTTAAAGAAGGCCTGGGAATCATCCTCTACCTGCTTGAGACCGGCGGTTGCAGTGTCATGGGTTTCTAGGTCACTGCATATCTGGCTGGAACAGTTAGAACAGCATCTCAGTGAGAAGAAGCCAAGAGAAGAAGTTTTGGCCTCCCTTCCTACCTTTTTTAAAGCTGTCGATTTTTTAGCCGATGCCTCCACGGATATAGTTAGGTTCTCAGCCAGATCATCCGCCATGTCCAATGCGGCTAGAAGAGCTATTTGGCTGAAGTCCTGGAAAGCTGATCAGGGTTCAAAGGCTAGATTATGCTCCATCCCCTGTGAGGGTGACAGGCTCTTTGGGTCTTCCCTTGACGATATACTTGAAAAAGCCTCAGACAAGAAGAAGGGTTTTCCAGCTCCTCAGCGCCCCCCTTTTTTTCGTAGATACCAAAGTAAAAGGCCGACCTATTTGCCTCCAGGAAGAACAGGAAAGTGGAAAGGTTCTTCTCCATAAATCGTCTGGACGATCCAACAGCTTTAGACGGATTAGCACAGAACTGGTCTCAGGAGGAGGGTTACGCCTTCCCTCCTTTTTCCCTAATTCTGCAGGTCCTGAAAAAAGTCCAGAGGGAGAAAGCAACAATTACCCTAGTTGCCCCAGTGTAGCCGAAAAGGTCCTGGTACTCCTGCCTCCTAGACCTAGCAATAGCCCCCCCTTGGATTCTGCCCCCTCGGGAGGATCTATTATATCAAGGCCCGATCCTGCATCCCAATCCAGAAATTTTGCATCTGGCAGCATGGAGACTGAGAGTGAGATTTGGTTAGGTCGGGGTCTGTCCCAATCTGTAGTATCCACCATTTTGGGAAGTAGGAAAGCTACCACAGCTAGAAAATATAATAAGATCTGGGAAGTCTTCTCCTCCTTTTTAGGGATCAATCCTGACCCCTTCTCTCCTCCAAATGTCTCTAGGGTCCTAGACTTTTTACAAGCCGGCTTGGATAAGGGGCTTAGGGCTTCCACCCTAAGAGTACATGTGGCAGCCTTAAGTTACATCTTTGATTCCCAGCTGGCCCTGCATCCTTGGGTTAAAAGGTTTCTGTCAGCAGCCTCCAGGATCCGCCCTTCGATAAGACCCTTGTCCCCTCCTTGGGACCTAAACACGGTCTTGACGGCCCTGTCACAGAAGCCTTTTGAGCCCTTGTCAGACATACCCATAGATATGCTCTCCTTTAAGATGTCCTTTTTACTGGCCATTACTTCAGCTAGGAGGATTTCAGAGATTTAAGCCTTCTCGGCTTTTCCTCCTTATACCCAGGTCTTGGACGACAAAGTTATTATTAGGCCTCTCCCGTCCTTCCAGCCAAAGGTGGTTTCGGACTTCCATAGAAGTCAGGATGTTGTCCTTCCATCCTTTTGCCCTAATCCCTCTAATAGTTTACAAAGGGAGTATCATTGCCTGGACGTCAAAAGATGCTTGCTTGCTTATTTGGAGTCTACCTCGGCCTGGAGGTTGGAAGAAAACCTCCTTATTCAGTTTTGGGGTAGGAATAAGGGGCGGAAAGTGTCCACGGCAGTTATTGCTAGATGGGTTAAAAGGGCCATTTCCGAAGCCTATTTAGCACAGGGTCTCTCGCCCCCTTCAGGGTTTGGAGCCCACTCCACCCGAGCGATGGCTACGTCCTGGGCCGAGAAGGCGGATGCCTCCCTGGCTCAAATTTGTAGAGCAGCAACTTGGAGCTCTCAACATACCTTTTTAAAGCATTACAGGCTCCAACTTCACGCGGATTCTGCCTTTGGTAGGAAGGTGCTTCAGGCGGTAGTTTCTCATTAATAGTCTATCTCGCATGGGGTGCCGTCATGGGTGAGGGGAAAACAACATTGCTTACCGGTAATTGTTTTTCTCGATACCCGTGACGGCACCCCCAAAATTTTTCCCTTCCCCCCAAAAAAACAAAAAAAAACTAATAGGCTTTTTAGTTACCCTTTATTAGGTTATATGCGGAGTAGCCCGCTACTTCCTTATAGGTTTCTGAGAGTTTCTCTCTTGAAGTATTGAAGAGATATAATGTACCGTATTGGATCTCTCTCTCTCTCTCTCTCTTTCTTACGTGTATTCACCTCCGGAGTACTGTTTATTACTATCACTGGTGCTTGGTGGGGGTGTGAACCTTTTATCTTCTCAGGTTTCCTGTCCCGGATGGGAGGTCCCTGGTCGCATGGGGTGCCGTCATGGGTATCGAGAGAAACAATTACCTGTAAGCAATGTTGTTTTCTGTTTAATCAAATTATTGATTCAAATCATTGTTCATTAAAGCATTATCTCTAATTACCATACTATTTTCCCATATAATGTCATGTACTTTTGCCTTCCCTGTAAATTGTTTAAAATTATTTATTACAGATAAAGTAATCCACTGGACACAAAAAAAATGAAAAAATCTATTTCTGCATAGGAAATTGCTACTCCAGGAGCGACTAGTCAAGTTATAAAACTAAACAATAACTCCATAAGTTTATTTCACACCCGCAGTCATAAAACTCCTAATAAACTGGCTTATGACAGACAGTGATCCATTGGTCACAACAAAATAGAAATCTATTTCTGGATAGGAAATTGCTATTCCTGGAGTGACTAGTCAAGTTATAAAACTAAATAATAACTCCTCCACTATCCTCCTTCACACCCACAGTCATAAAACTGCAAATGAACACTTTATAAAATGTGTTTTGTTGCAATAGTCTTCCCCTTAAAATTAGGTTTTCATAGATGTGGATAAGCTGTGGCCAAACCTTTAGAGATACTTTTTGACTTCTCCTTGTCAGATCTAGTAGGCACTAAATTCCTTTATGTGCTTTTGAAGACACTATTTGCTCACTAAACTAGCTGGATCAGGAACAAATTCCTTTCATATCATTGTTTCTCTCAACTGATTTTTAACCCCTTCTGTGGTAATAATTTTTGAAGGCTTTTACTTATCCAAGCAATTCTGAGATTATTTTCTCGTGACACATTGTACTTTATTACAGTCATAAATTTGAGTCAATATAGTTTATCTTTATTTAAGAAAAAATCCCAAATTTACAAAAAAATTAGAAAAATTCACAATTTTCAAAATTTCTATTTCTCGGCTTTTAAAACAGAAAGTGATACCTCATAAAATATTTATTACTTAACATTTCCCATATGTCTACTTTATGTTTGCATTATTTTATTTTTTGGGGACGTTAGAAGGCAGTTTAGAAGCAATTCTAAAACTGTTTAAGAAAATTTCCAAAATCCACTTTTTAAGGACCAGTTCAGGTCTGAAGTCACTTTGTGGGGCTTACATAATAGAAACCCCCCATAAATGACCCCATTGTAGAAACTACACCCCTCAAGTTACTCAAAACTGATTTTACAAACTTTGTTAACCCTTTAGATGTTCCACAAGAATTAAAGGAAAATGGAGATAAAATTTCTAAATTTCTAAACATTTTGGCAGATTTTCCATTTTAATCCTTTTTTTCCTTTAACATATAGAGGGTTAACAGCCAAACAAAATGCGATATTTATTTCCCTGATTCTGAGGTTTACAGAAACACCCCACAAGTGGTCGTAAATAGAGTTGAGCGGACACCTGGATGTTCGGGTTCGACGGGTTCGGTCGAACTTTCCAAAAAAGTTCGAGTTCAGGACCCGAACTTGACCCCGAACACCATTGTAGTCAAAATGTGGTTAAGAGCATGGCAAGTGCTCTGCAAACAAATATGGATAGGGAAATGACTTTAAAAAACATAAAATACGTAAAAATAAAAAATAATAATCTTTATCTAGGAGGACGAGGTCCATATGGAGTAGGAGGTTGAGGAGGCGGTGGATGTGGCAGTGTAGGTGGAAGCGGCGGTGGAGGAGGTAGCCTACACTGCTTTTTGGTTTTAAATTTATTTTTAGTTTTTTAAATTAGGGTATACCCCAAAACATTGGGAACTATAACCTGTGATAACCCCCTCCAGTCATACTAAACACACGTTCAGACAATACACTGGCTGCAGGGCAGGCCAGCACCTCCAAGGCGTAAAAGGCAAGCTCAGGTCATGTGCCCATTTTAGAGACCCAGAAGTTGCGGGGGGCAGACCCATCAGTCAGTTTGTGTAGGCGTGTGCACACATACTTCCCCACCATGTTGCACGTCCCCGTGATGTTTATGATCCAATTGGATATCTACTTTGTTAACTTTCGATGTTCCTTTCTGCGCCTACCATGTTGATCACGGTTAGAGGCGAATCAGTGTTCCACGCCGGAGAGGGAGCGTGAAAAAGAGAGACCACATCCAAGGGAGATGAATGGATAAAATTTAATTGTGATCAAGCAGAAATGTGGGACAAATTATGAAAGTAGAAGAATTGAAGGAAAGTAGGGCAATTACCCACTCCCGACTCAGGGAGGTAGTGACGATAAATAACAATACAGGACTCTTAAGATGCCCTGTTAATGGAATGATTAATAAAAAATTATAGGGAATGTCACTGGGGTATTTTTGATTTGGAAATGTTAGACAGGAGAAGCCCTGCTGCCGCTTTGTTGACTCTAGATAACTTCTGCCTGATCGCACGTCCCAGTGACGTCCATGATCCATTTGGATATCTTCTCTATCAACTTTCGATGTTCTTTTCTGAGCCATGTTGATCACTGTTATTGGCGAATCAGGGTTCCACACCGGAGAGGGAGCGTGAGAAAGGGATACCACATCCAAGGGAGGTCAATGGCTGCAATGTGATCAAGCTGAAATGTGAGACAAGTTATTAAAGCAGAAGGATCCAATGGAAGGGCCAATTAAAGACGAATTTTGTAAATTTAATACCCTGTCACCTATGCAGAGCAGGGGTTTTTCATTGCCAGAAATGGTTTACTGTCATCCACCTCTGGAACAGATGATTTTTAAAAAATTTCGGTCACTGTCCCCTATGCAGAGCAGGGGTTTATTCACCACAAAAATGGTAAAATGTCACCCAAGAATGTAACAGAAAAATTAGTGAAATTTATTAACCTGTCAACTCGGTAGAGCAGGGGTAAATCACAGCCAAAAATTTGTGAATTTCACCCGACTATGTAACAGACAAATTAGTGAAATGTTTTTACTTGTCTACTAGGCACAGCCATGGTATATCGCACCCAAAAATTGGTGAATTTCTCCTGAGTATGTAACAGACAAATTAGTGATATGTTACCTGTCTACTAGGTAGAGGAGAGGTATATCACACCCAAAAATTTATGAATTTCACCCGAATCTGTAGCAGACAAATTAGTGAAATGTTTTTACCTGTCTGCTAGGTACAGCCGGGGTATATCACACCAAAAAAAATTGGTGAATTTCACCCAAATATGTAACAGACAAATTAATATTTTTTTTTTACCTGTCTACTAGGTATAGCAGTGGTATATCACAGCCAAAAATTGGTTAATTACACCCGAATATGTAACAGACAAGTTAGTGAAATATTTTTACCTGTCTACTAGGTAGAACAGAGGTATTTTACCCAAATCTGTAGCAGGCAAATTAATGAATTTTTTCTACTGGGTAGAACAGAGGTATTTTACCCAAATCTGTAGCAGGCAAATTAATGAATTTTTTTTTACCTGTCTACTAGGTATAGCAGTGGTATATCACAGCCAAAAATTGTTGAATTTCAGCATAAAATGTAACAAACAAATTAGTGAAATGTTACCTGTCTACTAGGTAGAGCAGGGGTATATCACACCCAAAAATTGCTGAATTTCACCAGAATATGTAACAGACAAGTTAATATATTTTTTTTACCTGTCTACTAGGTATAGCAGTGGTATATCACAGCCCAAAATTTGTGAATTTCACCCAAATATGTAACAGACAATTTTTTTTTTTTACCTGTCTACTAGGTATAGCAGTGGTATATCACACCCAATAATTTGTGAATTTCACCCAAATATGTAACAGACAAATTTGTGATTTTTTTAACCTGTCTACTAGGTATAGCAGTGGTATATCACACCCGAAAATTTATGAATTTCACCCAAAAATGTAACAGACAAATTAGTGAAATGTTTTTACCTGTCTACTAGGTACAGCCGGGGTTTATCACACCCAAAAATTTGTGAATTTCTCCCGAATATTTAACAGACAAATTAATGATTTTTTTTTTTAACTGTCTACTAGGTAGAGCAGGGGTATATCACATCCAAAAATGTGTGACTTTCACCCGAATATGTAACAGACAAATTAGGAAAAATGTTACCTGTCTACTAGGTAGAGCAGGGGTATATCACACCCAAAATTTGGTGAATTTCACCCGAATATGTAGCAGACAAATTTGTAAAATGTTACCTGTCTACTAGGTAGAGCAGGGGTTTATCACACCCAAAAATTGGTGAATTTCACCATAAAATTTAACAGCCAAATTAGTGAAATGACTTAAAATAAAATACGTAGAAATAAAAAAATAAATAAACTTGAATTATGAGGTGGAGGTCCTTATGGAGAAGTAGTTTAAGGAGGCGGTGGACGTAGCGGTGTAGGTGGAAGCGGCGGTGGAGGAGGACAAGGTAGCCAACACTGTTTTTTGGTTTAAATTTTTTTATTTTATTTTTTTATTAAGGTACACTCCAAAATAGTGTGAAACATCCAAAATACAACGAGCAATTGCACTCTAGTATAACATTGGCTGGTTAAGGCCGGTATACATGTCAATTCTGCACAAGATACGGACAAGTCCTGTGGGATCCATGCCTGTTTCATTTTAATGAACGTGATCTTGTCCACATTGGCTGTGGACAGGCGACTGCGCTTGTCTGTGATAACGCCCCCTGCCGTGCTAAACACATGTTCAGACACTACACTGGCTGAAGGGCAGGCCAGCACCTCCAAGGCATAAAGGGCAAGCTCAGGCCATGTGCCCAATTTGGAGACCCAGAAGATGAAGGGGGCAGACCCATCATTCAGTACGTGTAGGCGTGTGCACACATACTGCTCCACCATGTTGCTGAAATGCTGCCTCCTGCTAAGACGATCCATATCAGCTGGTGGTGCTGGTTGTTGTGGCGTGCTGACAAAGCTTTTACACATTTCAGCCATGCTAACCCTGCCTTCTGAGGTGCTGGTGTTGCCCCAGATGCGTTGGCGACCTCTTCCTCCTCCTCTGCCTTCAGCCTTGTAATTCCACTGTGCCCCCACAGTCAGGTGGAAATGCCACCAGCAGAGTATCTACCAGCTTGCGCTTGTACTCGCGCATCTTACAATCACGCTCCAGTGACGGAATTAATGACGGTACATTGTCCTTGTAATGGGGATCCAGCAGCGTAGCCACCCAGTAATCAGCACAAGTTAGAATGTGGGCAACTGTGCGGTCATTGCAGAGACACTGCAGCATGTAATCGCTTATGTGCGAGGGAGGTGTATCGTCTGTGTCCTCTGTATCCACCCAGCCACGTACCAGTGATGGCCATGAGCTGGTTTGGGTGCCACCTAGCTGTAAACACGGTTCCTCCTCCTACATCTCCTCCTCCTCATCCTTCACCTTGTCATCCTCCAGAACTGTGCCCTGGCTGGACAATTGTGCACCTGGCTTTTGTGGGTGCAGGAACCCAACCTCGGAGCCACTTGTGAATGACTGGCCAGAAACCCTATGCAATGATCCCTCTTCCTCCTCCTGTGCCACATCCTCTTCCATCATTACCAGCAGCATTTTTTCAAGGAGGCATAAAAGTGGGATAGTAACACTGAGAACGACATTATCAGCGCAACAAGGAACACAGGTCTCGCATGGAGGCCCAGTCATTGGTGATGCTGTTCTGCAGAACGACTCATCCGTGTGTGCTGCAGCTGAAACTCCACTATCGCCTGCTGCTGCTCGCACAGTCTGGCCAGCATGTGCAAGGTGGAGTTCCACCTTGTGGGCACGTTGCATGTGAGGCGGTGAGCGGGAAGGCCGAAGTTACGCTGCAGCTCTGACAGGCGAGCAGCATCAGGGTGAGAACGCCAAAAGTGTGCACAGATGGCCCACACTTTCTGCAGCAACTCTGACATATCAGGGTAATTTTTAAGGAACCTCTGCACCACCAAATTCAGCACATGCACCAGGCAAGGGATTTGAGTCTAACCGGCTAGTCCCAGAGCTGCTGCGAGATTTCGCCCATTATCGCACACCACCAGGCTGGGCTTGAGGCTCACTGGCACTAACCACTCATCATTCTTTTGTTCAAGGCCCGTCCACAGCTCCTGCGCGGTGTTGGGTTTGTCCCCCAAACAGATACATTTTTAAACTGCCTGCTGTCATTTACCCCTGGCTGTGCTGAAGTTGGTGGTGAAGTTGCTACGCTAACCGGATGAGGAGCCGGTAGAGGATGAGGAAGCAACTGAGGCAAACTGACGCGCCCTGTAATCCTCGGTGGTGGAAGGACATGTGCCAAACTGCTATCCGCCTCAGGCCCAGCCATCACTGCATTTGCCCAATGTGCTGTTATGGAGATATAACGTCCCTGACCGTGCTTACTGGTCCACGTATCCGTAGTTAGGTGGACCTTGCCACAGATGGCGTTGCGCAGTGCACATCTAATTTTGTCCTCCACTTCTTTGTGCAGGGAAGGGATGGCACGCCTTGAAAAGTAGTGGCGGCTGGCACGACATACTGTGGGACAGCCACCGCCATAAGGCTTTTAAAACTCTCTGTCACTCTCCACCAGATGGAATTACAGCATTTCAAAGGACAGTAATTTTGAAATGCTGGCATTCAGGTCCAGGGATCACGGGTGGGTAGGGGGGTACTTCCTCTTCCGCTCCAGTGCTTGGGAGATGGAGAGCTGAATGCTTCCGTGGGACATTGTAGAGATGCTTGGTGACCCAGGTGGTAGTGTTGCTGGCAGATCCTCTGTTTGCGGGGTGGCAGGTGCCACTGTCACTACAGAGGTAGATGAAGAGGCCGAGACTGCAGCAAAAGAGGAAGCAGGACGAGCCAGAGACCTTTCTTTGTTTTTTAGGTGCCTACTCCACTGCAGCTTGTGCTTTGCACTTAGATGCCTGGTCATGCAGGTTGTGCTCAGGTTGAGAACGTTTATGCCTCGCTTCAGGCTCTGATTGCACAGCGTGCAAACCACTTGTGTCTTGTCGTCAGCACATTGTCTGAAGAACTGCCACGCCAGGGAACTCTATGGAGCTGGCTTTGGTGTGCTCGATCCCTAGCTGTGGTGGGCATTAGCAGGCGTACTGTCTAGTGGACGCCCGCTCCACTTTTACACCCTGCTCCCTCTTCTGCTGTGCTGGTGGCTCTGTGCGACCACCACCTCTTCCTCCAAGCTACACAGGTCCCTCGCATGACCTTGATTCTACGTGGGGTCGAGGACCTCATCGTCCTCCTACATCATATTCCACCCTGTCTTCACTCCTGCCCTACTTGTCGGTCTGCACACTTTCTAAAGCCACAGCAGTTGGTACCTGTGTTTCGTCATCGTCCGAGATGTGCTGTGATGGTCCTCCTCATCTGGAAACATAAGTGGTTTGGTTGTGGTGCACTCAATCTCTTCCACTTCTGGGGCAGGGCTAGGTGGATGGCCCTGGGAAACCCTGCTAACATAGTCAGCAAAAATCAGAAGAGACTGCTGCTTGACTTGGGGCTCAGACTGCTTGGCTGATTTGCAAGGGGGTGAGGTGAAAGACTGATGGACATCCGCTGCAGGTGCCAACTCTGATCTTTCAGCAGGAGACTGGGTGGGAGACAATGTAAAGGAACTGGAGGCACTGCCAGCAACCCAATCTACTATCGCCTGTACTTGTTCTGGCCTCACCATTCGTAGAGCCGCATTAAGCCTGACCAAATACTGCTAAAGGTTCTGTCGCCTACTTGCATCTGAGGAAGGTGTTTCACTTGTGCGTGTAGCAGGCACAGATTGACCACGTTCTTTCTCTGCAACAGGAGCTCCACCAGCAGCACCACGACTGAGGCCATGTCCCTTATTTGACGCTCTCTTCATGTTTCTCAAATTCTTGCCCAAAATGGGTGTTTTTTAATAACAGAATAGAACAACAGTATCTAACGCATGTATTTCACAGTGATAGATGCAGCAAAGACTGCAAAATTAAGTTTTTTTTCCCTAAATAGGTTTTTTTTAATAGCAGAATAGAACTACAGTATCTAAAGGGTGTATCTCACACGTACAGATGCAGACAAGGCCGCAAATTAAGATTTTTTTGCCCAAAATTGATGTTTTTTTTAATACCAGAATAGCACAGCAGTATCTAAAGGGTGTATCTCACACGTACAGATGCAGACAAGGCCTCAAATTTAGATTTTTGTCCAAAATGGGTGTTTTTTTAATACCAGAATAGCACAGCAGTATCTAAAGCGTGTATCTCACACGTATAGATACAGACAAGGCCGCAAATTAAGTTTTTTGCCCAAAATGGGTGTTTTTTTTGTAACAGAATATAACAGCAGTATATAACGCTTGAATTTTACACTGACAGAGGCAGAGGCAGGCAAGGGCTGTAAAATTGAGTATTTTGCCCCAAAAGGGTGTTTTTGAAGGCCCAGAAAATTATTGCTGTATTTTTAGCTTAAATTGCACACTGACAAATGCTGCAAAGGCACCAGATATTGCCAAAAATAGGATATTGCCAAAAATTGGTGTTTTTTAAAACCCAAATTATTATTGCAGTATTTCAGTTTTGGATTTGAATGTCACAAAAGCACATATGCTGTGCTGGTGCACTGAGCTTGCATAAAATGGCCGCCGCCGCCCACCTAACTAACAGACGGATAAAAGTTATTATTCTCTGTCACTGGGCTCAGGGCAGGGTAAAAAAAAAATGTGCAATGCACCCACAAAACTAAATCAAGGTAGATTGCTAAGTTAACAAGCACTTCTGATTATTCTTTCCTATTCTCTCCCTCACAGCAGCAGCATCCTCTCCCTACGCTAGTAACAGCAGAGTGACATGCAGCACTAAGTGACTCCAGCTGATATAGAGGCTGGGTCACATGCTGCACTGGCCAATCACAGCCATGCCATTAGTAGGCATGGCTGTGATGGCTTCTAAGGGCACAAAGTTAAACACTTGTTGATTGGCTGCTCTGCAGCCTTTCAAAAAGCGCCATAAAATAGCCGATTACAGAACCTGAACCCGAACTTTTACTGAAAATGACCCAGAGAAGAAAACTGATGATAAATTGAAGAGATGGATAATACAAATGGTAACCAAAGAACCCAGAACAACTTCCAAAAGAGATTAGAGGTGAACTTTAAGGTCAAAGTCAGATTGCACCATCCATCGCTGTCTTAGCCAAAGTGGACTTAATGGAAGACCACCGAGGAGGAAACCACTGTTGAAAGCAAACCATAAAAAAGCGAGACTGAAATTTGCCAAAATGCATATTGACAAGCCATAAAGCTTCTGGGAGAATGTAATTTGAACAGATGAGACAAAACTGGAGCCTTTTGGGAAGTCACATCAGCTCTATGTTCCCAGACACAAAAATGAATCATTCAAAGAAATGAAAATTGGTGCACATTTATTAAGACCGTTTTTTTTTTTTTCAGTTAAAATACTTAAATTTCCTGTTGGCTCCAAAAAGTCTTTAATGTGCTTCTTTTATAACATGTAATCACACTTTATCCAATTTCAGAAACATTTCCAGTGGTTATTTCTGCATTCTCTGTTTCTCTGGATGTGTTATTAGAATGGTTTGTAGGAAGAACGCAGGGGGTGACCAAATATCAAGACTGTGTCTTCTGAGGCCTTGCTTCTGTGTGGACAGTCTGATGTTAAGGAGCCAGGAAAAACAACTAGCAACAGATTGCATCCGTAGCACATTAGAATTTCTAAGAAAGGCCAGTAAACAAACGGCATCACACTACACTCTCTAGTCAGTAACTAGAGAGTCTCTCAGGGAGGTTCAATGCATGAATCGTAAGTAGACAGTACATCAGATATTTTCGATTGGAATGTACACTCTCTATTCACTTACTCAACATGTTTTCAGCGTGTACATTTCTTTGACCTCTGGCTGCACTACTGTTCTACTGAAGGTTTGCAGTAGAAGATAAAGAGTATTCAAGTAACAGTAGTTAACTCTGGAAAAGGTTGAGATAATTATTATAATATCCTCATGTCAGCACTTTCAAAGTATTCTAAATTGAATTGGAATGTTGCATTTCTGTAAAACATCTTGAGATATTTTCCTTCCTGGTTACATACGTTATCTACAAGTTTACTAGTCCTGACTAGAGGTTCCTTTACACTGCTCAATGGAGCAGACCATTGTCAGGATGGAAGCATTCCTTCCCAACAGTTGCCTGCTTATCAGTGGAGGAGAACGTTGTATTTACAGTACATGCAGTGATCTCTTCCACACTATGGGAGAAGTGTTCACTAATGACATCGCTCGTCCCCATACAGAATCATTGTTTGCCATCAGCAGAGTGCTATTAAGACAGTATGATCTCTTACCGGCTTGACAATCCTATTACTGAACGCTTGTTCATCTGGTAATCAGTGGAACCTTTTCATCGGCAGATTAGAGAAGGTTCATACAAATGCTCATTAGCGATAAAAGGGTGTTAAATTAGCCCACCAGTGATGCCACATAAATATTTTGCATAGCACAGAACGCAATGATTCTTTTACACTGCAGACTTTCCAAACCAAGCCTGGGTTTTCTTGCAAATTCCTGTCTTATAGAGATAAACTCTTATTAGTATCCCCATTAGAGTATAGAAGTCACACTTGGAATTGGTGCCTAATGAGGATCAACGGCCTCTATTGCACATGGGCACATGGTCAGATTTCTTTATGCAGTTTTGGAAGCCAAAATGAAGAGTGGATAGCAAATGAACAGACAATATTAAGGATAGTTATGACTTGTCTTTTTTTAATTCACTCCTGATATTGGCTTCCAAAACTGCATCAGGAAATCTGACTATGTAGCCATAACCAAAGAAGACACTAATAATACAAATAGCACATGATAGGTAAGGGGCCCTGTAGCAGATTTTTGCATTATGGCATATGAACGTTATAGATGACTGTTTCCAACTTTGGACCTTGCCTTATTACCCCTGTGGCTAAAAGCCACTAACATGGTCATCTATTCTTTTTGTGGTCACCAAACAGTATTACATTTCCCTTATAGCACCCACTAAAGGGAAACTGTATAGCCAATTTTCTGTATATGAGTGATGGGGTTCATTTGATTACACCACGCAACAATGATTTTGCTACTGAGAGAAAACGTGATTTATACTAAAATGAGCATGCTAATTCCAAATATGAACTCGGAATTTGCCTGACACATCTAGATTTGAAGTTATACATGCAAAGCCTATTCAATTATAATATTAATGCATTTTATTGGAAATATTCCAATGGATATGTCCAGACCTGTCCGGACGCACTCAGGCTGATGTCAGCAGTAAGTATATAAGGCAAGCTGGACAAATTTTGATAAAGTGATCTGTTATAGTGCTATGAGTTTTGAAACTTAAGATTGATAAACGCAAATGTGTTAACGATCCAGACAATTTCTGCTACATATGTGGCAAATACGCTACTTATGATCAGCGCAAGTATCTGACAAAGCGAGTGCATCTTGCTTACAAGTATTTTTTGACTGTAAAATTGGAGATCAAGATAAAAGCTGGGCACCTCATGTTTGTTGCACTGTGTGTTGCTCTGGGCTAACGCAGTGGTTGAATGGTAAAAGGAAAGGAATGGCTTTTGTAGTACCTATGGTTTGGCGTGAGCAGAAAAATAACCATTCAGACTGTTACATTTACATGACTAAAATCGCCGGATATTCAAAGAGAAACAAGTCACAAATTGTGTATTCTGACTGTAAGTCTGCTCTTAAACCAGTACCACTCGATGTAGAGAATCCAGTGCCTGCCCTTCCCGCAGCAGGAACGGCAATTTAAACAGACAGTTCTGATCATGATGAAGAAGAAGATGTTGATTGTTACAATGTATTTCCTGATCCAGAACAACTGGAGGGTCAGCCGCACTTGCTTAACCTCCCCTGCCGAACCCTGTTCTACATAAATGCTGTGGAATGATTCCTCCCTATCCTTTCCCTACACCTTGAACAATCTTTGCCTGAACTTGTAAATCTTTTTTTTTTTTTTAGCACAATGAAGTCTTTCCTATCACTATCCCTAGCACCTGCTGACGTCTCTCCCTGCACTAAGTACACTGGGAAATGGCAGAATCCAAGATGGCTGAGGCCTTTTATAGGGCTGTGACATCACAGGACTGGCCTCTGATTGGCTGCATGCATGGCATTATGGGTGATCCTGCATTCCCGGAGTTACTATCTCCATGTCCTTACACGTGCAGCAGCCATTTTAGGAAAAATTTTGATTCATTACCACGAAGCGTTAGGAAATTAGGATTCGGTGCAAATCAAATTTTCCCTGAAATTCTGATCGAATTCCACTTTGTCAACTTAGATTTGTTTATCTCTAGCTGTAATTTTCTCACTTCACCACACAACAGCTAATAAGTAGAGTTGAGCGAACACGTGAATGTTCGGGTTCGAGAAGTTCGGCCGAACTTCCCGGAAATGTTCGGGTTCGGGATCCGAACCCGATCCGAACTTTGTCCCGAACCCGAACCCTATTGAAGTCAATGGGGACCCGAACTTTTCGGTACTAAAAAGGCTGTAAAACAGCCCAGGAAAGGGCAAGAGGGCTGCAAAAGGCAGCAACATGTAGGTGAATCCCCTGCAAACAAATGTGGATAGGGAAATTAAAATAAAAATTAAATAAATAAAAATTAACCAAAATCAATTGGAGAGAGGTCCCATAGCAGAGAATCTGGCTTCACGTCACCCACCACTGGAACAGTCCATTCTCAGATATTTAGGCCCCGGCACCCAGGCAGAGGAGAGAGGTCCCGTAACAGACAATCTGTCTTCATGTCTGCAGAGAATCAGTCTGCATGTCATAGCAGAGAATCAGGCTTCACGTCCGCCACCACTGCAACAGTCCATTGTCATAAATTTAGGCCAAGCACTCAGGCAGAGGAGAGAGGTCCCGTAACAGACAATCTGGCTTCATGTCAGCAGAGAATCAGTCTTCATGTCATAGCAGAGAATCAGGCTTCACGTCAGCCACCACTGCAACAGTCCATTGTCATAAATTTAGGCCCAGCACCCAGGCAGAGGAGAGAGGTCCCGTAACAGACAATCTGGCTTCATGTCAGCAGAGAATCAGTCTTCATATCATAGCAGAGAATCAGGCTTCACGTCACCCACCACTGTAAGAGTCCATTTTCATAAATTTAGGCCCAGCACCCAGGCAGAGGTGAGAGGTCCCGTAACAGACAATCTGGCTTCATGTCAGCAGAGAATCAGTCTTCATGTCATAGCAGAGAATCAGGCTTCACGTCAGCCACCAGTGCAACAGTCTATTGGCATATATTTAGGCCCAGCACCCAGGCAGAGGAGAGAGGTCCCGTAGCAGACAATCTGGCTTCATGTCAGCAGAGAATCAGTCTTCATGTCATAGCAGAGAATCAGGCTTCACGTCAGCCACCAGTGCAACAGTCCATTGGCATATATTTAGGCCCAGCACCCAGGCAGAGGAGAGAGGTCCCGTAACAGACAATCTGGCTTCATGTCAGCAGAGAATCAGTCTTCATATCATAGCAGAGAATCAGGCTTCACGTCACCCACCACTGTAAGAGTCCATTTTCATAAATTTAGGCCCAGCACCCAGGCAGAGGAGAGAGGTCCCGTAACAGACAATCTGGCTTCATGTCAGCAGAGAATCAGTCTTCATGTCATAGCAGAGAATCAGGCTTCACGTCAGCCACCAGTGCAACAGTCCATTGGCATATATTTAGGCCCAGCACCCAGGCAGAGGAGAGAGGTCCCGTAGCAGACAATCTGGTTTCATGTCAGCAGAGAATCAGTCTTCATATCATAGCAGAGAATCAGGCTTCACGTCACCCACCACTGTAAGAGTCCATTTTAATAAATTTAGGCCCAGCACCCAGACAGAAGAGAGACGTCCCGTAACAGACAATCTGGCTTCATGTCAGCAGAGAATCAGTCTTCATGTCATAGCAGAGAATCAGGCTTCACGTCAGCCACCACTGCAACAGTCCATTGTCATAAATTTAGGCCAAGCACTCAGGCAGAGGAGAGAGGTCCCGTAACAGACAATCTGGCTTCATGTCAGCAGAGAATCAGTCTTCATGTCATAGCAGAGAATCAGGCTTCACGTCAGCCACCACTGCAACAGGCCATTGTCATAAATTTAGGCCCAGCACCCAGGCAGAGGAGAGAGGTCCCGTAACAGACAATCTGGCTTCATGTCAGCAGAGAATCAGTCTTCATATCATAGCAGAGAATCAGGCTTCACGTCAGCCACCACTGTAATAGTCCATTTTCATAAATTTAGGCCCAGCACCTAGGCAGAGGAGAGAGGTCCCGTAACAGACAATCTGGCTTCATGTCAGCAGAGAATCAGTCTTCATGTCATAGCAGAGAATCAGGCTTCACGTCAGCCACCAGTGCAACAGTCCATTGGCATATATTTAGGCCCAGCACCCAGGCAGAGGAGAGAGGTCCCGTAGCAGACAATCTGGCTTCATGTCAGCAGAGAATCAGTCTTCATATCATAGCAGAGAATCAGGCTTCACGTCACCCACCACTGTAAGAGTCCATTTTAATAAATTTAGGCCCAGCACCCAGGCAGAGGAGAGACGTCCCGTAACAGACAATCTGGCTTCATGTCAGCAGAGAATCAGTCTTCATGTCATAGCAGAGAATCAGGCTTCACGTCAGCCACCACTGCAACAGTCCATTGTCATAAATTTAGGCCAAGCACTCAGGCAGAGGAGAGAGGTCCCGTAACAGACAATCTGTCTTCATGTCTGCAGAGAATCAGTCTGCATGTCATAGCAGAGAATCAGGCTTCACGTCAGCCACCACTGCAACAGTCCATTGTCATAAATTTAGGCCAAGCACTCAGGCAGAGGAGAGAGGTCCCGTAACAGACAATCTGGCTTCATGTCAGCAGAGAATCAGTCTTCATGTCATAGCAGAGAATCGGGCTTCACGTCAGCCATCACTGCAACAGTCCATTGTCATAAATTTAGGCCCAGCACCCAGGCAGAGGAGAGAGGTCCCGTAACAGACAATCTGGCTTCATGTCAGCAGAGAATCAGTCTTCATATCATAGCAGAGAATCAGGCTTCACGTCACCCACCACTGTAAGAGTCCATTTTCATAAATTTAGGCCCAGCACCCAGGCAGTAGAGAGAGGTCCCGTAACAGACAATCTGGCTTCATGTCAGCAGAGAATCAGTCTTCATGTCATAGCAGAGAATCAGGCTTCACGTCAGTCACCAGTGCAACAGTCCATTGGCATATATTTAGGCCCAGCACCCAGGCAGAGGAGAGAGGTCCCGTAACAGACAATCTGGCTTCATGTCAGCAGAGAATCAGTCTTCATGTCATAGCAGAGAATCAGGCTTCACGTCAGCCACCAGTGCAACAGTCTATTGGCATATATTTAGGCCCAGCACCCAGGCAGAGGAGAGAGGTCCCGTAGCAGACAATCTGGCTTCATGTCAGCAGAGAATCAGTCTTCATGTCATAGCAGAGAATCAGGCTTCACGTCAGCCACCAGTGCAACAGTCCATTGGCATATATTTAGGCCCAGCACCCAGGCAGAGGAGAGAGGTCCCGTAACAGACAATCTGGCTTCATGTCAGCAGAGAATCAGTCTTCATATCATAGCAGAGAATCAGGCTTCACGTCACCCACCACTGTAAGAGTCCATTTTAATAAATTTAGGCCCAGCACCCAGGCAGAGGAGAGACATCCCGTAACAGACAATCTGGCTTCATGTCAGCAGAGAATCAGTCTTCATGTCATAGCAGAGAATCAGGCTTCACGTCAGCCACCAGTGCAACAGTCCATTGGCATATATTTAGGCCCAGCACCCAGGCAGAGGAGAGAGGTCCCGTAACAGACAATCCGGCTTCATGTCAGCAGAGAATCAGTCTTCATGTCATAGCAGAGAATCAGGCTTCACGTCAGCCACCAGTGCAACAGTCCATTGGCATATATTTAGGCCCAGCACCCAGGCAGAGGAGAGAGGTCCCGTAACAGACAATCTGGCTTCATGTCAGCAGAGAATCGGTCTTCATCTCATAGCAGAGAATCAGGCTTCACGTCAGCCACCAGTGCAACAGTCCATTGGCATATATTTAGGCCCAGGCAGAGGAGAGAGGTCCGGTAACAGACAATCTGGCTTCATGTCAGCAGAGAATCAGTCTTCATGTCATAGCAGAGAATCAGGCTTCACGTCAGCCACCAGTGCAACAGTCCATTGGCATATATTTAGGCCCAGCACCCAGGCAGAGGAGAGAGGTCCCGTAACACACAATCTGGCTTCATGTCAGCAGAGAATCAGTCTTCATGTCATAGCAGAGAATCAGGCTTCACGTCACCCACCACTGCAAAAGTCCATTTTCATAAATTTAGGCCCAGCACCCAGGCAGAGGAGAGAGGTCCCGTAACAGACAATCTGGCTTCATGTCAGCAGAGAATCAGTCTTCATGTCATAGCAGAGAATCAGGCTTCACGTCACCCACCACTGCAAAAGTCCATTTTAATAAATTTAGGCCCAGCACCCAGGCAGAAGAGAGACGTCCCGTAACAGACAATCTGGCTTCATGTCAGCAGAGAATCAGTCTTCATGTCATAGCAGAGAATCAGGCTTCACGTCACCCACCACTGCAAAAGTCCATTTTCATAAATTTAGGCCCAGCACCCAGGCAGAGGAGAGAGGTCCCGTAACAGAGGATCTGGCTTCATGTCAGCAGAGAATCAGTCTGCATGTAATAGCAGAAAATCAGGCTTCACGACAGCCACCACTGCAACTGTTCATTGTCAGATATTTAGGCCCAGCACCCAGGCAGAGGAGAGAGGTCCCGTAACAGACAATCTGGCTTTATGTCAGCAGAGAATTAGTCTGCATGTCATAGCAGAGAATCAGGCTTCACGTCAGCCACCACTGCAACAGTCCATTGGCATATATTTAGGCCCAGCACACAGGCAGAGGAGAGAGGTCCCTTAACAGAGGATCTGGCTTCATGTCAGCAGAGAATCAGTCTGCATGTAATAGCAGAAAATTAGGCTTCACGTCAGCCACCACTGCAACAGTCCATTGTCTGATATTTAGGCCCAGCACCCAGGCAGAGGAGAGAGGTCCCGTAACAGACAATCTGGCTTCATGTCAGCAGAGAATTAGTCTGCATGTCATAGCAGAGAATCAGGCTTCACGTCAGCCACCACTGCAACAGTCCATTGGCATATATTTAGGCCCAGCACACAGGCAGAGGAGAGAGGTCCCGTAACAGACAATCTGGCTTCATGTCAGCAGAGAATCAGTCTGCATGTAATAGCAGAAAATCAGGCTTCACGTCAGCCACCACTGCAACAGTCCATTGTCAGATATTTAGGTTCAGCACTCAGGCAGAAGAGAGAGGTCCCATAACAGAGGATCTGGCTTCATGTCAGCAGAGAATCAGTCTGCATGTCACAGCAGAAAATCAGGCTTCACGTCAGCCACCACTGCAACAGTCCATTGTCAGATATTTAGGCCCAGCACCCAGGCAGAGGAGAGAGGTCCCGTAACAGACAATCTGGCTTCATGTCAGCAGAGAATCAGTCTTCATATCATAGCAGAGAATCAGGCTTCACGTCAGCCACCAATGCAACAGTCCATTGTCAGATATTTAGGCCCAGCACCTAGGCAGAGGCGAGAGGTCCCGTAACAGACAATCTGGCTTCATGTCAGCAGAGAATTAGTCTGCATGTCATAGCAGAGAATCAGGCTTCACGTCACCCACCACTGCAACAGTCCATTTTCATAAATTTAGGCCCAGCACCCAGGCAGAGGAGAGAGGTCCCGTAACACACAATCTGGCTTCATGTCAGCAGAGAATCAGTTTTCATGTCATAGCAGAGAATCAGGCTTCACGTCACCCACCACTGCAAAAGTCCATTTTAATAAATTTAGGCCCAGCACCCAGGCAGAAGAGAGACGTCCCGTAACAGACAATCTGGCTTCATGTCAGCAGAGAATCAGTCTTCATGTCATAGCAGAGAATCAGGCTTCACGTCAGCCACCACTGCAACAGTCCATTGTCATAAATTTAGGCCAAGCACTCAGGCAGAGGAGAGAGGTCCCGTAACAGACAATCTGTCTTCATGTCTGCAGAGAATCAGTCTGCATGTCATAGCAGAGAATCAGGCTTCACGTCAGCCACCACTGCAACAGTCCATTGTCATAAATTTAGGCCAAGCACTCAGGCAGAGGAGAGAGGTCCCGTAACAGACAATCTGGCTTCATGTCAGCAGAGAATCAGTCTTCATGTCATAGCAGAGAATCAGGCTTCACGTCAGCCACCACTGCAACAGTCCATTGTCATAAATTTAGGCCCAGCACCCAGGCAGAGGAGAGAGGTCCCGTAACAGACAATCTGGCTTCATGTCAGCAGAGAATCAGTCTTCATATCATAGCAGAGAATCAGGCTTCACGTCAGCCACCACTGTAAAAGTCCATTTTCATAAATTTAGGCCCAGCACCCAGGCAGAGGAGAGAGGTCCCGTAACAGACAATCTGGCTTCATGTCAGCAGAGAATCAGTCTTCATGTCATAGCAGAGAATCAGGCTTCACGTCAGCCACCAGTGCAACAGTTTATTGGCATATATTTAGGCCCAGCACCCAGGCAGAGGAGAGAGGTCCCGTAGCAGACAATCTGGCTTCATGTCAGCAGAGAATCAGTCTTCATATCATAGCAGAGAATCAGGCTTCACGTCACCCACCACTGTAAGAGTCCATTTTAATAAATTTAGGCCCAGCACCCAGGCAGAGGAGAGACGTCCCGTAACAGACAATCTGGCTTCATGTCAGCAGAGAATCAGTCTTCATGTCATAGCAGAGAATCAGGCTTCACGTCAGCCACCACTGCAACAGTCCATTGTCATAAATTTAGGCCAAGCACTCAGGCAGAGGAGAGAGGTCCCGTAACAGACAATCTGTCTTCATGTCTGCAGAGAATCAGTCTGCATGTCATAGCAGAGAATCAGGCTTCACGTCAGCCACCATTGCAACAGTCCATTGTCATAAATTTAGGCTAAGCACTCAGGCAGAGGAGAGAGGTCCCGTAACAGACAATCTGGCTTCATGTCAGCAGAGAATCAGTCTTCATATCATAGCAGAGAATCAGGCTTCACGTCACCCACCACTGTAAGAGTCCATTTTCATAAATTTAGGCCCAGCACCCAGGCAGAAGAGAGAGGTCCCGTAACAGACAATCTGGCTTCATGTCAGCAGAGAATCAGTCTTCATGTCATAGCAGAGAATCAGGCTTCACGTCAGTCACCAGTGCAACAGTCCATTGGCATATATTTAGGCCCAGCACCCAGGCAGAGGAGAGAGGTCCCGTAACAGACAATCTGGCTTCATGTCAGCAGAGAATCAGTCTTCATGTCATAGCAGAGAATCAGGCTTCACGTCAGCCACCAGTGCAACAGTCTATTGGCATATATTTAGGCCCAGCACCCAGGCAGAGGAGAGAGGTCCCGTAGCAGACAATCTGGCTTCATGTCAGCAGAGAATCAGTCTTCATGTCATAGCAGAGAATCAGGCTTCACGTCAGCCACCAGTGCAACAGTCCATTGGCATATATTTAGGCCCAGCACCCAGGCAGAGGAGAGAGGTCCCGTAACAGACAATCTGGCTTCATGTCAGCAGAGAATCAGTCTTCATATCATAGCAGAGAATCAGGCTTCACGTCACCCACCACTGTAAGAGTCCATTTTAATAAATTTAGGCCCAGCACCCAGGCAGAGGAGAGACGTCCCGTAACAGACAATCTGGCTTCATGTCAGCAGAGAATCAGTCTTCATGTCATAGCAGAGAATCAGGCTTCACGTCAGCCACCAGTGCAACAGTCCATTGGCATATATTTAGGCCCAGCACCCAGGCAGAGGAGAGAGGTCCCGTAACAGACAATCTGGCTTCATGTCAGCAGAGAATCAGTCTTCATTAGAGTTGAGCGAACACCTGGATGTTCGGGTTCGAGAAGTTCGGCCGAACATCCCGGAAATGTTCGGGTTCGGGATCCGAACCCGATCCGAACTTCGTCCCGAACCCGAACCCCATTGAAGTCAATGGGGACCCGAACTTTTCGGCACTAAAACGGCTGTAAAACAGCCCAGGAAAGGGCTAGAGGGCTGCAAAAGGCAGCAACATGTAGGTAAATCCCCTGCAAACAAATGTGGATAGGGAAATGAATAAAAATAAAAATGTAATAAATAAAAATTAACCAAAATCAATTGGAGAGAGGTCCCATAGCAGAGAATCTGGCTTCCCGTCACCCACCACTGGAACAGTCCATTCTCAGATATTTAGGCCCCGGCACCCAGGCAGAGGAGAGAGGTCCCGTAACAGAGAATCTGTCTTCATGTCAGCAGAGAATTAGTCTGCATGTCATAGCAGAGAATGAGGCTTCACGTCAGCCACCACTGCAACAGTCCATTGGCATATATTTAGGCCTAGCACACAGGCAGAGCAGAGAGGTCCCGTAACAGACAATCTGGCTTCATGACAGCAGAGAATTAGTCTGCATGTCATAGCAGAGAATGAGGCTTCACGTCAGCCACCACTGCAACAGTCCATTGGCATATATTTAGGCCCAGCACCCAGGCAGAGGAGAGAGGTCCCGTAACAGACAATCTGGCTTCATGTCAGCAGAGAATTAGTCTGCATGTCATAGCAGAGAATCAGGCTTCACGTCAGCCACCACTGCAACAGTCCATTGTCATAAATTTAGGCCCAGCACCCAGGCAGAGGAGAGAGGTCCCGTAACAGACAATCTGGCTTCATGTCAGCAGAGAATTAGTCTGCATGTCATAGCAGAGAATGAGGCTTCACGTCAGCCACCACTGCAACAGTCCATTGGCATATATTTAGGCCTAGCACACAGGCAGAGCAGAGAGGTCCCGTAACAGACAATCTGGCTTCATGACAGCAGAGAATCAGTCTGCATGTCATAGCAGAGAATCAGGCTTCACGTCAGCCACCACTGCAACAGTCCATTGTCATAAATTTAGGCCCAGCACCCAGGCAGAGGAGAGAGGTCCCGTAACAGAGAATCTGGCTTCATGTCAGCAGAGAATCAGTCTTCATATCATAGCAGAGAATCAGGCTTCACGTCACCCACCACTGTAAGAGTCAATTTTCATAAATTTAGGCCCAGAACCCAGGCAGAGGAGAAAGGTCCCGTAACAGACAATCTGGCTTCATGTCAGCAGAGAATCAGTCTTCATATCATAGCCTAGAATCAGGCTTCACGTCACCCACCACTGTAAGAGTCAATTTTCATAAATTTAGGCCCAGAACCCAGGCAGAGGAGAAAGGTCCCGTAACAGACAATCTGGCTTCATGTCAGCAGAGAATCAGTCTTCATATCATAGCAGAGAATCAGGCTTCACGTCACCCACCACTGCAACAGTCAATTGTCATAAATTTAGGCCCAGCACCCAGGCAGAGGAGAGAGCTCCCGTAACAGAGGATCTGGCTTCATGTCAGCAGAGAATCAGTCTGCATGTCATAGCAGAGAATGAGGCTTCACGTCACCCACCACTGCAACAGTCCATTGGCATATATTTAGGCCTAGCACACAGGCAGAGCAGAGAGGTCCCGTAACAGACAATCTGGCTTCATGTCAGCAGAGAATCAGTCTGCATGTCATAGCAGAGAATGAGGCTTTACGTCACCCACCACTGCAACAGTCCATTGGCATATATTTAGGCCTAGCACACAGGCAGAGCAGAGAGGTCCCGTAACAGACAATCTGGCTTCATGACAGCAGAGAATCAGTCTGCATGTCATAGCAGAGAATGAGGCTTCACGTCACCCACCACTGCAACAGTCCATTGGCATATATTTAGGCCTAGCACACAGGCAGAGCAGAGAGGTCCCGTAACAGACAATCTGGCTTCATGTCAGCAGAGAATCAGTCTGCATGTCATAGCAGAGAATGAGGCTTCACGTCACCCACCACTGCAACAGTCCATTGGCATATATTTAGGCCTAGCACACAGGCAGAGCAGAGAGGTCCCGTAACAGACGATCTGGCTTCATGTCAGCAGAGAATCAGTCTGCATGTCATAGCAGAGAATCAGGCTTCACGTCAGCCACCACTGCAACAGTCCATGGTCATAAATTTAGGCCCAGCACCCAGGCAGAGGAGAGAGGTCCCGTAACAGACAATCTGGCTTCATGTCAGCAGAGAATTAGTCTGCATGTCATAGCAGAGAATCAGGCTTCATGTCAGCCACCACTGCAACAGTCCATTGGCATATATTTAGGCCTAGCACACAGGCAGAGGAGAGGTTCATTCAACTTTGGGTAGCATCGCAATATAATGGTAAAATGAAAATAAAAATAGGATTGAATGAGGAAGTGCCCTGGAGTCCAATAATATATGGTTATGGGGAGGTAGTTAATGTCTAATCTGGACAAGGGACGGACAGGTCCTGTGGGATCCATGCCTGGTTCATTTTTATGAACGTCAGCTTGTCCACATTGGCTGTAGACAGGCGGCTGCGTTTGTCTGTAATGACGCCCCCTGCCGTGCTGAATACACGTTCAGACAAAACGCTGGCTGCCGGGCAGGCCAGCACCTCCAAGGCATAAAAGGCTAGCTCTGGCCACGTGGACAATTTAGAGACCCAGAAGTTGAATGGGGCCGAACCATCAGTCAGTACGTGGAGGGGTGTGCACACGTACTGTTCCACCATGTTAGTGAAATGTTGCCTCCTGCTAACACGTTGCGTATCAGGTGGTGGTGCAGTTAGCTGTGGCGTGTTGACAAAAGTTTTCCACATCTCTGCCATGCTAACCCTGCCCTCAGAGGAGCTGGCCGTGACACAGCTGCCTTGGCGACCTCTTGCTCCTCCTCTGCCTTGGCCTTGGGCTTCCACTTGTTCCCCTGTGACATTTGGGAATGCTCTCAGTAGCGCGTCTACCAACGTGCGCTTGTACTCGCGCATCTTCCTATCACGCTCCAGTGCAGGAAGTAAGGTGGGCACATTGTCTTTGTAGCGTGGATCCAGCAGGGTGGCAACCCAGTAGTCCGCACAGGTTAAAATGTGGGCAACTCTGCTGTCGTTGCGCAGGCACTGCAGCATGTAGTCGCTCATGTGTGCCAGGCTGCCCAGGGGTAAGGACAAGCTGTCCTCTGTGGGAGGCGTATCGTCATCGTCCTGCCTTTCCCCCCAGCCACGCACCAGTGATGGACCCGAGCTGCGTTGGGTGCCACCCCGCTGTGACCATGCTTCATCCTCATCCTCCTCCACCTCCTCCTCATCCTCGTCCTCCTCGTCCTCCAGTAGTGGGCCCTGGCTGGCCACATTTGTACCTGGCCTCTGCTGTTGCAAAAAACCTCCCTCTGAGTCACTTCGAAGAGACTGGCCTGAAAGTGCTAAAAATGACCCCTCTTCCTCATCCTCCTCCTCCTCCTCCTGGGCCACCTCCTGTTCCATCATCGCCCTAAGTGTTTTCTCAAGGAGACATAGAAGTGGTATTGTAACGCTGATAACGGTGTCATCGCCACTGGCCATGTTGGTGGAGTACTCGAAACAGCGCAACAGGGCACACAGGTCTCGCATGGAGGCCCAGTCATTGGTGGTGAAGTGGTGCTGTTCTGTAGTGCGACTGACCCGTGCGTGCTGCAGCTGAAACTCCACTATGGCCTGCTGCTGCTCGCACAGTCTGTCCAGCATGTGCAAGGTGGAGTTCCACCTGGTGGGCACGTCGCATATGAGGCGGTGAGCGGGAAGGCCGAAGTTACGCTGTAGCGCAGACAGGCGAGCAGCGGCAGGATGTGAACGCCGGAAGCGCGAACAGACGGCCCGCACTTTATGCAGCAGCTCTGACATGTCGGGGTAGTTGTGAATGAACTTCTGCACCACCAAATTCAGCACATGCGCCAAGCAAGGGATGTGCGTCAAATTGGCTAGTCCCAGAGCTGCAACGAGATTTCGCCCATTATCACACACCACCAGGCCGGGCTTGAGGCTCACCGGCAGCAACCACTCGTCGGTCTGTTGTTCAATACCCCGCCACAACTCCTGTGCGGTGTGGGGCCTGTCCCCCAAACATATGAGTTTCAGAATGGCCTGCTGACGTTTACCCCGGGCTGTGCTGAAGTTGGTGGTGAAGGTGTGTGGCTGACTGGATGAGCAGGTGGAAGAAGAGGAGGAGGAAGCCGAGAAGGAGGAGGTGGCAACAGGAGGCAAAGAATGTTGCCCTGCGATCCTTGGCGGCGGCAGGACGTGCGCCAAACAGCTCTCCGCCTGGGGCCCAGCTGCCACTACATTTACCCAGTGTGCAGTTAGGGAGATATAGCGTCCCTGGCCGTGCTTACTGGTCCACGTATCTGTGGTTAGGTGGACCTTGCTACAGATGGCGTTGCGCAGTGCACACTTGATTTTATGGGATACTTGGTTGTGCAGGGAAGGCACGGCTCTCTTGGAGAAGTAGTGCCGGCTGGGAACAACATACTGTGGGACAGCAAGCGACATGAGCTGTTTGAAGCTGTCTGTGTCCACCAGCCTAAATGACAGCATTTCATAGGCCAGTAGTTTAGAAATGCTGGCATTCAGGGCCAGGGATCGAGGGTGGCTAGGTGGGAATTTACGCTTTCTATCAAATGTTTGTGAGATGGAGAGCTGAACGCTGGCGTGTGACATGGTTGAGACGCTTGGTGACGGAGGTGGTGGTGGTGGTGTTGGTGGTACATCCCCTGTTTGCTGGGCGGCAGGTGCCAACGTTCCTCCAGAGGCGGAGGAAGAGGCCGAGGCGGCAGCAGCAGAATAGGCCGAGGCGGCAGCAGCAGAAGAGGTAGCAGGGGGAGCCTGAGTGACTTCCTTGGTTTTAAGGTGTTTACTCCACTGCAGTTCATGCTTTGCATGCAGGTGCCTGGTCATGCAGGTTGTGCTCAGGTTCAGAACGTTAATGCCTCGCTTCAGGCTCTGATGGCACAGCGTGCAAACCACTCGGGTCTTGTCGTCAGCACATTGTTTGAAGAAGTGCCATGCCAGGGAACTCCTTGAAGCTGCCTTTGGGGTGCTCGGTCCCAGATGGCGGCGGTCAGTAGCAGGCGGAGTCTCTTGGCGGCGGGTGTTCTGCTTTTGCCCACTGCTCCCTCTTTTGCTACGCTGTTGGCTCGGTCTCACCACTGCCTCTTCCTCCGAACTGTGAAAGTCAGTGGCACGACCTTCATTCCATGTGGGGTCTAGGACCTCATCGTCCCCTGCATCGTCTTCCACCCAGTCTTGATCCCTGACCTCCTGTTCAGTCTGCACACTGCAGAAAGACGCAGCAGTTGGCACCTGTGTTTCGTCATCATCAGAGACATGCTGAGGTGGTATTCCCATGTCCTCATCATCAGGAAACATAAGTGGTTGTGCGTCAGTGCATTCTATGTCTTTCACCGCTGGGGAAGGGCTAGGTGGATGCCCTTGGGAAACCCTGCCAGCGGAGTCTTCAAACAGCATAAGAGACTGCTGCATAACTTGAGGCTGAGACAGTTTCCCTGGTATGCATGGGGGTGATGTGACAGACTGATGGGGTTGGTTTTCAGGCGCCATCTGTGCGCTTTCTGCAGAAGACTGGGTGGGAGATAATGTGAACGTGCTGGATCCACTGTCGGCCACCCAATTGACTAATGCCTGTACCTGCTCAGGCCTTACCATCCTTAGAACGGCATTGGGCCCCACCATATATCGCTGTAAATTCTGGCGGCTACTGGGACCTGAGGTAGTTGGTACACTAGGACGTGTGGATGTGGCAGAACGGCCACGTCCTCTCCCAGCACCAGAGGGTCCACTAACACCACCACGACCATGTCCACGTCCGCGTCCCTTACTAGATGTTTTTCTCATTGTTATGGTTCACCACAACAACAAATATATTATTTGGCCCAATGTATTGTATTCAAATTCAGCGGGATATAAATTTGAGGCCTAGTATTTAGGCGCTGGGTGACCGGTATGGATTTAGTGACAGAATTAGACTTGGAAATGCACAGAAGCGTGTGTGTGAAGTTATTCTGAATGACCCTATGTGCACCTTCAATATTATATACCCTTTTAGGGATAGATTTCAAATAGCTCTGATATAGCAGAAACCACTAAATTATGAAATTGCTAAATTGGGAATTGTACTTCAACCCAGAACAAAAAATGTGCTTTGACGGACACTAAATATCTTGCCCAGCAACAACAGTACAGCGGTGGGTAACGAGAGATTTAGAGGGATTTAAATTTGAGGCCTAGTATTTAGGCGCTGGGTCACCGGTATGGATTTAGTGACAGAATTAGACTTGGAAATGCACAGAAGCGTGTGTGTGAAGTTATTCTGAATGACCCTATGTGCACCTTCAATATTATATACCCTTTTAGGGATAGATTTCAAATAGCTCTGATATAGCAGAAACCACTAAATTATGAAATTGCTAAATTGGGAATTGTACTTCAACCCAGAACAAAAAATGTGCTTTGACGGACACTAAATATCTTGCCCAGCAACAACAGTACAGCGGTGGGTAACGAGAGATTTAGAGGGATTTAAATTTGAGGCCTAGTATTTAGGCGCTGGGTGACAGGTATGGGTTTAGTGACAGAATTAGACTTGGAAATACACAGTAGCGGGTGTGTGTGAAGTTATTCTGAATGACCCAATGTGCACCTTCAATATTATATACCCTTTTTGGGATAGATTTCAAATAGCTCTGATATAGCAGGAACCACTAAATTATGAAATTGCTAAATTGGGAATTGTACTTCAACCCAGAACAAAAAATGTGCTTTGACGGACACTAAATATCTTGCCCAGCAACAACAGTACAGCGGTGGGTAACGAGAGATTTAGAGGGATTTAAATTTGAGGCCTAGTATTTAGGCGCTGGGTCACCGGTATGGATTTAGTGACAGAATTAGACTTGGAAATGCACAGAAGCGTGTGTGTGAAGTTATTCTGAATGACCCTATGTGCACCTTCAATATTATATACCCTTTTAGGGATAGATTTCAAATAGCTCTGATATAGCAGAAACCACTAAATTATGAAATTGCTAAATTGGGAATTGTACTTCAACCCAGAACAAAAAATGTGCTTTGACGGACACTAAATATCTTGCCCAGCAACAACAGTACAGCGGTGGGTAACGAGAGATTTAGAGGGATTTAAATTTGAGGCCTAGTATTTAGGCGCTGGGTCACCGGTATGGATTTAGTGACAGAATTAGACTTGGAAATGCACAGAAGCGTGTGTGTGAAGTTATTCTGAATGACCCTATGTGCACCTTCAATATTATATACCCTTTTAGGGATAGATTTCAAATAGCTCTGATATAGCAGAAACCACTAAATTATGAAATTGCTAAATTGGGAATTGTACTTCAACCCAGAACAAAAAATGTGCTTTGACGGACACTAAATATCTTGCCCAGCAACAACAGTACAGCGGTGGGTAACGAGAGATTTAGAGGGATTTAAATTTGAGGCCTAGTATTTAGGCGCTGGGTCACCGGTATGGATTTAGTGACAGAATTAGACTTGGAAATGCACAGAAGCGTGTGTGTGAAGTTATTCTGAATGACCCTATGTGCACCTTCAATATTATATACCCTTTTAGGGATAGATTTCAAATAGCTCTGATATAGCAGAAACCACTAAATTATGAAATTGCTAAATTGGGAATTGTACTTCAACCCAGAACAAAAAATGTGCTTTGACGGACACTAAATATCTTGCCCAGCAACAACAGTACAGTGGTGGGTAACGAGAGATTTAGAGGGATTTAAATTTGAGGCCTAGTATTTAGGCGCTGGGTCACCGGTATGGATTTAGTGACAGAATTAGACTTGGAAATGCACAGAAGCGTGTGTGTGAAGTTATTCTGAATGACCCTATGTGCACCTTCAATATTATATACCCTTTTAGGGATAGATTTCAAATAGCTCTGATATAGCAGAAACCACTAAATTATGAAATTGCTAAATTGGGAATTGTACTTCAACCCAGAACAAAAAATGTGCTTTGACGGACACTAAATATCTTGCCCAGCAACAACAGTACACCGGTGGGTAACGAGAGATTTAGAGGGAATTAAATTTGAGGCCTAGTATTTAGGCGCTGGGTCACCGGTATGGATTTAGTGACAGAATTAGACTTGGAAATACACAGTAGCGGGTGTGTGTGAAGTTATTCTGAATGACCCTATGTGCACCTTCAATATTATATACCCTTTTAGGGATAGATTTCAAATAGCTCTGATATAGCAGAAACCACTAAATTATGAAATTGCTAAATTGGGAATTGTACTTCAACCCAGAACAAAAAATGTGCTTTGACGGACACTAAATATCTTGCCCAGCAACAACAGTACAGCGGTGGGTAACGAGAGATTTAGAGGGAATTAAATTTGAGGCCTAGTATTTAGGCGCTGGGTCACCGGTATGGATTTAGTGACAGAATTAGACTTGGAAATACACAGTAGCGGGTGTGTGTGAAGTTACTCTGAATGACCCTATGTGCACCTTCAATATTATATACCCTTTTTGGGATAGATTTCAAAGAGCTCTGATATAGCAGGAACCACTAAATTATGAAATTGCTAAATTGAGAATTGTATTTCAACCCAGAACAAGAAATGTGCTTGAACGGACACTAAATAACTCGCCCAGCTACAGCACTAGGGACAGATTTAGCTGGATATAAATTTGAGGCCTAGTATTTAGGCGCTGGGTGACAGGTATGGGTTTAGTGACAGAATTAGACTTGGAAATACACAGTAGCGGGTGTGTGTGAAGTTATTCTGAATGACCCTATGTGCACCTTCAATATTATATACCCTTTTAGGGATAGATTTCAAATAGCTCTGATATAGCAGAAACCACTAAATTATGAAATTGCTAAATTGGGAATTGTACTTCAACCCAGAACAAAAAATGTGCTTTGACGGACACTAAATATCTTGCCCAGCAACAACAGTACAGCGGTGGGTAACGAGAGATTTAGAGGGAATTAAATTTGAGGCCTAGTATTTAGGCGCTGGGTCACCGGTATGGATTTAGTGACAGAATTAGACTTGGAAATACACAGTAGCGGGTGTGTGTGAAGTTATTCTGAATGACCCTATGTGCACCTTCAATATTATATACCCTTTTTGGGATAGATTTCAAATAGCTCTGATATAGCAGGAACCACTAAATTATGAAATTGCTAAATTGGGAATTGTACTTCAACCCAGAACAAAAAATGTGCTTTGACGGGCACTAAATAACTTTCCCAGCTACAACAGGACAACGGTAACGAGAGATTTAGAGGGATTTAAATTTGAGGCCTAGTATTTAGGCGCTGGGTGACAGGTATGGGTTTAGTGACAGAATTAGACTTGGAAATACACAGTAGCGGGTGTGTGTGAAGTTATTCTGAATGACCCTATGTGCACCTTCAATATTATATACCCTTTTTGGGATAGATTTCAAATAGCTCTGATATAGCAGAAACCACTAAATTATGAAATTGCTAAATTGGGAATTGTACTTCAACCCAGAACAAAAAATGTGCTTTGACGGACACTAAATATCTTGCCCAGCAACAACAGTACAGCGGTGGGTAACGAGAGATTTAGAGGGAATTAAATTTGAGGCCTAGTATTTAGGCGCTGGGTCACCGGTATGGATTTAGTGACAGAATTAGACTTGGAAATACACAGTAGCGGGTGTGTGTGAAGTTACTCTGAATGACCCTATGTGCACCTTCAATATTATATACCCTTTTTGGGATAGATTTCAAAGAGCTCTGATATAGCAGGAACCACTAAATTATGAAATTGCTAAATTGGGAATTGTATTTCAACCCAGAACAAGAAATGTGCTTGAACGGACACTAAATAACTCGCCCAGCTACAGCACTAGGGACAGATTTAGCTGGATATAAATTTGAGGCCTAGTATTTAGGCGCTGGGTGACCGGTATGGATTTAGTGACAGAATTAGACTGGGATATGGCCAAAAAATGAACAGACTATTGCTGGTTAAATGCACTTGGTGTGACAGCTTCACCCTGATGTAGGCTTTAGCCAAAAAACAACCACACCATTGAGGGTTAAATGCACTTGGTGACAGGCGCAGCTTGCCCCTGATTTTGTATATGGCCAAAAAATGAACAGACTATTGCTGGTTAAATGCACTTGGTGTGACAGCTTCACCCTGATGTAGGCTTTAGCCAAAAAACAACCACACCATTGAGGGTTAAATGCACTTGGTGACAGGCGCAGCTTGCCCCTGATTTTGTATATGGCCAAAAAATGAACAGACTATTGCTGGTTAAATGCACTTGGTGTGACAGCTTCACCCTGATGTAGGCTTTAGCCAAAAAACAACCACACCATTGAGGGTTAAATGCACTTGGTGACAGGCGCAGCTTGCCCCTGATTTTGTATATGGCCAAAAAATGAACAGACTATTGCTGGTTAAATGCACTTGGTGTGACAGCTTCACCCTGATGTAGGCTTTAGCCAAAAAACAACCACACCATTGAGGGTTAAATGCACTTGGTCGCAGCTTGTGCTGGCGCACCACAAGACACAAAATGGCCGCCGATCACCCCAGAAAAATGAGACTGACAAACGGTCTGTGCAGCCTAAAAACAGTGAGCAATTGAGGATCAGCAGCTCAATGATCCACAGCTGCAGATCGATCAGTTAATCAAGTCCTTTGGAGGAGTTAATCTGCCTAATCTCGCCCTACTGTCGCAGCCGCAACCTCTCCCTACGCTAATCAGAGCAGAGTGACGGGCGGCGCTATGTGACTCCAGCTTAAATAGAGGCTGGGTCACATGGTGCTCTGGCCAATCACAGCCATGCCAATAGTAGGCATGGCTGTGATGGCCTCTTGGGGCAAGTAGTATGACGCTTGTTGATTGGCTGCTTTGCAGCCTTTCAAAAAGCGCCAAGAAAGCGTCACAAAAGCGCGAAGAAAGCGACGAACACCGAACCCGAACCCGGACTTTTACGAAAATGTCCGGGTTCGGGTCCGTGTCACGGACACCCCAAAATTCGGTACGAACCCGAACTATACAGTTCGAGTTCGCTCATCCCTAGTCTTCATCTCATAGCAGAGAATCAGGCTTCACGTCAGCCACCAGTGCAACAGTCCATTGGCATATATTTGGGCCCAGCACCCAGGCAGAGGAGAGAGGTCCGGTAACAGACAATCTGGCTTCATGTCAGCAGAGAATCAGTCTTCATGTCATAGCAGAGAATCAGGCTTCACGTCAGCCACCAGTGCAACAGTCCATTGGCATATATTTAGGCCCAGCACCCAGGCAGAGGAGAGAGGTCCCGTAACACACAATCTGGCTTCATGTCAGCAGAGAATCAGTCTTCATGTCATAGCAGAGAATCAGGCTTCACGTCACCCACCACTGCAAAAGTCCATTTTCATAAATTTAGGCCCAGCACCCAGGCAGAGGAGAGAGGTCCCGTAACAGACAATCTGGCTTTATGTCAGCAGAGAATTAGTCTGCATGTCATAGCAGAGAATCAGGCTTCACGTCAGCCACCACTGCAACAGTCCATTGGCATATATTTAGGCCCAGCACACAGGCAGAGGAGAGAGGTCCCGTAACAGACAATCTGGCTTCATGTCAGCAGAGAATCAGTCTGCATGTAATAGCAGAAAATCAGGCTTCACGTCAGCCACCACTGCAACAGTTCATTGTCAGATATTTAGGCCCAGCACTCAGGCAGAGGAGAGAGGTCCCGTAACAGAGGATCTGGCTTCATGTCAGCAGAGAATCAGTCTGCATGTCACAGCAGAAAATCAGGCTTCACGTCAGCCACCACTGCAACAGTCCATTGTCAGATATTTAGGCCCAGCACCCAGGCAGAGGAGAGAGGTCCCGTAACAGACAATCTGGCTTCATGTCAGCAGAGAATCAGTCTTCATATCATAGCAGAGAATCAGGCTTCACGTCAGCCACCAATGCAACAGTCCATTGTCAGATATTTAGGCCCAGCACCTAGGCAGAGGAGAGAGGTCCCGTAACAGACAATCTGGCTTCATGTCAGCAGATAATTAGTCTGCATGTCATAGCAGAGAATCAGGCTTCACGTCACCCACCACTGCAACAGTCCATTTTCATAAATTTAGGCCCAGCACCCAGGCAGAGGAGAGAGGTCCCGTAACAGACAATCTGGCTTCATGTCAGCAGAGAATTAGTCTGCATGTCATAGCAGAGAATCAGGCTTCACGTCAGCCACCACTGCAACAGTCCATTGGCATATATTTAGGCCCAGCACACAGGCAGAGGAGAGAGGTCCCGTAACAGAGGATCTGGCTTCATGTCAGCAGAGAATCAGTCTGCATGTAATAGCAGAAAATAGGCTTCACGTCAGCCACCACTGCAACAGTCCATTGTCTGATATTTAGGCCCAGCACCCAGGCAGAGAAGAGAGGTCCGGTAACAGACAATCTGGCTTCATGTCAGCAGAGAATCAGTCTTCATGTCATATCAGAGAACCAGGCTTCACGTCAGCCACCAGTGCAACAGTCCATTGGCATATATTTGGGCCCAGCACCCAGGCAGAGGAGAGAGGTCCCGTAACACACAATCTGGCTTCATGTCAGCAGAGAATCAGTCTTCATGTCATAGCAGAGAATCAGGCTTCACGTCACCCACCACTGCAAAAGTCCATTTTCATAAACTTAGGCCCAGCACCCAGGCAGAGGAGAGAGGTCCCGTAACAGACAATCTGGCTTCATGTCAGCAGAGAATTAGTCTGCATGTCATAGCAGAGAATCAGGCTTCACGTCAGCCACCACTGCAACAGTCCATTGGCATATATTTAGGCCCAGCACACAGGCAGAGGAGAGAGGTCCCGTAACAGACAATCTGGCTTCATGTCAGCAGAGAATCAGTCTGCATGTAATAGCAGAAAATCAGGCTTCACGTCAGCCACCACTGCAACAGTCCATTGTCAGATATTTAGGCCCAGCACTCAGGCAGAGGAGAGAGGTCCCGTAACAGAGGATCTGGCTTCATGTCAGCAGAGAATCAGTCTGCATGTCACAGCAGAAAATCAGGCTTCACGTCAGCCACCACTGCAACAGTCCATTGTCATATATTTAGGCCCAGCACCCAGGCAGAGGAGAGAGGTCCCGTAACAGACAATCTGGCTTCATGTCAGCAGAGAATCAGTCTTCATATCATAGCAGAGAATCAGGCTTCACGTCAGCCACCAATGCAACAGTCCATTGTCAGATATTTAGGCCCAGCACCTAGGCAGAGGAGAAAGGTCCCGTAACAGACAATCTGGCTTCATGTCAGCAGAGAATTAGTCTGCATGTCATAGCAGAGAATCAGGCTTCACGTCACCCACCACTGCAACAGTCCATTTTCATAAATTTAGGCCCAGCACCCAGGCAGAGGAGAGAGGTCCCGTAACAGACAATCTGGCTTCATGTCAGCAGAGAATTAGTCTGCATGTCATAGCAGAGAATCAGGCTTCACGTCAGCCACCACTGCAACAGTCCATTGGCATATATTTAGGCCCAGCACACAGGCAGAGGAGAGAGGTCCCGTAACAGAGGATCTGGCTTCATGTCAGCAGAGAATCAGTCTGCATGTAATAGCAGAAAATTAGGCTTCACGTCAGCCACCACTGCAACAGTCCATTGTCTGATATTTAGGCCCAGCACCCAGGCAGAGGAGAGAGGTCCCGTAACAGAGGATCTGGCTTCATGTCAGCAAAGAATAAGTCTGCATGTCATAGCAGAAAATCAGGCTTTACGTCAGCCACCACTGCAACAGTCCATTGTCAGATATTTAGGCCCAGCACCCAGGCAGAGGAGAGAGGTCCCGTAACAGAGAATCTGTCTTCATGTCAGCAGAGAATTAGTCTGCATGTCATAGCAGAGAATCAGGCTTCACGTCACCCAACATTGGAACAGTCCATTGGCATATATTTAGGCCCCGGCACCCAGACAGAGGAGAGGTTCATTCAACTTTGGGTAGCCTCGCAATATAATGGTAAAATGAAAATAAAAATAGGATTGAATGAGGAAGTGCCCTGGAGTACAATAATATATGGTTAAGGGGAGGTAGTTAATGTCTAATCTGGACAAGGGATGGACAGGTCCTGTGGGACCCATGCCTGGTTCATTTTTATGAACGTCAGCTTGTCCACATTGGCTGTAGACAGGCGGCTGCGTATGTCTGTAATGACGCCCCCTGCCGTGCTGGATACACGTTCAGACAAAACGCTGGCCGCCGGGCAGGCCAGCACCTCCAAGGCATAAAAGGCTAGCTCTGGCCACGTGGACAATTTAGAGACCCAGAAGTTGAATGGGGCCGAACCATCAGTCAGTACGTGGAGGGGTGTGCACAAGTACTGTTCCACCATGTTAGTGAAATGTTGCCTCCTGCTAACACGTTGCGTATCAGGTGGTGGTGCAGTTAGCTGTGGCGTGTTGACAAAAGTTTTCCACATCTCTGCCATGCTAACCCTGCCCTCAGAGGAGCTGGCCGTGACACAGCTGCCTTGGCGACCTCTTGCTCCTCCTCTGCCTTGGGCTTCCACTTGTTCCCCTGTGACATTTGGGAATGCTCTCAGTAGCGCGTCTACCAACGTGCGCTTGTACTTGCGCATCTTCCTATCACGCTCCAGTGCAGGAAGTAAGGTGGGCACATTGTCTTTGTAGCGTGGATCCAGCAGGGTGGCAACCCAGTAGTCCGCACACGTTAAAATGTGGGCAACTCTGCTGTCGTTGCGCAGGCACTGCAGCATGTAGTCGCTCATGTGTGCCAGGCTGCCCAGGGGTAAGGACAAGCTGTCCTCTGTGGGAGGCGTATCGTCATCGTCCTGCCTTTCCCCCCAGCCACGCACCAATGATGGGCCCGAGCTGCGTTGGGTGCCACCCCGCTGTGACGTTGCTTCATCCTCATCCTCCTCCACCTCCTCCTCATCCTTGTCCTCCTCGTCCTCCAGTAGTGGGCCCTGGCTGGCCACATTTGTACCTGGCCTCTGCTGTTGCAAAAAACCTCCCTCTGAGTCACTTCGAAGAGACTGGCCTGAAAGTGCTAAAAATGACCCCTCTTCCTCCTCCTCCTCCTCCTGGGCCACCTCCTCTTCCATCATCGCCCTAAGTGTTTTCTCAAGGAGACATAGAAGTGGTATTGTAACGCTGATAACGGCGTCATCGCCACTGGCCATGTTGGTGGAGTACTCGAAACAGCGCAACAGGGCACACAGGTCTCGCATGGAGGCCCAGTCATTGGTGGTGAAGTGGTGCTGTTCCGCAGTGCGACTGACCCGTGCGTGCTGCAGCTGAAACTCCACTATGGCCTGCTGCTGCTCGCACAGTCTGTCCAGCATGTGCAAGGTGGAGTTCCACCTGGTGGGCACGTCGCATATGAGGCTGTGAGCGGGAAGGCCGAAGTTACGCTGTAGCGCAGACAGGCGAGCAGCGGCAGGATGTGAACGCCAGAAGCGCGAACAGACGGCCCGCACTTTATGCAGCAGCTCTGACATGTCGGGGTAGTTGTGAATGAACTTCTGCACCACCAAATTCAGCACATGCGCCAGGCAAGGGATGTGCGTCAAACTGGCTAGTCCCAGAGCTGCAACGAGATTTCGCCCATTATCGCACACCACCAGGCCGGGCTTGAGGCTCACCGGCAGCAACCACTCGTCGGTCTGTTGTTCTATACCCCGCCACAACTCCTGTGCGGTGTGGGGCCTGTCCCCCAAACATATGAGTTTCAGAATGGCCTGCTGACGTTTACCCCGGGTTGTGCTGAAGTTGGTGGTGAAGGTGTGTGGCTGACTGGATGAGCAGGTGGAAGAAGAGGAGGAGGAAGCCGAGAAGGAGGAGGTGGCAACAGGAGGCAAAGAATGTTGCCCTGCGATCCTTGGCGGCGGAAGGACGTGCGCCAAACAGCTCTCCGCCTGGGGCCCAGCTGCCACTACATTTACCCAGTGTGCAGTTAGGGAGATATAGCGTCCCTGGCCGTGCTTACTGGTCCACGTATCTGTGGTTAGGTGGACCTTGCTACAGATGGCGTTGCGCAGTGCACACTTGATTTTATCGGATACTTGGTTGTGCAGGGAAGGCACGGCTCTCTTGGAGAAGTAGTGGCGGCTGGGAACAACATACTGTGGGACAGCAAGCAACATGAGCTGTTTGAAGCTGTCTGTGTCCACCAGCCTAAATGACAGCATTTCATAGGCCAGTAGTTTAGAAATGCTGGCATTCAGGGCCAGGGATCGAGGGTGGCTAGGTGGGAATTTACGCTTTCTCTTAAATGTTTGTGAGATGGAGAGCTGAACGCTGCCGTGTGACATGGTTGAGACGCTTGGTGACGGAGGTGGTGGTGGTGTTGGTAGTACATCCCCTGTTTGCTGGGTGGCAGGTGCCAACGTTCCTCCAGAGGCGGAGGAAGAGGCCGAGGCGGCAGCAGCAGAAGAGGCCGAGGCGGCAGCAGCAGAAGAGGCCGAGGCGGCAGCAGCAGAAGAGGTAGCAGGGGGAGCCTGAGCGACTTCCTTGTTTTTAAGGTGTTTACTCCACTGCAGTTCATGCTTTGCATGCAGGTGCCTGGTCATGCAGGTTGTGCTAAGGTTCAGAACGTTAATGCCTCGCTTCAGGCTCTGATGGCACAGCGTGCAAACCACTCGGGTCTTGTCGTCAGCACTTTGTTTGAAGAAGTGCCATGCCAGGGAACTCCTTGAAGCTGCCTTTGGGGTGCTCGGTCCCAGGTGGCGGCGGTCAGTAGCAGGCGGAGTCTCTTGGCGGCGGGTGTTCTGCTTTTGCCCACTGCTCCCTCTTTTGCTACGCTGTTGGCTCGGTCTCACCACTGCCTCTTCCTCCGAACTGTGAAAGTCAGTGGCACGACCTTCATTCCATGTGGGGTCTAGGACCTCATCGTCCCCTGCATCGTCTTCCACCCAGTCTTGATCCCTGACCTCCTGTTCAGTCTGCACACTGCAGAAAGACGCAGCAGTTGGCACCTGTGTTTCGTCATCATCAGAGACATGCTGAGGTGGTATTCCCATGTCCTCATCATCAGGAAACATAAGTGGTTGTGCGTCAGTGCAGTCTATGTCTTCCACCGCTGGGGAAGGGCTAGGTGGATGCCCTTGGGAAACCCTGCCAGCAGAGTCTTCAAACAGCATAAGAGACTGCTGCATAACTTGAGGCTGAGACAGTTTCCCTGGTATGCATGGGGGTGATGTGACAGACTGATGGGGTTGGTTTTCAGGCGCCATCTGTGCGCTTTCTGCAGAAGAGTGGGTGGGAGATAATGTGAACGTGCTGGATCCACTGTCGGCCACCCAATTGACTAATGCCTGTACCTGCTCAGGCCTTACCATCCTTAGAACGGCATTGGGCCCCACCATATATCGCTGTAAATTCTGGAGGCTACTGGGACCTGAGGTAGTTGGTACACTAGGACGTGTGGATGTGGCAGAACGGCCACGTCCTCTCCCAGCACCAGAGGGTCCACTAACACCACCACGACCATGTCCACGTCCGCGTCCCTTACTAGATGTTTTCCTCATTGTTATCGTTCACCACAACAACAAAAATATTATTTGGCCCATTGTATTGTATTCAAATTCAGCGGGATATAAATTTGAGGCCTAGTATTTAGGCGCTGGGTGACCGGTATAGATTTACTGACAGAATTAGACTTTGAAATGCACAGTAGCGTGTGTGTGAAGTTATTCTGAATGACCCTATGTGCACCTTGAATATTATATACCCTTTTAGGGATAGATTTCAAATAGCTCTGATATAGCAGAAACCACTAAATTATGAAATTGCTAAATTGGGAATTGTATTTCAACCCAGAACAAAAAATGTGCTTTGACGGACACTAAATAACTTGCCCAGCCAGAACAGTACAGCGGTAACGACAGATTTAGCGGGATATAAATTTGAGGCCTAGTATTTAGGCGCTGGGTGACCGGTATGGATTTACTGACAGAATTAAACTTGGAAATGCACAGTAGCGTGTGTGTGAAGTTATTTTGAATGACCCTATGTGCACCTTGAATATTATATACCCTTTTAGGGATAGATTTCAAATAGCTCTGATACAGCAGAAACCACTAAATTATGAAATTGCTAAATTGGGAATTGTATTTCAACCCAGAACAAAAAATGTGCTTTGACGGACACTAAATAACTTGCCCAGCCAGAACAGTACAGCAGTAACGACAGATTTAGCGGGATATAAATTTGAGGCCTAGTATTTAGGCGCTGGGTCACCGGTATGGATTTACTGACAGAATTAAACTTGGAAATGCACAGTAGCGTGTGTGTGAAGTTATTCTGAATGACCCTATGTGCACCTTGAATATTATATACCCTTTTAGGGATAGATTTCAAATAGCTCTGATATAGCAGAAACCACTAAATTATGAAATTGCTAAATTGGGAATTGTATTTCAACCCAGAACAAAAAATGTGCTTTGACGGACACTAAATAACTTGCCCAGCCACAACAGTACAGCGGTAACGACAGATTTAGCGGGAAATAAATTTGAGGCCTAGTATTTAGGCGCTGGGTGACCGGTATGGATTTACTGACAGAATTAAACTTGGAAATGCACAGTAGCGTGTGTGTGAAGTTATTCTGAATGACCCTATGTGCACCTTGAATATTATATACCCTTTTAGGGATAGATTTCAAATAGCTCTGATATAGCAGAAACCACTAAATTATGAAATTGCTAAATTGGGAATTGTATTTCAACCCAGAACAAAAAATGTGCTTTGACGGACACTAAATAACTTGCCCAGTCAGAACAGTACAGCGGTAACGACAGATTTAGCGGGATATAAATTTGAGGCCTAGTATTTAGGCGTTGGGTGACCGGTATGGATTTACTGACAGAATTAAACTTGGAAATGCACTGTAGCGTGTGTGTGAAGTTATTCTGAATGACCCTATGTGCACCTTGAATATTATATACCCTTTTAGGGTTAGATTTCAAATACCTCTGATATAGAAGAAACCACTAAATTATGAAATTGCTAAATTGGGAATTGTATTTCAACCCAGAACAAAAGATGTGCTTTGACGGACACTAAATAACTTGCCCAGCCAGAACAGTACAGCGGTAACGACAGATTTAGCGGGAAATAAATTTGAGGCCTAGTATTTAGGCGCTGGGTGACCGGTATGGATTTACTGACAGAATTAAACTTGGAAATGCACAGTAGCGTGTGTGTGAAGTTATTCTGAATGACCCTTTGTGCACCTTGAATATTATATACCCTTTTAGGGATAGATTTCAAATAGCTCTGATATAGCAGAAACCACTAAATTATGAAATTGCTAAATTGGGAATTGTATTTCAACCCAGAACAAAAAATGTGCTTTGACGGACACTAAATAACTTGCCCAGCCAGAACAGTACAGCGGTAACGACAGATTTAGCGGGATATAAATTTGAGGCCTAGTATTTAGGCGCTGGGTGACCGGTATGGATTTACTGACAGAATTAAACTTGGAAATGCACAGTAGCGTGTGTGTGAAGTTATTCTGAATGACCCTATGTGCACCTTGAATATTATATACCCTTTTAGGGATAGATTTCAAATAGCTCTGATACAGCAGAAACCACTAAATTATGAAATTGCTAAATTGGGAATTGTATTTCAACCCAGAACAAAAAATGTGCTTTGACGGACACTAAATAACTTGCCCAGCCAGAACAGTACAGCGGTAACGACAGATTTAGCGGGATATAAATTTGAGGCCTAGTATTTAGGCGCTGGGTGACCGGTATGGATTTACTGACAGAATTAGACTGGGATATGGCCAAAAAATAACCACACTATTGCTGGTTAAATGCACTTGGTGTGACAGCTTGACCAACCACACTACTGAGGGTTAAATGCACTTGGTGACAGGCGCAGCTTGCCCCTGATGTAGTATATGGCCAAAAAATGAACAGACTATTGATGGTTAAATGCACTTGGTGTGACAGCTTCACCCTGATGTAGGCTTTAGCCAAAAAACAACCACATCATTGAGGGTTAAATGCACTTGGTGACAGGCGCAGCTTGCCCCTGATGTAGTATATGGCCAAAAAATGAACAGACTATTGCTGGTTAAATGCACTTGGTGTGACAGCTTGACCAACCACACTACTGAGGGTTAAATGCACTTGGTGACGGGCGCAGCTTGCCCCTGATGTAGTATATGGCCAAAAAATGAACAGACTATTGCTGGTTAAATGCACTTGGTGTGACAGCTTCACCCTGATGTAGGCTTTAGCCAAAAAACAACCACACCATTGAGGGTTAAATGCACTTGGTGACAGGCGCAGCTTGCCCCTGATGTAGTATATGGCCAAAAAATGAACAGACTATTGCTGGTTAAATGCACTTGGTGTGACAGCTTCACCCTGATGTAGGCTTTAGCCAAAAAACAACCACACCATTGAGGGTTAAATGCACTTGGTCGCAGCTTGTGCTGGCGCACCACAAGACACAAAATGGCCGCCGATCACCCCAGAAAAAAGTGACTGACAAACGGTCTGGGCAGCCTAAAAACAGTGAGCAATTGAATTTCAGCAGCTCAATGATGCACAGCTGCAGATCGATCGATTAATCAAGTCCTTTGGAGGAGTTAATCTGCCTAATCTCGCCCTACTGTCGCAGCCGCAACCTCTCCCTACGCTAATCAGAGCAGAGTGACGGGCGGCGCTATGTGACTCCAGCTTAAATAGAGGCTGGGTCACATGGTGCTCTGGCCAATCACAGCCATGCCAATAGTAGGCATGGCTGTGACGGCCTCTTGGGGCAAGTAGCATGACGCTTGTTGATTGGCTGCTTTGCAGCCTTTCAAAAAGCGCCAAGAAAGCGTCACAAAAGCGCCAAGAAAGCGACGAACACCGAACCCGAACCCGGACTTTTACAAAAATGTCCGGGTTCGGGTCCGTGTCACGGACACCCCAAAATTCGGTACGAACCCGAACTATACAGTTCGAGTTCGCTCATCCCTACTAATAAGCCCTTTTTTGACACTAATACTCTCCAAAAAAGGCTTTAGAACATATAACTGCACAGCTGAATTGCAAAAAAATCCTTTTTTTTGCCACTAATACATTCCAAAAAGGGCTGTAATTTTGTCATTTCACCACACAACGGCTAATAAGCCCTTTTTTCCCACTTATATACACTTTTAAAAAGGCTTTAAAACATATAACTGCACCACTGAACGGTAAATAAATAAATAAAATTGCCAATAATACATGCCAAAAAGGCTGCAATTTTGTCACTCCACCATACAACGGCTAATAATCTCTTTTTTTGCCACTAATACACGCCAAAAAAGTTTTAGATTATATAACTACACCGCTAAAAGGCAAATAATACTTTTTTGCCACTAATACATGCCAAAAAGAGCTGTCATTTTCTCACTTCACCACACAACGGCAAATATTTTTTTTTTGCCACTAATACACGCAAGAAAAAGCTTTAGAACAAATAACTTCACCGCTGAATGGCCAAAAAATCTTTAGAACATATAACTGCACCACTGAACGACAAATAATACTTTTTTTTTGTCATTAATACACGGCAAAAAGTGCTGTAATCTTCTCACTTTACCACACAATGGCTAATAAGCCATTTTTTTTCCATACTTACACACACCAAAAAAGGCTTTAGAAGATATAACTGCACCGCTGAATGTCAAATAATACTTTTTTTTGCCACTAATACACAACAAAATGGGCTGCAATTTTCTCACTTCACCACACAACGGCTAATAAGCCCTTTTTTCCAATAATACACACCAGAAAAGGCCTTAAAACATATAACTGCACCACTGAACTGCAATATTTTTCTTTTGCCACTAATACACGACAAAAAGGGCATTAGAACATAACTGCACCGCTGAAATAAAAACAATTTTTTTTCTGCCACTAATACATGCCAAAAAGGGCTGTAATTTTCGCACTTTACCACACAGTGGCTAATAAGCTCTTTTTTCATACTAATACAAGCCAAAAAAGATTTAAAACGTATAACTGCACTGCACAAGGGCAAATAAGACATATAAATATTTCCTTGTAATAAACCCTGTTAATGGCTGTATCAAATGAGCACACCAATAACAAGTATGGTTTTCTGGAATTACAGAGCTGTATAATGGCAATTTGGATCCCCAGTCAGTGCAGCAAGGTGTAATAGGATTGCTCCTATTATCCGGATTTTAAACTCCCCTACTAAACCCTGTTCAACATAAATGCTGTGGAATGATTCCTCCCCTTCCTTTCCCTACACCTTGAATAATCTTTCCCTGAACTTGTAAATCTTTTTTTAGCACAATGAAGTCTTTCCTAGCACTATCCCTAGCACCTGCTGATGTATCTCACTGCACTAAGTACACTGGGAAATGGCAGAATCCAAGATGGCTGATGCCTTTGTCAACTTAGATTTGCTCATCTCTAGCTGTAATTTTCTCACTTCACCACACAACGGCTAATAAACCCTTTTTTACACTAATACACAACAAAAAAGGCTTTAAAACATATAACTGCACCGCTAAACGGGAAAAAATATTTTTTTGCCACTAATACACTCAAAGGGCTGTAATTTTCTCATCAGAGAGATTAACGTGTTCTGCTAAAAATACCTTTAATAAATGGGTAGTAGGCCAAAGTTGCCCTGGTGAAACTTATTTACACAGACTAATACCGTGTCAATTCACAAAGAAAAAACAAGAAACAAAAAATAAAGAGATTTTTTCTTCCTTTATCAACGGTCGGATTCAAAGGGAGAAGGTATAGGTAACACTGATGTAGTTATATAGTTTGCTGATGTAAAAGGGATCAAAATGTCCCTAATTACAACCCTATAGCTAACTCAGCCCAGGGACACCTCCTAGTGGTGGGGGTGCCCTGTCCTCGTGCCTAGACCTATTATATCCCTAAGGCGACCCTATATCCCATATTGTATGCTGGACTATTTGTTATTAGTCTCTATATATACCTATATAGGATACTGAATACAAATATAAAAATATATACACAACCCGATGCGTTTCACCCGCAACAACGGCTCATCAGGGGGTAATGATCAAGATGTGTAATAGTGCAGATCATAGGTAAGGATCAAAGAAAAAAAGAGGGTAGATCATAGATGAACCTCCCATGAGGTTGTGGTCAGTTTCAAGTATCCACATCAGACTGATAAATGCCTAAAAGGTCACAATATAAAGTAGGCATTACTAATAGACAAATTATCAAAGTTAGATACTAATACACATGGTTACTTACTGATGGGGGAATCTGATCCAGCTTATGCCGTCCGATGGAGGAGCTAATGTGGATTGATTTTGTATGGAAACGCCGATTATTTAAAGCCTGGCGCCTAGTGTGTCTTTCTGGCGTCAATTCTGGTCATGTGACAGTCAGATACACGTCACATCCGGAATTTGGAACACATAGAAAGACATAGTGTCCGGGACTTGGGACGCATAGAGGTAACGTCACTTCCGGTGATCTAGAACGTATGTTGACATCACATCCTTCGTTTGGAATGCATATGTCGCTAAATATGAGTGCTGGTAACTACATGTCGGTATATTACCTGTCTAAATCTGAAATAGTTCAAGTTTGTTCCTTGGGCACATCCATAGCTACAGATATATAAATTAATAGCCAAATATACATATTTTTTGTGTGTCTTTATGTGAATAGATAAAGTGCTGTTATATATAGACAGTGACAATGGGAAGAGAACGGGTCACTCACATTATTGTGACTGACCAGATCAGATCCCAGCAAGAAAAAAGATATATAGTGACTGGATGTATGTCATTACAAGAAAAAGCAGCACTTCACGTGCCAATCGACTCAGCTGAGGAGAAAAATCTGAGGAGAAAAAAGAGGTCATAGAAAACAAGTGTAGGTTAGTCTCTCATTGAGACCCAATGGCGACTGGGACCGAAAACGATATATCCATTCTGTTTCTTTTTGCAAGATTTTTCGGTCCCAGTCACCTTTCCTCAGAGGTAGAGGAACAGTCTCAAGTGCATAGAAGATGATGGATCTTGCGTCACCGTTATGATATTCGTTAATATGGTTAGCGATGGGTGTATCCTTCTGTTTAGCTATATCATTGACGTGTTCACAAATGCGTAATCTCAGTTCTCTAAAGGTTTTACCGATGTAATCCTTCGGACAGGAACATTGTCCTATATAGACTACACCTTTGGTTTTACAATTGATAAAATCCTTTACTGTGTGGATATATTTGGTTGCTGAGCAAGTCACCGTCTTGGTAGTACGGATATAGTTGCAGGCCTTGCAGGTCCCGCATTTGAAAACACCCATCGGTTTCCTGTCGAGCCAGGTACCTTCTTTTGGAGGTCTGGTATAATGGCTGTGTACTAATCTTTCCTTAAAGCTTCTCCCTCTCCTATATGTAATAAGTGGATAGGGAGATATTGCCTTGGAAAGATTAGTGTCCATCGTAAGGATGGGCCAGTGAGTCTTAATGATAGCCCTAACCTCTTTGTTTGAGGCATCATAGGTAGAAATGATCCGAATAAGATTGTCGTTTGGTTCTTTTTGTCTGGGTACCAGCAGTTCGCTTCTATCTCTTTGTGAAGCTACTTTAAAAGCATCTTTTAAAATAGGTTGGGGATAGCCCCTTTGCAGGAGCCTATTTTGGAGTTTTTTTGATTCTTGATGGAATGACTCATTATTGGAGCAATTTCTGCGCATCCGCAAATGCTGCCCCTTATGGATCCCTCGTTTTACGACTGGGTGGCTCCTCCAGTGAAGGATGTTGTTTGTTGCTGTTGGTTTTCTAAAAACCGTGGTGGTAAGATTTCCACCTTGCTTTTTTACCTTCCACGTCTAAAAATGTGGTGGAGACTGATTGTAGGTCATAGGTTAACCCAAGTCCCACATCAATGTGGTTTAGGGTGTCAATGGACTTACTGAACTCATCTCTACTGCAGTTCCATATCAAAAATATATCGTCGATATATCTGGTCCAAAAAACTATATTATTATTCCACCACATTTCATGGTCCGGGAAGACAAATTTATCTTCCCACCAGCCCAGGAGGAGGTTTGCGTATGTCGGGGCACAGGGGCTCCCTATCGCTGTCCCCCTCAGCTGGTGGTAAAAGGAACCATTGACAGAAAGAAATTGTGTGTTAATGTAAACTTCAGTAACCCTATGATGAATTGATTATGTTTTTGAAATTGTATTCCCCTAGATAAAAGAGAGTGCATTGTTGCTGCCAGTCCCTTGTCATGTGGTATCGACGTGTACAATGACTCCACGTCCATAGTCGCCAATAAGACATCCTGATCAATCAGAATAGTCTCGATTTTGCGCAAGAAATCCATCGTATCTCTGGTGAACAAAGGTAAACATGACACAAAGTCCCGTAATACCTTGTCCAGATATATTCCACTGTGGTGAGTGAGGGAGCCTATTCCAGAAACAATTGGACGGCCCTTTAACGGATTAAGTCCCTTATGGACTTTTGGTAATCCGTAAAAGGTTGCCAACTGTGGAGTATTTGGGAGTAAAAAAAAATATTCAGATTTACTGATTACATTTTGTTCAAGGCCCTGTTGGAGGAGGGATTTTAATTTTAAGTGAAATATTGGTGATGGGTCAGCTGGTAGAACCTATAGCTTTTTTTGTCATTTAGCAAGTCAAGACACATTTTTTTATATTTTACATGGTCGAGTATTACCAGATTGCCCCCTTTTTCGGACGGCTTTAAAACACTCTTCCTATCTGTCTCTAGATCTCTAAGTGCTCGAAACTCGCATCTTGACAGATTGTGATAAAATTGTTGGCTTGAGTCGAGTTGTTCAAGATCTGAGGTTACCAGTCGTAGGAAGATGTCAATGTGTTCGGTGCTTACTGGAGGTGGCAATTTTGAGCTAGCCGGGCGAAGGTTAGTAAAGGGACCCTCACTAAGTATTTTTGACCCTTCATCCCACAGGTCCATCCGATTCTGAAAGTCAGGAAAGTCTTCAGGATTGATTCCTAAGTCTATACATGTTTTTTGATTTGTATTCTGGTAGAATTTGTGCCATTTTAATCTTCTACAATAAAGGTTTAGGTCCTTAAAGTCTAACTGTCGTATCTTTATTTTTTTTTTAGTATTGGATTGTGGTGATTAATATCTCCTTGGTGGCCCTATTTCAACTTTTCACTGTGTATTCAATTTCCCCTTAATTCCACATTTTTGTTCCCTGTACTGCCTATTTTTACCTGTGCTTAAAATAGGGTTGCTAGGCTTGGTCTGTCTCTCTGTTGAAGGACGGAGGACGCAGAAGCACGCAGCGTGAAAGGTCAGATTACTGACAGACAGGAACTGTAAGTAAATAATTAAAGCCAGGTCCTCCCCAGCAGCTGATAACAGTGCCTGGTCTGTGTGCACTTCTCCCTGTCCCTGCGCTTGGCAGATGCTCCCTCACTCAACAGAGCTGGAGAAGTGGAGTTGAAGCAGCACAGACCAGGGAAGGGAGATCAGCCATCTGCTCAGTGTAGAAATGAAAGCAACATGTGGTAAGAGGACCCCTTTGTGCTGCAGGAGATTAACCCTTTAGGGGGAGGGCTGTGGTTACTGACACTTTTGGGGGGCTATTGTTACTGGCTAGTGATTAGCCTCCGGGTGAGCGCAGTGGCGGCCGTCTTAACTGAATAGTGAAATTGCAGTTTTATGCAGACTGGTTGCTAAGGGCTGAATCTTATTAAATATGGGGTAAGTCAGTCTAATAGTAACTGATTCTGGAATATCATGTTATTAGTAACTACATATATGAAAATTGAAATTAGGGCCTAAGTGTGACAGTTATCCTTTAACCCATTTGAAGGTATCAAAGTTGTTGGTAGGTACAAATGATAAACCTCTCTGTAATACACTCAGTTCCTCATCTGTCTAAACACGATTAGACAGATTTCAGAATCTGATGGACCTGTGGGATGAAGGGTCAAAAATACTTGGCGAGGGTCCCTTTACTAACCTTTGCCCGGCTAGCTCAAAATTACCACCTCCAGTAAGCTCCGAACACATTGACATCTTCCTACGACTGGTAACCTCAGATCTTGAACAACTCGACTCAAGCCAACAATTTTATCACAATCTGTCAAGATGCGAGTTTCAAGCACTTAGAGATCTATAGACAGATAGGAAGATTGTTTTAAAGCCGTCCGATAAAGGGGGCAATCTGGTAATACTCGACAATGTAAAATATCAAAAAATGTGTCTTGACTTGCTAAATGACAAAAAAAGCTATAGGGTTTTACCAGCTGACCCATCACCAATATTTTACTTACAATTAAAATTCCTCCTCCAACATGACGTTGAACAAAAGGTAATCAATAATTCTGAATATTCTTTTTTACTCCCAAATACTCCACAGTTGGCAACCTTTTACGGATTACCAATCCATAAGGGACTTAATCCGTTAAAGGGCCGTCCAATTGTTTCTGGAATAGGCTCCCTCACTCACCACTGTGGAATATATCTGGACAAGGTATTACGGGACTTTGTGTCGTGTTTACCTTCGTTCACCAGAGATACAATGGATTTCTTGCGCAAAATTGAGATTATTCCGATCAATCAGGATGTCTTATTGGCGACTATCGACATGGAGTCATTGTACACGTCGATACCACATGACAAGGGACTGGCAGCAACAATGCACTCTCTTTTATCTAGGGGAATATAATTTCAAAAACATAATCAATTCATCATAGGGTTACTAGAGTCTACATTAACACACAATTTCTTTCTATTCAATGGTTCCTTTTACCACCAGCTCAGGGGGACAGCAATAGGGAGCCCCTGTGCCCCGACATACGCAAACCTCCTCCTGGGCTGGTGGGAAGATAAATTTGTCTTCCCGGACCATGAAATGTGGTGGAATAATATCGTCTTTTGGACCAGATATAGCGACGATATATTTTTGATATTAAACGGCAGTAGAGATGAGTTCAGTAAGTTCATTGACACCCTAAACCACAACGATGTGGGACTTGGGTTAACCTATGACCTACAATCAGTCTCCACCACATTTTTAGACGTGGAAGTAAAAAAGCAAGGTGGAAATCTTACCACCACGGTTTTTAGAAAACCAACAGCAACAAACAACATCCTTCACTGGACGAGCCACCATCCCTCAGCCGTAAAAAGACGGATCCCTAAGGAGCAGTATGTGCGGATGCGCAGAAATTGCTCCAATAATGAGTCATTCCATCACGAATCAAAAAAACTCCAAAATAGGCTCCTGCAAAGGGGCTATGCCCAACCTATTTTAAAAGATGCTTTTAAAGTAGCTTCACAAAGAGATAGAAGCAAACTGCTGGTACCCAGACAAAAAGAACCAAACGACAATCTTATTCGGATCATTTCTACCTATGATGCCGCAAACAAAGAGGTTAGAGCTATCCTTAAGACTCACTGGCCCATCCTCACGATGGACACTAATCTTTCCAAGGCGATATCTCCCTATCCACTTATTACATATAGGAGAAGGAGAAGCCTTAAGGATAGATTAGTACACAGCCATTATACCGGACCTCCAAAAGAAGGCACCTGGCTCGACAGAAAACCGATGGGTGTTTTCAAATGCGGGACCTGCAAGGCCTGCAACTATATCCGTACTACCAAGATGGTGACTTGCTCAGCAACCAAATATATCCACACAGTAAAGGATTTTATCAATTGTAAAACCAAAGGTGTAGTCTATATAGGACAATGTTCCTGTCCGAAGGATTACATCGGTAAAACCTTTAGAGAACTGAGACGACGCATTTGTGAACACATCAATGATATAGCTAAACAGAAGGACACACCCATTGCTAACCATATTAACGAATATCATAACGGTGAGGCAATATCCATCATATTCTCTGCCTTTTACAACAAAATTGGCCACAGCACTCTGTTCATAGAATGGCAGGGGTGGGTGCACGTCCGGGTAGCGTTCTAAGGCTCCACCTCCAGAACTTGTAAGTGTCACAAATATTTAGACAGCACTCCTTTTTTTTAGTGATAATTAAATGATTTTATTTCATCTTATTTCAGCCGGAATAGGTGGGTTTTTTTGTCAGTTGCAACGTTTCAGGCGTAATAATCGCCCTTCATCAGGCACTCTGAGGACCACACTAAGTATACAGCCGGCGCTGTATTCTCTGCACTTGAGACCGTTCCTCTACCTCTGAGGAAAGGTGACTGGGACCGAAAAATCTTGCAAAAAGAAACAGAATGGTTATATTGTTTTCGGTCCCAGTCGCCATTGGGTCTCAATGAGAGACTAACCTACACTTGTTTTCTATGACCTCTTTTTTCTCCTACGGCTTTTAACCCCGCCTCCGCATCTAGTACGAACATGAGCCCCAGGCTGTGTCGATTGGCACGTGGAGTGCCGCTTTTTCTTGTAATGACATACATCCAGTCACTATATTTCTTGCTGGGATCTGATCTGGTCAGTCACCATAATGTGAGTGACCCGTTCTCTTCCAATTGTCACTGTCTATATATAACAGCACTTTATGTATTCACATAAAGACAGACAAATAATATGTATATTTGGCTATTCATTTATATATCTGTAACTATGGATACGCCCAAGGAACAAACTTGAACTATTTCAGATTTAGACATGTAATATACCGACATGTAGTTACCAGCACTCATATTTAGCGACATATGTGTTCCAAACAAAGGACGTGATGTCAACATGCGTTCCAAATCACCGGAAGTGACGCTACCTCTATGCGTCCCAAGTCCCGGACACTATGTCTTTCTATGCGTTTCAAATTCCGGATGTGACGTGTATCTGACTGTCACATGACCGGAATTGACACCGGAAAGACACACTAGACGCCAGGCTTTAAATAATCGGCGTTTCCATACAAAATCAATCCTTATTAGCTCCTCCATCGGACGGCATAAGTTGGATCAGATTCCCCCATCAGTAAATAACCATGTGTATTAGTATCTAACTTTGATAATTTGACTATTAGTAATGCCTACTTTATATTGTGACCTTTTAGGCATTAATCAGTCTGATGTGGATACTTGAAACTGACCACAACCTCATGGGAGCTAAGTATCATTTTTTTCTTGATCTTCATCTATGATCTACCCCCTTTTTTTCTTTGATCCTTACCTATTATCTACATTATTACACATCTTGATCATTACCCCCTGATGAGCCGTTGTTGCAGCAGAAACGCGTCGGGGTGTGTATATATTTTTATATTTATATTTAGTATCCTATATAGGTATATATAGAGACTAATAACAAATAGTCCAGCCTACAATATGGGATATAGGGTTGCCTTAGGGATATAATAGTTCTAGGCACGAGGACAGGGCACCCCCACCACTAGGAGGTGTCCCTGGGCTGAGTTAGCTATAGGGTTGTAATTAGGGACATTTTGATCCCTTTTACATCAGCAACCTATATACCTACATCAGTGTTACCTATACCTTCTACCTTTGAATCCGACCGTTGATAAAGGAAGAGAGAAATCTCTTTATTTTTTGTTTCTTGTTTTTTCTTTGTGAATTGACACGGTATTAGTCTGTGTAAATAAGCTTCACCAGGGCAACTTTGACCTACTACCCATTTATTAAAGGTATTTTTAGCAGAACACGTTAATCTCTCTGATACTTAATTACTTAAGTGTATACGATTTGACAATCATATGATATAATATTTGATAATGTCCCTATAATTTTCTCACTTCACCACAGAACGACTAAGTAGAGTTAAGCGGACACCTGGATGTTGGGGTTCGACGGGTTCGGCCAAACTTCACAAATAAGTTCGAGTTCGGGACCCGAACTTGACCCGAACTTGACCCCGAACCCGAACCCCATTGAAGTCAATGGGAACCCAAAGTTTTGAGCACTAAAATGGCTCTTAAAATGTCATGGAAAGGTCTAGAGGGCTGCAAATGTCATCAGAATGTGATAAAGAGCATAGCAAGTGCTCTGCAAACAAATGTGGATAGGGAAATGACTTTAAATAACATAAAATACGTAAAAATATAAAATAATAATCTTGAACTAGGAGGTCGAGGTCCATATGGAGTAGGAGGTTGAGGAGGTGGTGGATGTGGCGGTCTATGTGAAAGTGGCGCTGGAGGGGGAGGAGTTAGGCTACACTGCTTTTTGGGTTAAACATTTTTTTTATTTTTTTTAATTAGGGTACACCCCAAAACATTGTGAAATATAACCTGTGATAACCCCCTCCAGTCGTGCTAAACACATGTTCAGACAATACACAGGCTGCAGGGCAGGCCAGCACCTCCAAGGCGTAAAGTGCAAGCTCAGGCCATGTGCCCAATTTGGAGATACAGAAGTTGCAGGGGCTGACCCCTGACAGTCAGTTCGTGTAGGCGTGTGCAAACTTACTGCCCCACCATGTCGCACATCCCCATGATATTCACAATCCAATTTGATATCTGCTCTATCAACTTTTGATATTCTTTTGTGCGCCTACCATGGTGATCACGGGTGGTGGGGAATCAGGGTTCCAGGCCGGAGAGGGAGCCTGAGAAAAGGATACCACATGCAAGGGAGGTCAATGGATGAAATTTAATTGTGATTGAGCAAAAATTTAGAGAAGCTATTAAAACGGAAGAATTTTGAGGAAATTAGGGGGCACGCGGCAATTACCCACTCTTGACTCGGGGACGTAGTGACGATAAATAACAATACAGGACTCTTAAGATGCCCTGTTATTGAATGATTAATAAAAAATTATAGCTAATTTCAATGTGGTATTTTTGATTTGTAAACGTTAGACAGGAGAGGCCTTGCTGCCGCTTTGTTGACTCTAGCTAACTTCTGCCTGATCGCACGTCCCTGTGACGTACATGATCCATTTGGATAGCTTCTCTATCAAATTTCGATGTTCTTTTCTAAGCCTACTATGTTGATCACCATTATCGGCGAATCAGGGTTCCACGCCAGAGAGGACGCGTGAGAAAGAGAGACCACATCCAAGGGATGATTAATTGTTTCAAATTAAAAATGATAGAGCCGAAATATGGGACAAAGTATTAAAGCTTAAATGTGGGACAACTTTTTAAAGTTTAAGCATTGAATGAAAGGATGTGTCGTGCATCAATTAATTAAGAATTTCTTAAATTGTATTTCTTGTCAACTATGCAGAGCAGGGATTTCTATCCGGCAAAATTAGAAAAATGTCACCGACAATGTTATAGACAATTTTTTAAAATTTATGTTCCTGTCACCTGTGCAGAGGTACCCCAGTGACATCCACCATCCATCTGGATATCTTCTCTATAAACTTTTGATGTTCTTTTCTGACCTACCATGTTGATCACGGTTATCGGTGAATCAGGGTACCACGCAACGGAGGGAGCGTGAGAAAGAAAGACCACATCCAAGGGAGATAAATGTATTTACATTTTTTGGGGATCGAGCAGAAATATGGGAAAAGTTATTGAGGCGCAAATGTGGGACAAATTACTGAAGCGCAAATGTGGGAAAAGTTATTGAGGCGCAAATGTGGGACAAATTACTGCAGCGCAAATGTGGGAAAAATTAGTAAAGCGGAAATGTGGGACAACTTGTTAAAGTCTAAGCATTGAATGAAAGGAGGTGGCGCACATCAATTAAAGAAGAATTTCTGAAATTTTATTCCCTGTCACCTATGCAGAGCAGGGGTTTATTCACATCCAAAATTGTAAAATTTCAACCCAAGAATGTAACAGAAAAATTACAGAAATGTATTAACCTGTCTACTTGGTAGAGCAGGGGTCTATGACAGAAAAAAATTGTTTATTGTCACCCGAAAAAGTAAAAGAAAAATTATTGAAATTTATTAAGCTGTCAACTAGGTAGAGGAGGGGTATATTACACCCATAAATTGATGAATTTGACCCTAAAATTTAAATGACACATTTTTATTTTATTTTTTACCGGTCTAATAGGTATAGCAGTTTGTACATCACACCCAAAAATTAGTGATTTTCACCTGAAAATGTAACTGACAATTTTTTTTTTTACCTGTCTACTAGGTATAGCACTGGTACATCACACCCAAAAATTGTTGAATTTAAACAGAAAATGTAACTGACATTTTTTTTTACCTGTCTACTAGGTATAGCAGTGGTACATCACACCCAAATTTTTTTGAATTTAAACAGAAAATGTAACTGACAAAGTTAAAATAAAATACGCACAAATAAAAAAAATTGATTTATGAGGTGGAGTTCCATATGGAGTAGGAGTTTGAGGAGGCAGTGGACGTACCGGTGTAGGTGGAAGCGGCGGTGGAGGACGAGGTAGCCAACACTGGTTTTTGGTTTTAATTATAATTTTTTTTTTATTAGGGTACACTCCAAAAGAGTGTGAAATGTTCAAAATACAAGAATGAGCAATTGAGCTGCAGTATAACAATGGCTGGTTAAGGCAGGTATACATGTTTATTCTGCACAAGGTACGGAAAAGTCCTGTGGGATCCATGCCTGGTACGTTTTAATGAACATGAGCTTGTCAACATTGGCTGTGGACAGGCTGCTGCGCTTATCTGTGACGACGCCCCCTGCCGTGCTAAACACATGTTCAGATAATACACTGGCTGCAGGGCAGGCCAGCACATCCAAGGCGTAAAGGGAAAGCTCAGGCCATGTGCCCAATTTAGAGACCCAGAAGTTGAAGGGGACAGACCCGTCATTCAGTACATGTGGGCGTGTGCACTCATACTGCTCCACCATGTTGGTGAAATGCTGCCTCCTGCTAAGATGTTCCATATCAGCTGGTGGTGCTGGTTGTTGTGGCGTGCTGACAAAGCTTTTCCACATTTTGGCCATGCTAACCCGGCCTTCTGAGGTGCTGGCGGTGCCCCAGCTGCGTTGGTGACCTCTTCCTCTGCCTTTGCCTTGTGCTTCCACTGTGCCCCCGCTGTCAGGTGGGAATGCCATCAGCAATGCGTCTACCAGCGTGCACTTGTACTCGCGCATCTTGCGATCACGCCCCAGTGACAGAATTAAGGACGGTATGTTGTCCTTGTAACGGGGATCCAGCAGCGTGGCCACCCAGTAATGGCAAGTTAGAATGTGGGCAACTCGGTGGTCGTTGCGGAGACACTGCAGCATGTAATCGCTCATGTGTACCAGGCTGTCCAGAGTCAACAAAATCCTGTCCTCTGTGGGAGGTGTATCGTCTGTGTCCTCTGTATCTCCCCATCCACGCACCAGTTGTGGCAATGAGCTGGTTTGGGTGCCACCCTGCTGTGAACATGGTTCCTCTTCCTCCATCTCCTCATTCTCCACCTCGTCATCCTCCAGAACTGTGCCGTGGCTGGACAATTGTGTACCTGGCATTTGTGGATGCAGGAACCCACCTTCGGAGCCACTTGTGAATGACTGTCCGGAAACCCTACGAAATGACCCCTCTTCCTCCTCCTGTGCCACATCCTCTTCCATCATCATCATCAGCGTTTTTTCAAGGGGGCATAGAAGTGGGATAGTTACGCTGAGAATTGCGTTATCGGCACTGGCCATTTTGGTGGAGTACTTGAAACAGCGCAACAAGGAACACAGGTCTCGCATGGAGGCCCAGTCATTGGTGTTGAAGTGGTGCTGTTCCACAGAGCGACTCACCCGTGCGTGCTGCAGCTGAAACTCCACTATCGCCTGCTGCTGCTTGCACAGTCTGGCCAGCATGTGCAAGTTGGAGGTCCACCTTGTGGGCATGTCGCATATGAGGCGTTGAGCGGGAAGGCCGAAGTTACGCTGCAGCGCTGACAGGCGAGCAGCAGCAGGGTGAGAATGCCGAAAGCGTGCACAGACGGCTCCACCTTTATTGGTAGCAGTATTATCGATGCTGGGAATTTTATATGACTTTTTTAACAATTGTCTTGTAAGTATGGACAAATAAAAACTTTTAAATATATATCAACTGAGCTTCACTATTGTAGAAGCACTTGTACCTACAGAAACCTATCAGAATCCGGACAAAAAACTATTGGAGAAATTATCTGGATCATACCTGATTAAAGACCGGGTGGAGACCCTGCAGTAGTGCACGAGAAAGCGGTATATGAGAGAATCTCAACAATCCATTACGGAGGGATTATATCTACGCCTATTTCTTGAAAACGCCGAGTGAGTACAATCTGTGCAGTGCAGGTTACCTTATCATACGGTCTCACACTATTATTACCTTTATAGTTACAGGATATCCAGTTAAAGGATATTTGTAGCCCTCGGTTCTCCTGTATAGGAAGAAGGAAGAAGGATCTAAGTTTGCGTACTGGCCTGAACAAAAAGCGCGGTCCGAAACCCATATACTTTATCCATTTGAAGTGTGATTGATCCCACATCACTTTGCGGACCTGCTGCATATCATTACTGCGGACTGGTGACTTTTTTATTGTATATTGGCTCCACCTTTATGCAGCAGCTCTGACATATCAGGGACATTTTTAAGGAATCTCTGCACCACCAAATTCAGAACATGCACCAGGCAAGGGATGTGCGTCAAACCAGCTAGTCCCAGAGCTGCTATGAGATTTCGCCCATTATCGCACACCACCAGGCTGGCCTTGAGGCTCACTGGCACCAACCACTCATTGGTCTGTTGTTCAAGGCCTGTCCACAGCTCCTGCGCGTTGTGGTGTTGTCCCCCAAACAGATAAGTTTTAAAACTGCCTGCTGTCGTTTACCCCTGGCTGTGCTGAAATTGGTGGTGAAGGTGTTACGCTGACCGGATGAGGAAGCGGAGTAGGAGGAGGAAGCAACAGGGGGCAAACTGAAGCACCCTGCATTCCTCGGTGGTGGAAGGACATGCGCCAAACTGCTATCTGCCTCAGGCCCAGCTGCCACTTAATTTACCCAGTGTGCTGTTATGGAGATATAACATCCCTGACCGTGCTTACTGGTCCACGTATCCGTAGTGAGGTAAACCTTGCCACAGATGGCGTTGCGCAGTGCACACCTGATTTTGTCCCCTACTTGGTTGTGCAGGGGAGGGATGGCTCGCCTGGAAAAGTAGTGGTGGCTGGGCACGACATGCTGTGGGAAAGCCACCACCATAAGGCCTTTAAAACTATCCGTCTCCACCAGACAGAATGACAGCATTTCAAAGGCCATTAATTTAGAAATGCTGGCATTCAGGGCTAGGGATCGCGGGTGGGTAGGGGGGTACTTCCTCTTCCTCTCCAATGTTTGGGAGATAGAGAGCTGAATGCTTCCGTGGGACATTGTGGAGATGCTTGGTGACCCAGGTGGTGGTGTTTCAGGAAGATCCTCTGTTTGCGGGGTGGCAGGTGGTACTGTCATTCCAGAGGTGGATGAAGAGGCTGGGACTGCAGCAGAAGAGGAAGCAGGAGGAGCCAGAGATCTTTCTTGGTTTTTGAGGTGTCTACTTAAATGTCTGGTCATGCAGGTTGTGCTCAGGTTGAGAACGTTTATGCCTCGCTTCAGGCTCTGATTGCACAGCGTGCAAGACTTGTGTCTTGTCATCAGCACATTGTCTGAAGAACTGCCATACCAGGGAACTCTATCGAGCTGGCTTTGGTGTGCTCGGTCCCTTGCTGCTGTTGGCAGTAGCAGATGTACTGTCTAGATGATGGCTGCTCCGCTTTTGCACCCTTCTCCCTCTTCTTCTGTGCTGGTGGCTCTGTGCAACCACCGCCTCTTCCTCCGAACTACATAGGTCACTCGCATGACCTTGATTCTATGTAAGATCGAGGACCTCATCGTCCTCCACATCATCTTCCACCCAATCTTCACCCCTGCCCTCCTTCTCGGTCTGCACACTTTCGAAAGCCACAGTAGTTGGCACCTGTGTTTCGTCATCATCCGAGACGTGCTGCAATGGTCCTCCCATTTACTCATTTTGAAAGATAAGTGGTTGGGCATCAGTGCACTCAATCTCTTCCACTTCTGGGGCAGGGCTAGGTGGATGGCTCTGGGAAACCCTGCATGACTTGGGGCTCAGACTGCTTGGCTGATTTGCAAGGGGGTGAGGTGAAAACTGATGGACTTGGGCTGAAGGTGCCAACTCTGATCTTTCAGCAGGAGACTGGGTATGAGACAATGTGAAGGAACTGTAGGCACTGTCAGCAAGCCAATCTACTATCGCCTGTACTGTTCAGGCCTCAACATTTGTAGAGCTGCATTAGGCCCGACCAAATACTGCTGCAGGTTCTGTTGCCTATTCACACCTGAGAAAGGGGTTTTACTTGCGCGTGTAGCTGGCACAGATCGACCACGTCCTCTCCCTGCAACAGGAGCTCCACCGGCAGTACCACGACCTGGGCCGCGTCCCTTTTTGACGCTCAAATTTAGGATCTTGCCCTAAATGGGTGTTTAATTAATAGCAGAATAGAACGACAGTATGTACAGGATGTATCTCACACGCCCTGATCCAGACTAGGCCTCAATTAAATTTGTTTTCCCAAAATGGTTGTATTTCAAATACCTGACTAGAACCACAGTATCTAAAGTGTGTATCTTACATTGACATATGCAGCAAAGGCTGCAAAATCTACTTTTTTTCCCCCAAACAGGTGTTTGTTTAAAAGCTGAATATGACATCAGTATATAACAATTTAATTTCACACGTGCTGATGGTGCAAGGCCAGGGGTTTATTCACGGCAAAAATGGTAAAATGTCACCCAAGAATGTAACAGAAAAATTTGTGAAATTCATTAACCTGTCTACTAGGTAGAGCAGTGGTATATCACAGCCAAAGAATTTTGAATTTCACCCGAAAATGTAACAGACAATGTAGTGAAATGTTACCTGTCTACTAGGTAGAGCAGGAGTATATCACACCCATAAATTGGTGAATTTCACCAGAAAATGTAACAGACAAATTAGTGAAATGTTTTTACCTGTCTACTAGGTACAGCCAGGGTATATCACACCCGAATTTCACCCGAATATGTATAAAATACGTACAAATGAAAAAAAATAAACTTGATTTATGAGGTGGAGGTCCATACGGAGTAGGAGTTTGAGGAGGTTGTGGACGTAACGGTGTAAGCGGCGGTGGAGGAGGACGAGGCAGCCAACACTGGTTTTTTGTTTAAATTATTTGATTATTTTTTTAAATTAGGGTACAATCCAAAATAGTGTGAAATATCCAAAATACGAGAATGAGCAATTGCGCTGAAGTTGAAGGGGGCAGACCCGTCATTCAGTACGTATAGGCGTGTGCACACATACTGCTCCACCATGTTGCAGAAATGCTGCCTCCTGCTAAGACGTTCCATATCAGCTGGTGGTGCTGGTTGCTGTGGCGTGCTGACAAAGCTTTTCCACATTTCGGTGATGCTAACCCTGCCTTCTGAGGTGCTGGTGGTGCCCTCTTCCTCCTCCTCTGCCTTCGCCTTGTGCTTCCACTGTGCCCCCACTGTCAGGTGGGAATGCCACCAGCAGCGCGTCTACCAGCGTGCGCTTGTACTTGCGTATTTTATGATCACACTCCAAAGATGGAATTAAGGACGGTACGTTGTCCTTGTAACGGGATCCAGCAGCGTGGCCACCCTATTAATCAGCACAAGTTAGAATGTGGGCAACTCGGCGGTCGTTGCAGAGACACTGCAGCATGTAATCGCTCATGTGTGCCAGACTGCCCAGAGGCAACGAAAAGCTGTCCTCTGTGGGAGGTGTATCGTCTGTGTCCTCTGTATCCCTCCAGCCACGCACCAGTTATGGCCATGAGCTGGTTTGGGTGCCACCCTGCTGTGAACACAGTTCCTCATCCTCCATCTCCTCCTCCTCATCCTCCACCTTGTCATCCTCCAGAACTGTGCCCTGGCTGGATAATTGTGTACCTGGCGTTTGTAGGTGCAGGAACACAACCTCGGAGCCATATGTGACTGAATGGCCGGAAACCCTATGAAATGATCCCTCTTCCTCCTCCTCCTCCTCCTCCTGTGTCACATGCTCTTCCATCATCGCCAGCAGAGTTTTTTCAAGGAGGCATGGAAGTGGGATAGTAACGCTGAGAACGTCGTTATCGGCACTGGCCATGTTGGTGGAATACTCGAAACAGCGCAACAAAGAACACAGGTCTCGCATGGAGGCCCAGTCATTGGTGGTGAAGTGGTGCTGTTCCGCAGAGCGACTCACCCGTGCATGCTGCAGCTGAAACTCCACTATCGCCTGCTGCTGCTCGCACAGTCTGGCCCGTCGCATATGAGGTGGTGAGCGGGAAGGCCGAAGTTACGCTGCAGCGCTGAAAGCGCAAACAGACGGCACGCACTTTATGTAGTAGCTCTGACATTTAGGGGTGATTTTTATGGAACCTCTGAACCACCAAATTCAGCACATGCGCCTGTGTTTCGTCATCATCCGAGACGTGCTGCAATGGTCCTCCCATTTACTCATCTTGAAAGATAAGTGGTTGGGCATCAGTGCACTCAATCTCTTCCACTTCTGGGGCAGGGCTAGGTGGATGGCTCTGGGAAACCCTGCATGACTTGGGGCTCAGACTGCTTGGCTGATTTGCAAGGGGGTGAGGTGAAAACTGATGGACTTGGGCTGAAGGTGCCAACTCTGATCTTTCAGCAGGAGACTGGGTATGAGACAATGTGAAGGAACTGTAGGCACTGTCAGCAAGCCAATCTACTATCGCCTGTACTGTTCAGGCCTCAACATTTGTAGAGCTGCATTAGGCCCGACCAAATACTGCTGCAGGTTCTGTTGCCTATTCACACCTGAGAAAGGGGTTTTACTTGCGCGTGTAGCTGGCACAGATCGACCACGTCCTCTCCCTGCAACAGGAGCTCCACCGGCAGTACCACGACCTGGGCTGAGAACGTCGTTATCGGCACTGGCCATGTTGGTGGAATACTCGAAACAGCGCAACAAAGAACACAGGTCTCGCATGGAGGCCCAGTCATTGGTGGTGAAGTGGTGCTGTTCCGCAGAGCGACTCACCCGTGCATGCTGCAGCTGAAACTCCACTATCGCCTGCTGCTGCTCGCACAGTCTGGCCCGTCGCATATGAGGTGGTGAGCGGGAAGGCCGAAGTTACGCTGCAGCGCTGAAAGCGCAAACAGACGGCACGCACTTTATGTAGTAGCTCTGACATTTAGAGGTAATTTTTATGGAACCTCTGAACCACCAAATTCAGCACATGCGACAGGCAATGGGATGTGCGTCAAACCGGCTAGTCCCAGAGCTGCTATGAGATTTTGCCCATTATTGCACACCACCAGACCGGGCTTGAGGCTCACGCACACCAGTCACTCGACGGTCTGTTTTTCAAGGCCCATCCACAGCTCCTGCACGGTGTGGGGTTTGACCCCTAAGCAGATAAGTTTTAAAACTGCCAGCTGTCATTTACTCATGGCTGTTCTGAAGTTGGTAGTGAAGGGGTTACGCTGACCGGATGAGGAGGCGGTATAGGATGAGGAAGCGCAGTAGGAGGAGAAAGCAACAGGAGGCAAACTGAAGCGTCTTGCAATCCTCGGTGGTGGAAGGACATGTGTCGAACTGCTATCTACCTCAGGCCCAGCCGCCACTGCATTTACCCAGTGTACTGTTATGGAGATATAACGTCCCTGACCGTGCTTACTAGTCCACGTATCCGTAGTTAGGTGGACCTTGCCACAGATGGCGTTGTGCAGTGCACACCTGATTTTGTCCCCCACTTAGTTTTGCAGGGAAGGGATGGCACGTCTGGAAATGTAGCGGCGGCTGGGCACGATGTACTGTGGGACAGCCACCGCTATAAGGCTTTTAAAACTCTCCGTCTCCACCAGACGGAAAGGCCAGTAATTTTGAAATGCCGGCATTCAGGGCCAGGGATCACGGGTGGGTAGGGGGGTACTTCCTCTTCCACTCCAGTGTTTGGGAGATGGAGAGCTGAATGCTTTCGTGGGACATTGTGGAAATGCTTGCGGGATGGCAGGTGCCACTGTTTTTCAAAGATTAGGTGGTCACTGGGACCTGAGCGTACCTTTACAACCTCACTGACTAATTTTAAAACTCAAATTTTTATTTCAATCTCTTTAAAATTAAACAACTTTATTTGGAACAATTGTTAAAACTCTCAGGAATGGAATCAGGAGCTTGTGCTGTTTGCATCCGTATATATATACAGTATGTATGTTGACACTCCGTCCTACAATATATTCATGGGATGCTCCCACCTCTGTATGTGCAATGTTACACTGATCACCCTGCCTCGATTCCTGCCTAAAAACTAGCTCCTGTGTCCCTACATGTTTGCCAAGATCCGTCGGCGTCTTCAGGGGAAACTATACAGGTTCTAACTAGGGGGCGGGGGTAAGGGCTTTTAAACCCTCGGTTGTGCTGGGTAAGGATTTCTAGACCAATCAGATGACCGTAGGGTTGAAATTACAGCCACAGCCTTCAATGGGCGCGTACCTAAACACACGTGACCTCTCCCTATCATCTGACGTCACCATCTTGCGTCCCAGGTATCTACCGCATCCATCCTCTCCCCTGATGTAATCAAACATGCGCCGCTTCCACTTCCTGATCGGAGCAGAAATACATCATCCCCTGGTGCCTTCTGCATCCTAAAGCGATGTGCTCCACTCACCGATATACTGCGCATGCGTCCGCACTTGGTACCTGTTCCGTTCTAAACTTTTTACTGCGTATACGTCCGTACTTAAAAAAAACACACCACGGATATGCTACTATGACACACATCGATGTCTGGATGGAGAAGAATCCTAGGTACTATACCAACTGTGGAGCATGATATATCGCTAGCTGGACTCGTATTATTATATGATAATGTTCATTTTATTATAAATATTAAATAATGCATGTGTATATATATATATATATATATATATATATGTCTATGCTCCACTTAGTATTTGTTCTATTCCTCTCCCTTTTGCACCGCATTTGTGTCCAGACTTGGGCGATCCTCTACAGGGATCTTATTATATAAAATATCAGTATCAAGATGGAATAAATTATGGATACTGTACTGACGGTGGGATATAATCTGTGCCTAACTATGCACATAATAGTAGGCAATATTTTTATATGTGCTTATACCTATAATAATTCTTATTAAGATCCTCAATTGATCTAATGCAGACCCTTATTTGTATTTATAGGTATCCATCAATAGTTCCATTTCCATCCCAAGACCATCCCATCAACGTTCTCAATCGCCATATAGGATCCACGCAAAGGCAGGCTCAGTATCCAAGGTAAGTGTTATATCCAGAAAGATTATATACTATTTTTATTTTTAAACTTTTTTTTATTTTTATTTATTTAGCAGGGGCTAAAGAGGATGGAAATATAATATCATATCAGCCCCTTGGTGATAACCCCTTCCCCTCAGATATCCCTCCCATTTCTCTATAGTATGATAATGTATTTTGGGGGGAATGTTCTATTTATGTTCCTTACATTATTTCTTATCACTTATGATAATTTTACTATAGCTAGATACCGCCGGATCATTTAGACTCACAGAAATGACGCAAAGGTAAATCTTTCATTTAGCCCATTTGGGGCAAGGGAGTGGAGACGATAGATCCATTTCGTCTCCTCTTGTTGTAATTTCCGGACCATGCTGCCCTGCCTAGGAGATCCCCAAAGCCTCTGTAACCCGAGATCTTTAAACCACTAGTTTTACCTCCCTGGCATAACTGTAGGTGTCTAGATAGTGATGTCTCCTCACTTGTATTTAAAACACTGAGGTGTTTGGAAATCCTCCTTCTTAGTTCCTGAATCGTTTTGCCAATGTATAGTTTCTCGCATTCACATTGTATGCAATATACCACCCCAGTGCTTTTGCAGTTAATAAACTTGCGTATTTAATATATTTTACCATCTTGGGGATTCCTAAACTCTTTCTTCGGGGGTCATAAATTTACAGAAACTGCAGGCCCCACATGGATATGACCCTACTGTTTGCAGCCACGTTCTCTTACTCCTGGGGGTTCTTTGGAAAAGACTTCTAACCAACATCTCTTTTAAATGGGTTGCCCGTCTGTACGTGATACTTGGGTTTTTAGGAAGTATCTGTTTCAGATCTTTATCCGCTTTCAGGATATGCCAGTGTCTCTGAAGAATCCTGCAAATGTTCTTATTCTGCACATCAAAGGTCCCTATGCATCTAATTACCGCATACCCATCCACTTTTTGTTTATTTGGGAGTTCTTCTCGATTGGTGTTGTTAGCTCTATTATAGGCTCGATGTAGGGCCCTCTTGGGGTATCCCCTCATTCTGAATCTCGAATATAGATTTTTACTTTCTCTTTGGAAAGTCTCATCGTCACTACAATTGCGTCTGGCCCTCAAATATTGGCCTACGGGTATGCCTCTCTTTAATGGTGGTGGGTGATAGCTTTGCCAATGCAAAAAGCTATTTGATGCTGTGGGCTTTCTATATACCTCTGTTTTAATGCCTCCTTTTTTGTCCAGTGTGATTTTTAAATCTAGGAAATTGATACTGTCTGATTGTATTTCTACGGTAAAAATAAGACCCAATTGATTGTTATTGAGCCTATCCGTTAAATCAAGAAAAGCTGCTGTCGTGTCATCCCCAAAAATTAAAATGTCATCTATATAACGGCCCCAAAACAAAATGTGATCAGTGAATTGTGTGTTCTCTTCCATAAAAACGTGTTGGTCCTCCCACCACCCAAGATACAGGTTAGCGAAACTTGGTGCGCAAACTGTACCCATTGCTGTACCGTGCGTCTGCAAACAATAAGAGCCATCAAACATAAAATAATTGTGAGTGAGTAAAAAACGTAACAAGTGAATAACCAAATCATTGTGATTATAGAAATGTGTTCCCTTGGTGTATAAATAATGCTTCACTGCTTCAATCCCCATTTCGTGCTCTATGCTTGTGTATAAGGCCTCTACATCGAGGCTTGCTATCAGGCTATTGGGGCCTACTTGGATGTCATTCAATTTTCTAACCATGTCCAGCGTATCTTTTATATATGATGGTAGGATTTCAACAAAGGGTATGAGAAAAATGTCCACATAGGTGCTAGTTCCTTCACATAGGCTACCATTACCGGATACGATTGGTCTACCCGGAATGGAATCCCGCTTTTTGTGCACTTTGGGCATGGCATAGAAGGTTGCGATTGTAGAATACGTATTGAATAACATTTTAAATTCATCTTTTGAAATTAAGTCCTCATCTCTAGCATGTTTTAATAGGGCCTCTAGTTCAAGTTTATACTTGACTGTGGGATTGGACTAACTTTTTATATGTCTTCTGATCGTTTAACAGTCTTTTGACCATGTCCTATATAGTCCTGTTGTTTTAATAAAACAATATTTCTACCTTTATCCAAGGCTTTTATCACAATCTCATCTCTTTTCATCAGGTCTGCTAGAGCTTCCTTCTCTTCCTGCGTTAAATTGTTACCCACATCATTCTTTTTGGTCTTGATTTTCTCTAGATCCCTAGTTACTACATTAACAAAGGTCTCCACACTGGCATATCCTGAAAACGGGGGGGGGGGGGGGGGGGGGGGGGGGTTTGTATTTTGATCTAGGATGCAATTCCATTAGTGGGGCCATGGGAACTATAACCTCACCCCTGCCTTCTCTCGACAGATCTTCCAGAGCAGACAGTGCCTCACGTTCCCTCCTACCTGGGTCTTGCCTCTCTTTCTCTTTAAATTCTTTATGAAGTGCCAACTTTCTGGCAAATAGGTTAACATCTTTTACCCACGTGAAGCTATTGAACCCAGGTGTAGGGGTAAAGGAGAGGCTCTTTCTTAGTAATGACTCATATTGGGGTCTCAAATGAATCCCAGATAAATTGATGATTTGTAACATGGGATTATTATCTATATCTTCGGCTGGTTGTAACCCCACTTGTCTCTGTCTCTCAATTGGATAGTTGGCACTAAAAAAGACGGTGGCATTGCAGACGTGCTCTATACTGTCATTTGTGGTATAACTCCATGTGTTACATGTGATGAAAGGGATAAGGATGGCGAATGTAAAGAGGAGACCGTGGATTGAGCTTCTATATCTTGCATATTCGGAGTCCGATTTGTCTGTGTTCAATTTTGCCATTTCACATTTGAATTGGATATCACCGACTCACTCTGATTTTGTGGGTATTTTTTAGGTTGATATCCTCCTCAATAATATCTGTTCTTCTTTCTAGCACCTGTGTTCTTCTTTCTACCACTGTGTATAAAGGGTGTATCTCTCACGCCCTGATCCACACTAGGCCGCAATTATAGATTTGTGCCCAAAATGGCTGTATTTCAATTAATAGAATATAACCCCTGTATATAAAGGGTGTATCTCACACGCCCTGACCCACACTAGGTTGCAATTAAAGATGTGTGCACAAAATGGCTGTATTTCAAATAACTGAATAGAACCACACTATGTAAAGACTGTATCTCACAATGACATATGCAGTAAAGGCTGCAAAATATACTTTTTTTCCCCACAAACGCTTGTTTGTTTAATAACTGAATATGAAAGCAGTATATAACCCTGGAATTTCAAACGTCTTATTGCTGCAAGGCCTGAAAAATTGTGTATTTTGCCCAAAAAAGGGTGTTTTATTTATAGAAGAATATAACCCCAGTATATAAAGGGTGTATCTCACACGCCCTGACCCACACTAGGCCGCAAATAAAGATTTGTGCCCAAAATGGCTGTATTTCAAATAACTGAATAGAACCACACTATGTAAAGGCTGCATCTCACACACCCTTATCCAGACTAGGCCGCAATTAAAGATTTGTGCCCAAGATGGCTATATTTCAAATAACTGAATAGAACCACACTATGTAAAGGCTGTATCTCACAATGACATATGCAGCAAAAGCTGCAAAATAAACTTTTTTGCCCAAAATGGGTGTTTGTTTATTAACTGAGTATGACAGCAGTATATAACCCTTGAATTTTACACGTGTTGATGCTGCAAGGGCTGTAAAATTGTGTATTTTGGCAAAAAAGTGTGTTTTTAAAAACCCCAAAAATTATGGCTGTATTTCTAGTTCAAATTGTGTTTTTTTTACTAACAAAATATGAAAGCTGTATATAACGTTTGAATTTCACAGTCCAGATGCAGCTAGGGATGGAAAATAGTGTATTTTGCACAAAAAGGGTGTTTTAAAAAAAACTGAAAATTATGGCTGTATTTCTAGCTTAAATTGCACACTGACTAATCCAGATGTTGTATATTGTCAAAAATGTTTTTTTACTAACAGAATATGAAAGCTGTATATAACGTTTGAATTTCACAGTCCAGATGATGTTTTTTACAACCAGATTATTAGTGCAGTTTTTCAAGCTTGGTTTCCAATGTCACAAAAGCTCAGATGACGTGCTGGTGCACTGAGATTGCATAAAATGGCCGCCGCTGCCGCCTACCTAACTAACAGACCCAGACCTGGGCTCAGGGCAGGGTAAAAAGTAAAATTCACGTTCTGAACAAAGATTCTCTCCAAGGGGTGGGCTGGGCCAGGGGGCAGGCAGGCAATTGCCCCCCAAGCCGCCCTAAAAAAAGGCCGCTGGGCCGCCCATCTTTAACAAAAATTATTTTTATTTTTTATTCTTCAGGGCCGCACCGGCGATCACAAAAGGCGGCGCGGCCCTGGATATAATTGCGGCGGCGGTGGCGGCTGCTGTGTGCTGTGGGGCAGGGGAGGGAGAGGCGTGTCCCTCCCCTGTTCTTCTGATAGGCCACAGGCACTAATGCCTGCAGTCTATCAGAGGCCGACTCAGGCAGCGAGATGACGTCATTATCATTGCGCCGCCTGAGTCGGGCGGCACACAGCAGGGACACAGGCTGGAAGAGGCCTGCATCGCTGCTGATGGAGGTAAGTATTCGTGTTTGTTTGTTTCTTTTCTTTGCGGGGGGAGCTGGCACTATGTGGGGCGGGGCTGGCACTATGGTTATGAGGGAGCTGGCACTATGGGGGGGATCTGGCACTATTGGGGGGATCGGGCACTATGGGGGGCTTGCACTATGGGGGCTTACACTATAGGGGAGCTGGCACTATAGGGGGGCTGTCACTATGGGGGAGCTAGCACTTTGGGGGGGGCTGACACTATGGGGGGATCTGGCACTATTGGGGGGATCTGGCACTATGGGGGGCTGGCACTATGGGGGAGCTAGCACTATGGGGGGCTGGCACTATAAGGGGGCTGACACTATGGGGGGGCTGGCACTATGGGGGGGTGGCACTGTGCGGGGGAGATGGCACTATGGGGGGGAGCTGGCACTATGGGGGCTTTTTTTACTGGCACATTATGGGGGGGCACCATGGGAGAAAGGAGAACTATGGGGGTATCTTGGGGCTCTAAAGTGGCTTTTTTTAATTATTGGCACATTCTGGGGGGCACTATAGGGGAGAGCAGCACTATGGGGCATCTGGTGGTACTATAGGGGCACTATTTGGGGGCATTATGGGGAAGTGGGGACTCTAAAGGGGCATTTTGTATTGGAACATTATGGGGGCACTATGGCATTTGGTGGCACTAAGAGGGCATTTTTTACTGGCACATTATGGGAGGCACTATAGGGGAGAGCATCACTATGGGGCATTATTTGGGGGCACCATGGGGGAGTGGAGCACTATTGGGGCATATGGTGGCACTAAGAAGGGGTATTTTTTTACTGGCACATTGTGGGGGAGAGGAGCACTATAGGGGCATCTGCTGGGACACCAAGAAGTTTTTTTTTTTTACTGGCATATTATGGGGGACACTATGGGGAAGGGGAGAGGAGCACTATGAGGGAATTTACTGGGGCACTATATAGGGGTATTTTATACTGGCATACATTATGGAGACATTAGCTCAACTGCGGGCACTAAGCAGGGGTATTTCATGTACTGGCATATTATAGGGAGAATTAATACAACTAGGGGGTATTATGGGGAGCTTTACTACTACTTGGGGGCTATGAGGAACATGATTACTAGGGCACTAAAGGGGCATTATTACTACTAAGTGTGTTCTGGCAGAGAATTATTTCTATTGGTGGGATTTTGGGGAGTATTGTTACTTTGGGGGCACCCTGGCATAGTATAAGCTTAGCACAATTATTTTTGGGGGACATTATACTATTAGTGTCTGGGTGTAGTTATTTTTTAGAGCACTGTGTGCCAATAATTGTTTAAGGGGGCACTATCTGTGTGGTAGTAGTATTCCCAGGGGTACTGTTTCTGCAGTATAGTATTGGGGGCACAGCGGGCACAGTATTGGGGGCACAATGTGTGTGGTAGTAGTATTTCCAGGGGGACTGTTTCTGCAGTAGAGTATTGGGGTGGCAGGAAAGGGTGTTCAGAAGATGTGAAGATGATGGAAATGTGGGAAACTAATGTCTGTTTCTCAATCTCTGCAGAGACGGGAGATGGCAGAAAAATCATCATGGCGGTCTGGTCTGAATGGAGAAGATAAAGAAAGAGAACATCTACAACAAAGGTGACATCACTGGATGTAAGAGGTATGGGGCGCTATGTAGGAGAGGAGATGCTCCGGCTCCTTCCCCTGCCATTTGCAGAAGGAAGATTCAGAGCTGGGTGAGGACGACGAAAGGGGGCAGCAGGCCACGGGCGGGTGACAGATGGTGGGGGAACCACAATCCTTGAGCAGGATCTGGGGAGGGAGGAGAGCGGAGGAGCTTCCAGGCTGTAGCCTGCTGTTTATTGTATAATGTGAAGCAGGCAGTGCAGCCAGGACAGGTCTCCCCTCTCCGTATGATGTGTAGAGACAGGCCTCAACAATAGAATTTCAGCTGTACAGTGTTTGTTGGGAGTGGCCTATTATATGTAGGAGGGGCTTTAATAATGGGCGAGGCTAAAATGGGCCACTTGACTGGATTTGCCCCCCAGGACTAAGGCTGCCAGCCCTCCCCTGTTCTCTCCTATTCTCTCCTTGAAATCACCAGCAGCATCCTCTCCTTACACTAGTAACAGCAGAGTGACGTGCAGCGCTACGTGATTCAAGCTTATATAGAGGCTGGGTCACATGCTGCACTGGCCAATTACAGCCATGCCATTAGTAGGTATGGCTGTAATGGCTTCAAAGGTTAGACAGTTAAACACTTGCTGATTGGCTGCTCTGCAGCCTTTCGAAAAAGCGGCAAGAAAGCGCCAAACATCGAACCCGAACCCAAACTTTTACTAAAATGTTTGGGTCCAGGGTCCTCAACCCTACTAATAAGCCCTTATTTGACATTAATACTCTCCAAAACAGGCTTTAGAACATATAACTGCACCGCTGAATTGCAAAAAATCATTTTTTTTGCCACTAATACACTCCAAAAAGTGCTGTAATTTTGTCACTTTACCACACAACAGCTAATAAGCAATTGTCCCACTTATATACACTTAAAAAGGCTTTAAAACATATAACTGCACCGCTGAACGGTCAAATTTTCTTTTTTGCCAATAATATATGCCAAAAAGGGCTGTAATTTTGTCACTTCACCACACAATGGCTAATAAGCTCTTTTTTTGTGCCACTAATGCACGCCAAAAAAGGCTTTAGATTATATAACTACAATGCTGAAAGGCAAATAATACTTTTTTGCCACTAATACATGCCAAAAAGAGCTGTAATTTTCTCACTTCACCACACAACGGCAAATAATATATATTTTTTGCCACTAATACACGCCAAAAAAGTTTTAGAACATATAACTGTACCGCTGAATGGACAAAAAAGCTTTAGAACATATAACTGCACTGCTGAACGACAGATAATACTTTTTTTTGCCGTTAATACAAGCCAAAAAGTTCTGTAATTTTCTCACTTTACCACACAATGGCTAATAAGCCCTTTTTTTCCTTACTTATACACACACCAAAAAAGGCTTTAGAAAATATAACTGCACCGCTGAATGTCAAATAATACTTTTTTTGCCACTAATACACAGCAAAAAAGGCTTTAGAACATATAAGCACCAGTGAACCGCAAATAATACTTTTTTTAGGCCACTAATACACGCCAAAATGGGCTGCAATTTTCTCACTTCACCACACAATGGCTAATAAGCCCTCTTTTAAACATAACTGCACAGCTGAACGGCAAATAATCCTTTTTTTTTGCCACTAATACACACCAAAAAGGGCTGTTATTTTCTTACTTCACCACACCAAGGAAAATAATACCACTAATAATGCCACTAATACATGCCAAAAAAGCTTTAGAACATATAACTTCACCGTTGAACGACCAATAATACTTTTTTTTCCCACTAATACATGCTAAAAAGGGCTGTAATTTTCTCAATTTACCACACAGCAGCTAATAAGCCCTTTTTCCTCCCACTTATACACGCCAAAAAAGGCTTTAGAACATATAACTGCACCGTTAAATGGCAAATAATACTTTTTTTGGGCAGTAATACACGCAAAAAAGCCTTTAGAACATATAACTGCACTGCTGAATGGCAAATAAGCCCTTTTCATAGTTCAATATATCTTTATTGAGGATTTTTTCATTTAACCAGATCAGCCAAGATATAATATACAAAGAATCGGTACAATAATATCCGTACATCAAAGTATAGTATAACAAAATACTGAGAATAGTGCCTGAGTTATCAGGAGTAAAACATAAGAGTATACTCCAGTTGTATTGTATAGAACATCAGTAGACAGCGTCATGTTACCTGAGATGTCAATATCTGGTAAGATAATAAATCTAGGTAGAATTGACAAAAATGTAAGAAACATTAAAAATAGAAAATAACCAGAACATAAAAAAAAGAGGCAGAGAGATCTACATTAATCATGTTATCGTAGTGTGTATATCAACTATTATAGCGAGTATTGTCAGTGTAACCGGCGTAGAGCATATATAGCCAATTAGGTCCAACGTTTCCCTGATTATCTATCAGGGGATAGATTGGTCCATTGTGCCCACTCTAGTTCAAACCTACTCATCATGAAATTTTTGTGCGCCAACATTTTTTCATAAAATCTAGTAGTATCCACAGCATTTATGATTTCCTGTATCGTCGGGATCGTTGAACTTTTCCAGTACCTAGTAATGGCTAATTTCGTAGCTAAAAACAGGTGCAAAGATATGGTTCTAAAGTTATACGGGATTTCTGTGAGATCTATAAATAGCAAGGCTAGGGCTGGGTCTCTATTTAGCTTGTGACTAGGGATGAGCGAACTCGAACTGTATAGTTCGGGTTCGTACCGAATTTTGGGGTGTCCGTGACACGGACCCGAACCCGGACATTTTCGTAAAAGTCCGGGTTCGGGTTCGGTGTTCGTCGCTTTCTTGGCGCTTTTGTGACGCTTTCTTGGCGCTTTTTGAAAGGCTGCAAAGCAGCCAATCAACAAGCGTCATACTACTTGCCCCAAGAGGCCGTCACAGCCATGCCTACTATTGGCATGGCTGTGATTGGCCAGAGCACCATGTGACCCAGCCTCTATTTAAGCTGGAGTCACATAGCGCCGCCCGTCACTCTGCTCTGATTAGCGTAGGGAGAGGTTGCGGCTGCGACAGTAGGGCGAGATTAGGCTGATTAACTCCTCCAAAGGACTTGATTAATTGATCGATCTGCAGCTGTGGATCATTGAGCTGCTGAAATTCAATTGCTCACTGTTTTTAGGCTGCCCAGACCGTTTGTCAGTCACTTTTTTCTGGGGTGATCGGCGGCCATTTTGTGTCTTGTGCGGTGCTGCGACCAAGTGCATCCAAGCTGCGACCAAGTGCATTTAACCCTCAATGGTGTGGTTGTTTTTTGGCTAAAGCCTACATCAGGGTGAAGCTGTCACACCAAGTGCATTTAACCAGCAATAGTCTATTTTTTGGCCATATACTACATCAGGGGCAAGCTGCGCCTGTCACCAAGTGCATTTAACCCTCAATGGTGTGGTTGTTTTTTGGCTAAAGCCTACATCAGGGTGAAGCTGTCACACCAAGTGCATTTAACCAGCAATAGTCTATTTTTTGGCCATATACTACATCAGGGGCAAGCTGCGCCCGTCACCAAGTGCAATTAACCCTCAGTAGTGTGGTTGGTCAAGCTATCACACCAAGTGCATTTAACCAGCAATAGTCTGTTCATTTTTTGGCCATATACTAAATCAGGGGCAAGCTGCGCCCGTCACCAAGTGCATTTAACCCTCAGTAGTGTGGTTGGTCAAGCTGTCACACCAAGTGCATTTAACCAGCAATAGTCTGTTCATTTTTTGGCCATATACTACATCAGGGGCAAGCTGCGCCTGTCACCAAGTGCATTTAACCCTCAATGGTGTGGTTGTTTTTTGGCTAAAGCCTACATCAGGGTGAAGCTGTCACACCAAGTGCATTTAACCAGCAATAGTCTGTTCATTTTTTGGCCATATACTAAATCAGGGGCAAGCTGCGCCCGTCACCAAGTGCATTTAACCAGCAATAGTCTGTTCATTTTTTGGCCATATACTACATCAGAGGCAAGCTGCGCCCGTCACCAAGTGCATTTAACCCTCAGTAGTGTGGTTGGTCAAGCTGTCACACCAAGTGCATTTAACCAGCAATAGTGTGGTTATTTTTTGGCCATATCCCAGTCTAATTCTGTCACTAAATCCATACCGGTCACCCAGCGCCTAAATACTAGGCCTCAAATTTATATCCCGCTAAATCTGTCGTTACCGCTGTACTGTTGTGGCTGGGCAAGTTATTTAGTGTCCGTCAAAGCACATTTTTTGTTCTGGGTTGAAATACAATTCCCAATTCAGCAATTTCATAATTTAGTGGTTTCTGCTATATCAGAGCTATTTGAAATCTATCCCTAAAAGGGTATATAATATTCAAGGTGCACATAGGGTCATTCAGAATAACTTCACACACACGCTACTGTGCATTTCCAAGTCTAATTCTGTTAGTAAATCCATACCGGTCACCCAGCGCCTAAATACTAGGCCTCAAATTTATATCCCGCTAAATCTCTCGTTACCGCTGTACTGTTGTGGCTGGGAAAGTTATTTAGTGTCCGTCAAAGCACATTTTTTGTTCTGGGTTGAAATACAATTCCCAATTTAGCAATTTCATAATTTAGTGGTTTCTGCTATATCAGAGCTATTTAAAATCTATCCCTAAAAGGGTATATAATATTCAAGGTGCACATAGGGTCATTCAGAATAACTTCACACACACGCTACTGTGCATTTCCAAGTCTAATTCTGTTAGTAAATCCATACCGGTCACCCAGCGCCTAAATACTAGGCCTCAAATTTATATCCCGCTAAATCTCTCGTTACCGCTGTCCTGTTGTGGATGGGAAAGTTATTTAGTGTCCGTCATAGCACATTTTTTGTTCTGGGTTGAAATACAATTCCCAATTTAGCAATTTCATAATTTAGTGGTTTCTGCTATATCAGAGCTATTTGAAATCTATCCCTAAAAGGGTATATAATATTCAAGGTGCACATAGGGTCATTCAGAATAACTTCACACACACGCTACTGTGCATTTCCAAGTCTAATTCTGTTAGTAAATCCATACCGGTCACCCAGCGCCTAAATACTAGGCCTCAAATTTATATCCCGCTAAATCTCTCGTTACCGCTGTCCTGTTGTGGATGGGAAAGTTATTTAGTGTCCGTCAAAGCACATTTTTTCTTCTGGGTTGAAATACAATTCCCAATTTAGCAATTTCATAATTTAGTGGTTTCTGCTATATCAGAGCTATTTGAAATCTATCCCTAAAAGGGTATATAATATTCAAGGTGCACATAGGGTCATTCAGAATAACTTCACACACACGCTACTGTGCATTTCCAAGTCTAATTCTGTTAGTAAATCCATACCGGTCACCCAGCGCCTAAATACTAGGCCTCAAATTTATATCCCGCTAAATCTCTCGTTATCGCTGTCCTGTTGTGGATGGGAAAGTTATTTAGTGTCCGTCAAAGCACATTTTTTGTTCTGGGTTGAAATACAATTCCCAATTTAGCAATTTCATAATTTAGTGGTTTCTGCTATATCAGAGCTATTTGAAATCTATCCCTAAAAGGGTATATAATATTCAAGGTGCACAAAGGGTCATTCAGAATAACTTCACACACACGCTACTGTGCATTTCCAAGTCTAATTCTGTCACTAAATCCATACCGGTCACCCAGCGCCTAAATACTAGGCCTCAAATTTATATCCCGCTGAATTTGAATACAATACATTGGGCCAAATAATATTTTTGTTGTTGTGGTGAACCATAACAATGAGGAAAACATCTAGTAAGGGACGCGGACGTGGACATGGTCGTGGTGGTGTTAGTGGACCCTCTGGTGCTGGAAGAGGACGTGGCCGTTCTGCCACATCCACACGTCCTAGTGTACCAACTACCTCAGGTCCCAGTAGCCGCCAGAATTTACAGCGATATATGGTGGGGCCCAATGCCGTTCTAAGGATGGTAAGGCCTGAGCAGGTACAGGCATTAGTCAATTGGGTGGCCGACAGTGGATCCAGCACGTTCACATTATCTCCCACCCACTCTTCTGCAGAAAGCGCACAGATGGCGCCTGAAAACCAACCCCATCAGTCTGTCACATCACCCCCATGCATACCAGGGAAACTGTCTCAGCCTCAAGTTATGCAGCAGTCTCTTATGCTGTTTGAAGACTCTGCTGGCAGGGTTTCCCAAGGGCATCCACCTAGCCCTTCCCCAGCGGTGAAAGACATAGAATGCACTGACGCACAACCACTTATGTTTCCTGATGATGAGGACATGGGAATACCACCTCAGCATGTCTCTGATGATGACGAAACACAGGTGCCAACTGCTGCGTCTTTCTGCAGTGTGCAGACTGAACAGGAGGTCAGGGATCAAGACTGGGTGGAAGACGATGCAGGGGACGATGAGGTCCTAGACCCCACATGGAATGAAGGTCGTGCCACTGACTTTCACAGTTCGGAGGAAGAGGCAGTGGTGAGACCGAGCCAACAGCGTAGCAAAAGAGGGAGCAGTGGGCAAAAGCAGAACACCCACCGCCAAGAGACTCCGCCTGCTACTGACCGCCGCCATCTGGGACCGAGCACCCCAAAGGCAGCTTCAAGGAGTTCCCTGGCATGGCACTTCTTCAAACAATGTGCTGACGACAAGACCCGAGTGGTTTGCACGCTGTGCCATCAGAGCCTGAAGCGAGGCATTAACGTTCTGAACCTGAGCACAACCTGCATGACCAGGCACCTGCATGCAAAGCATGAACTGCAGTGGAGTAAACACCTTAAAACCAAGGAAGTCACTCAGGCTCCCCCTGGTACCTCTTCTGCTGCTGCCGCCTCGGCCTCTTCTGCTGCTGCCGCCTCGGCCTCTTCCTCCGCCTCTGGAGGAACGTTGGCACCTGCCGCCCAGCAAACAGGGGATGTACCACCAACACCACCACCACCTCCGTCACCAAGCGTCTCAACCATGTCACACGGCAGCGTTCAGCTCTCCATCTCACAAACATTTGAGAGAAAGCGTAAATTCCCACCTAGCCACCCTCGATCCCTGGCCCTGAATGCCAGCATTTCTAAACTACTGGCCTATGAAATGCTGTCATTTAGGCTGGTGGACACAGACAGCTTCAAACAGCTCATGTCGCTTGCTGTCCCACAGTATGTTGTTCCCAGCCGCCACTACTTCTCCAAGAGAGCCGTGCCTTCCCTGCACAACCAAGTATCCGATAAAATCAAGTGTGCACTGCGCAAGGCCATCTGTAGCAAGGTCCACCTAACTACAGATACGTGGACCAGTAAGCACGGCCAGGGACGCTATATCTCCCTAACTGCACACTGGGTAAATGTAGTGGCAGCTGGGCCCCAGTCGGAGAGCTGTTTGGCGCACGTCCTTCCGCCGCCAAGGATCGCAGGGCAACATTCTTTGCCTCCTGTTGCCACCTCCTCCTTCTCGGCTTCCTCCTCCTCTTCTTCCACCTGCTCATCCAGTCAGCCACACACCTTCACCACCAACTTCAGCACAACCCGGGGTAAACGTCAGCAGGCCATTCTGAAACTCATATGTTTGGGGGACAGGCCCCACACCGCACAGGAGTTGTGGCGGGGTATAGAACAACAGACCGACGAGTGGTTGCTGCCGGTGAGCCTCAAGCCCGGCCTGGTGGTGTGTGATAATGGGCGAAATCTCGTTGCAGCTCTGGGACTAGCCAATTTGACGCACATCCCTTGCTTGGCGCATGTGCTGAATTTGGTGGTGCAGAAGTTCATTCACAACTACCCCGACATGTCAGAGCTGCTGCATAAAGTGCGGGCCGTCTGTTCGCGCTTCCGGCGTTCACATCCTGCTGCTGCTCGCCTGTCTGCGCTACAGCGTAACTTCGGCCTTCCCGCTCACCGCCTCATATGCGACGTGCCCACCAGGTGGAACTCCACCTTGCACATGCTGGACAGACTGTGCGAGCAGCAGCAGGCCATAGTGGAGTTTCAGCTGCAGCACGCACGGGTCAGTCGCACTACAGAACAGCACCACTTCACCACCAATGACTGGGCCTCCATGCGAGACCTGTGTGCCCTGTTGCGCTGTTTCGAGTACTTCACCAACATGGCTAGTGGCGATGACGCCGTTATCAGCGTTACAATACCACTTCTAGGTCTCCTTGAGAAAACACTTAGGGCGATGATGGAAGAGGAGGTGGCCCAGGAGGAGGAGGAGGAGGAGGAGGAGGAGGAAGAGGGGTCATTTTTAGCACTTTCAGGCCAGTCTCTTCGAAGTGAATCAGAGGGAGGTTTTTGGCAACAGCAGAGGCCAGGTACAAATGTGGCCAGCCAGGGCCCACTACTGGAGGACGAGGAGGACGAGGATGAGGAGGAGGTGGAGGAGGATGAGGATGAAGCATGGTCACAGCGGGGTGGCACCCAACGCAGCTCGGGTCCATCACTGGTGCGTGGCTGGGGGGAAAGGCAGGACAATGACGATACGCCTCCCACAGAGGACAGCTTGTCCTTACCCCTGGGCAGCCTGGCACACATGAGCGACTACATGCTGCAGTGCCTGCGCAACGACAGCAGAGTTGCCCACATTTTAACCTGTGCTGACTACTGGGTTGCCACCCTGCTGGATCCACGCTACAAAGACAATGTGCCCACCTTACTTCCTGCACTGGAGCGTGATAGGAAGATGCGCGAGTACAAGCGCACGTTGGTAGACGCGCTACTGAGAGCATTCCCAAATGTCACAGGGGAACAAGTGGAAGCCCAAGGCCAAGGCAGAGGAGGAGCAAGAGGTCGCCAAGGCAGCTGTGTCATGGCCAGCTCCTCTGAGGGCAGGGTTAGCATGGCAGAGATGTGGAAAACTTTTGTCAACATGCCACAGCTAACTGCACCACCATCTGATACGCAACGTGTTAGCAGGATGCAACATTTCACTAACATGGTGGAACAGTACTTGTGCACACCCCTCCACGTACTGACTGATGGTTCGGCCCCATTCAACTTCTGGGTCTCTATATTGTCCACGTGGCCAGAGCTAGCCTTTTATGCCTTGGAGGGGCTGGCCTGCCCGGCGGCCAGCGTTTTGTCTGAACGTGTATTCAGCACGGCAGGGGGCGTCATTACAGACAAACGCAGCCGCCTGTCTACAGCCAATGTGGACAAGCTGACGTTCATAAAAATGAACCAGGCATGGATCCTACAGGATCTGTCCGTCCCTTGTCCAGATTAGACATTAACTACCTCCCCTTAACCATATATTATTGGACTCCAGGGCACTTCCTCATTCAATCCTATTTTTATTTTCATTTTACCATTATATTGCGAGGCTACCCAAAGTTGAATGAACCTCTCCTCTGTCTGGGTGCCGGGGCCTAAATATATGCTAATGGTCTGTTCCAATGTTGGGTGACGTGAAGCCTAATTCTCTGCTATGACATGCAGACTGATTCTCTGCTGACATGAAGCCAGATCCTCTGTTACGGGACCTCTCTCCTCTGCCTGGGTGCTGGGCCCAAATTTATGATAATGGACTGTTGCAGTGGTGGGTGACGTGAAGCCTGATTCTCTGCTATGACATGCAGACTGATTCTCTGCTGACATGAAGCCAGATCCTCTGTTACGGGACCTCTCTCCTCTGCCTGGGTGCTGGGCCTAAATTTATGAAAATGGACTCTTACAGTGGTGGGTGACGTGAAGCCTGATTCTCTGCTATGACATGAAGACTGATTCTCTGCTGACATGAAGCCAGATTGTCTGTTACGGGACCTCTCTCCTCTGCCTGGGTGCTGGGCCTTAATATATGCCAATGGACTGTTGCAGTGGTGGCTGACGTGAAGCCTCATTCTCTGCTATGACATGCAGACTAATTCTCTGCTGACATGAAGCCAGATTGTCTGTTACGGGACCTCTCTCCTCTGCCTGGGTGCTGGGCCTAAATTTATGACAATGGACTGTTGCAGTGGTGGGTGACGTGAAGCCTGATTCTCTGCTATGACATGCAGACTGATTCTCTGCTGACATGAAGCCAGATCCTCTGTTACGGGACCTCTCTCCTCTGCCTGGGTGCTAGGCCTAAATTTATGAAAATGGACTCTTACAGTGGTGGGTGACGTGAAGCCTGATTCTCTGCTATGACATGAAGACTGATTCTCTGCTGACATGAAGCCAGATTGTCTGTTACGGGACCTCTCTCCTCTGCCTGGGTGCTGGGCCTAAATATATGCCAATGGACTGTTGCAGTGGTGGCTGACGTGAAGCCTCATTCTCTGCTATGACATGCAGACTAATTCTCTGCTGACATGAAGCCAGATCCTCTGTTACGGGACCTCTCTCCTCTGCCTGTGTGCTGGGCCTAAATATATGCCAATGGACTGTTGCACTGGTGGCTGACGTGAAGCCTGATTCTCTGCTATGATATGAAGACTGATTCTCTGCTGACATGAAGCCAGATTGTCTGTTACGGGACCTCTCCCCTCTGCCTGGGTGCTGGGCCTAAATATATGCCAATGGACTGTTGCAGTGGTGGCTGACGTGAAGCCTCATTCTCTGCTATGACATGCAGACTAATTCTCTGCTGACATGAAGCCAGATTGTCTGTTACGGGACCTCTCTCCTCTGCCTGGGTGCTGGGCCTAAATTTATGACAATGGACTGTTGCAGTGGTGGGTGACGTGAAGCCTGATTCTCTGCTATGACATGCAGACTGATTCTCTGCTGACATGAAGCCAGATCCTCTGTTACGGGACCTCTCTCCTCTGCCTGGGTGCCGGGGCCTAAATATCTGAGAATGGACTGTTCCAGTGGTGGGTGATGGGAAGCCAGATTCTCTGCTATGGGACCTCTCTCCAATTGATTTTGGTTAATTTTTATTTATTTAATTTGTATTTTAATTCATTTCCCTATCCACATTTGTTTGCAGGGGATTTACCTACATGTTGCTGCCTTTTGCAGCCCTCTAGCCCTTTCCTGGGCTGTTTTACAGCCGTTTTAGTGCCGAAAAGTTCGGGTCCCCATTGACTTCAATGGGGTTCGGGTTCGGGACGAAGTTCGGATCGAGTTCGGATCCCGAACCCGAATATTTCCGGGAAGTTCGGCCGAACTTCTCGAACCCGAACATCCAGGAGTTCGCTCAACTCTACTTGTGACCTGTTGCCCTTTCAACTAGTTGAAAAACGACGGACCACAATTCTTTCAATAGGGGGCAGTCCCAAAGTATATGAAGTAGGGATCCTCTGCCGCCGCATCCCCTCCAGCACAGCAGCCCCGAGCCAGAGAAAATGTAATTTAGTCTCAGGGGAGTAAAGTACCATCTAAGTAATGTTTTCGAGTAAGACTCTAGATGTGATACACATTTCAATCTCTTGGTCGCATAGTTTATAGCTGTGGACCACTGTGCTGGGGGGATACTACGTCCTAATTCCAATTCCCATGATGCAATGGGAGCTGTTTTTACAAAGGAGTTTTTCCTGCCTAGAAATGTGTAAAGTGGATGGACTCCTTTCCATTTGAATTGCTTCAGAGCCCATTGGTTCAGGAGCTCCATGTGTGCTTTTACTATTAGTGTAGGGTTGGAGGCTAATAAATGACGGATCCAAAATCCCTTTTATGTATCTTAAATTGGTTCTGCAAGTTCCCAAAATAGTTCAAATTTGACTGAGAAAGCAGATCCGCAACCATTACCACTTCCCCTTCCCTCCAACCTGTCAGGGACAGGTCAGGAAGAAGGTATTGTAGCACCTCTATCGGGGTGAACTTCGCTATAGAAGCGGTTACGCCATGACCGCTGCTATGATACCGTTTCCAAATATTTAAAGAAGTGGAAAGTAGGTACGGGAGGGGATGTGACGGAATTTCCCTAAAGAGGGAAGCCAACAACATCGCCTTCAGATTGTGGGTTGGGGCAAGTGTCTGCTCGATATGGACCCAATGTTTGAGGTTATCAGAGGTCCACCATTCTTTGAGTTGATGTACTCTGGTGGCTAAGTAATAATCATGAATATTTGGAAGGCTTAAACCACCAAATTTTCTAAATCTGGACATAACCGTCCTAGCAATGCGGGGAGGTCCTTTGTTCCAGATGAACCCATTAAGTAGTTTGTTTAAGGTATTAAAGAAGGAACTAGGCAGTTCCAGTGGAAGGATCCAGAACAAATAGAGAAGCTTGGGGAGCACATGCTGCTGAAAGGCTGCCAATCTACCGAGCTATGATATCTCTAATTTTGCTATGTTCCCTAACTCCTTTTGGAGATCCAGTAGAAATCTAGGAAAAATTTGCATCATACAGCTTTTGAATAGTGGGGGTGAGTTGGACACCAAGGTATTGGACACCTGAGGACTGCCAATCCCAGGGGTAAAGCTCCTTTAAATGCTCTAGCGTTCGGTTGGGGATAAAGAGGGGAAGTGCTTGGGATTTTCCTTCATTGAGTTTGTAAAATGATAGAGAGCCATATTAATAAATAATCCTCCTAACTTCTTGTAACGACTGGACAGGGTTGGTAAGGGAGAGGATAATGTCGTCTGCGTATAAGGAAAGAGTGTGCTGTCTGTCTCCAATTCGAATCCCAGAGATATTCTCAGCTTGTCTGATAGCTTGTGCTAATGGTTCTAGGGACAGTATGAATATTAAAGGGGACAGGGGGCATCCCTGCCTAGTGCCGTTTGAGAGATTGAAGGGGTCTGACAAAACACCATTAGCCAATACACGTGCTGCAGGGCCTTTGTATAGTGCTTCTATGGCTTTAATCAGAGCAGCAGGGAACCCCATTTTTTGGAGTACCGAGAAGGCAAACGACCAATTCACCCGGTCGAATGCCTTCTCAGCATCCAGGGTAAGGAACACCGAGGGCAGTCTCAGCCTATTGACTCTATCTAGTAAATTAAAAACTCTCCTGGAGTTGTCTGTAATCTGTTTACCCAGGACAAACCCCACTTGGTCAGGAGCTACTAAGGATGGGATAATTGCTGCTAGTCTATTTGCCAGTAGCTTGGCATATATTTTCAGGTCGGTGTTGAGGAGGGATATAGGCCGGAAGTTTTGGGGGGTAGTCTTTACCCAGTTTCGGTAAGGTGACAATAGTTGCCTCTAACATCTCCCTAGGCATATGTCCATCTGTCAAGATCCTTGATAAGGACAAGTGAAGATGTAGGCCCAGAAGTTCAGAGAAAATTTTATAATAGGAGTTAGACAGACCATCTGGTCCAGGGGTTTAATGGTGAGGCAGCTTTTTTATTATATCCAATATCTTATCAAGTGTGATGGGCTGGCATGTGCGTAATTTGTGTTCATCAGACATGGAGGGTAATGAGAGGGAGTCTAGAAACCTGCTAATGTCACAATCTGCAGGCTGAACCACTTCCTTATTATCAGCTAGGTTATAAAGGTTTGAGTAGAAGGTCATAAACCTATTAGCAATCGCTTTTGGATCATAGAGTTTGTGGGTTTTAGTGGAGTCCCAGAGAAAAGCAATACGGGAATTTTGGGTTCTGCATTTAATTCTATTTGCCAGTAATTTCCCCGCTTTGTTCGCCTGAGAATAATACATGGCCTTGACTTTTTTAAGGGACAGTTCATACTTATGCAGCATGTGCTCCCCTAGCTGTGCCCTAAGGGAACGGAGCTCTTCTGAGTGAAGAGGAGAAGGGGATGATTTGTTCAGAATCTATAGAGCTCGGATTTTGTTCAGTAAATACGTAGTGTGGAGTTCTCTCTTCTTTTTGGCCTTATGCCCTATCTTAATAAAAATACCTCTGACATAAGCCTTATGTGCTGCCCAAACAATAGAAGGGTTATCTACAGAACTTACATTGTTCAGGAAATATTCAGACAAAGCATATGTTACCTCTTTCTGGCATTCTGAATTTGCAAGTAAATAATCGTTTATCCTCCATGTCGAATTCGGGGGGCGGTTATACTGTTCTGAAATTTTCACTGAGATGGGAAGCTCTATCTACCAACACCAGGTCTATGCGAGAATATGTAAGATGAGAAGAGGAGAAATACGTATAGTCCCGTTCCATGGCATGATGTAAACGCCAAATATCATATAGGGACATTTTGGATAGAAGGTTCATCAATATGTGGGGGTTCCGTCTCATAGGAGAGGCGGAGTCAATAGATGCATCAGGAACCATATTAAAATCGCCACATATGAGGACCCTTCCTTGTTGAACAGACTGGACTTTACTGAACAGGTTTTGGAGGAAGCGCTGGGAATGTGCATTACGTGCATATAGACCCACTAAGGTGTAGAGAATGTTGTTTAAGTAGCAGATATGTATAATATACCGCCCTCCAGAGTCGACAATGGATGACACAGCAGAGTATGCTACGGTATTCTTAATTGCCAACAACACCCCCCGTTTCTTTTTGGTGCAGTGGGCCTGAAGGATAACTGGGAAACATCTATGCTTGATGCGAGCAGCGTCTGCGGCTATTATATGCGTCTCCTGAGCACAAAAAATGTCACACTGTAGGGAGAGAGCCTCCCTCCACATCAAATTGCGCTTGTAAGGGCTATTAAGCCCCCTAACATTTAAAGAGCTAAGCTTTAGAACCATAGGTATTCTGTATTGCTATAATCGCAGGAGATGTAATGAGGCGGAGGGAGGCGCTGATCCGGCCACAGTGAACACACACAATGCAAGTGCAATTAGAAGTAGTGCTCTGCCAAAAACAAATAAAAAACCAGGACTGGAAAGCAAAGAGTATGAATAGTGACTGAGGGGTCACAATAAACATTGCCCTAGTGGAAGGACAAAACGGGGAAGGGGATATAGGTAAGGCACATATATGCTCCTCGGCATCAGTAGGGGGAAAAGTCCTGCCAAATGCCATAGTAGAGAAGGTGAGACTGTTGCTCCATGGGGATAATAACAGATTCAACCCCCTTATTGCGTTTTCTTCCGTCGCCTATTTTCCACCAGCTGCCACTCTCCAGATGTATGGTGATGTCTAGGAGCATCAGCAGGCCCGTCGCTACCCAACAGGCAAAACAAGCAATTGCTTGGGGCCCCGAGCTGGCCCGGGGCCAAGCAGAGCTGAGTAACTCAGAAGATCCGATGGTATAGTCTAACCCCCAGGCGTTCCCATGGTGACGGGGATGCTTGCCTGCGGGTTAGAATATAACATCGGATCTGAGTTTTAGTTGCTCAGTGAGATCGTAAAAACTCAAATCCGATGGTATATTCTAACCCCCAGGCATTCCCATGGTGACGGGGACGCTTGCATGGGGGTTAGAATATACAGACAGGGCCACGCCGCTCACAGCAGTATATTTATAAACTAATCAGTAACTACTTTAACTTTAATCATTGCTTCAATTACAGCTCCGGTAATAGGCGGCGCAGGCGCGTGACATCTGTGGGTGAGCGCCGCCTGCACTGCCTGCTGTTACCGGAGCTAAGACAGAGTAAGATATCCAAATAATCCAAGTAAAGAGCTCAGCAATGAGCAATGATTAAAGTTAAAGTAGTTACTGATTAGTTTATAAATATACTGCTGTGAGCGTCGGGGAAGGGGATCTGTGGATGGCACTGTAGGGGGATCTGTGGATGGCAGTGCCATCCACAGATCCCCCTACAGTGCCATCCACAGATCCCCCCTCCCCTAAACAGTGGATCTGAGGGGGGATCTGTGGAAGGCACTGTTTAGGGGGGGATCTGTGGATGGCACTGTTTAGGGGGGATCTGTGGATGGCACTGTTTAGGGGGGATCTGTGGATGGCACTGTTTAGGGGGGAGATCTGTGGATGGCACTGTTTAGGGGAGGGGGGATCTGTGGATGGCACTGTTTAGGGGAGGAGGGATCTGTGAATGGCACTGTTTAGGGGGGAGATTTGTGGATGGCACTGTTTAGGGGGGATCTGTGGATGGCACTCTTTAGGGAAGGGGGGATCTGTGGATGGCACTGTTTAGGGGAGGAGGGATCTGTGGATGGCACTGTTTAGGGGAGGGGGGATCTGTGGATGGCACTGTTTAGGGGAGGAGGGATCTGTGGATGGTACTGTTTAGGGGGGAGATCTGTGGATGGCACTGTTTAGGGGAGGGGGATCTGTGGATGGCACTGTTTAGGGGGGGATCTGTGGATGGCACTGTTTAGGGGAGGGGGGATCTGTGGATAGCACTGTTTAGGGGGGAGATCTGTGGATGGCACTGTTTAGGGGAGGGGGGATCTGTGGATGGCACTGTTTAGGGGGGGGGATCTGTGGATGGCACTGTTTAGGGGAGGGGGGATCTGTGGATGGCACTGTTTAGGGGAGGGGGGATCTGTGGATGGCACTGTTTAGGGGAGGGGGGATCTGTGGATTGCACTGTTTAGGGGAGAGGGGATCTGTGGATGGCACTGTTTAGGGGGGATCTGTGGATGGCACTGTTTAGGGGGGAGATCTGTGGATGGCACTGTTTAGGGGGATCTGTGGATGGCACTGTTTAGGGGAGGGGGGATCTGTGGATGGCACTGTTTAGGGGAGGGGGAATCTGTGGATGGCACTGTTTAGGGGAGGGGGGATCTGTGGATGGTACTGTTTAGGGGGGGATCTGTGGATGGAACTGTTTAGGAGAGGGGGGATCTGTGGATGGCACTGTTTAGGGGGGATCTGTGGATGGCACTGTTTAGGGGGGGCATCTGTGGATGGCACTGTTTAGGGGAGGGGGGATCTGTGGATGGCACTGTTTAGGGGGGATCTGTGGATGGCACTGTTAAGGGGGGGCATCTGTGGATGGCACTGTTTAGGGGAGGGGGGGATCTGTGGATGGCACTGTTTAGGGGAGGAGGGATCTGTGGATGGCACTGTTTAGGGGAGGGAGATCTGTGGATGGCACTGTTTAGGGGAGGGGGATCTGTGGATGGCACTGTTTAGGGGAGGGGGATCTGTGGATGGCACTGTTTAGGGGGGATCTGTGGATGGCACTGTTTAGGGGAGGGGGGATCTGTGGATGGCACTGTTTAGGGGGGATCTGTGGATGGCACTGTTTAGGGGGGAGATCTGTGGATGGCACTGTTTAGGGGGGAGATCTGTGGATGGCACTGTTTAGGGGGGAGATCTGTGGATGGCACTGTTTAGGGAGGAGATCTGTGGATGGCACTGTTTAGGGGGGATCTGTGGATGGCACTGTTTAGGGGAGGGGGATCTGTGGATGACACTGTTCAAATTTCATGCACATTAAATGCAACAGCAGTATTTGCACTGTAAACCTCCTTTCTTATTTATATATAGTGTGGGTGAACTTAAACTGTATGGCTATACTGTGGTTCCTGTAGGCTTTGCGTGCGTAAGGTGTGGAGGGGGGGGGGCCTCCATGTCTATTTTGCTTGGGGCCCCCAAATTTCTTCAAACGGCCCTGAGCATCAGAGTCCTGTGAGGATTCCACTGTAATGTTCCAAGATGCAAGGGTCGCTTTGCCTTCAGCAACTGATCGGATCACCACAAAGGAGCCATCTTTGTGAATCAAGAGCTTGACGGGAAAACCCCATCTGTAGGCAATGGAGTGTGCTCTCAAAGTGGTAGTAATAGGTGCAAGAGACCTTCGGAGTTGCAGTGTCGCCGCAGAAAGGTCCACAAAGAGTTTTACCTCAGCATATGGAGCGGGTAGGGCTTCCAACTTCCTCGCAGCGGTGAGAACCTGTTCTTTAATGTGGAAAAAATGCACCCTAGCCAGTACATCCCTTGGGACATCATCCGGCAAGTGTTTGGGCTTAACAATTCTGTGTGCCCTGTCAATTATAAGGTCGCGATCAACACATTTGGGTAGAAGCACTTTTATCATTTTCTGGATATAGGCTGTCAGCTCAGGTGCAGTAACCTCTTCTGGGACCCCCCGCAGCTTGAGGTTGTCCCGGCGGGAGCGGTCCTCCATGTCTGCTATTTTTGCTTTAAGCTGAGTGACCTCTTCAGAGAGGAGTTCATGGGAGTCTATGAGGGTATTATGGGAGGAAGCAAATTCTCCCATTTTTTGTTTCCACATGATCCATTTTATCCCCCAGCTCCCTAACAGTGGCCTGGATCGGTACAATCGACCTCAAGATTTGATCCGTTATGGAGTGATGAAACGCCAGCAACATGTCCTTTATCAGGGTTCCTGAAGCTGGTTGGTCTGTCATTTGCAGGCCCTGTAGTGCCTCATGTATAGAGGGCACCCCTGGCTGGCCCCTGGGGGAAGTTGCGCACTCACCGGAGTCACGGGGACTATGATGTCTCGGTCTCTGTTTGTCCAGACTGGCTGTCGGTGATGCTTGTATGTCTGCGCTTCCAGGACGCGCAGGAAGCGTCTCCTCTGCCATCTGCCGAGATCTGGGTGAAGTCGCTGCAGGGAGAGACTCCGCTGGAGAGGATCCGGAGGGATACTCGGTCTGCAAGATGTAGGCAGGTGAGCGCGGACCCGCCGATGATAAAGGGCTTGAGCCAGGCGTGCTCCTTGTGCCATCTCCTCCGGCGCCGTCTTTGATTTTTTCATGCGCAAAGAAAAAGTACAGTTTTCCCTGTTGCTTTAAACTTTTCCTGCCTCTAGCCATCATGGAGGCTTAGCGTGAGCTCAGAGGGATGAGTCAATATCGATTTGGTGGATATTGGTGGGGTTTAGCAGGTCTGGAACGCTTCGGTAGAGCAGGAGCTCAGACTCGGGCTGCCATCTCACTCAGCTGCTTGGCCACGCCCCCAAAAGAAGCCCTTTTTCCCCCCACTAATACATGCAAAAAAAAGGCTTTAGAACATAGAACTGCACCGCACAAGGGATAATAAGATGTAGAAATATTTCCTAGTAATACACCCTGTTAATTGTTTTATCACACAGCACTTGCACCCCAATAAAAAGAATTACAGAGGTATCATCTATTGCAAACCCGAAAGCAGCAGTATAATGGCAATTTGAATCCCCAATAAGTGCAGCATGGTGTAATAGGATTGTTTTTATTACCCAGACTGTACAATCCCTTATTGAACCCTGCTTCAATACTGGGAAATAATTCCTCCCTATCCTTTCTCTACACTTCTAATGCTCTTTTCCTGAACTTCTATTCAGCAAAATAAAAGTTTTCAAGTCTTTCCTAGCACTGTCCCTAGTGCCTGCTGATATCTCTCCCTGCACTAAGTATACTGTAAAATGGTAGATAGAGATGTCGCAAACAGAAAATTTTCCGTTCGCGAACGGCAAACGTAAATTTCCGCTAATGTTCGCGAACGGGCGAACCAAGCGAACAGCCATTAACTTCAATAGGCAGGCAAATTTTAAAACCCACAGGGACTCTTTCTGGCCACAATAGTGATGGAAAAGTTGTTTCAATGGGGGCAAAAACTCCCATGGAAAATTACGTAGTTGACGCAGAGTCGGTTTTTAATCTATAAAGGGCATAAATCACATAACATTCCTAAATTATTTGGAATAACGTGCTTTAAAACATCAGGTATGATGTTGTATCGATCAGGTAGTGTAAGGGTTACGCCTGCTTCACAGTGACAGACCAAACTCCCCGTTTAACGCACCTCAAACAACCGCAAACAGTCCATTTGCACAACAGCAAACTCCCCATTTGCACAAGGTTGGATACCAAGCTAGCCATGTCCTGTTCCTTGTCCTCACTAACGTCTCTTCCTCCACCCAGCCACGTACAACACCAAGGGTCCCCGAAAGCTAACAAAAAGCCCCCTGGAATGCCTGCTGTGGTTGGTCTTCCACCTCTTCAAAGTTACCTTCCTCCTCTGACTCCTCTTCTTCAGACTCCTCTCTCTGTGTTGCCGCAGGTCCAGCATTCGACGACGACAAGGCTGCTTCTGGTGGTGATGGTGACCACAACTCTTCCTCTTCATGCTCATCTACGGCCTGATCCAGCACTCTTCGCAGGGCACGCTCCAGAAAAAACGCATATGGGATGAGGTTGATGATGTTGCCTTGGGTTTGACTGACCAGGTTTGTCACCTCCGCAAAAGGACGCATGAGCCTACAGCCATTGTGCATGAGCGTTCAGTAACGCGGCCAAAAAATACCCAGCTCCGCAGAGGCGGTCCTCTTTGTTTTTTAATTAAAAAAATCTGTTCTTACCAGTTTAATCTCTGTTTTGTCCCCTATCAGGGGCCGGTGTGGTGTATGGAATAGATTTTAGGAACCGGGAGATGGAAAAAGATGCTTGGTCGGTCCTCTTACTTCCAATTTGTGGCACTGCGCGTGCGCCTTGCAATGTACTGTGCTACCTGATATGAGTGGTATGTTAAGTAGTACTATTCCTATCAGTTTAATCCCTGTTATGTCCCCTATCAGGGGACGTGTATGGAATAGATTTTGGGAACCGGGAGATAAACAGGGGGAAAAAGATGCTTGGTTGGTCCTCCTACTTCCAATTTGGGGCACTGCGCGTGGTTATGCTCTCCATAGGTGACAGGGACTGAAATTTTTAAAAATCACCTGTTCCATTGGTGGGTGACATTAACCCATTTCTGGCGATGAAAAACCCCTGCTCTGCATAGGTGACAGGGAATTAAATTTGTAAAATTTGTCTTTAATTGGCCCTTTCATTCGATTCTTCCGCCTAAAAATTTTGTCCCACATTTTCACTCGATCACATTACAGCCATTGACCTCCTTTGGATGTGGTATCCCTTTCTCACTCTCCCTCTCTGGCGTGGAACCCTGATTCGCCGATAACCGTGATCAATATGGTAGGCTCAGAAAAGAAAATTGAAAGTTGATAGAGAAAATATCCAAATGGATTGTGAACATCATGGGGATGTGCAACATGGTGGGGCAGTATGTGTGCACACGCCTACGCGAACTGTTTGATGGGTCTGCCCCCTGCAACTTCTGGGTATCTAAATTGGGCACATGGCCTGAGCTTGTCCTTTACGCCTTGGAGGTGCTAGCATGCCCTGCAGCCAGTGTATTGTCTGAACGTGTGTTTAGCACGACTGGAGGGGGTTAGCACAGGTTATATTTCCAATGTTTTGGGGTGTACCCTAATTTAAAAAAAATATATAAAAATTTATAAAAATAAATTTTAAACCAAAAAGCAGTGTAGGCTACCTCCTCCTCCTCGACCTCCACTTTCATCTACACCGCCACATCCACTGCCTCCTCAACCTCCTACTCCATATGGACCTCGTCCTCCTAGATCAAGATTATTATTTTTTATTTTTGTGTATTTTATGTTATTTAAAGTCATTTCCCTATCCTCATTTGTTTGCAGAGCACTTGCTATGCTTTTAACCACATTTTGATGCCATTTGCAACCCTCTAGCCCTTTTCATTACATTTTTACAGCCATTTTAGTGCTCAAAAGTTCAGGCGCCATTGACTTCAATGGGGTTTGGTGTCAAGTTCGGGTCCCGAACTTTAGACTTTTTTGTTAAGTTCGGCTGGACCCGTCGAACCCGAACATCCAGGTGTCCGCTCAACTCTAGCTGCCATGTCTCTTGCGGTGCGAATTGATAGACGTCTGAGTGAAAGCTGCCAATAAGCTTTGTTCTCCTACTCTTGGCAGAGTAGTTTGGGAATCTGAGAACATGCTCTTGTCTTTTACTGGTAGTACCCATTTTCTCCTGCCTGCCAGGGTGGCACTAGATTCCAAGAATATTGATGTGGAGTTATTTTTGGACAGCGGGGCAGGAGTTAACCTTATGGATGACCAGTTTGTCGTGATGCATGGTTTTAAATCTAGTGCACTGGACAAAGAGATCTTGGTGTTTGCTATTGATTTTGCCCCCTTCTCAAAAATCTTTAACTCACATTGTGCAGGATTTCCATTTAAAGGTGGGGGATTCTCATGTTGAGGCTATTTCTTGTTTTATAATGAAGGGTCTGCCGGCCCCTCTGGTTCTAGGGTTGCCATGGTTGTCCAAACATAATCCTGTCATTGATTGGCAAGCGAGACAGATCAAGGGCTGGAGTGATTACTGTATTGACAACTGTCTCGTCCCATCTCTTGCTGGGATATTTACTAAGAAGGTGTGCCCGTTTCTCTCTGATTTCTCTTATGTGTTTGCTGAGGGTATGGTCAGAAGTTACCCCCTCATAGAGAATATGATTGCCCTGTCAATCTGAAGTTGCCAAAGTCTCGGTTGTATAACCTGTCTGAACCCGAAAGAATTGCTATGCAAAAGTATATTACTGAGAGTTTGGCAAAGGGACACATCAGACCATCTAAGTCCCCTATGGCAGCAGGGTTCTTTTTTGTAAAGAAAAAATATGGGACATTGAGACCTTGTCTAGATTTCCGAGAGTTGAATCTCATCACTATCCGTGATCCTTATCCCCTTGCCCTGATCCCAGATTTGTTCAACCAGATTTTTGGAGCTAAGGTGTTTTCTAAATTATACCTAAGAGGGGCATATAATCTGGTCAGGATCAAGGAAGGGTATGAATGGAAGACTGCGTATAATACCCCAGAGGGTCATTTTGAGAACTTGGTCATGCCTCGGCAGTATTTCAACATTTCATCAATGACATTTTTCATCGTTTGGTGGGAAGGTTTGTTGTCGTATACCTGGATGACATAATGATTTATTCGCCCAATATGGAGAGTCATCAGGATCATTTGAGACAAGTCTTGCTGATCCTTCGGTAGAATAAGTTATTTGCCAAGATTGAAAAATGTGTGTTTGCTGTTCAAGAGATTCCTTTTCTGGGTTACCTGCTTTCTGCTTCAGGCTTTCGCATGAATCCCATAAAAGTCAGTGCGGTCTTGAAATGGGATCTGCCCGAGAATCAGAAAGCACTTATGAGGTTTATGGGGTTTACCAATTGCTATAGAAAAAATGTATCTTGAATTATTCCGCTGTTGTCAAACCTCTGACTGACATGACTAAGAAAGGGGTGGATTTCTCTGTCTGGTCGGAAGACGTGTTACATGCTTTTTCCACTATAAAGATATGTTTTTCTTCTGCTCCCATTTTGGTGCAGCCTGAAGTGTCTCAGCCATTTATTGTTGAGGTGGATGCATCAGAAGTGGGAGTTGGTGCAGTTCTGTCGCAGGGTCCTTCTCCTGGCAAATGGCGCCCTTGTGTTTTTTTTTTTCGAAAAAACTCTCTTCTGCCAAGATAAATTGTGATAGTGGCAATAGAGAGCTGATGGCCATTAAGTTGGCCTTTGAGGAATGGCGTCATTGGTTAGAAGGAACGATTCATTCCATTATTGTATTTACCGACCATAAAAAACTGGCCTACCTGGAGTCGGCTAAATGTTTGAACCCAAGGCAGGCCAGATGGTCTTTGTTTTTTACCAGATTTAATTTTATTGTCACTTTTCGCCCTAGGGTCAAGAATGTCAAGGCGGATGCCTTGTCGCGTAGCTTCCATGGGGGGGTGGGGGTGATACTGAGGATCCTGGTCCGATTTTGGCTGATGGGGTGGTTGTATAAGCCCTCTATCCTGAACTGGAGGCGGAGGTGTTAGAAGTTCAGGGAGAGGCACCTGATTCCTGTCCCCCAGGGAAATGGTTTGTTCCTTCTGAGCTTCGTAACAAGGTACAAAGATACATCAAGATACTGTCCTTGCTGGACACCCTGGGAGTAGATCCACTGTTGATCTTATTTCTCGGAAATTCTGGTGGCCGGGTTTGCGTAAGAGTGTTGAGGGCTATGTGGCAGCTTGTGAGACCTGTGCACGTGCCAAGGTGACTCATACTCGGCCCTCAGGATCCCTACCTTCTTTTTCCATCCCATCCTGTCCCTGGACGCACTTGTCCATGGACTTTATCACCGATTTGCCCAGTTCTTCTGGGATGACGGTGATTTTGGTGGTGGTCAACCGTTTCAGTAAGATGGCACACTTTATTCCATTTTCTGTTTTACCCAATGTCAAAACTCTGGCTCGGACATTTGTTGATAACATTGTGAAATTACACGGCATTCCCTCTGATGTGGTGTCTGATAAAGGGACTCAATTTGTTTCCAGATTCTGGAAGGCTTTCTGTACTCGCCTGGGGATTCGTTTGTCCTTCTCTTCGACTTTTCACCCTCAGTCGAACGGACAAACTGAATGCACTAACCAGAATCTGGAGACATATTTGAGGTGTTTTTTTGCTGATAATCAGGAGGAGTGGTCCTCATTTTTGTCGTTGGCTGAATTTGCTTTGAATAACCGTCGTCAGGAGTCCACTGATAAGTCACCATTTTTTGGTGCATATGGGTTTCACCCTCAGTTTGGTATGTTCTCTGGGAATAATTCCTCTGGTATTCCTGATGAGGAGAGATTTGCTTCTTCCTTGTCATATATCTTCCCGGAAAATTGGAATCAATTTAAAAAAGATGGGCAATAGGTATAAACGTATGGTTGACAAGAAACATGTGTCTGGTCCGGACCTGAATGTGCGTGATTTGGTGTGGTTGTCCACTAAGAACATTAAGTTGAAGGTGCCATCCTGGAAGTTAGGTCCATACAAGATCTCTACCATTATTAATCCGGTTTCTTTTCACCTTGAACTTCCGCAGGCTTGGAAGTTCTGTCTTCCATAAATCTTTGTTAAAGAGTTATGTGGAACCTGCTGTACCATCTTCCTCTCCACTTCCACCTGTCATGGTTGACGGGAATCTGGAGTTGAAAATTTCCAAAGTTATTGACTCTTGTGTCCTTCGGGGTTCCATTCAATACCTCGTTCATTTGAAGGGTTATGATCCGGAGGGCTGAGGGCTTTTCACAGAGCCCGGGGGGGGGGAGTACTGTCACCGCCGGCTCTGGGAGAGAAGTTCAGATAGATGGATAACTCAGAAGTCGATCTCTATTGTTTTCATTGTTGCTGACAGGTTTCCACCCCTTCGCAGGTGTTGCTCATTATCAGTCAGATGGCCCCTTTATATGTTCCGCCTTTCACTGGTTTCCCTGTGGCTAATAGTTCTTCTGAGGAGTGCTCAGCTTGTGTGGCGATTTTCCTGTTCCAGTTGCTTCTGACGCTAAGCCCTTTCCCTTTTCTTGTTGTGTCTGTCCTGACTAGGCCTCAGGTTGGAAGGAGCTGGTTGCCTCTTTCCCTGTTCCCTAAGCTTAGGGTTTGGTGCAGTGTGTCAGCAGTCTTAGGTTCCCATCCATGTGTATTTCTACCGTTGAGACTTCCACATGTGGTTAGCAGCTTAGGGAGAGGGTCAAGATTTACTAGGAGGTGACCTCTTTATTCCCTAGGCTTGTGGCCTAGTCGGTAGTTGTTTTGTTGTTGTTCCCCTTGTTTGTCTTTCCTTCCCTGTACTACCCGTGACACCGTCTAATATACCTTTAGCCTCATAATCACTTGTCAGGTGAATGCATAATTTTTGGGGCCTGTACTCCACTGGCCTGCAGTAAAATTGTTATTGACTGACCGTTTAATTTACCTCCAGCCAGGGCCGTCTTTAATATTGATTGGACCCTGGGCAATTTACTTGGGGCCCCTGGATCCCGCCTTCCCACACCCTAAAAAAAAGCTAAAATCTTATACTCACCTGTGTCCTTTCACTGGCGCTCACTAGCTGCTGGTAAGGTGAGGGATGGTGCAACGCAGAGGCCCACACCTCACCGCATCCTGGCACAGACGGGCGTGATGACATCATCACGCCTGCCTGCGCTGGGATTTCACTACCAAATAGACCTCAGGCCTGTAGCCTATGACAAGTCTTGTCGCCATCTACAAATTTCAAGGCGCATTGGCGACCATTTTGGTCGCCATCTGGAGCGATGTATTGCATCAGTGACATGTCCACATATAATGTTATATTACATCAGTGACGTCACCGCTCTCCACATATAAGTGATATTTTACATCAGTGACATCACCGCTCTCCACATATAAGTGATATTTTACATCAGTGACATCACCGCTCTCCACATATAAGTGATATATTACATCAGTGACATCACCGCTGTCCACATATAGGCGATATATTACATCAGTGACATCACCGCTCTCCACATATATGTGAAGAGCAGTGATGTCACTGATGTAATATATTACTTACCGGTATATGTGGACAGCGGTGATGTCACTGATGTAATATATTACTTATGTGGGCAGCGGTGATGTCACTGATGTAATATATCACTTATAAGTAATATATTACATCAGTGACATCACCACTGTCCACATATAGGTGATATATTACATATGTGACATCACCACTCTCCACATATAAGAGGCATATTACAGCACTGCCGTCATCCCTCTATATGACGTTACAGATTACAGTTCGTTCTATTGTATGACACAGGAGATTATAAAGCTGCAGGGTGAGACATCAGACATGTGCCTGACACACACAAACTGTTTAGAGGGCGGAGCCCCGGGAAATGAGTGGGCGGCGGGGTTGGTCTCCATACAGTATATATATCTATATGTACAAGGGATAAGGCACCTGCTCCACCGCTGACGCCATCTTCCTTCTCTTCTAGCTGAGAGCGCCGGATGTGTGTGTGTGGGGGGAAGGGGGCCACTGGGGTGCGCAGCGCACAGCTCCCATGCCCCGCTGCAATATTCGGCTACAGTGCGGCAGCTAAGGCTAAAAAGTCTTGTTGGTCACTGAGTGCTGCTTGGGCCCCCCAGGAGCAACTGGGCCTGGGGCAGCTGCCCCTTTTTGCCCCGCGGTAAAGACGGCCCTGCCTCCAGCCACATAATCACTTGTTCTTTTCTGAATGCCTAATTTTTAGGCCCTATACTGGCCTACAGTAAAATTGTTATCCATTGACTGTGTAATATACCTCCAGCCACATAATTACTTTTCTTTCAGGTGAATGCCTAATTTTTGGGGCCTGTACTCCACTGGCCTGCAGTAAAATTGTTAATCTGTGACCGCCTAATGTACCTCCAGCCGCATAATCACTTGTTCTTTTCTGGCGCGTGAATGCATAATTTTTGGGGTTTGTAGTCCACTGGCCTGCAGTAAAATTGTTATTCAGTGAACGCCTAATGTACCTTCAGCCACATAATAACTTGTTCTCTTCTGTCCAGTGAATGTCTAATGTTTGGGGCCTTTACTCCACTGGCCTACAGTAAAATTGTTATCCACTGACCGCCTAATATACCTCCAGCCACATAATCACTTGTTCTTTTCTGTCCGGTGAATGCCTAATGTTTGGGGGCCTGTGCTCCACTGGCCTGCAGTAAAAATGTTATCTACTGACCGTCTAATATACCTCCAGCCTCACAATCACTTGTTCTTTTCTGTCCAGTGAATGCATCATTTTTCGGGCCTGTACTCCACTGGTCTACAGTAAAATTGTTATCCACTGACCGTCTAATATACCTCTAGCCACATAATCACTTGTTCTTTTCTGTCAGGTCAATGCCTAACTTTTGGGGCCCATACTCCCGTGGCCTAAAATAAAAAAATTCTAGGCTCCAGCAGGGCACCTTTTTGAGAGTTTCCCTTTAAGAAGCATAAAAATGCCCCCTGATTAAAATACATATTTTTTTGTGGGAATTTTTGTCATTGATCCCTCTCTGGTATGTCACTGCCCATGTTGTGGGACTATTTGTGCACTTCTAGTAAGTATTTGGTGGCTGCAAATATGACATGAAGGTTTTTCAGGTTCGCCTTTCAGTAAAGTGAATGGGGTCCGGTGCGAATGCGCGGTTCACGAACATTTGATCGCGAATGTGCGTTTGCGAAACGTCCTGGCCGATGTTTGTCCATCACTATCTGCTGATTTAAACAGCAGAAACCCGTCGGCTATGGTGTTTACTGCACACTAGAGTGGGTGCCATTTTTATAGATCCATTTGCTGTTCATGTACGGTGGAGGTCGGAAAGAGGTTAAAAAACCCATGGAAGTACAAACTCCAGAGACCCATGGAAAAACACAAAGTACCCAGTTGAAACTTCTGAAACCCTAGATCCAAAGTCAAAAATTGGCAAGCAACACACATGCTTTAGCTACATTTTGGGGGTGATTTCTCTGTATAAGTTTGTAGGTATGCTGATTTGTTCTGCTGAGTGTTAAAAATATGGGGGTGATTTACTATCAGATATATGCCAGTTTTCTGTTTATCTGTTGCAGATTGAAGTGCAAAGGTTATTTGTGACTTTTCCACGCTGAAGCCAGGACTAAAAGAGGAGGCGTGTCAGGGGTGGGGAAGGGGACGGTTCAGCTATAGGCATAGAAAATGGTCGAACTTTAAGCCAGCAAAGGAGCAAAAGCCTCAGGCAGAGAGTTCCATAGTCTCACTGCTCTTACCATAAAGAATTATCATCTATGTTTGTGTACACACCTTCTTTCCTCCAGACACAGAGGGTGGCCCCTTGTGACAGTCACAGTCCTGGGGATAAATAGATGATGGGAGAGATCTCTGTACTGACCCTAATATACCTGGATTTATACATAGTTATTGATCTCCCCTTAGTTGTCTTTTTTCTAAAGTGAATAACCCAAATTTTGATAATCTTTCTGGATACTGTAGTCCACCCAGCATTTAAGGTTTCCTTTTATGGTGTTCAGTGTTAGGTAATAATGACATTTTAACTTTATTTTGCAATTCTGCATGTCAGTACGATCATGAAGATCCCAAATTTTTATGGTTTTGTTATGTTTTACTATTTTAAAAAATAGTCAAACCCAATGTTCTGACCCATAACTTCTTTTATTTTTTCTGTCAACGGAGCTGAGTGAAGGCTTATTTTTTTTTAGGGGCATTCTATCAATGCCATTTTGATATGACAAGAAAAGGTGATGAAAAATGATAATTGTGGCATTTTCTATGGTATTTTCCATTCAGGGTAAGTCACTGGATATTTTAATTGGGATGTTATGAACATAATAGGAAAAGGGAGGGGTTGAATTTTTAGTCCCCTTAGTGGACTCAAACCAGTAATCTTTTGATTGCTTGTACTCTTATACTCCTTTGTTACAGTGCATAGCCCATAGCTGGAGGCAGGATGTATTAACAGTGTAGACATGGTAAGCTTGGGAGGCTGGTTGCCATGCCACTTACCTGCTAACTGCTCAGATGCTGCCATTGCTATCGACTGCAGCATCTGAGGGGTTCAATTTACAGGATTTTAATTTTCTCTAATCCTGGCAGTGGGGGGCAAGTTGCCTGCGATATAATACAGCCAGCACCTGCAAGTGATGGCACAGACCCAGCTTCTGAGCTTGCTTCATCGCCATGACATACTATTACAGTAAGGAACGGGAACAACCCTGCTGCCATGATGGGTAGTAGTACATCATGGAAGCCTTATGGGGTTCCTGAGGTTAGTGTTTCTCAAGTCAGTCTTAATAAAATGATACACTAGCCTCTTACACATATTTTAATATTTTTTTCTGCATCCCAGAAGGTTGGAGCTGATCTAGATTTCTGATGTAAGTTGCTTTCTAATGGAAGTTTTGATAGCTATGTCGGGTTACTTAGTCCACGATCCTTGCATTTCATGCCCCACTCACTTTTTCAGAAAAGTGCTGAGCAAAAAGTTGCAAACCTGTGCAGAAAGCAGGTGAAAATTGATGGCAATTTAAAGCCACTAGTCTGCTGCAGCAGGTTTAATAAATCCTCCTATAACATCTAAAATGCTAAATAACTTATATGTATATAGTATAAGCCTGAAGACATTTTGTGCTTTAAGGGCTCCATCTATATTTCAAATGTTAGAGGACCTCACCTCTCCAGACATTTCTGTTTTACTAGATACTTAAAGGGGTTGGCCCTTTATGTGTCCTTACTGTATGCTATTTAATGTTTCATTATTATTTTTTTCTAATTCTTTTGTGGTTAAATCCTCAGATGTAAACATTGTCTGTGCTGTTCGCAGCACCATCAATTGATGTCAAATAGTGGATGCCTTTCTTCATCTACACGTCCATTCTGCACTGCTCTCTCCCATTCTCCGTTGTACTGCGTAGGAAGCGTCCTGTGTATATCTAGTCTACTCCTTCTCTGCTTCTTCATGTCTGACTGCTCAGACAAGTTGACTAATGCTTCCAAATAAATTGGAATGAAAATATAGGATGATTGCCTTTATTTATTCAAAAAGAAGAAACCAATTAAAGGGAACCTGTCACCGGGATTTTGTGTATAGAGTTGAGGACATGGGTAGCTAGATGGCCACTAGCACATCCGCAATACCCAGTCCCCATAGCTCTGTGTGCTTTTATTGTGTTAAAAAAACGATTTGATACATATGCAAATTAACCTGAGATGAGTCCTGTCCCTGACTCATCTCACGTACAGGACTCATCTCAGGTTAATTTGCATATGTATCAAATCGATTTTTTTAACACAATAAAAGCACACAGAGCTATGGGGACTGGGTATTGTGGATGTGCTAGCGGCCATCTAGCAACCCATGTCCTCAGCTCTATACACAAAATCCCAGTGACAGGTTCCCTTTAAGAAGTCAAAGAGAAGTTTTTCCTTTTGCATGTGCAGTCTGCAAACTTTTGTACTCGGGCTTACTTTTGAAACTAAAATGAGAAGTTCAACTCTATGAACTCTAATAAAATGTGTTCCCACTTATTTCATCAGTTGCATTTATTCTGAATGTCTGTTTGATTTCTTTCTAGTCTGACTTTTTGAAGCACATTAATATGTAATCTTTTTGTAAAACAAATTGCTTATATATAATAGTATTTAATACTAAAGTGCATTAGTATGTTTACCGACCAATACCAGAGAAAGAATAAAAGTTTATTGAATTATCTGAAAAAAGCTGAAATAGTATTAAACAGCAGAAACTTTATGAAATGGAAAAATAAATATAATGGACTTACAGAGCATACAGTCTGAAAAGTTCAGGAGACATATTTCAATTAAGACTAAAAACTAAAAAAGTAAGTTAACCTAGACATGGCTTATAACAATTCATTTTGAAACAGACTTCTATGCCCTAAAGAAGCTATTGGGGGAAGGGGGGATTTATCAAGCCCTGCATTTCAGAATTCTGTCTTCAAAAAAGTCACCAAAAAGGGCTTTCATGAAATTTTGGGGTGAAAATGTTAATGAGTTTCAATCCAGATTAATCACTGAGACACTTTAAAAATATAAGTCCCAAAGTCATTGTAACATGGTGTAACATTTCTTGACAAAAGTGTTAGGTTTAACCATCCCAGGACCACCGCACGCAGGATTGCATCCTGGCGGCAGCCCTGTTATTCCTCCTACATGCGCCGGCGCGTCATCTCGCGAGAGGCGAGATTTCCTGTGAACGCGCGCACACAGGAGCGCGCGTTCACAGGAACCAAAGGTAAACCAGTGGATCTACAGCCTGCCAGCGGCGATCATTCGCTGGCAGGCTGTAGATGCGATTTTTAACCCCTGAAAGGTATATCAGATGCTGTTTTGTTAACAGCGTCTGATATACCTGCTACCTGGTCCTCTGGTGGTCCCTTTTGCTTGGATCGACTACCAGAGGACACAGGCAGCTCTGTAATAAGTAGCACCAAGCGCCACACTACACTACACTACACCTCCCACCCTGTCACTTATTAACCCCTTATTAACCCCTGATCACCCCCTGTCATTGATCACCCCCCTGTAGGGCTCCATTTAGACATCCATATGTGTTTTGCGAATCCGTGGATCCGCGGATCCGCAAAACACGGACACCGGCAATGTGCTTTCCGCATTTTGCGGATCCGCACATTGCTAGAACTATATAGAAAATGTATTTTCTTGTCCGGACAAGAATAGGACATGTTCTATAGGCTCTACAAAAAACGCAGTGTTCGCCCGATCAGGCCTGATCTTGTGCGCACACTTGCGTTCAGTCCGCCCCACCGCAGTGCCCGAATTTTTTTTCTGATCACTGCATAAAAAACGTAAAATCGCTGCGGCGCTATAAAGATCGATTTTGAGGGGCTGTCACGACCATGTTTATGGCCGTGACTCCTTGGGAGCCGCATACAGTTGCCCGCGGTTTGGGTTCTAGTGTCAACCGCAGCTGGAGGCATAATGTTGTTAGCCTCAAGTGCGGTTGCCTTGGACAACAGCTATGTGTGCGGTCCCCTTGGAGTTGTGTGCATGTTTGTATGCACTTTTGTATGTCTGGTGTGCACTCTGTTTGATGTTTGGTGTGCACTGACATCTTCCCTTCACTGTGGCTGTCCGTGGCAATGTTTGGTTGTATTATGTACATGTGGTGGCAGTGTTCCGGCCTTCGGGCTGACTCCCAGGACATGGTTGCCACCCATGTCGTTGCCTGCGGCAACAGCCACAGTGTGTTCTTGGATTTTGACACTTCCCCTTTCAGTTGTGTTTTCCCTTCTGTGGTATTGGAAGGGTTAACTCCCTTTCTGTGTGTGTGAGTCACGGGGTGTGTCTGTCTGTTGGGTGTGGCCTCTTGGCCCTATTAAGCCTCAGTTGTAGGCAGTAGTCAGGGAGGGTGCTTCACCCATTCTTGCTGGAGACATCCTCCTGGTTACTTACCAACTGCCAGTGGGGGCCATTCTTCTGGTCATAGCAAATATAATGTTGTTTGGTGTCTAGAAGATGTGTTTGGTTTTATGCTTCTTTATTGCACCTATGGTCCTGGGTTCCCGTGTGATGTGTGTTGTGTGCTGAGTCCTTTTGTTTGTGGATAGCAGTACTTCCACATGGGTTCCAGGCTTTGTGTCTGTGGCAGGTGAGTGTTATGTTTGTGGCAAGTACCTGCCATTGCCATAGGTTGTATTTGTTCTCCCTTCCCTGCAGCTTGGCCAGTGAGACTCCTGTTCCTCCACGTCCAGAAGGAACAGGTCATCTTACCCTGACTCCTAGTCAAGGGACCGGTCGGAGGGTGAGTTAGGGATCCGAGGTTCCTGAGCATGGGTCCTCCTACCTTAAAGGTCGGCCCATGCAGCTAGGAGTTAGGGTAAGGTTAGGGACGCGATAGGAGGTGACCTGCTCCCTAATTCTGTCGTGCTGGCCGTGCAGGGGTTAACATCATCTGGCATCGCACGGCTGAGGATTTTCCCCGTCCTCAGCCGTGACAGGGGCATGGCGAGTTCATAGAAGAATTTTTTTTTTGGCACAAGTTAGCGGATATTTATTTATAAAATTTTTTTTCTTACAAAGTCTCATATTCCACTTGTGACAAAAAATAAAATCTCACATGAACTCACCATACCCCTCACGGAATCCAAATGCGTAAACATTTTTAGACATTTATATTCCGGACTTCTTCTCACACTTTAGGGCCCCTAAAATGCCAGGGCAGTATAAATAGCCCATAAGTGACCCCATTTTGGAAAGAAGACACCCCAAGGTATTCCATGAGGGGCATGGCGAGTTCCTAGAATATATATATTTTTTGGCACAAGTTCGCGGAAAATGTTTTTAGTTTTTTTTTCTCTTACAAAATCATTTTCCGCTAACTTGTGCCCAAAAAAATATATTCTAGGAACTCGCCATGCCCCTCACGGAATACCTTGGGGTGTCTTCTTTCCAAAATGGGGTCACTTGTGGGGTATTTATACTGCCCTGGCTTTTTAGGGGTCCTAAAGCGTGAGAAGAAGTCTGGAATCCAAATGCCTAAAAATGCCCTCCTAAAAGGTGCTCATTGGAATTTGGGCCCCTTTGCGCACCTAGGCTGCAAAAAAGTGTCACACATGTGGTATTACCGTACTCAGGAGAAGTAGTGCAATGTGTTTTGGGGTGTCTTTTTACATATACCCATGCTGGGTGAGAGAAATATCTCTCTAAAAGACAACTTTTACCATTTTTTTATATAAAGTTGTCATTTGACAGAGATTTCTCTCACCCAGCATGGGTATATGTAAAAATACACCCCAAAACACATTGCACTACTTCTCCTGAGTACGGCGATACCACATGTGTGACACTTTTTTGCAGCCTAGGTGCGTAAAGGGTCCGAAAGTCCAACAAGTACCTTTAGGCTTTACAGGGTTGCTCACAATTTAGCCCTGCCCAAAATGCCAGAACAGTAAACACACCCCACAAATGACCCTATTTTGGAAAGTAGACACCCCAAGGTATTCACTGAGGGGCATATTGAGTCCATGAAAGATTGAACTTTTTGTCACAAGTTAGCGGAAAGGGAGACTTTGTGAAAAAAATAAAAAAATCTATTTCCGCTAACTTGTGCCCAAAAAAAAAAAAACTTCTACAAACTCGCCATGCCCCTCACGGAATAACTTGGGGTGTCTTCTTTCCAAAATGGGGTCACATGAGGTGTATTTATACAGCCCTAGCATTTTAGGGGCCCTAAAGCGTGAGAATCCAAATGCCTAAAAATGCCCTCCTAAAAGCTACTCATTGGAATTTGGGCCCCTTTGCGCACCTAGGCTGCAAAAAAGTGTCAAATATGTGGTATCGCCGCACTCAGGAGAAGTAGGGCAATGTGTTTTGGGGTGTATTTTTACATATACTCATGCTGGGTGAGAGAAATATCTCTGTCAAATGACAACTTTGTATAAAAAAATGGGAAAAGTTGTCATTTAGAGAGATATTTATCACACCCAGAATGGGTATATGTAAAAAGACACCCCAAAACACATTGCCCTACTTCTTCTGAGTACGGCGATACCACATGTGTGACACTTTTTTGCAGCCAAGATGCGCAAAGGGGCCCAAATTCCAATGATTACTTTCAGTATTTCACAGGGCATTTTTACGCATTTGGATTCCAAACTACTTCTCACACTTTAGGGCCCCTAAAATGCCCGGGCAGTATAAATACCCCACAAGTGACCCCATTTTAGAAAGAAGACACCCCAAGGTATTCCGTGAGGGGTATGGTGAGTTCATGTAAAATTTTATTTTTTGTCACAAGTTAATGGAATATGAGACTTCGTAAGAAGAAAAAATAAAATGAAATCATTTTCCGCTAACTTGTGGCAAAAAATAAAAACTTCCATGAACTCACTATGCCCATCAGCGAATACCTTAGGGTGTCTACTTTCTGAAATGGGGTCATTTGTGGGGTGTTTCTACTGTCTGGGCATTGTAGAACCTCAGGAAACATGACAGGTGCTCAGAAAGTCAAAGTGCGTAAATTCACATTTTTGCACCATAGTTAAACGCTATAACTTTTACCCAAACCAATAAATATACACTTATTGCATTTTTTTTTAATCAAAGACATGTAGAACAATGTTCTACAATATAAACAAAAAATTATATAGAAATGTAGTTTTAATTGAAAAAATTTACAACAGAAAGTGAAAAATGTCATTTTTTTGCAAAATTTTGGGTCAATTTCGATTAATATAAAAAAAGTTAAAATGTCAGCAGCAATGAATTACCACCAAATGAAAGCTCTATTAGTGAGAAGAAAAGGAGGTAAAATTCATTTGGGTGGTAAGTTGTATGACCGAGCAATAAACGGTGAAAGTAGTGTAGTGCAGAATTGTAAAAAGTGGTCTGGTCATTAAGGGGGTTTAAGCGAGGGGGGCTGAAGTGGTTAAAGATGATTTCAAATATAACCATTGTGATAAATTACCCCCATTGTTTCTTTTTTTTAAGCATCATGCTGTTTGATATGGCCAATGCAAGTCTGTAAGTATTGGTTCAATGTACCACATTACTCATACTGCTTCTTCTGGGTACTCCATCAAGGTTACGATTCAGTGGGAAAATTGTGATAACCACAGTGATTGACCTGCACTATGCAGATGTTGATTCAGATCATACAGTGTTAAAAGTGTTTATATGCCCTATGATGGAAAATGAACAGTATGGATGGAGTGACCAAAACTTGGTCACATCACTATCCAGGTGAAAAAAAATGTTGGAACAAATACATCTAAAAAACTGTACTAAGAAGGACTTTTTTTTTTTTTATAAATCAGATCTATGAACTGTAACCAGTTGTTACCTTCAGTAGTGCAAGAAGTCAAAACAAATGTATGCCACACATATGGCAGGGAATTCTTGAAAATAGGTTTTCTAAAAATCCTGTTATTTAACATTTCATATCAGTCCGCTTGGGTAAAATGTTACAGTGGCCAGAATGTAGAAAATCAAGTGTGAATTTGGCATTAAAGTGGGCAAGTAGAAAATGTGGCTTAGAAATCTCTAATATTGCAATTGACAGCGATAAACATTTTGAAATAAGGCACACACAGCTGCACAGCTGCAAAATCAAGAGCATGGAAGTACATTTCTATGAGTAAGTTCATAGCAAATAAAGTAATGGATAGATTTAAGAAGATCAGGAAAACTGCCAGACAGAGGCAGCCATTTAATACTACAGTGTACGTAATGCAGAAAATACGTACAAATTACAAATACCCGCAGCAAATACATGTATCTCCACACGTAGGGGATCTCATTGTAATTCTGAATATGCAGAAGAGAAAAACAAGCTGGATCATTACTTTAAAGGAAACATTAAAACCATTGTCAGACTGGGGTTTCTTTGACCTATACAGAACCAGCGTAGTCCACTAATAATTTCATCATAATCTTTGTAGTAACCATTGCATACACAGCAAAAAAAGGGGGTCAGTCAGCACATCCCAATGTACAGGTGCACGCTGTCATGGCTAGAAACACAAGGATAAAAGGACAATGCAACAGCACTCTGCAAACACAAATAAAGTACAATAATGCCATAATTATAGAAAATATTCTGACTCTAATGCTACGCCTATTTAGCAAATTTGAGATTCTTGGCAAATACATTTTGTACAAAATTATTTGGGCCCGTCTGCCACACGTCAAGGCGATCTCTAGAAGACGAGAACCTAACACTAAATATGACCTGTTATGTGCCGAAATGCCCACCATAAAATTAAGGGAGTGTAGATTCCACATGCATGCTGGGTCCACTCTGTTTTTTACCATTTTTGGTGCCATAATGGCCTCCATTAAAGGGAACCTGTCACCTCCAACAAACATCCCAAGCCGGTAGCAGTACCTTAGAGTAGCTAGCAGCATGTTTGTAACGATGATTTTCTTCCTGCAGGCAGATGAAGCAAAAGCTGTAAAAACATTCTTTAATCCCCTGCTGGCGCGCTTCTCTAGTCAGGCTTGAAGTCACGGAGGCAGCAGCCTCCTTGCTTCAAGTCACGGTAACCACGCTCCCTTCCTTTCCTTTTTCGCTGTGACTGACAGCTGGCAGTTCGGCAAAGTCAGCCGAACTGTCATGCATAAGCACTGTCAATCACAGCGAAGGGGCAGGGAAGGGGGCGTGATTACTGTGACTTGAAACAAGCAGGCCGCTGCCTCCGGGACTTCAAGCCTGACTAGAGAAGCACACCGGCAGGGGATTAAAGAACGTTTTTACAGCTTTTGCTTTATCTGCCTGCAGGAAGAAAATGATCATTACAGTCATGCTGCTGGCTACTCTAAGGTACTGCTGACATCTTGGGATGTTTTTTGGAGGTGACAGGTTCCTTTTAAATCCAGGGATGCAGGTACCAACATGCTTGCTGAGCCCACTCTATACTTCTCCTGGTGCCAAATGGCATGAGGGTATCTGACAGTCTCTCTGTTTTCTCCTTGCAGTGTTGTTGTTTGGTATGGACATACCTCTTGTCAGGTGCAGCTTGTGGTCATTACTGAGGCGCTATTTAGTTCTGACTCACACTGCTTATCATGCGGTTGATATTTCCTGCTAGAGTTGGTTGAGCTGGTGTGTTGTTCCTTTGGCTATCCTGCTCATCCATTCTTCTTTAAGCTAAGTGCATTTTGTTGTTCGCTTGTGTGTGTTGTTGTCTAGGCCTCAGGGAGATGCTGATTACTTCATCTGGAGAGGAACCAGTAGTCTCATTTCCTGCCACCACTCCTAGGGCCTTCCAGGGTCTCCAGGGCTTAGGTTACGGTGTATGAGTATTTCCACCTTCAGGGTCTACTCATACTGGCAGGAGTCAGGGAGAGGTCTAGGGATTTGTAGAGGGTCACCATCCCTCTCCCTTAGCTTTGAGGCCTAGACTTCAGTCTATTCCTTCTGTGTGTTGTCTGGTGTTATCCCCTCCCCATTACCCGTGACACTTATAAAGTGGGTTAGTTTGCCTATTTTGTCTGTGAGCTGGGATCACACATGGAGTTTTGACAGCATTTTTATTGTGTGTTAGGTAAGAAAACTCTATATAATCTAATACGTTTTTATTATTGCTTGATGCCTTTTTAAGTAATGCTGATTTATTTGGGGGACAAATACCTTGCTTTACATGTGGCATTTTTGTGGTGTTATTCCATTCATTGCATAAAAGCTTTTACATGGTCTCCGTTATCTTTTGTGTTTCTTGGCATGTGTTTTGAAATATCAATTAGGGACTGAGACTGATGTATGAACATAACACCAATACACACGTGGATACATACATACAAATACAGGGGTAGATTTACTAATTCTGTGGATGGCATAACCTTAGGCAGGCTCTCTAGACAAGCACTAAATTTATCATAGTGTCTCAGGTTTAGCGATAAATCTAGTGCCTGGCTAGACACTTTTGGGGTAATTTATCAAACTGGTGTAAAGTAGAAGTGGCTTAGTTGGCCATAGCAACCAATAAGATTCCACCTTTCATTTTTGACAGCTCTTTTTGAAAATGAAAGGTGGAATCTGGTTGGAATTTGTCTAAATTTGTAGCAACCATTGGTTGGCTTAATTTTAGACAAATTTGACACCTGAACATGTTGCATATTAGGTTCTTCCCCTTCGATGCTGTGATCTCACTTGATCACGGTATCTAAAGGCTTTAATAAAGGCAATAATGTTGATCACGGTCATTAGCTGTGGGTCTCTACTGTTTGAAAAGACCCACCGGCAATGACGCCCGCTGCATGTGCGAGCGGGGGTGTCATGTTTGCACTTTAGTCCAGCGCCGTACATGTGCAGCTGTGATAGTGAACATGTTAATGGTGACAGGTAGTGTTGAACAAACCAAAGTCAAACTGATTTGCCGCAAAGCTGAATTTCCTCTACACTAGCAAATGGATAAGGTGAGTATTTTTATTCTTTTTACCATGATTAACCCTTGAAAGGCCTAAATGGTTGCCTCAGAAGTAATTTCTCACAAATCAAATTTATTTATGAAACTCAGCGAAGCAGCCAAAACTAATTTTTCATAACGTTGCTCATCTCTAGTGACCGCTTTCCTTTAAATAAATTATTAAACACCAGTTTGAGCCCTGTTTTACTTCCCAACATTGTGTAGAGATTATCAGAGTTGATATTCCAAACATATGTGGTAGGTGCATCCTGTTATAAATCTCATCCAGAGAAATGTTACATTTATTGATGCAGATGTGAGAAGACGGATTTATTTTGGATTTAACTTTTAGCCAAGCAGCTCCAAGACAATAGTATTAAAAGAAAAATTATGATCATCTTTAAGTTTGTACTGGGGTTTTATTCTTTTCGATAGATTCTGTAGACTCAAGTAGAATAAGACAACAAGCAGTTGGCAAACCTACTGAGGTCATTATCCCACAATACTATAAGGTACAGTAAGAAATAATGAGATGTAGATGTTGCATTACTTATTTTCAATGTGCATATCACACTGGAGTGCAGAGTGTTCACAGCTGATGGATAGAGAACACATAAGAAAACTACGCAATGAGATTATTTTTCTTATAAATCCACCTCTTATAAAGTGGGTTCATTTGCCTATTTTGCCTGTAAGCTGGGATCACATATGGAGTTTTGACAGAATTTTTATTGTGTTTTAGGTAAGAAAACTCTGCTATAAAGCTAATAGAAAAATATACGTTTTTATTATTACCTGATGCCTTTTTAAGTTATGCAGATTTTTTTGGGGGACAAATACCTAGTTTTACATGTGGCATTCTTTGCATAAAAGCCTTTAAATAATCTCCTTTATCTTTTAGGTTTCTTTGCATGTTTCTTGAAATATCAATTACGGACTGAGACTGAAGTATGAACATAACACCAATACAGACATGAATACATACATAAAAATACAGGGGTAGATTTATCAATTCTTTGGATGGCATAACCTTAGGCAGGCTCTCTAGAAAAGCACCAATCAATAAATCTAGTGCCTGGCAAGACACTTTGGCCGTTATTTATCAAACTGGTGTAAAGTAGAGCTGGCTTAGTTGGCCATACAATCAATCAGATTCCACCTTTCATTTTTGACAGCTCCTTTTGAAAATGAAAGGTGGAATCTGGTTGGAATGTGTCTAAATTTGTAGCAACCATTGGCTGGCCTAATTTGAGACAAATTTGACACCACAACATGTTGCATATTAGGTAGCCATGCTACTTTCTTATTAAGGCATGCTCCTTGTAAGGGCTACAAGCAGATTATTTCTAGAAAGTTTGATGTACCAAAATTGTGCGACATTTTGATGCGACTTGCACCAAAATCTACAGTAGATGCACTTACATTATTGTGGGCCATAGTGTTGCTTGATATACACATTTGAAATATATACTTCTCACATATCAGTTCTTTTATTTCATACCACTCTGCTCATTGTGGAAAGTCAAAACAGGGTTTATTTATCTAACAGGGTTAGTTTGAGTTTTTATTATTTTAAAATGCACAAAAGAGTACACTAGTCTGTCATGGAGGGGAGGGGGGGTATTATTAATGTGAGGGGTTAATAAATAGAGGACACTGTTAATGTGTGTGGCAATGGGAGCAATGTGGAGGACTGTGAGGAGCATTAATATAGTGTGGGGCCTTAAAGTGTAACAGGGAGTGGCTCAGAGAGTAACTGTCACGGTGGTGTCACGATCTTGTTGTTGTTTGCCTGGACACGTTTGTCATGTATGCGGTTGCCAGGGGCAATGTGTCGTTTACTCTGCATGTGTGTGCACTTCTCCTTATATCTTAGTTTCTTCCCTGTCTTGCTCTGGAGGGGTTAACTCCTGGGCAGGGTGTGGCCACTAGGTTTATTTTAACATGTTAGTTGTCCTCCAGCCTTTATGGGTGCTGGAGCTTTGCTTATGTCCCGCTTATTCCATCTGCCCAGTGTTTGAGGGCCACCTTGTGGAACATCAAGATCTCAATAATGTCTCCTTCCCTTCTCTACCCTACTTTATGTGTGGTGTCGTTTATAGGGGTAGGTGTTATGTCTGGTTGCTGTTACATGTCTTGTGGTGTTTGTTGTCTAACATGTTTGCTAGACATCATCCTGTCTATCGGTGATTCATATGGAAGGGGGGACAGGGTTCCCCAGAGGGGGAACTACCAGTCTGTATGCAGCTCTGCCTGGGGCCGCCATGCATCCTGTTTGTATGGGGGTCCAGGCAGTAACTGGTGTGCTGGATACCTGGGTATGGTTGTTTGTACTGTATCCTGTATGGTGTGTGGGCTTACTTGCCGATCCAGTAGCTGTATATGGTCTCTACTTTCTCCTGGCATGTAGGCTGGTTGAGAATCCTGTGCTTCCGTGTAATGGAAGAACAGGTCATCTCAGCCCTTTCCCTATTTTTGAGGGATTATCAGGGCAACTCAGTATCCTAGGTTCCTGGGTATGAGCCGTCCTACCATCCAGGTCCACTCATATGGGTAGGAGTTAGGGAGAGGGTTAGGCAATAGGAGGTGACCTTCTCCCTTATCCCAGCCTCTAGCCTAGTTGCTTGTCGGTCTGCTTCACATTGTTCGGTGGGGGGTTTTCCCCCTCTCCCCACCGTGACAGTAATGGGGCCCCAAATTGTACTCTGGTTGAGAATAATGTCACCCCCACAAAGTAAGAGTTCCCCTTTGTGTTCTATATAGTAATAGCACGCATTTTCTGTCTCATATATTAATAGTGTCCCCTTGAGGCTACACACTGTATTAGAACCCCCTTTACACCATCCATAGTAGTAGTACACCCTTTAGGTCGCACACTTTAATAGTGCTCATTTTAAAGTGTAATTGTCACTCTTTTTTATTTTTGTAATGTGTAGGGGCAGAGATACTGACAATTTTTGTAATATACTTTAATTACTGAAATCGCACATTTCTATTAGAAAGACAGCTCTAAAGTGGCCCAATTTGAGCCTTAGCAATGCTCCTAGAAACATAGAAACATAGAAACATAGAATGTGTCGGCAGATAAGAACCATTTGGCCCATCTAGTCTGCCCAATATATCTGAATCCTATGAATAGTCCCTGGCCCTATCTTATATGAAGGATAGCCTTATGCCTATCCCATGCATGCTTAAACTCCTCCACTATATTTGCAGCTACCACTTCTGCAGGAAGGCTATTCCATGCATCCACTACTCTCTCAGTAAAGTAATACTTCCTTATATTACTTTTAAACCTTTGCCCCTCTAATTTAAAACTGTGTCCTCTTGTGGTAGTTTTTCTTCTTTTAAATATGCTCTCCTCCTTTACCGAGTTGATTCCCTTTATGTATTTAAAAGTTTCTATCATATCCCCTCGGTCTCTTCTTTCTTCCAAGCTATACATATTAAGGTCTTTTAACCTTTCCTGGTAAGTTTTATCCTGCAATCCATGGACCAGTTTAGTAGCTCTTCTCTGAACTCTCTCTAGAGTATCTATATCCTTCTGGAGATATGGCCTCCAGTACTGCGCACAATACTCCAAGTGAGGTCTCACCAGTGTTCTGTACAGCGGCATAAGCACTTCACTCTTTCTACTGCTTATACCTCTCCCTATACAGCCAAGCATTCTGCTGGCATTTCGTGCTGCTTTATTACATTGTCTCCTCTGTCTTTTGTTTACATAACTGTGGATATTTGCTCAACACTGACTGTGTTATGTTTACAGAAGACAGTGCAGTGAATGTGGAGATCTCTGGACCCAGGACAGGAATGGTTCTTTGTTAGAAAGGTGTTGTCATGTATTATATGTAGCAATGAGCAAACTGAGCTTCAGATGCAAGATCCGAATTTTTTTTGCTCCAAAATTCATTTTAATTGTGTAAGGAAAGCCATCTCCATACAGCATTAAAATATATGCGTTCTGGCAAGGCGAAGTGATTTATCACTGAAGTCTCGCAAGATGCTCCGTACTTCACTAAACCAAATTTTGGAGTGAAGCGACTTCAGATCTTGCATCTGAAGATCACTTCACTTATCCCTGATTATATAATGTCTGATTTTCATTTTTTACATAAATCATGGCATAACCCTTCTAACCTCCCAACAGTCACATTAAAATTGTAAAAATCCTACCAAAAATGTAAATGATTTATTGTAGATTTGTAATATATGTTTGAAGTAAATTTTGTTGGTGCACAACTCAGGGGACTCAATTGCATTTTTAACCCCTTAGTGATAAAATATATTTTAGCCTTAAGGACCAGTAATATTTCCCCCCTTTGTCTTCTAGCAGTCATAACTTTTTTCTGTTTTATATGTTTTTAGGAACTTTTTTGGGGTATATATATTGTATTAAATGACTTTCATTTTATTTTTAGGGGCAAAGATAAAAAAACTGCAATTGTAACATTAGTTTGTGGAATTTAGTTATGACGTTCAATGTATGGTATAAATAACATAACTTTATGTGGGTCACTTCAATGATGATAATGACAAATGTCTATACATTTTTTGTTATTTTTTCTCTCCTGCTTCAGGCTGTGAGATCCCCAACTGCCCCCCCCCCCCTCCTCCAGACTGAAGGGGAAGGGGGAGCATCTTCTTTAGATGCTCATATCTCTAGATAGGTAGCAGATAGAGATATGATTTGTATTGTTTGAAAACTGGCATATCAAGCTTTCAAGCAATATCAGAAGCACAGCATTAGCTTCAGTACATGTGAAGATATCAGTCTTAGAAATCAGGATGCAGATAAAAGTTAAAGTAAAAGCAGGTTTTACCACAATTATTCCCAACTCGATTTTTAACAGTGATATCTCCTGCTAAAGAGCAGCTAAAGCAGGCCGTCTTCTCCTTAGTTGAGTGGTTTTCCCACAGCCCAAGCAAGACTGAGGCAAAACAGTTAGGTGGTTAAGAGATTGGAGTAAAATAAGTAATAGGTCTTGTATGGTACATGAGCCTAGCGGGTCGATTTAACTAATTATGAACATTGAAATTCAGTTCCATGTATTCTAGAGTTTCTATAGATGTACGGATGAAGCCGAGCTAAAATTGACTTTGATAATACAAGTCAATCTTGGTTATCTCGTGACAAAAGCCATTGGAATTAATTGAAAAGTTATGTACAGTTAGGCCCATATATATTTGGACACTAACACAAATTTTGTTTTTATTAACTGTTTACTAAAACATATTCAAGTTATAGTTATAAAGTTATAATTATAGCTTTCATTTGTTGGTATCCACAGTAAAATTGGATGTAGGGTTTAGGAGTTTCAGATCCTTTACATGTGGCACCCTGTTTTTAAAGGGACCAAAAGTAATTGGACAATTGACTCAAAGGCTGTTTCATGGGCAGGTGTGGGCAATTCCTTCATTATTTTATTCTCAATTAAGCACATACAAGGCCTGGAGTTGATTTGAGGTGTGGTGCTTGCATTTTGAATATTTTGCTGAGAAGTAAACATGCGGTCAAAGGAGCTCTCCATGAAGATGAAACAAGCCATCCTTCATCTGCGAAAACAGGTGAAAAAACCCATCCGAGAAATTGCTACACTATTAGGAGTGGCAAAATCTACAATTTGGTACATCCTGAGAAAGAAAGAAAGCACTGGTGACCTCAACAATGCAAAAAGCCTGGATGCCCACAGAAGACAACAGTGGTGGATGATTGCAGAATAATTGCCATGGGGAAGAGAAACCCCTTCACAACAGCCAACCAAGTGAACAACACTCTCCAGGATATAGGCGTATCACTATCCAAATCTACCATAAAGAGAGGACTACATGAAAGTAAATACAGAGGGTTCGCAGCACGGTGAAAGCCACTCATAAGCTTCAAGAATAAGAAGGCTAGATTGGACTTTGCTAAAAGACATAAAAAAAAAAAAAACAGCACACTACTGAAAGAACATTCTTTGGACAGATAAAACCAAGATCAACCTCTACCAGAATGATGGAAAGAAAAATGTTTGGCTAAGGCATGGTACAGCTCATCATCCAAAGCATACCACATCATCTGTAAAACACAGCGGAAGCAGTGTGATGGCTTGGGCATGCATGGCTGCCAGTCGCACTGGGTCTCCAGTGTTTATTGATGATGTGACATAGGACAGAAGCAGCCAGATGAATTCTGGGGTTTTCAGAGACATACTATGTGCTCAAATCCAGCCAAATGGAGCCAAACTGATTGGTCGGAGTTTCATAATACAGATACAGGTCCTTCTCAAAAAATTAGCATATTGTGATAAAGTTCATTATTTTCTGTAATGTACTGATAAACATTAGACTTTCATATATTTTAGATTCATTACACACCAACTGAAGTAGTTCAAGCCTTTTATTGTTTTAATATTGATGATTTTGGCATACAGCTCATGAAAACCCAAAATTCCTATCTCAAAAAATTAGCATATCATGAAAAGGTTCTCTAAACGAGCTATTAACCTAATCATCTGAATCAACTAATTAACTCTAAACACCTGCAAAAGATTCCTGAGGCTTTTAAAAACTCCCAGCCTGGTTCATTACTCAAAACCGCAATCATGGGTAAGACTGCCGACCTGACTGCTGTCCAGAAGGCCATCATTGACACCCTCAAGCAAGAGGGTAAGACACAGAAAGAAATTTCTGAACGAATAGGCTGTTCCCAGAGTGCTGTATCAAGGCACCTCAGTGGGAAGTCTGTGGGAAGGAAAAAGTGTGGCAGAAAACGCTGCACAACGAGAAGAGGTGACCGGACCCTGAGGAAGATTGTGGAGAAGGACCGATTCCAGACCTTGGGGGACCTGCGGAAGCAGTGGACTGAGTCTGGAGTAGAAACATCCAGAGCCACCGTGTACAGGCGTGTGCAGGAAATGGGCTACAGGTGCCGCATTCCCCAGGTCAAGCCACTTTTGAACCAGAAACAGCGGCAGAAGCGCCTGACCTGGGCTACAGAGAAGCAGCACTGGACTGTTGCATGTCATTTGGAAATCAAGGTGCCAGAGTCTGGAGGAAGACTGGGGAGAGGGAAATGCCAAAATGCCTGAAGTCCAGTGTCAAGTACCCACAGTCAGTGATGGTCTGGGGTGCCATGTCAGCTGCTGGTGTTGGTCCACTGTGTTTTATCAAGGGCAGGGTCAATGCAGCTAGCTATCAGGAGATTTTGGAGCACTTCATGCTTCCATCTGATGAAAAGCTTTATGGAGATGAAGATTTCATTTTTCAGCACGACCTGGCACCTGCTCACAGTGCCTAAACCACTGGTAAATGGTTTACTGACCATGTTATTACTGTGCTCAATTGGCCTGCCAACTCTCCTGACCTAAACCCCATAGAGAATCTGTGGGATATTGGGAAGAGAAAGTTGAGAGACGCAAGACCCAACACTCTGGATGAGCTTAAGGCCGCTATCGAAGCATCCTGGGCCTCCATAACACCTCAGCAGTGCCACAGGCTGATTGCCTCCATGCCACGCCGCATTGAAGCAGTCATTTCTGCAAAAGGATTCCCGACCAAGTATTGAGTGCATAACTGAACATAATTATTTGAAGGTTGACTTTTTTTTGTATTAAAAACACTTTTCTTTTATTGGTCGGATGAAATATGCTAATTTTTTGAGATAGGAAATTTGGGTTTTCATGAGCTGTATGCCAAAATCATCAATATTAAAACAATAAAAGGCTTGAACTACTTCAGTTGGTGTGTAATGAATCTAAAATATATGAAAGTCTAATGTTTATCAGTACATTACAGAAAATAATGAACTTTATCACAATATGCTAATTTTTTGAGAAGGACCTGTAGACAATGACCCAAAACATAAAGCCAAAGTAACCCAGGAGTTTATTAAAGCAAAGAAGTGGAATATTCTTGAATGGCCAAGCTAGTCACCTGATCTGAACCCAATAGAGCATGCATTTCACTTGAAGACTAAACTTCAGACAGAAAGGCCCACAAATAAACAGCAACTGAAAACCGCTGCAGTAAAGGCCTTGTAGAGCATTAAAAAGGAGGAAACACAGCATCTGGTGATGTCCATGAGTTCAAGACTTTAGGCAGTCATTGCCAACAAAGTATTAGAAATTAACATTTTATTCACAATTATTTAATTTGTGCAATTACTTTTGAGCCCCTGAAATGAAGGGATTGAGTTTAAAAAATGCTTTAGTTCCTCATATTTTTATGCAATTTAATTCAACCCACTGAATTATAGCTGAAAGTCTGAACTTCAACTGCATCTGAATTGTTTTGTTCATACTCCATTGTGGTAATGTACATAAACAAAAATTTGAAAAATGTTATTTCTGCCCAAATATATATGGGCCTACCTGTATCTTTTTGTTGTCAATCTTTTCTTAATGCGTTAACCATCAAGTTTAATTGCATCAGTACAGACAGAAAGTGTTCCTTTTACTGGTTAAAATTTAAATCGGATTGATGATGTTCAAGTTTCTATTGAACATAATAAAATGCTAAACATGGTATATAATGAAACATTTTCATGTTTACTTTTTCACACAGTGAGTTACAGATCTGCATTTGTTATTTTTGGCATGTCTATGACTACAACTTCCATATGCCGTTACATCAGTTACAGTCTATCTGAAGGCAGAGACTTGAAGGAATCTGTCAACTGAAATTATCTTGTTGGCTCCTTGTTGGCCATGATAACCAAATCTCCTATCTCTTTAGTGAGTGGCAATAAAAATGAACATGTAAGTGATCTAGAGATGATAGAAGGTGCTAATCATGGATTAGCAATTTATTTTATGTATACTATATTATGCATGACTTTTATGGACTACCGATACTTTTTTAATTTTGACTTTGATACAAACAGCACTATTCATAAAAATGCTCTAATATAAAAATTGTCCTTGTTGGCCTAGAAGCCAATCATAATTCAGCTTTTACTCTGGGATCATTTGTCATTGGTAAGTGAATAGTTCAGTAAACCGGCCAAAATAATATCTTACTCTGGACTGGAGGATCCATCGCATCCATCTATTACACTGACAGCCCATTGGGGTTTATCTGCAGAATTTTCCATGCACAGTACAGTAGGTGGCTGGGAAAAAATAGAAGGGGCTTTACTGCAGTTCCCTACACAGTGAGTGTTGGGCAGTGATGCTGAGAAGAGAAACCAGTACTATACCAGCACTACTCCCTCTTAATTTTTAAGACTAGAATAAGGTCAGACTCTCGCTGGCTGCAAATATATTCTAAAGATATGTCACTGCTAGTGGTGAGCAAAGTTTTCAAAAATTTGATTGGGACACTTTGCTAAATTTTCCAAATAAATTTGATTAAATCCGAATTAATTCATTATGAAGCTCGTTAAAAATCAGCTATTTCCCGGCTGCAGAGAGCCTGTATATTGGTGTACAACACTGCATTGTAGAAACATGCATAGCTAGTTTGCTGTGGTAGTGAAACAATTACTGTGGGTCAGCATAACAGACAGTTGACAGACGTCACTCTTACAATCAGTTCACACTTTACTTATTTGGTCAGTTACGGGGCAATGTTAGCATCAGGCATAAAGAACCATGCCGTGGCCCATGATTGTACAAAAGAGTGAAAGAGTGCACTCCGTCAGCTGGTTCCACATAGATTTCTACAGAACCTGTTCTGTTACACTGTCACAAACCAGCGGGTGTGAACCCACTGTGCCACGTGTCCTACCTCCTCTAAGGGCGTTGTCTAAGTAAACCCCTTGATTTTCACAGTACCCCTGATGGTGGGGATACAGGAACACAGGAACACAAGAGGAAATCAGGAACCTTATCAGGACACAAGGACCGTGACACTGAGGCATCTGGGAAGGGGGCTGAGCCACTTATATATGTGCAGGAGGGCTCGGATTGAGGTCACATGATCCAACCTATAAAACACAGGAAGTGACGCATGCAGGCCCTTAAGGAAATGCTGCAGGAAACGAGCAGCAAGCATGGCATGTGGCTAGGGCTAAAAGGAAACACTGGCAGTAGATCACTGCTGAACACGGCGCCTGGGACCGCTGCGGTAAACAGAGGAACAGCGGCGCACAGCAGCCGCTGTTACATACACACTGATTCAAGTAGTGGCCCCATGGCAGAGAGGAGAAGGTGTCAGCAGTACGTTTGTGTTGATGTCACTGTTTATTTTTCCCTTCTTCTGATCCATTGCAAGAACAACCACAAAAAAATGGATCCTGTCTTTTGAGCATCCGCCTTCACATGGTCAGCATTTGATCAGTAATCCATCAGTATTACTAAAGAAAATAAAAACAGGAGTGCATTCAAAACAAAGATTACGTCTGATGGGAATATTTCCATGTCTTCTGTGTTTTTTACTCAGTCCTGTCCTCAGACAGATAAGAAGAAGGGTAAAATAAATAGTGATGTCAACTAAGCCAAACAGAGACACTATTGGCCCTGTCACAGATTGGGAAGGGTGGCAACTAAATGAGGAGTCAACACAGTGGCCCAGTTGCAGAGTGGGGAGGGTGGCAACAGCATGAGGAGTCAACACAATGGCCCAGTCACAGAGTAGGGAGGGTGGCAACTGCATGAAGAGTCAACATAGTGGCCTAGTCACAGAGTGATGTGGCCTAGTCACAGAGTGATAAGAGTGGCAACTGCATGAGGTGTCAACATAGTGGCCCAGTCACAGAGTGGGGAGAGTTGCAACCGCATGAGGAGTCAACATAGTGGCCCAGTCACAGAGTGGGGAGGTGGGGGGCTACAGCAGTGGCAGTAATGGCACAAGAAGGTGGGTGGCAGTAAAAGAAGATGGCAGTAGTGGCATCAGACGAGTGGCAGCATCAGAATAGTGGCTGAAGCAGGTGGCCAGAAGAAACGGATCTTTTGAATGATCTAGTCTGATACATCGTGCACTGGCGTATGGAAATCCTGGCAGATCCACACCTGATTCATTTTTGCAAAGGTTAGTCAGTCTTTGGGTAGAAAGGCGAGTTATCTTTGGAATTACTATGAACCCCACTACACTAAGCACCCTCTGTGATGCCACACTACTGGCTGAACAGAAAAGCTTGTCCAGGGGAAACTTGTCCAGTCGCGGCCATAAATCAGGTTTGGCTGCCCAGTAGTCGAGGGGATCTTGGATGTGTGGTGGCATTCTGCTGGTTCAGGTTCTGCTCCATGTCCTGCTGCTGCTGGTGTGTGGTTTCTTCAGTAGGTGGATGAAGAAAAGTGCTCACTAGAGACTCCAGATTTAAGCTTCTGCTGATGGAGCTGGTGCTGCCCCTGCTCCCCCTCTCCAGCATTCATGGCAGTGGAGCGTGAGCACAGAGGGCCCCCCAGTCAGACCTTCGTGAGGATGAGCGATGGCACACATAGACAGCGGCCAATTGACTACATAGGATGTCTTGATAGTAGTTCAGTTTATCCTCTCTCTCAGCGGGTGGAAAAAAAGGCCCCTATTTTGGAGCTGTAGTGAGAGTCTAACATGGTAGAGAGCGAGTAGTCACCCCTCTGCCGAATGGTGATAATACTGCTGTTACTACGCAAGCAACTCAGCATGCATCTGGACATTCCCACAAGGGACTCGGAGTGACTCCCTACCTCTATCTCCACTGCATGCTGCCACCCTGTGTCGGTGTCATCTGGATAGTCTTCCTCATCGCCCTCTAGCTCCTCCTGCTCCTCTTCTGTTACTTGTGCAGAAAAACCACCCATTTCTGTATATATTGCTTATCCGTGAGTGTCCTCCTCCTCCACTTCATTTTAATCAAAATCGTTTTTATTGATTTTCAATAAAGGTATTAACAAAATTAACATTTTGTATACATCAACAAATATCTTGTCAGTCCATACATTTTAGTCTTTCCAGCATAATGAGGCTGTCGCCATAATAACATGAAAACATCATAGTACAGAATAGAAAGACAGATACATGTTATATTAAGGATACAGGACATTGCAGAATTAATGTAAGATTATTGTAAAACTTTTTACATTTAACCAACCCCTCCCCCCTTTACTTGATCCAACAGAGAGACAGTTGCAGTACCTTTATTTCTCTATTAATTACGTCTCAGGAAGGCCATTTTAATGAGAGCTGAGATTAGAGTGATCTAGCGACGTTCCCCATTCAACAGCATGTGCTAAGATAATTGACCCAATAGGGAAAACTGCCCTCCTATGCAATCTCTTGATAGAGTCGCAGAAACCAAACTCCCATTCTCCACGAAGCCCCTCCATATCGACAGGAATTTGTTGGGACATTTTCTCTTGATATAGACTCTCCTTTCGAGGCATAAAACTGTATTCAGCCTATTTATATACTCCTGTTTGTTGGGCGGATTACTTCTTATCCAGTATTTAGCAAGTAAAACCCTCGCCTGGAACAACATTCTATGAATGCACAATAACAGTTTATCGTCTATTTCTGAAGATTCTAGAATACCCAATACACAGACCCTTGGATCATTAGGCAATCGTATCTGGGTCGTAACGGTTATGATTTCACGTATATCTTCCCAAAATCTTTTCAATTTTTGGCAGTTCCAAACCATATGAAGCAATGTTGCTTCTGTTTCTCCACAGCGAGGGCATGAGGAGTCCTGTCTAACGGCTATTTTGAATAGAAATGTTGGGGTTCTATACACTCTGTGTATTAGATATAGCTGGGACAGCCTCTGGGATTCACTCAATGTAAGACTAGTTGTTAAAGCCAGAACGTCAGTCCATTGTTCTTGAGATATTTTTCCTACATCCTCTTCCCATTTTCCTTTTACCACCAAGGGAGTTGAGGAGGCATTGGCATCAAGTATAAATTTATATAGTCGTGATATCAGACCTTTTGTGGATCTGCCCTCCAGTAGCTGTTTCAGCACAGGAGGGGGGGGGGGGTGGCAACCACCCTCCCCTTCGGAATTGTGTATGACAAGCATGCCTCAATTGGAGAAATATCACGATCGGCGTGACTATCACATACGTGACACAGAGGGAGGGAAAGAGGAAGGCCCTGCCCAAGTGAGAGGGAAGGTGGTGACCCCTGACTCACCTTGCGGCTGGCACCTGGCTGCCCTGACGTCCCTAGACGGGTTCCTCACCCGTACGCCGATCACGTGCCTAAAACCCTGGCTTTCCCTAAGATGAGCCCTAGATAGTGAACAGGGCGGTGGGAACACTAGTCCGCACCACTAGCTCTAAAGGAAAACACCAAGGGGAGGACAGACAATACAGACTCAACATATAATCCCAGGTGGGCGACAACAGGAGACAACAAAAAGCCCAACAGGGATCCGGAGGGTAGCACTCTGGAACAACAACCAGGATTCACAGCTCCAGTGGGTCAGTATAGAAGTCCAGGCAGGAAGCTCTATAACTGGCAACTAGAGAAGTGTGAGAGGAGAATATAAGGAGGTTGGGAGTGGCAGACAAGAAACAGCTGAGGAGGAGAAGCTACGGATCCCTGAGTGAGACAAAAAGGATTGCAAGGCAAACACAGAAAACAATCACTAAGAAACAATGTGATCTTTAGACATAGAGCGCGCAGCCACCCGCTGCGACTTCCTGACCCCGGGTATAATGGAGTCAGACGTGGCTCTTGACACCCTCGTGACAAGAAATTGAAAAAATGCCGTCTTGGGTAGGCCAAATTCTTCCTGAAGCTGAGTAAAAGATTTAAACAGTCCTTGAGATTGAATTTGGCCCAGAAATAATATGCCCCTCTGTTCTATGGGGAAAAGCCTTCTAGTCTGAATAACTCTGGTAATTGGGGATTCCGCCATAATGGCGCGTTCTCGCTGAGACTTGTTAAGTTTGCCAGTTCCTTGAATTTTGACCAAAGTTTGATTATGAGGGAAATTGTGGGAAGTTTCCTGCCTAGAGGGTGCTGCCCGCTCACTTTGATCAAAGCAATAGGCGCTTTCTGCTTCATACTATGAGCAACTATCTCAGCCGAGGAGTCTAATTCACGTGTTCTAATCCAACCCCTAACATGTTGCAATTGTGCAGCTATAAAGTAGGACCATGGGTTTGGGAGGGACAAGCCGCCTTCTTCCCTACATTTTTGGAGTGTCTCTATGCGGATTCTCGGTTGCTTTTTTTTTTCCAAATCAGTGATCTAAAAATCCCCTTAATTTTGTAAAATATTCTCTGAGGATACCAGGGAGTTATGTAATATATATAATAATTGTGGCATGAATATCATTTTATTAGATTACAATGGGCAATTATGGTAAGGGACAGTTTACACCAAACATTAGTTTTGGTTACAAATTTAGCGATTAGTGGTTCTAAATTCAGTTTTATTTATTCGGCTGGTATTGGTGATATCATTACACCTTAATATTTGAAGTGGGTGGTCAGTTGCTGGGGTATACGGGCGATATCTAATTGTGTTGGGGTGGGATCTAAGGGGAGAATGGTGGACTTATCCCAGTTTATTTTAAGCCCAGAAAATGCCCTAAAGTCAACAATCTCCTTCATTAATGGATCAATGGACTTCGGCAGATCTCCCACATATAATAATAGATCATCTGCGTATAACGAGACTCTTTCTTCCCGTGGGCCTATTGGAAATCCCTTCCAATGTGGAGAATTTCGTAGAAGGCAGGCCAGGGGCTCGATTGCTATTGCAAATAGATGGGGGGACAAAGGACAACCCTGCCGTGTGCCTCTATGTAAAGGAAAATGCTTGGAGAGTAGCCTGTTTGCTCTTATCCTTGCTAGTGGGGAGTTATACAGTAATTTCACCCAGGAGATAAAACCCCGCCCAAATCCCATGGACTCCCAAGACTTCCCACAGCTACTCTTGGCCATGCTTCTATCTGGCATAAATCCAGCCTGATCCTTGTGTATTAAAGGAGTAATCACCTTATTAATCCGAATGGCCAGTAGGTAGGAGGGAAATAGGTCTGTATGAATCAGGTTTAACTGGGTCCTTGTTGGGCTTTGGGATAACCACCACTATCGCCTCTCTCATAGAAGCAGGAAGCATTCCGATACGTAATGCATGATTAAAGGTCTCCAGGAGGTGTGGAAGGAGACAGTCCCTGTATTGTTTAAAGAATTCCCCTGGCAATCCGTCTGACCCCAGGGCATTTTCATTAGGAAGGGAGTTTAAAGCTATTTCAAGTTCCTCCAATGTAATTGGCTCATCCAGATATGCAGCCGATTCTAGGGATAATTTAGGGATAGATATTTGGTTAAGATAATTTTTAATATTATCTCTTTCCATAAACAATTTGGAGGAGTATATTTTATATCCTTATAAAAGTAGTGAAATGTATCCAGGATTACTGAACTTTCCACAGTTCTCCATCTGCGGCTCTGATTGGTGCTACTCTGGATGGACCCTCCTGTGACCGGACCACCCTGGCCAGCAGACTAACCGTACTCTCTCCTGCCTCAAAGTATTTTTGTTTGGTGAAGAACCGTTTATTGTCCGCTATATATAGCAGATAATCTGTAAGTTTAGATTGCGCTTCTTTCCATACGGCTGCAGTCTGCTGGGAAGGCGCGCCTACATATACCTGTCACTCCTTGTCACTTCCTGCTGTATAGCTTTAGTGAGTTCTCTAGTTTTCATTTTACGTCTGTTAATTTTCTGGATATAAAGACCTCGCATGTATGCTTTCATGGTGTCCCAAACTGTTCCCATGGGTGCTGACCCTATGTTAAAATTTAAAAATTCCTTTTTATATTCTGTCATGGGATCTTCCTCGTATAACAAATGTATCCAAAAAGGATTGAGCTTCCAGAGTGTTGGACCACAACGCCCCCTGTCGTTTTTAAATCTCAATTCTATGTGTATGGGAGAATGATCCGAAAGGCACCGCGATAAGTATTCAATAACAGAGGTATATGGCAGTGCCTCCAGGGATCCAATGGATAAATCTATTCTGGACAAAGAATTATGCGGCGCAGAGAAGCAGGAGTACTGTCATTCCTGGGGGAATTTAATTCTCCACAGGTCGCGTAGGCAGGGCCGGCGTCATAACCCGGCATCCCCGGGCAAGTGCCGGGGCCCAATGCTCCTGGGGGGGCCCACTGAGCTGCTATGAGCACTTCCATCAATACAGATGGGAGCTCTCACTGCTGTCATTTCACTTACACAGTACCCCTTTGGTGGGGCCCTCTGAGCTGCAGAGACTCAGGACACGCCCCCTCTACACAGAACACGCCCCCTCTACACAGGACACATGCTGCCTGAGGAGAGAGACCGGAGGGCTGGAGCTGGAGCAGAGAAGTGTGAAGACAGGTTGTCAGTGAGTCTGCACTGTGACTGTCTCTTGTCTGTAGGACAGAAGGGGGGGGGGGGGACTCTTTGATCGGCTGCTGCTTCATTCTATTTAGTTGTGTTACTGCTTCATTAAGCAGTTTGCCTCCATGACACCTGCCCCCCCCCCCCCACATATCCTGTCCTATCTCATCCTCATGGGGCCCCTGCTGTCTCCTTTCCTCCCTCATGTATCTAGAGCTCCTTTTTCACCCTCCTATCTCCTATTGCTGCCCTGCACAGACCTCCTGCCCCTACTTCTTGTATGAATCCCCCTCAGAGCCCCTTCAACCTACTTGCTGTGTCCACCCCTCCTGTCCATCCAGGGCCCCTGTCTCACTCCTCTGCCTCTCATTATGGTGGCATCTGAACAGCATTCACCATAAGGACCTTCTAACGTCACAGGGTCATGTGACTGTGCCCCCCACCCCGTACTGTGCCCCTTTATACCCTGCATTGTGCCCTCTTACCACACCCTGTGCAGTGCCCATAGTCATTCCCTGTACTGTGGCCTCTTATACCCTTTTATCCAGTCACTGTATGATGGTTTTATCATTGTATGGCGGTGTTATCACTATATGGCGGTGGTATCCAATAACTGCATGGCCATAACTGTATCCCCTTCCATGCCCACACCACTTTTTTTAGACCTGGCATGAGCGGGAAAAGATACAGATTGCGGTGTTAAGGACCTTTGCGCCACAGTCTGTGTCAGAAATACGCCTAATATAAAGACGTATTTCTATATAATAAATTACCCCCTAATTGTATTATTATTCGGGGGTAGGGCTAATATAGGGTAGTGTATTATACTATGCCCTGTATTTCCCAGTAGAAAATGATCCTTGGGAAACACAGTCTCATCCCTGACCACCAGGACCAAGTAGAACTCTGTCAGTACATGGAGGCCTCCCCTCTCAGCCACGCTGCTCCGCTGTGTACTGGTGCTTATTCTGACACTAGGGCTGGGTTCACATCCCATTTGTGCCATCCATTTAATGTATACCAAAAATATATGCGTTAACAGATGCCTCAGACTGATGCAGTACTCTGGCGACCATACAGTTCCATTGTAAAAAAACATATACGTTAATGTATGCATTTTTTACTTGACTCTGCAGGATACAAGAACGTGGAGTGCTGCACATTTGTATACATCAAACCGATAGGAAAAACGTGATGTGAACACACATGGGGGGGAGGAGGGCGTACTAAAATTTGCTGTGGGGCCCAGTCAATTCTAGCTATATCACTGCACATCTCCTTCTCTCCTCCAGGCCTGGCTCACTGCTGCAGTGGGCCGCCGGAGAGAAGGCGCGCAGGGAGCTGCGGTTAGTGAATGACAGGACCACCAGCTCCCCTGCAATGATAGGTATGTGAGGAGGCCACTGGGGGGTCATTCATCACACTGTGAGGGCCCCTTACACAGTATAATGACTCCCAGTGCCCCCCATTTAGAATAATGATCCCCATTGACCCTCCATTTAGCATAATGACCACCAGAGCCCCCCATTAAATATAATAACCCCTTGTGCTCCCTCCATACAGTATAACCCCCAGTGTGGGGGCGACTGGGGGTCATTATTCTGAATGGAGGGTCACTGTGGGGTCATTATACCGTGAGGGCCCTTTACATAGTATAATGACCCCCAGTGTCCCCCATTTAGTATAATGATCACCAATGACCCTCCATTCAGTATAATGACCCCCAGAGCCCCCTCCATACAGTATTCTCCCAGTGTGGGGGCTACTGGGGGTCATTATTCTGAATGGGGGCGACTGGGGGTTATTATTCTGAATGCAGGGCCACAGGTGGTCATTATACAGTGTGGGGGGGGGGAATTGGGGGTTCATTATACGGTGTAAAGGGCCACTAGTAGTCATTATACTGTGTGAAGGGCCACTAGTAGTCATTATACTGTATAGGGGCCACTGGGGGTCATTATACCGTGTGGGAGCCACAGGGGGACATGTCAATGTACAAAAATGCCTCATGGGGGCCCACTGGGATTTATCGCCCAAGGGCCCACATGAACCTGGAGCCGGCCCTGCGTGTAGGTCTAGCTCCCTGAGTAACTTTGCCAATGTGGTTTCCCCAGCATGTATTAGATCAATAGGTGGTGGGAATTTATCCAAATATTTATTAAAGTCACCCAGCATCAGAACCGGCGCCTGGGGGCCCTGCACTATCCATGTCATTACTTCTTTTATTACACCAGTGGAGTATGACAGTGGTATATATATGGCAATTAGAAGAAATTGCATCCCAAAAATAGAACAGTGCAGACAGACATATCGGCCTTCAGTATCAATTTTGCTAGAATGGCACTCAAAGGGAATGGCTCTATGAACCAGGAGACTAACCCCCCCCCCCAGCGTGCGTAGAGAAAGTGGAGTCAAAGGCCTGCGAGATCCATGGTTTATGAAGCAGCCTATGGGATTGTTTAGACAAGTGAGTCTCAGTGAGGCACACTATGGCTGGCTGGTACTTCTGGACAGCCATAAAAACCACCTGAGGGATCTCCCACGCCTCTCACATTCCATACCAAAATGTGAGTTTTATCTGCCATCACTCCGTAAAAGGCATAAGAGAAATGGCGGTCTAGGCACCCATATAAAGCAGTCACCGTATGGCATAAGTGTAATAACATATATTATCTCTCTGTGGATCAAAACCCCCAATAAACTGTAAACATAATAATTCCTATAAAGGAACAAAGTTTGGATGGTCCCCAAACGTCCTGTCCTGAGGCAGAAGAAAGGTTCCTGTAACCTGTAACAGAGGAAGCGGTAACACATCTGTATTTATGGACCAGATCTCAGTAGTAGAGATCCGGGCAGCAATAAAAGAGGGCCGCAGGTAGCATAGTGAATTAGTTAACTCTTGGCCTGCCAACAAAGCAATTAAGATGAGATAAGATAAGATTCCTTTATTGTCACTGTACAATACAATGTAATACAATGTACAATACAATGAAATGTTGTTTGGAGCAATCCCAGATGCCATGGACAGAGGAACAAGAACTGACATTTAAACTAAAGCATTACACTAGGGGGAAAAAAAAAAACATTACACTAGAAGGCATTACTATTCATAGTTCACAGCATATATATAGCAAGAGCAAAGTAGGAAGTGCTTATGAGTATATATACACACTGATTCAGGCACCACTCAGACAAGAGATCATCACGGGGTCATGAATGCAGCAGTCACTTTCAGTCTGTGGTAGTTTCTATCCTAGGAAGGGGCAATAATCTCCGAGCATTTAGGAGACTGATTGCTTTGGGGTAAAAGCTGTTCTTCAGCCTAGTGGTGCGGGCATGTAGGGCTCTAAGACGCCTACCAGAGGGTAACATAGTAACATAGTACATAAGGCCGAAAAAAGACATTTGTCCATCCAGTTCGGCCTGTCATCCTGCAAGTTGATCCAGAGGAAGGCAAAAAAAAAACTGTGAGGTAGAAGCCAATTTTCCTCACTTTAGGGGAATAAAAATTCCTTCCCGACTCCAATCAGGCAATCAGAATAACTCCCTGGATCAACGATCTCTCTCTAGTAGCTATAGCCTGTAATATTATTACGCTCCAGAAATACATACAGGCCCCTCTTGAATTCCTTTATTGTACTCACCATCACCACCTCCTCAGGCAGAGAGTTCCATAGTCTCACTGCTCTTACCGTAAAGAATCCTCTTCTATGTTTGTGTACAAACCTTCTTTCCTCTAGACGCAGAGGATGTCCCCTCGTCACAGTCACCGTCTTGGGAATGAATAGATGATGGGATAGATCTCTGTACTGACCCCTGATATATTTATACATATTAATTAGATCTCCTCTCAGTCGTCTTTTTTCTAAAGTGAATAACCCTAATTTTGATAATCTTTCAGGGTACTGTAGTTGCCCCATTCCAGTTATTACTTTAGTTGCCCTCCTCTGGACCCTCTCCAGCTCTGCTATGTCTGCTTTGTTCACTGGAGCCCAGAACTGTACACAGTACTCCATGTGTGGTCTGACTAATGATTTGTAAAGTGGTAGGACTATGTTCTCATCACGGGCATCTATGCCCCTTTTGATGCAACCCATTATCTTATTGGCCTAGGGGTAGGGGAATGAAAAGGCTGTGGCCGGGGTGAGTTGGATCTCCGCAGATAATTTTTGCCCTGTTTCTGCAGCGAGCAGTGAAGATAATTTTTGCCCTGTTGCTGCAGCGAGCAGTGAAGATGTCCAGTGATGGTAACTGAGTACCAGTAATTCTGCCAGCCATTCTGATGATGCGCTTGAGGGTCTTCTTGTCCTCAGAAGAGCAGCCGGAGTACCACACTGTAATGCAGTATGTGATAACAGATTCTATGGTGCACCTGTAAAAATTGACTAGCAGATGTTTTGGGAGTTGTGCTTTCTTCAGACTCCTCAGAAAATAAAGCCTCTGAAGACCTTTTTTGGTCATTTCTGTTGTGTTTTTTATCCATGACAGGTCCTGACTAATATGAACTCCCAAGAATCTGAAACTTTGAACTATCTCCACGTTTTCACCATTAATGCTAATGGGATGGTGTCCATTTTGTTTTTGTTTCTTCTTCCTAAAATCCAGAATTAGCTCCTTTGTTTTCTTGGTATTGAGTATGAGGTTGTTGTTCTTACTCCATCTCTCTAGGTTCTCAACCTCTTTCCTATAGGCTGTTTTATCATTGTTGGAGATTAGGCCTATCATGGTCGTGTAATCTGCAAATTGTATAATGGTATTGGTATTGTGAATAGGTTTACAATGATTTGTGAAGAGAGAGTAAAGGAGAGGGCTCAACACACAGCCTTGGGTACCCCAGTGTTTAGTGTTAAGGATGAAGAAAAGTGCTTGCCCATGTGTACGATTTGTGGTCTTTTTGTAAGAAAATCCAGTATCCAGTTGCACAGGTGTGAGCTGAGACCCAAGTTGTTCAGTTTCGCTGCCAACTTGTTGGGAGGGATGGTGTTAAAGGCCGAGCTGTAATCACATAGCTGTCTCTCTGCTCCAGGTGTGACAGCGCAGTGTGAAGGGTAAGTGAGACAGCATCCTTAGTTGATCTATGTGCTCTGTAAGCAAACTGGTGTTGGTCCATGGAGGTGCAGATCTTGCTCTTCATGTGCCTGAGGACAAGTTGTTCAAAGCACTTCATAGCAATAGGAGTGAGAGCCACCGGGCAATAATCACTTAAGGTCTTCACCCCGGCCTGTTTTGGAATTGGGACAATTGTGGAGGACTTAACAGTAGGACATGTATGAACATTAGAGTCAGTGTTATTGGATAGCACCAAATTACTACTCCGGGGCACGGTGGCAATCGTGCAAGAACAGGCACATAACAAGCATTAAACGTTATACTTATCCGCCCCGTCCCCAGAGTCTTCCATGAGGTCTCCGGAATAGTCCCAAGCATGGCATTTCCCACTCTATTAGTTGTTCTCATATCTTTCAGAAGGCAAGGATTCCATTTGTTCAACCTAGTGGCTGGTTTCCTCCGGGTAATTGAAAAAATGTGTCTTTCCTTTAAACATTATCCGCAGCTTTGTCTGGTTACAATCAGATTAAAGACGTGCTCCATGCAAGGCACATGGGTCAGCACCGACAGAATGTTCTTCCTGTTATTGTTGACCATGGTTACGATCTTCAGTTGGTGAGGAGACAGCCAGGTTTCGATTTCTTGATGGACACAGAGAAGTTCCTCCCTGGTGTGACTCCTTTCACCCAGGCAAACCTGGTGCAGAACAGCGTGACACTGCCGTGCTCTGCATAGTTGGTAGTTGGTATGCTGGAGGAGAACTCCAAATTGTGCCTGCAGCGGAGGCTGAGCACAAGGTTGAGGATGGGAAGGCAGAGGAGGACATTGGCGGAGGACTCGCAGCTTGAGAATGCGGAGGCGGCAGTGCCATCACCTGGCCAAGTTGTTGGTGTGGTGGGGCAGGAACCACATTTACCCAGTGGGCTGTAAAGACATATTCTTGACCCCAATTACAGCTTCACACTTCGGCACTTCTGTGAACTTTAGTAGACACTGATAGGTTCAAGAACTGGCCCAACTTCTGTTCAGCATATGTGTACAGGGCTGGTACAGCATTTTTCTGCTAAGGTGGTGGAGCCTTGACTTCTGGAAAAGGGGTGCAGGCTACTGGAAGATGCAGTGGCTGCTGTATCAGGTTGTACCACTACTGTACATTAGCGCCATGGTTTTCCAAGGCCATTTTATGGTGACACTGCCGTGGTGCCAACAATGGAATCCTGGCCATGCTTTGTTTTCTGCCCACAGATTCTACACACGGCTACACTGACATCCTCCGGCGACTTGATGAAAAATTCCCACACCGGCAAATATGGCATTTTCCCCCACCACTCCATGCTGACTGCCTGCTGCCACTGCCTCTATGTACCCATGCACCGCTGGTTGTTTCCAGACAGTTAGGCTCTGAGTAGCAGATGGTCTTCCCGGGGCTCATTTGGCTCTAAACATCACACTGCTACCACACTGCTGACTCACGGCCATGCTAGCACCCTGCTGGCTCAACCGCTGCCTCACGTGCAAGCTGCCATCCTCATCCCCTCATGATGATGATGATGAAGCCCCCTTTTCACCCAGCTCCCACATGCGATCAGCTACATCATCATCCACTACTGTCTGAACATCATTGATGTCACCCTCACCAGTCTCAGGACAGCATGCCTGACTGCTCGCAACACCTGCTCTCACGCAACTCTTAGGCCCCTTTCACACGGGCGAGTTTTCCGTGCGGGTGCGATCCGTGCGGCGAACGTATGGCACCCGCACTAAATCCTGACCCATTCATTTCTATGGGGCTGTGCACATGAGCGATGTTTTTAACGCATCACTTGTGCGTTCAGTTGAAATCGCAGCATGCTCTATATTTTCCGATTTTGACGTGACGCAGGCCCCATAGAAGTGAATGGGGTGTGTGAAAATCGGATGGCATCCGCAAGCAAGTACGGATGCCGTGCGATTTGCACGCATGGTTGCTAGGAGACCATCGGGATGGAGACCCGATCATTATTATTTTCCCTTATAACATGGTTATAAGGGAAAATAATAGCATTCTGAATACAGAATGCATAGTAAACCAGCGCTAGAGGGGTTAAAAAAAAATAAAAAATAATTTAACTCACCTTAGTCCACTTGCTCGCGAAGCTGGCATCTCCTTGTGTCTCCGCTGCTGATGAACAGGACCTGGGGTGAGCTACTCCATTAAATAGAGCTTAAGGACCTTCGATGACGTCACTCTGGTCATCACATGATCTTTTACCATGGTGAATCACCATGGTAAAAGATCATGTGACGTACCATGTGATGACCGGAGTGACGTCATCGAAGGTCCTTAACCTGTATTTAATGGAGCAGCTCACCCCAGGTCCTGTTCATCAGCAGCGGAGACACAAGGAGATGCCGGCTTCGCGAGCAAGTGGACTAAGGTGAGTTAAATTATTATTATTTTTTTTTAACCCCTCTAGCGCTGGTTTACTATGCATTCTGTATTCAGAATGCTATTATTTTCCCTTATAACCATGTTATAAGGGAAAATAATACAATCTTCAGAACATCAATCCCAAGCCCGAACTTCTATGAAGAAGTTCGGGTTTGGGTACCAAACATGCGCGATTTTTCTCACGCGAGTGCAACGCATGACAATGTTTTGCACTTGTGCAGAAAAAATCGCGCATTTTCTCGCAACGCACCCGGCTCTTATCCGGGCAAAAAAACTCACGCCCGTGTGAAAGAGGCCTTATAGTTGATACATGCCCGTCTATGGGAGGAAGCAGCAGATCTCTCCTCCACATCTTGGCTGGGCAGTAGCTGCTGACTGTCCTCAATAAGCTCATCCTCACTGAAAAGCGGAGCAGTGCCAACGGCATACAATACTTCTGAAGCAGAAAGAACATAAAAGACACAGGTTCAGGACAGGTGGGGGCACACTTACACAATTACACAATTAAGGATTAATAGATTTACTTATAAAAGAACGTGAAAATACCCAAATCTGTAGTATCAGGCCACAATTTAACCCCAGAATTAGGGATGAATGGATTTACTTATATATTAAAGAACGTGAGCACCCTACAATATATAGTATCAGGCTTCAATTTCACCCCAACTACACAATTAGAGATTAAAGGATTGAATTATGTATAAAAGAATGTGAGCACCCTAAAATTTGTAGTATCAGGCTGCAATTTTAGCCCAGAATCAAGGATGAATGAATATACATATATATATATATATATATATATATATATATATATATATATATATATAAAAAATTGTGAACACCCCAAAACTTGTAGTATCAGGCTGCAATTTCACCCCAATTACACAATTAAGGATTAATGGATTTACTTACAGTATGTATAAAAGAAAGTAAGCTAAAAACAATAATAAATTACTAATAGGAGTTTACTATAAACCATCTAATATACCAGTCCACAGAAAATCTACCTTTAAACAAAATAGACAAGGTGGCAAATCATAATGAGGTGGTTATTATGGGGGACTTCAACTACCTAGATATAGACTGGGAAACTGAAACTTGTATATCTCATAAAGGAAACAGGTTCTTGGCAATAACCAAAGACAATTACCTCTCCCAACTGGTTCAGGACTAGACTAGAGGGACGGCCATACTGGACTTAGTATTAACCAATAGACCTGACAGAACAACAGACGTCCAGGTTGGGGGACACCTGGGAAATAGTGAATCATAAAGTAATAACCTTCCAATTATCATTCAAAAGAGCGTTTCTACAGGGAGGAACAAAAATACCAAACTTCAAAAAAGCTAAATTTAGGGAGGAACTAACTGGGACAAAGTCCTCAAAAATAAAAATACAGCCACAAAATGGGATATCTTTAAAAGCATCCTAAAATCTCATTGTGGAACAAAAAGAAACCAATGTGGATAAATAGAACTGTAAAGAAAGTAATAAATGACAAAAAGAAAGCATATAAATCACTAAAACAGGACGGTAGCACAGAAGCACTGAAAAACTATGAGGAAAAAAATAGAAAATGTAAAAAACGAATAAAAGCGGCCAAACTAGAGACCGAGACATTAATTGCCAAAGAGAGTAAATCTAACCCTAAAATGTCCTTCAATTATATAAATCTTAAAAAGTATAAATCTGAAGGTGTCGGCTCTTTAAAGAGTAATGAGGGGGGAGTCGCAGAGAGCGACGAGGAGAAAGCAAAGCTGTTAAATATTTTTTTATCCAATATATTTACTGAGGAAAATAAACTGTCTGATGAAATGCTGAATGTAAAAATACATTCCCCATTAAAAGTGTTCTGTCTGACCCAAGAAGAAGTACAACAGTGACTTAAAAAGATTAAAATAGACAAATCGCCAGGATTGGATGGCATACACCCCCGGATCCAAAGAGAATTAAGTAATGTCATAGCCAGACTCTTATTTCTGATATTTGCAGACTCTATACTGACAGGGACTGTCCCACAGGATTGGCGCATAGCAAATGTGGTGGCAATATTCAAAATGGGTCCAAAAACGGAGCCTGGAAACTATAGGCCGGTAAGTTTAACATCTGTTGTGGGTAAACTGTTTGAAGGTTTTCTAAGATGCAATCTTAGAGCATCTTATCGGAAATAAGCAAATAACGCCATATCAGCATGGCTTCATGAGGGATCGGTCATGCCAAACTAATTTAATCAGTTTCTATGAGGAGGTAAGTTCTAGACTTGACAGCGGCCAATCAATTGATGTCAAATATCTGGACTTCTCCAAAGCATTTGACACTGTACCGCATAAAAGGTTAGTATACAAAATGAGAATGCTCAGACTGGGAAAAAATGTCTGTATGTGGGTAAGTAACTGGCTGAGTGATAGAAAACAGAAGGTGGTTATTAATGGTACACACTCAGATTGGGTCACTGTCACTAGTGGGATACCTCAAGGGTCAGTATTCGGCCCTAGTCTCTTCAATATATTTATTAATGATCTTGTAGAAGGCTTGCATAGTAAAGTATAATTTTTCTCAGATGACACTAAACTGTGTAAAGTAATTAACACTGAAGAGGACAATATACTACAAACCGGATTCCAAAAAAGTTGGGACACTAAACAAATTGTGAATAAAAACTGAATGCAATGATGTGGAGATGGCAAATGGAAATATTTTATTTGTAATAGAACGTAGATGACAGATCAAATGATTAATCCGAGTAAATGTATCATTTTAAAGGAAAAATACGTTGATTCAAATTTTCACGGTGTCAACAAATCCCCAAAAAGTTGGGACAAGTAGCAATAAGAGGCTGGAAAAAGTAAATTTGAGCATAACGAAGAGCTGGAAGACCAATTAACACTAATTAGGTCAATTGGCAACATGATTGGGTATAAAAAGAGCTTCTCAGTGTGGCACTGTCTCTCAGAAGCCAAGATGGGTAGAGGATCACCAATTCCCACAATGTTGCGCAGAAAGATAGTGGAGCAATATCAGAAAGGTGTTACCCAGCGAAAAATTGCAAAGACTTTGCATCTATCATCATCAACTGTGCATAACATCATCCGAAGATTCAGAGAATCTGGAACAATCTCTGTGCGTAAGGGTCAAGGCCGTAAAACCATACTGGATGCCCGTGATCTCCGGGCCCTCAAACGACACTGCACCACAAACAGGAATGCTACTGTAAAGGAAATCACAGAATGGGCTCAGGAATACTTACAGAAACCATTGTCAGTGAACACAATCCACCGTGCCATCCGCCGTTGCCAGCTGAAACTCTACAGTGCAAAGAAGAAGCCATTTCTAAGCAAGATCCACAAGCTCAGGCGTTTTCACTGGGCCAGGGATCATTTAAAATGGAGTGTGGCAAAATGGAAGACTGTTCTGTGGTCAGACGAGTCACGATTCAAAGTTCTTTTTGGAAATCTGGGACGCCATGTCATCCGGACCAAAGAGGACAAGGACAACCCAAGTTGTTATCAACGCTCAGTTCAGATGCCTGCATCTCTGATGGTATGGGGTTGCATGAGTGCGTGTGGCATGGGCAGCTTGCATGTCTGGAAAGGCACCATCAATGCAGAAAAATATATTCAGGTTCTAGAACAACATATGCTCCCATCAAGACGTCATCTCTTTCAGGGAAGATCCTGCATTTTTCAACAAGATAATGCCAGACCACATTCTGCATCAATCACAACATCATGGCTGCGTAGGAGAAGGATCCGGGTACTGAAATGGCCAGTCTGCAGTCCAGATCTTTCACCTATAGAGAACATTTGGCGCATCATAAAGAGGAAGGTGCAACAAAGAAGGCCCAGGACGATTGAACAGTTAGAGGCCTGTATTAGACAAGAATGGGGCATTCCTATTTCTAAACTGGTCTCCTCGGTCCCCAGATGTCTGTTGAGTGTTGTAAGAAGAAAGGGAGATGCCACACAGTGGTGAAAATGGCCTTGTCCCAACTTTTTGGGGATTTGTTGACACCATGAAATTCTGATACAGCAACATACTTTTCCCTTAAAATGGTACATTTTCTCAGTTTAAACTTTTGTTCCGTGATTTATGTTCTATTCTGAATAAAATATTAGAAGTTGGCACCTCCACATCATTGCATTCAGTTTTTATTCACGATTTGTATAGTGTCCCAACTTTTTTGGAATCCGGTTTGTTCTACAGAGGGATCTGGATAGATTGGAGGCTTTGGCAGATAAGTGGCAGATGAGGTTTAACACTGACAAATGTAAGTTTATGCACTTTTAATAATTTTAATAATGCAAGTCACCCCTACATACTAAATGGTAAAACACCCGGTAACACTGACATGGAAAAGGATCTAGAAATTTTAATAAACAGCAAACTAAGCTGCAAAAAACAGTGTCAGGCAGCTGCTGCCAAGGCCAATAAGATAATGGGTTGCATCAAAAGAGGCATAGATGCCCGTGATAAGAACATAGTCCTACCACTTTACAAATTGCTAGTCAGACCACACATGGAGTACTGTGTACAGTTCTGGGCTCCTGTAAACAAGGCAGACATAGCAGAGCTGGAAAGGGTCCAGAGGAGGGCAACTAAAGTAATAACTGGAATGGGGCAACTACAGTACCCTCAGATTATCAAAAGTAGGGTTATTCACTTTTGAAAAAAGACGACTGAGGGGAGATCTAATTACTATGTATAAATATATCAGGGGTCAGTACAGAGATCTATCCCATCATCTATTTATCCCCAGGACTGTGACTGTGACGAGGCGACATCCTATGCGTCTGGAGGAAAGAAGGTTTGTACACAAACACAGAAGAGGATTCTTTACGGTAAGAGCAGTGAGACTATAGAACTCTCTGCCTGAGGAGCTGGTGATGGTGAGTACAATAAAGGAATTCAAGAGGGGCCTGGATTAGGGCTGAGAGAACCCAAACTGTAAAGTTCGGGTTCATACTGAACTTTAGGATTTTTGGACCCCGAACCTGAACATTTCTCAGAGCTTTTTGAAAGGCTGCAGAGCAGCCAATCAACAAGTGTTTAACTCTGTTCCCCTAGAAGCCATCACAGCCATGCTTACTAATGGTATGGCTGTGATTGGCCAGTGCAGCATGTGACCCAGGCTTTTTACCCTGCCCTAAGCCGAGTGATCAAAAAAACAACTTTTAAACGTCTGTTAGTTAGGTGGGCAGCGGTGGCGGCCATTTTATGCAATCTCAGTGCACCAGCACTGCATCTGAACTTTTGTGACATTGAAATCCAATCTTGGAAAACTGTACTAATAATCTGGTTGTAAAAAATCACCCTTTTTTGGCAATATACAACATCTGGTGCATTTGCAGGATTAGTCAGTGTGCAATTTTAGCTAGAAATACAGCCATAATTTTCAGTTGTTTTTTTTAAACACCCTTTTTGTGCAAAATACCCTATTTTACATCCGTAGCTGCATCTGGACGTGTGAAATTCAAACGTTATATACAGCTTTCATATTCTGTTAGTAAAAAAAAAAACTTTTTGGGCAATATACAACATCTGGATTAGTCAGTGTGCAATTTAAGATAGTCATACAGCCATAATTTTCAGTTTTTTTAAAAACACACTTTTTTTTTCCAAAATCCACTATTTTACAGATCTGCAAGTGTGAAATTCAAGTTCAATATATACAGCTTTCATAGTCTGTTAGTAAAAAAAAAAAAAAAAAAAAAAAACTTTTTGGGCAATATACAATATCTGGATTAGTCAGTGTGCAATTTATGCTAGAAATGCAGCCATAATTTTCAGTTTTTTTAAAAACACACTTTTTTGCCAAAATACACAATTTTTTCGCCCTTGCAGTATCAAGATGTTTGAAATTCCAGGGTTATATACTGCTGTCATATTCAGTTATTAAACAAACACCGGGAGCTCGCTCTCAATGGGTGGAAATTAAACAAACACCCTTTTAGGCAAAAAAATATATATTTGGCAGCCTTTGCTGCAGATGTCATTGTAAGATACACCCTTTATATACAGGTGTTATATTCAGTTAATTGAAATACAGCCATTTTGAGCACAAATCTTTAATTGCGGCCTATTATGGGTCAAGGCATGTGAGATACACCCTTTTAATACAGGGGTTATATTGTTCTATTAATAAAACACCCTTTTTGGGGCAAAATACACAATTGTTGCACCCTTGCAGTATCAAGACATTTGAAATTCCAGGGATATATACTGCTGTCATATTCAGCTATTAAACAAACCCCCATTTGGGCAAAAAAATAGAATTTGGCAGCCTTCGCTGCAGATGTCATTGTAAGATACACAGGGGTTATATTCAGTTAATTGAAATACAGCCATTTTGCGCACAAATCTTTAATTGCGGTCGAGTGTGGGTCATGGCGTGTGAGATCCACCCTTTAAATACAGGGATTATATTCAGTTATTTGAAATACAGCCATATTGGGCACAAATCTTTAATTGCGGCCTAGTGTGGGTCAGGGCGTGCCAGATACACCCTTTATCTACAGAGGTTCTATTCAGGTATTTGAAATAAAGCCATTTTGAGCAAACAAATATAATTGCGGCCTAGTGTGGGTCAGGGCATGTGAGATACACCCTTTATATACAGGAGTTCTATTCAGGTATTTGAAATACAGCCATTTTGGGCAAACTAATTTAATTGAGGCCTAGTCTGATTCAGGGCGTGTGAGATACACCCTGTACATACTGTCATTCTATTCTACTATTAATTAAACACCCATTTAGGGCAAAATCCTAAATTCGAGAAATATGAGGAGAGCGTCAAATAAGGGACGTGGCCCAGGTCATGGTGCTGCTGGTGGAGCTCCTGTTGCAGGGAGAGGACGTGGTCGATCTGTGCCAGCTACACACATGAGTGAAACCCCTTCCTTAGGTGCGAGTAGGCGACAGAACCTGCAGAGGTATTTGGTCGGGCCTAATGCGGCTCTACGAATGGTGAGGCCTGAACAAGTACAGGCGATAGTAGATTAGTTTGCTGACAGTGCTTCCAGTTCCTTCACATTGTCTCCTACCCAGTTTCCTGCTGAAAGATCAGAGTTGGCACCTGCAGCCTATGTCCATTAGTCTTTCACCTCACCCCAGGGGCGTCGCTAGGTTAAAACATTCGGGGCCTGGGCCCCAGATGTTTTGTCCCATGCCCCGGATGTCCTGCCTGCCTGCTAGACACAACTGTATTGCCGTACACAGAACGGCAATACAATTGAATCTAATACACTGGGAAGAGCTGAAGGACCTGTAGTGACATCACAGGTCATGTGATCAGCAAAACAGGCTGTGATAGGATGACCTGGATGATGTCACCATCATGTGACCAGTGCAGGATTGGACCGGAGTGAAGAGGAGAAGGAGCCTAATGGTGATGTCTGTACATGAGAAAAGGTAAGTGAAGGGAGAGGCAGAGCAATGCTGGGAGTTGTAGTTATTTAACTGGGATGTATGTTAGGGCTGAAGGTAGGGATGTTATTGGGAGGATTATAACTGCAGGAGGCACTGCAGATCCAGGGAACATTATAGTCTTATTACTACTGGGGGCTCTATAGGAGGGTCTTATAGATCCGCCTTATTTCTACTAAGCGCACTATGAGGGCCTTATTACTACCGAGGGGTCTGTAGGGAAATTTATTACCACTAGGGGAACAATAGGGGGCCTTATTTCTACTGGGGACTCTGTGAGGGTATTATTAATATGGGAGGGCTCTTCTAATAATGGGGACATTGTTAAGGAGCATTTTCATGGTTGGGGCAGTGTTACTAATAAGGGCCTTCTAGAAGGGAGTTACTATTGATGGGACTATGAGGAGCACTATTACTATGGTGGGCAGTAATGTTTCTCCAGGAAAGTATTTGGGGGTATTGGGGGGCAGGGGCGTAACTAAAGGCTCATGGGCCCCGGTGCAAGAGTTCAGCTTGGGCCCCCCTTCCCTCAGTGTTTTGTGTGTCTTCTTATGCGGCACAAGTGTCTTTGGGCCCCTTCAGGCTCCTGGGCCCGGAAGCGACTGCTACCTCTACACCCCCTATAGCTACACCCTGGGGATAACACTGTGGGGACTCCAGTTGGAAGATAATGATAGAATGTGAGGAAGCTAAGATGTCTGTGTGTCACACTCTGCAGAGACAAGGCTGAGAGAAGTTTTCCAGACTGAGTGGAGAAGATGATGAGAGAGAAGGTCTACAGAGAAGATGATGACAGAGAGGAGACGTCACCTGGAGGCCCTGGATGTGACAGGTAAGTGCGGCTGTATAGCAAGTATAGCGAAGTGGGGGGCAACATATTTATTGGGGCTTGTGCCCCGGATCTTTTGAGACCCTAGCAATGCCCCTGCCTCATCCCCTTGCAAATCAGCCAAGCAGTCTGAGCCCCAAGTCATGCAGCAGTCTCTGCTTTTTGATGATTCTGTTAGCAGGGTTTTCCAGGGCCATCCACCTAGCCCTTCTCCAGAAGTGGAAGAGATTGAGTGCACCGATGCCCAACCACTTATCTTTCAAGATGAGTACATGGGAGGACCATCGCAGCACGTCTCGGGTGATGACGAAACACAGGTGCCAACTGCTGGGGCTTTCGAAAGTGTGCAGACCGACAAGGAAGGCAGGGGTGAAGACTGGGTGGAAGATGATGTGGAGGACAATGAGGTCCTCGACCCTACATGGAATCAAGGTCATGCGAGTGACCTATGTAGTTCAGAGGAAGAGGCGGTGGTCGCACAGAGCCACCAGCCCAGCAGAAGAGGGAGCAGGGTTCAAAAGCGGAGCGGCCATCCTCTAGACTGCCCACCGCAGCAAGGGACCAAGCACATCAAAGCCAGCTCCAAGGAGTTCCCTGGCGTGGTATTTCTTCAGACAATGTGCTGACGACAAGACACGAGTGGTTTGCACGCTGTGCAATCAGAGCCTGAAGTGAGGCATAAACGTTCTCTACCTGAGCACAACCTACATGACCAGGCATTTAAGTGCTAAGCACGAGCTGCAGTGGAGTGGACACCTCAAAAACCAAGAAAGGTCTCTGGCTCCTCTTGCTTCCTTTTCTGCAGCAGTCTCGGCCTCTTCATCCACCTCTGGAGTGACAGTGCCACCTGGCACCCCGCAAACAGAGGATCTTCCAGCAACGCCACCTGGATCACCAAGCATCTCCACAATGTCCCACGGAAGCGTTTAGCTCTCCATCTCCCAAACACTGGAGAGGAAGAGGAAGTACCCCCCTACCCACCTACGATCCCTTGCCCTGAATGCCAGCATTTCTAAATTACTGGCCTTTGAAATGCTGTCATTCTGTCTGGTGGAATCGGATAGTTTTAAAGGCCTTATGGTGGTTGCTGTCCCACAGTACGTCGTGCCCAGCCACCACTACTTTTCCAGGCGAGCCATCCCTTCCCTGCACAAGCGTAACACCTTCACCACCAACTTCAGCACAGCCAGGGGTAAACGACAGAAGGCAGTTTTAAAACGTATCTGTTTGGGGGACAAACCCCACACCGCACAGGAGCTGTGGACAGGCCCTGAACAACAGACCGATGAGTGGTTGGTGCCAGTGAGCCTCAAGCCCGGCCTGGTGGTGTGCAATAATGGGCGAAATCTCGCAGCAGCTATGGGACTAGCCAGTTTGATGCGTATCCCTTGCCTGGCGCATGTGCTGAATTTGGTGGTGCTGAGATTCCTTAAAAATTACCCCGATATGTCAGAGCCACCTTCCTGATGAAGGTAGCTCAAAGATCTCTCTTACACCGGTATTATAAAAGTCACATGGTAGAGGTAGATGGGAGCCCAATAACAGGTTTTGCACTGGGGTCCACAAGCTTCAAGTTTCATCTCTGCTTAGAGCTAGCCTTCCAGCTGGAGTTGCTCCTACAATAAGAATCTTTCCATTCATGGCTAGTTGTTTGACAGATAATACAGCATGAAAGAATCAAGTAAGTTTGCAAAAGAAAATATAAAGCCCTAAAACCCTGAGATTTATCTATTGAAACTGGTTTTTACTCCTGATGAAGATTCTTCTGCTGTGTTATTAAATGGCAGTTGTTGTCATCTCTAAAAAAAGCTGTTTTATCATCTATAAAAGTTCCAAAAATAGCGAGCAGGCCTGATTAGCTATTTTCATAAGTCCCACAGAAATGACTGGAGTGTGTACCGCACAAGCATGGCCACCACTGCATTCACCTCTGTGGGACTGCTGGAAATCGAAATTAATGCAAAGTGGCTGCACAGGAGTGACTGCCCTCCATTCATATCGAGGATCCCGTTTTGGAGATAGAATTGGGTTCCAGAGGTGGGATCCTCACCTATCTGACATTGGTGGCATATCTTAGCGATATGCCAAAAATGTCTGAGGTGAGATAACCGCTTTAAAGTGGTTGTTTGGTTCCAGGAGGAAACCTGTTAGCCCTAAGGATTGGCCTGAAAAAAGAACAAGTAATTACTTATCTGCTAGCTCCTGTAGGGCAACAGTCCGGCACTCCCGGCTGCAGCTGTTTCATCACATTGATAACACGTGACTACACTGGTGCAAATATGAGGCCAGTGATTGGCTGCAGTGGTCATGCGTTTTGGACATGATGTTACCACTGCAGCTAGGTGAATAGAGTATCACCGGGAGAACTGGAGTGATGGTGAAGGATCTGTCAGGTAAGTACTTACCTGTTCTTTTAAGTGGATCCTGGATGTTGTTCGGTTGCCTCTTGGTTGCATCTTTCTTTTTTGGTAGGCTTATCCTTTGAAAAGTAGTAAATTCTGACTGCACACCTGAGACTCCCTTTTTTACTGGACTCATTCTTATTCTAGCAGCTATCTCCTGCTTTATTAAAGGGGTTATCTAACCCCTATAATGACCCCCCCCCCAATGCCCAGGCCCCTCATATAGATTATACTTAACCCACTCCCCAGCACCCGCATCGCTCCTGATCCCTGCACAGTCACCGCTGCATCTCCCTGTCGCGCAGATCAAAACATCCGGCAACGGGGACAGCAGCCTATAACAGGCCATGACAGGGACTAGCCTCCCTAGCTCACTAGGCTGGTTCCAGTCATGGCCTGCTATTGACTGTCCCCCCTTCCCTGTCCTGGGTGCCCTGGAGCACTGGAGCGGGTAAGTATAACCTATATAAGGAGGCCGGGCATTGGGGGATCATTATAGAGGTTGGATAACCCCTTTAATTATGGACATAAAATTTTGCATAATTGACCAAAATCTGTGTGGGAAAGAGCTGTATAGCCTTTATTAAAGCCGTGTCATACAACAGAAGTTCACCATTATTTGCAGTAACATTCTGCTTGCAGCACCAATATGATGTAACGGAGGACATAGACCATAAGGTATAAAAGGTCGCCAGAACGACAGTCACAGGCAAGCATCACATGTCAACAGTTCAACATTTGCTCATAACATTTGGCATTCCATGGGAAGGTAGACATTAATTGAACATACCCTAAACAATACAACTTTGAGTACAACTTATTGTATTTGCATTAGTTTAGTGTAACTGTTTTCCCCTTTAAATGGATCTATTTTATTATCTCCATCCTTCTCCCACATTGGGTCTTTCTTCAACTTGTGGTAGTGCTTTGCTTCTGCAGCAATACAACAGTGCCCCTATTTCATCTATAGGCTCTCTGCTCTCTCATTGGCCCTCACTCTCATAATCGCATTCACAGTTTACGTCAAACACATTTGTTGCCAAGAAAACTCTGCTACAAATACTTCAACTTCTACCTCCAACTTCACCCCACTAGACCAGATTGAAATTCAAGTTAGCGGTTTATGCTGTGGTGGTTCTGACTGTTAATTACTGGGTATTTTTGCTATTATGGGGGTCCTTACCTTAGTCATTGTATTTGAGGTTCCTGCAGGGGGCACTACCTCAAAAATATTCTGCACCACAATCTGGAAGAGAGCAGCCAATTGACAAGGCTCATTCTCAACAGTTTTTTTTATGTTTGTTTATGACAAAAGTTTATGACACTTGAACCTTAATCATTAGATACCTCTTACATAGACATTCCAAAACATATCCTATGTACTGTAACTTGGTTGTATTGGAACTTTATAAAAAGTTTACCACCAATCACCCAAACTTGCCAAACTTTAATCTGGCTGAATCTCTTATTTTAATGGATGGCAAGAATCTGTGCAAGTTTTTTTTTTTTCAACACTAGCAGATAAAGTCATAAAGAATTAACCCAAACAAGCAGCAATTCCTCCGCTCCAAGGTCAGTATGGGGTTGTCCTCTACCAGTGGTGTAACTAGAAATGACTAGGCCCCAGAACAAATTTTTGAACAACCCCCACTGGCCCCTCTAGCAACTTCTTTGCATGCCATCTGCAAAATTCAGGCACACCTCTTAACCATAAAATGTTACAAGCTGCTGTATATGATGACTATGTGTTGTGTAGCTTATACTGTATACTTGCATACTATAGCAATAATACATGGTTCAGCGAGAAGGCTCCCTTAAGTATGATTACATATTTCTGCTTTTAACATCGTGTCCCGTTACTGTATTATGTTGTCTACTTCAGGCATAGAAGTCTAAATCATTCTTGTCATCTCTATGACAATACCACTGGTTTATATTCATTTTTCTTGACTCTGCATACTCCCTACCATTTTTCTCCAACACAGATGTGCACAGAATCTTACTGACTTTCTTCATTTCATGATGTCAGTTATTTGGACTTTATTTTCCATGTACTTCTTTGTACTAGTCAACAAGCCCATATTCAGCTTGGGTGAAGTTACAGGATTCAGCTGATTAAATCTGCCTAGTTGTTTTAGCATTTGTGGGGGTCTCAACAAACCCCCAGACATAAACATTTTTGACATGACCCTATAACAAGTCAAGCAATTTTTTAAATGACAATTACACAATTTTTCTACTTCTGGGCACAATGGAACCAGACATGTTAACCCTTAAAGGACTGGGTGATTTTCTATTTTTGTCTTTTGATTTTTACTCTTTGCCTTCCCGGAGCCATAACATTTTCATTTTTCCATTCACATAGAGGTATGATAGTTTTTTTTTATTTTGCAGGACAAGTTGCACACTATTGTGCCATAGTTTTTTGGGGTTTCAGTTTTACGGCATTACCCATGTGTTAAAAATTATCTGATCCCTTCATTCACTGGGTCAGTCTGATTAAAGCTTTTTATTTTTATAGTTTTTATTGTGTTTTTATAATGGAATAATAATGGGGGGAAAAAACTGGATATTTTTTTTTCTTTGCATTGCCATATTCAGAATCTCATAACTTTTTTATATTTCCATCTCTAGAAGGTGATCTGTAGTTTTAATTGTTACAATTTAGCAGTGTGTTTGACTGTGTATGAGGTGATGAGACAAAAAACTAACAGTTGACCATTTAGATATTTTTTTTCGTTGCGGCATTCACCGTATGGGATAAATACATTTATATTTTAATAGTTCAGGATTTTTAGATGTGGCAATGCATGTGATGTTTATTCTTGTATTATTTATTTATTTTTATTATTTGGAAAGGGAAGTGATTTATGTTTTTTATTTTGAAAAACTTTTTTTAAACCTTTTTAAGCATCCTGGGGGGCTTGAATGTGAGCTCTTCAGATCTCTTCTGCCTTACATTGAAATGAATGGCACATTTTCTATGTTCCTATTGAGCCCTGCCACTTGCAGGCTTCATAATTACTACAGCTGTAATAGCATGGTTTTATTCAGAGAAGCCCATGTTATTGCACTCCATCTTTAAAGAGACAAGATCTGCCGTACATATACAGTGCATGTCATCAAAGAGTTAAAATACTATTTTGGCAAACAGCAGGCATTTCCTGAATGACATTTATGGGTTTTATATACATACATTAGAAAACACACAACATTCTCACACAACAAACTAAAAAAGAATGTGTACATTGGCAAATAACTGAAGACTCTTATGCACAGTTTAATCATGGTTAAAAATGTTTCAAACGTCAGCAATGACCCAATGTCATTCTGATATGATGTTCATTAAGTAGCCCAGGTGGAATTGTGGTCAGAAGGCATGTCCAAGTTGGAAGTATTCCAGCTCAACAGCAAGCTTCAACTGGTTCTCCGCTGGGTGGCATCTGTATAAATCATGTGAAAAGCTAGTGCTGTAGCCGAATCACTGTGGGAAATATTCCACATGTTATAGTATTTTAGTTGTAACCCATAGTAATTTATTGGCAACTGAACAGATCCTTCTTTCATTTTTGGTTGTGTTTGTTTGTGCTTGCGTGGAAATCAATGACAACGCAATCAGCTAGAGAAATGTGTATAATTATAGCATTTATTAAGTCTCATGTCTGCTGGCTTCCATAAATTAGCAGATATAAACACCATCCTGTCTGAAAAACTTACTTAATGGCAACTTTGTTAGGGCCACCTTGTGATGTTTCTTATGACATAACCTTCTGCTCTTCCAGAAATGGTATGGCGATAATTGTGATTGATCTTAAAGGAAATCTGTCACCACAATTTTAGACTATCTGCTGAAATACAGTATTAATGTATTAGCGCACATAAGGAGTCCAGATCACTATTTTGTTTTCCTATTGCCCCCCCCCCCCTTCCACAACTGTAAGGCCCCTTTCTCATGGTCGAGTATTCCGCGCGGATGCGATGCATGAGTTGAACGCATTGCACCCGCACTGAATACCGACCCATTCATTTTGATGGGGCTGTTCACATGAGCAGTGATTTTCACGCATCACTTGTGCGTTGCGTGAAAATCGCAAGCATCCGCAAGCAAGTGCGGATGCGGTGCGATTTTCACGCACGGTTGCTAGGAGACGATCGGGATGGAGACCCGATCATTATTATTTTCCCTTATAACATGGTTATAAGGGAATATAATAGCATTCTGAATACAGAATGCATAGTAAAATAGCGCTGGAGGGGTTAAAAAATAATTATTATTTAACTCACCTTAGTCCACTTGTTCGCGTAGCCGGCATCTCCTTCTGTCTTCATCTTAGCTTTGTGTAGCAACAAGGACCTTTGGTGACGTCACAGTCATCACATGATCCATCACATGATCTTTTACCATTTAAAAAAAAAAATATATGTTTTAACCCCTCCAGCACTATTATACTATGCATTCTGTATTCAGAATGCTATTATTTTCCCTTATAACCATGTTATAAGGGAAAATAATACAATCTACAGAATAACGATCCCACGCCTGAACTTCTGTGAAGAAGTTCAGGTTTGGGTACCAAACATGCACGATTTTTCTCACGCGAGTGCAAAACGCATGACAATGTTTTGCACTCGCGCAGAAAAATCGCAACGCACCCGCACATGTTTCCGCAAAGGGCGTGTGAAAGAGGCCTAAGGGTTTAAAGCTGTGAAGAAACAGATTGCTAGGACTGCTGTGCATGCGCACAGGAGTCCTCTTCATTATGTTAGCATTAGGACTCGTTCACACGAACGTTTTTTGCCTTCCGAATGCGGGCTGTTTTTTGCATTCCGTATACGGTTTGTATACGGAACCATTCATTTCAATGGTTCCCCCCAAAAAAACAGAATGTACTCCATATGCATTCCGTTTCCATATTTCCGTTTTTCCATTCCGTTCAAAGATAGAACATGTCCTATTATTGCCTGCAAATCACGTTCCGTGGCTTTATTAAAGTCAATGGGTCCGCAAAAAAAAGGAACACATATGGAATGTACTCCATATGTCTTCCAACTCTGTTCCATTTTTGAGGAGCCATCTATTGAAAGTTTTATGCCCAGCCCAATTTTTTCTAAGTGATTACTGTATACTGTACATGCCATGCAGAAAAACAGAATGGAATCAGAAACACTACTGAAACAAAAAACGGAACAACCGTGAAAAACTGAAAAAGCCATACGGTCGTATGCACAAGCCCTTAAGATCAGCAGTATGGACAATTTTTTCAGTGCAGCTTTTAGTACTGAAAGTAGGGGAACAGGGAGCAGTAGAACATTTAAAAAAATGGCAATATCGACTGCAGATAATAGTCCAGAATTATGGTGATAGGTTCCTTTTAAAGGGGTTGCTCAAGTTACTTTATCTTTCTCCTGCATTGTTTTCAGCGCCATCGGTCTGATTCTCCTCCCACTGTTTATATACAAGCCTACAGAGGTGATACACAGGTATATGGCTACAGTCAATCACTGTCCTCAGCAGTCTCATGCTCTAACTGCTGAGGAAAATGATAGTCTGCAGCTGTATATGCAAATAATAGTAGGAGGACAGGACTCGTAGCACTGAAACAGGTGAATATACAGTGCTGCCCATAATTATTCATACCCCTGGCAAATTTTGATTTAAAGTTACTTTTATTCAACCAGCAAGTAATGTTTTGACGGGAAATGACATAGTTGTCTCCCAAAAGATAATAAGACGATGTACAAGAGGCATTGTTGTGGGGGAAAAAAAACATTTCTCAGCTTTTATTTACATTTGAGAAAAAAATACAAGATGTTCCGCACTGTGGAAAATCTCAGAGGACGTGGTCGGAAGCCAAAAGTGACACCTGTGCTGGCCAGCAGGATAGTTATAGATCACCACCAAGGCCATCCTGGTGAATCTGGGCTCTGCTGGTGGCAATGTCTCAAGGCAGACAATCCAACGGACACTGCACACTGCTGGGTTCCACTCCTCCAGATAAGGCCCCCAAAGCTTGCTTATCCTTTGCAAAAGCTCATCTGGACAAAGAAGAAGACTTCTGTTCCTCTGGGGTATGGTCAGATGAAAAAAAATTGAATTGTTTGGTCACAATGATGTTTCCTTCATTTGGCGTAAAAAAGGAGAAGCCTTCAACCCAAAGAACACCATCAAAAATGGTGGTGGGAACCTAATGCTTTGGGGGTGTTTTTCAGCCAATGGACCAGGGAACCTAATCACAGTAAACGGCACCATGAAAAAAGAGCAGTACATGAGAAACTTGGCCTTGGGCACCTGTGGACATTTCAGCATGACAATGACCCAAAACACACAGAAAAAGCGGTGAAGAAATGGTTATCAGACAACAACATTAGCGTTTTGGAGTGGCCCAGCCAGAGACCAGACTTGAATCCAATTGAGAATCTGTGGAAGGAGCTAAAGATCAGGGTGATGGCAAGAAGACCCTCCGACCTGAAATATTTGGAGCTCATTGCTAAAGATGAATGGGCAAAAATACCTGTGGAGACATGCAAAAAAGTGGTCTGCAATTATAGGAAGCGTTTGATTGCTGAAATAACCAATAAAGGCTTTTCTATTGATTATTGAGAAGGGTATGAATAATTTTGGACTGGACACTTTTTGCTCAAATGTAAATAAAAGCTGAGAAATGTTTTTTTTTCCACAAAAATGCCTCTTGTACATCGTCTTATTATCTTTTGGGAGACACCTATGTCATTTCCCGTCAAAAAATTACTTGCTGGATGAATAAACGTGTTGTGGAATCATATATCTAGTATCAAATGTATACTTGCTTGTATTATATCTAACAGTTTGCTTAACAAAATGGCCCCTGAAGTAGCAGCCAGCTCCCTTAATAATCCCTTACTAATCACTTTATGATATTGAAATTGCTGACATATTGCTGACATAGTGCTGACATTTGCTAAAATATGGAGTGATAATGTGATACGTTGTCATGGGACTTAGTAATGTGACAATTAGATCATCAAATTAGCCGAGTCATAAAGTTCCTCTTTTTCTGCTATAAGAAATCATGTAATCTGATTAATAAACAGGACATCTAGCATTGACTTCTCTGTGACAGTCTGTGTGTGATCTCTCACGAGGCGTACGTATGCCAATCATTTTATACCATTCGGAGCAATACATCAACTCTTTCCTGGCTATTGGGGTCAGATCCAGAATCAGAACCATATCAGTTGGCGCCAAACGACGTGGGGCCTGAGGATTGGACCTCCTGCTGGCGTACCCCCAGAGACTGGATCCAGAGAAACAAGCCAACGGACACCGGGACTGCGCAGCCCGTAATAAGAGGTGAGAAAATATATTCATCTTACCTATTCTGTGTCCCTTGGCTTAGTCTATCCATATTTGTTCTAGGGAGGGGTGCACCGACAGTGAGGCATCCTCAGGGGCATGAAAGTAAGAACCCCATTGTATTGATAAGCTTGATGTATTGTGTTTTATTATTTTTGTGTATGGTTGGTTTCTCTGGGAGAAAGGAGAGGCATAGACTGACAGAACAATAGAAGTCTCCTAAAGTGCCTACATTGAGGGGTAACCCTGGTGTGTGACCCCAAGAAATAGTAGAAGGGAAGGAGACGGCTTGCTGATAACCCAGTGGTGTGTTAATCTCAAGCTCAAGGTGTTTGTTTGTCAGTGTCTGTGCTAATCCAACTATCAGAGACAGTAAGTGAAGGCTCCAGAACGTGTTGAAGGCTCCAGAACGTGGTGTTTTGAAAAAAATGGGTAACCGAAATAGTGTCCCGAAGGGCTATTGTTCACCTGAACAGTACGTGGCGGACCGGAGAGGAAAAGGTTATGTTAAAGGATTAAGCAAGTTAGAAAAGAGTTATGGTATTGCAAAAGGAGGTGTATTGTGTTCTGCTATATGGCAGACATTGTTGACTGAGAAGAGAGGCAAATTGAATGATGATAAGTTGATAGATACCGTTAGGGTATGGCTGGACTGTAGCAAAGAATTTGAACAGACAAAAGGAGAAGCAATGTTTGATGAAAAATCAGGACTCCATTACTATCGGCCTGGCCCAGCCTTAGTACAGGAACAGCCACCGCCCTATAACAATGGCGCAGCTGAAAGAAAAAGGGGAAGTTGGACTTGTACACATTGTGGTCAGCAGAACCCTGCCCCCCGTGATACGTGCTTAGCCTGTGGTGCTCCACGCCCACATAATCATGCTCTTTTAGCCCCCCAGCACGTCTCACCAGTCCCAGCAATGACGCCATCTTGTCCTCAGCCAACGCCCAAGGCTGGACTTGTAATCTCCCCAAACCCTGCTCTTTCTGTCATGCCACAGGTCACTACTATACCCACTTGTAAATCCTGACGGCACCTACATGCTACCCAGTCAGCCCATAGCTCCAGCTCATATAATGGTAGGAGGTAGTGGTGCTGTAGATCAGGAAGATGAGGATGGGGAGAAACAAAAGGAAGATGCAGGGGAAGACTCACAGCAGACAGTGGACTATGCACCTGGTACTGCAGCACAAACCCCAGGATATCGCAGCCCCCCACCGCACCTTGGACAATTTTCTGATATTACCCTAAGTAGCCAGCAGGGTGCAGCAAGGGCAATGAATGAGTCTTTTCAAAACCAAATTACAGAGCTGCAAAGAGAGATCCATAACATAGGACAAGGAAATCTTGAAGCCTTAAGGGAAATATACTTGAACACTCGCCCAGTCGGGCCACCTAAGTATGTGTCCTTTACCCCCCAGCAGTTGTTCACCATAGTGAACCTCATGCCTGACCCAGATACTCACCCTATGCCCTTTTACAGAAAATTGGCACAAGTATATCAAACCTACGGGTGTACTTGGTCAGACTTGCAAAGTATTGTACAAAATAAAACTGGTGAATTTTCTTCACTTATAATGGATCACATACGCCAACCAGAACTCCCTGGAGCAAATTATGACACTCGTGATTCAGAATCTGGCCGTGATTTCATTCAGCAATTATATAAGTGGGCGAAAGACAGACTAGCAGAGCAGTCCACAACCCTGCAAGACATGGTACAGGATAAAGCAGAGTCAGTAGAAAAGTTTGTACAAAGAGTTAAACAAAACTATAAAGATATGGGATTCAGTCCAAATGAACCTGTGCACTTAAGACTCCTAGCACGGTCATTTGTAGATGGCCTTAGGCCAGATCTGAACAAAGCTCTTGTAACCTGTCGCCCAGAATGGAAATCATTAACATTGGAAATTTTAGAACAAGTTGCAAAAGGGCTGGAGAGTAGTACAAAGAAATCCCGCATATCAGTCATGGCAGTCATGACGGGAGAAGGAAGAGAGGAAAGACCCCCGCCCCGTGTCTGTTATGGGTGCGGCAAACCAGGGCACATTAAGAGAAACTGTCGCTCCAAACATCTGTGGCCAGCAGATCAGAGCCAAAGAGGAACTCCTCCTCCATGGCCAGCTCCATCCCACTAGGACGTTGGCAAACCAGTGTTGCTGGGAGGGGACACCCCATGTATGGCAGTCTCTGCCCCTCCTGCAGGCCCCGCCCCTCGAATCACCCTCGATGTGGCAGGGAAGGAACTCTCATTCCTTGTAGACACTGGTGCAGCCCGCAGTGTGTTATGTGAGAACACCATACTCCCTTCCTGGCTCACAGATATGCATTTACCCTGCTCTGGTTTAGAAGGGGTCACCCAGCACAACCCTGTTACTAAGCCTCTCTTGATTACTCCCTCCACTAAGTCCCAAAGCCAATCTCCACAGTTACATCTGCCCACTGGAGTAATGTCACAATTTGTTGTAAGCCAGACATGTCCTTATAACCTATTAGGCTCAGATTTTCTTCAGAAAATACGTGCCAACATCCAGTTCAAGGAAAATGGTACAGTTGTTTTAGGTACGGCATTGAGTCCTGAAGAAACCTGCCTCCTAATGGCATTAAAATCCCAGTCACTTGAATCACATGAACAAGGGGATTCGCTGCAAAGCATTTTGCACCTCATCCCTGATACCCTTTGGACCAAAGGTCCCCAAGACATAGGGCGTCTCAAAGTCCCGCCAGTCACTGTAACCTTGAAGAATCCTAACTTACTGCCTTATAAAGCACAATACCCTCTCTCCATTTCCCAGAGAGATGCTATCACCCTCCAGATACAGGCTCTTCTTGCAAATGGAGCTATTAAAATTACCACCTCACCATGTAACACTCCCTTATACCCAATTAAAAAGAAGAGTGTGAAGGGACAACCTCCTGTATATCGCATGGTACAAGACCTCAGAGCAATTAATGAGGCTACGGTCTTTGAAACCCCCATTGTACCAAATCCCCACACTTTGCTTGCTAGCATTCCTCCTGTGGCTGCTATCTTTACTGTCATTGATCTAGCAAATGCCTTTTTCTCTGTCCCATTACATGAAGACTCCCAATTTCTCTTTGCTTTTACACATGATGGAAAACAATACACCTGGACGGTGTTGCCTCAAGGAGCTCATAATAGTCCTTCCTGCTTTAGCAAAGCAATGGCATCCATCTTACAACCATGGCAAGCAGATCACCCAGAGGTGGAACTCTTACAATATGTGGATGATTTACTCCTCTGTGCTAACTCACACCCCGTCTGCCTGAACTCATCTGCCTCACTTCTTGCCTACCTGGCGGATGCTGGGTGCAGAGTCTCACGTTCTAAATTACAATTGTGTCTTCCAAAAGTTGTTTTCCTAGGTCACTGTATCTCACAAGGCAGTAAACATCTTACGGATGCCAGGAAAAAAGCAGTCTCAGACATCCCACTGCCAGATACCCCTCACCAACTGCAAACCTTTCTGGGACTCATTTCATACTGTAGACCATGGATCCCTGATGCATCCGTTCTGATGCAGCCACTGTTTGATTGCATACCCCGTATTGCTACTGTCCCTTTCCAAATGACTGCAGAAGCCATAAAAGCATTCCAATCTCTCAAACAAATCATTGTCACTGCCCCAGCTCTTGGCATCCCTAACTATCAGCTTCCCTTTCGCCTTTATGTCATGGAACGTCAGGGTCATGCCACTGGAGTTCTCACCCAGAGCCATGGGGGTCGTAGTAGACCTCTAGGCTACTTCTCAAAACGTCTAGACCCTGTAGCCAGAGCCACCCCTTCCTGTGTCAGGGCCGTTCATGCTGCTAGTTCTCTCCTGAACGCTACCGCTGACATCGTCCTGGGACACCCACTCACCATCATGGCTCCCCATGACATCTCAGCTATCCTGCAACAAACACAACCTAAACACCTCACTGCACAACGCCACCTCAGGCTCCAGTGTAGTCTGCTTCTACCAGATAACGTCACCATCCAGAGATGCCACATCCTCAATCCTGCTGCACTCCTTCCTCTCCCAAGGGGGGAGTATACTGCAGATGGAGATTCTGAAGATTTTATTGATCTACGTGCTGAAGAAGATCTTCAGGAAGAAGAACTATGGGCCTCAACCGACTCTCTTTACAAGGAACAAGAACATGATTGCATTACAATGATGGAAGCTGAAGTAGGAACTCCACCATCAATACAGGATACTCCTTTGCAAAACCCACACTGGACACTCTTTGTAGACGGTTCAAGGTATGCCGATGACAAAGGGAAATTCCATACAGGCATGGCAGTTACTAGTGAGTATGAAGTACTGTGTGCAAGGCAATTGCGCCCAGACCAGTCAGCACAAGAGGCTGAACTCATAGCTCTTACTGAGGCCTGCCTCATAGCAAAAGACTCCACTGCTAACATCTACACAGACTCCAGATATGCTTTTGGAGTAGTTCATGATTTCGGAATAATATGGAAGGCCAGAGATTACATTACAGCAGCAGGAACCCCAATTAAACATGCTTTAGCAGTGGAGGCTTTGATGACTGCAGTACTCCTGCCCACCAAAGTAGCAGTAATCAAAGTAAAGGCACATACCCGTGCTGACACACCAGAAGCCAAAGGAAATGCATTGGCTGACCAAGCAGCCAAACAGGCAGCAATGGAAGAGGAAAGAGCACAGCCAGATAAAATCATGTTAGCACAACCGGATGTCAAACAACAAGAAGTATCATGGGAACTACTGAAACAGATGCAGAAGCAAGCCACCCGCTCAGAAAAGGAAACCTGGCTAAAAGAGTCAGCCCTGGAAGAAGAATCCGGACTTTGGACACAAGGGAAGAAAGTGTGCTTGCCTAGAGCACTCTATCCTGTAATAGCCTCTGTGGCCCATGGGCCCACTCATCAATCTAAGACAATAATGAAAGAACTCATCAATAAAATATGGGTAGCCCCAGGAATCACTCCTGTACTAGTGAAATATGTCCAGTCATGTTTAATCTGTGCCCAATGCAATCCAGGTAGGACTGAGCCCACGCCCAAAAAATGTCTCCCAAAAGCCTTATACCCCTTCCAGAGGATCCAGATTGATCATATCCAGATGCCAATGTGCCAAGGGTTTCAATACGTGTTAGTAGTGGTAGACATGTTCTCTGGGTGGCCAGAAGCCTACCCCGTCAGGAATCAGACAGCAACAACTACTGCTAAAAAATTGATACAGGAAACTGTCTGTAGGTACGGGGTACCTGAGGTCATTGAGAGTGATCAGGGCCCAGCATTCACTGCTAACCTAACCCAAGAGGTCTGGAAGATTGTAGGGTCACACCTGGCATTCCACACCCCTTACAGACCCCAAAGTAGCGGCAAAGTCGAGAGACTGAATGGGGTATTAAAGTCAAAAATGCTGAAAATGACTAGGGAGACAGGGCTCAATTGGGTTCAGTGTTTACCAATAGCACTCTTTGCAGTCAGACACACTCCCAAACCTCCCCATAAGCTGACTCCACATGAGATATTGTTTGGGTCGGGACCCCGGATGGGGCTGTACTTCCCTCAACAGTTGCAAATGCATTATGAATCTGTTGCAAAGTATGTGATAGCTTTGAGCAAACAGTTGTCTAACATCCATGTACAAGTCTTTTCTTCCATTCCAGATCCTGACTCCCTAGAAGGCAGCCACACTCTGAAACCAGGGGAGTGGGTAGTGGTCAAGAAACACGTCAGAAGTACCCTAGAACCACGCTTCGAGGGGCCTTACCAAGTACTACTGACCACTCCAACTTCTGTAAAGCTCGAAGGGAGATCCACCTGGATCCACGCCTCTCACTGCAAAAGGATAAGGAACCCGCCAGATTCAGAAATAACAAAATGATTTTCTTTTATCTGCTAGCACTGGTGACACTCACCAGTGCATACATTCCTCCCCCGGCAGAAATGGATGATGAAGGGTGGGACAATAAGTTTGTCAAACATCATCAAGTGTTGTATAAAAGCCTGAAGGAAGGTGATTCTGACACCACCACCTCTTCACTAAAAGATTGTTGGATATGTACACATGGCCCAGTAAATGCTAGAGCTATGCCTTATTTAGCTGTGCCCCTAACCTTCCAAGAGATAAAAGATTTGGCAGGATCAGCTGTTTTCCTTTCTAGCATAAATGAGGTTGATACCAAAAATGGCAACAGAAAAGCTTCCCTAATAGTAGTAGCATGGGATGGGTCCCCATGGCTAATGATAAACAGAACAGGACCCTCAGCTCAGAATAGCAATATGCCCTGGAATGACTATATGTGGAGCAATGTATCCTGCTTCCCAAATTGGACCCACTGTTACTGCCTACAGGTACAAACCCATGGTATGGTTTTCAGTTCCCATAACAGATCAGGCTGCAATGATTCCAACCCAGACAGTCCAGTACAGTGCATTGGTATATATGCTGAAGCAAGTGGTGATCTGGCCTGCGCCCGGCGCAGTGTAAAGGACTTGACAATAGGGATAACTAGTAAAACCACAGAGGGTCAAGAAAAGGGGCAAAAACTAGCAGAAGGTATCAAATTAGCCCACTTAATCACTCGGTTGTTCAATAGTACAGTGGTTTCGGTCCCAAAAAAATATATACCTAGTATGTGGACACAGGGCATATAAATGGCTCCCTTCGGATTTCAAAGGTTTATGTACAAACCGGATTCCAAAAAAGTTGGGACACTATACAAATCGTGAATAAAAACTGAATGCAATGATGTGGAGGTGCCAACTTCTAATATTTTATTCAGAATAGAACATAAATCACGGAACAAAAGTTTAAACTGAGAAAATGTACCATATTAAGGGAAAAATATGTTGAATCAGAATTTCATGGTGTCAACAAATCCCAAAAAAGTTGGGACAAGGCCATTTTCACCACTGTGTGGCATCTCCCCTTCTTCTTACAACACTCAACAGACGTCTGGGGACCGAGGAGACCAGTTTCTCAAGTTTAGAAATAGGAATGCTCTCCCATTCTTGTCTAATACAGGTCTCTAAATATTCAATCGTCTTGGGCCTTCTTTGTTGTACCTTCCTCTTTATGATGCGCCAAATGTTCTCTATAGGTGAAAGATCTGGACTGCATTTCAGTACCCGGATCCTTCTCCTACGCAGCCATGATGTTGTGATTGATGCGGAATGTGGTCTGGCATTATCTTGTTGAAAAATGCAGGGTCTTCCCTGAAAGAGATGACATCTGGATGGGAGCATATGTTGTTCTAGAACCTGAATATATTTTTCTGCATTGATGGTGCCTTTCCAGACATGCAAGCTGTACATGCCACACGCACTCATGCAACCCCATACCATCAGAGATGCAGGCTTCTGAACTGAGCGTTGATAACAACTTGGGTTGTCCTTGTCCTCTTTGGTCCGGATGACATGGCGTCCCAGATTTCCAAAAAGAACTTTGAATCGTGACTCGTCTGACCACAGAACAGTCTTCCATTTTGCCACACTCCATTTTAAATGATCCCTGGCCCAGTGAAAACGCCTGAGCTTGTGGATCTTGCTTAGAAATGGCTTCTTCTTTGCACTGTAGAGTTTCAGCTGGCAATGGCGGATGGCACGGTGGATTGTGTTCACTGACAATAGTTTCTGGAAGTATTCCTGAGCCCATTCTGTGATTTCCTTTACAGTAGCATTCCTGTTTGTGGTGCAGTGTCGTTAAAGGGCCCGGAGATCACGGGCATCCAGTATGGTTTTACGGCCTTGACCCTTACGCACAGACATTGTTCCAGATTCTCTGAATCTTCGGATGATGTTATGCACAGTTGATGATGATAGATGCAAAGTCTTTGCAATTTTTCGCTGGGTAACACCTTTATGATATTGCTCCACAGTCTTTCTGCGCAACATTGTGGGAATTGGTGTTCCTCTACCCATCTTGGCTTCTGAGAGACACTGTCACTCTGAGAAGCTCTTTTTATACCCAATCATGTTGCCAATTGACCTAATTAGTGTTAATTGGTCTTCCAGCTCTTCGTTATGCTCAAATTTACTTTTTACAGCCTCTTATTGCTACTTGTCCCAACTTTTTTGGGATTTGTTGATACCATGAAAATTTGAATCAACGTATTTTTCCTTTTGAAATGATACATTTACTTGGATTAAACGTTTGATCTGTCATCTATGTTCTATTACAAATAAAATATTGACATTTGCCATTTCCACATCATTGCATTCAGTTTTTATTCACAATTTGTTTAGTGTCCCAACTTTTTTGGAATCCGGTTTGTACAATTGCTAGGCTCACACCAGCCACTTTTACACTGCCTCATGGAAAATTAAATGTCAATGGCATCCCCAAACACACCTTATATAAAAGAGCCGCAGATAACATTCCTAGACCAAATGGAAAACCCCATCTTGTAGAAATGAGTGGTGCCAACAAGTTCTTTAGTACTCTATTAATCTATCCTATGCTTACACAAACATATGACAAGCTAGTAATGGCTACCGACTACTTGGATGATCAGATTTGGGAAATTATGAAACTGATGAATACATCTAATGTTGTTCAGAATCAGCTCATCATAGTCACTAATCAACACACTTTAGTATTAGACTATTTGACTGCAAAGGATGGAGGTATGTGTCAGGTAGTAGGTACTGCATGCTGCCATTATATCGATCCACAAGGTAATCTACAGGTAAAAGCTGGTTTGGAAAAGATGAGTGAGATACGTGATGAATGGCTAGAGGCTCACAGTGCAGATAAGTCAACATGGTGGTCTGACACTTTCTCATTCCTTAATCCCAGTAACTGGTTCAAGGGAATTAGTGGATGGACGATGGGAATAATTCAGGGAATATTACAGATAGCCCTAATATTGATGGTAATCTACATATTTATCAAAGTTGTTGTTTCCTGCATTAACCGCATCACCAACAGAAAGAAGCCTGCTGAGGAAACCATACTACTTCTCTATGAACAAATGGCTAGCACCGCAATAGATGTGGATGTGATTCCTGCATTCCCGACACCCCCGCCTTCTCCAACTCCCGCTGATGAAGCTCCTCCTCTACCCAGGCCTGAAGATCCAAGAGATTATGAGAATTAGGGACAAATGAATCCCAGGGTATTACCAGAAGTCCGCTCAATCGGGAACTTATTCACAAGGGATAAGTTGTCGCCACTGTGGGTGAAGAGGATACGAATGGTATGCCAGGGGATTCGCTAGGTTTAGGGAAAGTCTACAATCAAGTCTACAATCAAGTCTACAAGGGGGGACTGTTGTGGAATCATATATCTAGTATCAAATGTATACTTGCTTGTATTATATCTAACAGTTTGCTTAACAAAATGGCCCCTGAAGTAGCAGCCAGCTCCCTTAATAATCCCTTACTAATCACTTTATGATATTGAAATTGCTGACATATTGCTGACATAGTGCTGACATTTGCTAAAATATGGAGTGATAATGTGATACGTTGTCATGGGACTTAGTAATGTGACAATTAGATCATCAAATTAGCCGAGTCATAAAGTTCCTCTTTTTCTGCTATAAGAAATCATGTAATCTGATTAATAAACAGGACATCTAGCATTGACTTCTCTGTGACAGTCTGTGTGTGATCTCTCACGAGGCGTACGTATGCCAATCATTTTATACCATTCGGAGCAATACATCAACTCTTTCCTGGCTATTGGGGTCAGATCCAGAATCAGAACCATATCAAACGTAACTTTAAGTCAAAATTTGCCAGGGGTATGAATAATTATGAGAAGCACTGTATATGTCCTCTGTTTCAACCATGTATGCACAGACCAGGAGAAACAGGTGGGTATATAACACTTTTTATTTTAAAGCATTTGGAGACATGGGAAATTTTTTGTTGTTAATTTGGACAACCTCTTCATTCATAATATATGGCTTAGGCATAGTTGTACTTTTTATCTTTGCCATTGTGAATAAAGATGATCCAATGAGTGTCTTGCAAAAATATCATTCTTAATTAATGTGTGCCATGTGGTGGTTGATATAAGACTAATTCGCACATTGACAAATGCAATACTGCTTTCAGAACTACAGTAAATATTCTCGTAGTCTGAATCCAAAGGCAATATTTGTCATATGTAAGGTAGACTCTTGGCTATCCAGCAGTAGAGTCTTCACATTCCCAGAAATATTGCATAGCAGAAAAAAAGATCTACTTCAGTAGAAGAAATTTAAAACAACAACCCGAAAACAGATGAGAATAAGCCTTTAACCTTCTCTTGCCTAAGTATTCATACATGTAAATACAACTGAATTTCTGAAATCTTGGCTCAGTTACTGCTCTCTGAGAATATAAAGTTTTAACATGTTGGTGATCTGTGGATGACACTGTTATGGGGGATCTGTGGATGGCACTATTATGGGGGATCTGTGGATGGCACTGTTATGGGGGATCTGTGGATGACACTATTATGGGGGATCTGTGGATGACACTGTTATGGAGCGGAATCTGTGGATGACACTTATGGGGGGGATCTGTGGATGACACATACCGTATATACCATCTTATGCTATATGTGTCATCCACAGATCCCCTTCCCCATAACAGTGCCATCCACAGATCCACCCCATAACAGTGCCATCCACAGATCCACCCCATAACAGTGCCATCCACAGATCCACCCCATGATAGTGTAATCCACAGATCCCCCTCCCTATAACAGTGTCATCCTCAGATCCCTCTCCCTATAACAGTGTCATTAACAGATCCCCCCTCCTCATAACAGTGACATCCACAGATCCCCCTCCCCGCCGCTCACAGGTGTATACATTTATAAACTGTAATCCGTATTCTGCAGTAACTTTAAATCAGCACTCATCTCTTTACTACCTTACACTCAGCTCCAGTAACAGGCAGTGCGGGCGGCAGCGCTCACTCGCTGACTTCACGCACCTGTCAATGGGAGGAGCAGGAGCGCGACGTCAATGAGTGAGCGCCGCCTGCACTGCCTGTTACCGGAGTTGAGTGTAAGGTAGTAAAGAGATGAGCGCTAATTTAAAGTTAAAGTTACTGCAGGATACGGATTACAGTTTATAAATGTATACTCATGTGAGCGCCGGGGCCGGTGTAGAGTAGCGCAGGAGAGTCAGAGCGGCGCCCCCGCCGGCCCTGCATTCGGGACACTGGACAAAACATCTGGGGCTCCAGCCCCGAATGTTTTGACCTAACAACGCTCCTGCCATTAGTTATCTATAGTGAACCTACTTAGGATATCTATGCTTTTTGCTTTGATAACAAACTACATAAACAAATACTCTCATATATACAAGAAATCTAACAACCTATCATTGTTAACATAAAGATACATAGAAAGATAAAGAAAGCTAACAGTATTTATTTCTCAAATGTACATTCCTCTTGAATATTTGGCCAGGCTCTGACTGTTAATGATGGTGCCAAAACAGGAATCAAAAATAGCAAGAGTTCTTGGCCAGTCTATCGAAGAAATGTTCTTCGTGTTAAGTGGCTGAATCGATGGTTGCATAAATAGTACATACATTACACTTCTTTTTCGGTGCATTACACATTGAAACCAGCAAATAGACCCTTTTAGAAATCTGTCCGGTGTGCATAAACTGCGCTGGTATATTACAGCAGTTAAGAATGTCCCAAAGAAATAATAGTGACAAATAAAACCCTGTAGACTGCAACTGGGATATGCACGTTTGAAATGCTGAACCCTAAGAAGACAGAATGACACATTAATGCATTCAAAGGTTATACCAGCATTGACACTGGGTGGCATACCATTAGGATATCCCCCTGATTGCAATTGGCAGTGGTTAATTGTGACACCCTTCCTAGAACTAAATGGCAGCATCAGTAGGAAAGTTTACATCTCTTGTAAGCTCTGGACGAACATAAGAAGAAGTGGAACCAACAGAAGATGGAGTGCTGCTTTTGCTCTAACAATTATTGGTGGTTACAGTTAGAGATGAGTGAATCGAAGCTGACGAAGTGGAATTCAATCCGAATTTCAGGAAAAATTTGATTCTCACTGAATCCAAATTTCCTCATGATTCATGGTAAAGAATCAAATTTTTTCCTAAAATGGCTGCTGCACGTGTGAGGACATGGAGCAAAGAACTATGGGAAGGCGGGATCACCCATAATGCCATGAATGCAGCCAATCAGCAGCCAGCCCTGTGATTTCACAGCCCTATAAATAGCCTCAGCCATCTTGCATTCTGCCATTACCAGCAGGCGCTAGGTACAGTGTAAGAAAAAACTTAATTGTGCTAAAAAAAACTATTTACATGTGCAGGGAAAGATTATTCAAGGTGTAGGGGAAGGATAGGGAGGAATTGTTCCACACCTTTTATGTTGAACAGGGTTCAGGAGAGAAGGTTACAGCCTGGGTAATAGGAACAATCCTATTACACCTTGCAGCACTGACTGGGGAGCCAAATTGCCATTATACAGCTCTGTAATTCCAGCAAACCGTTCTTGTTATTGGGGTGCAAGTGCTTTAACAGGGTTTATTACAAGGATAGATTTATATGTCTTATTTGCCCTTGTGAGGTGCAGTAATATGTTCAAAAGCATTTTATTGATTGTATTAGTGGGAACAAATAGGCCTATTAGCAATTGTGTGGTGAAGTGCTAAAATGACAGCCCTTTTTGTTGCGTATTAGTGACAAAAGTAAAATATTTTTTCCGCTCAGTGGTGCACTTATATGTTGTAAAGCCTTTTGTGGCGTGTATTAGTGGAAAAAGAATATATATATTTGACGATCAGCGGTGCAGTTATCTGTTGTAAAGCTACTTGTGGTGTGTAGATAGAGAGCGGGTTATAGAAAGGGACAGTGGGGATTTAGTGGGTGCTGGGGTTAGCGAGGAAAATAGGGAGGAGACTGGGCATAACTATACATTTATGAAAAATAGAACTGCTGGTAACAAGAACCTGTTACATATAAAAATTAACCAAGGTAACTAAAAAAAATCCTGCATAATCACTTTACAGGCAATAGTATTTTAAAATGTATTTTCACAAATGGCAGAACACATAGATGTAGTTGGTGTGGCTGAGACATAGTTGGACTCTTTGCATGACTGGGCTATTAATATTGAGGGTTTTACACTATTTAGGAAAGACCGGGTCGATAGAAAAGGTGGTGGTGTGTGCCTGTATGTGAGGAGTGATCTGAGGACAAATGTGAAAGAGGCAATTGTGGGTGAGGATGTGGAAACCTTATGGGTGGAAGTTTAAAGGGATATAAAATAATACTTGATGTAATCGATAGACCCCCTAACATCACAGAGGAGAGAGAAACACAACTGTATAACCAAATAGAGCAGGTGGCAAAGGCTGGTACAGTAGTCATAATGGGAGATTTTAACTTCCCAGACATTGACTGGGGTCATGGTTCTGCTTCAACCGCAAAGGGGAGAAAATTCCTTAACTTGCTTCCCACTTTATGGGCCAGTTTGTAGCTCCCACTTGGGGCAATGCTCTGTTGGATCTGGTAATTTCTAATGATGCAGAGCTTGTTGGTAATGTTACTGTTCAAGAAACACTAGGTAATAGTGACCACAGTATAATTATATTCCCCTAAACTATAAAAGGCAAACTCAAGCAGAGCAAAGACACAGAATTTCGAAAAGGCTCATTTCCCTGGATTGAGGGCAGCATTTTAGGGCATAGACTGGAAGCAGCTTCTGTCACATAATAATACTGAGGATAAATGGGAGAGCTTCAAATCCACATTGAGTAATTAACTTAGAAGCATAGAAACATAGAATGTGTCGGCAGATAAGAACCATTTGGCCCATCTAGTCTGCCCAATATACTGAATACTATGAATAGCCCCTTGCCCTATCTTATATGAAGGATGGCCTTATGCCTATCCCATGCATGCTTAAACTCCTCCACTGTATTTGCAGCTACCACTTCTGCAGGAAGGCTATTCCATGCATCCACTACTCTCTCAGTAAAGTAATACTTCCTGATATTACTTTTAAACCTTTGCCCCTCTAATTTAAAACTATGTCCTCTTGTAGCAGTTTTTTATTTTAAATATTATCTCTTCTTTTACCTTGTTGATTCACTTTATGTATTTAAAAGTTTCTATCATATCCCCTCTGTCTCGTCTTTCTTCCAAGCTATACATGTTAAGGTCCTTTAATCTTTCCTGGTAAGTTTTATCCTGCAATCCATGTACCAGTTTAGTAACTCTTCTCTGAACTTTCTCCAAAGTATCAATATCCTTCTGGAGATATGGTCTCCAGTACTGAGCACAATACTCCAAATGAGGTCTCACTAGTGCTCTGTAGAGCGGCATGAGCACCTCCCTTTCTACTGATAATTCCTCTCCCTATACACCCAAGCATTCTGCTAGCATTTCCTGCTGCTCTATGACATTGTCTGCCTACCTTTAAGTCTTCTGAAATAATGACCCCTAAATCCCTTTGCTCAGATACTGAGGTTAGGCCTGTATCACTGATTTTATATTCTGCTCTTGGGTTTTTACACCCTAGGTGCATTATCTTGCACTTATCAACATGACATTTTAGTTCCTAAATCCTTTTCCATTTGGTGTATCCCTCCACGAACATAAACCCTATTACAAATCTTTGTGTCATCAGCAAAAAGACATACCATACCATCAAGGCCTTCTGCAATTTTGCTGATAAAGAGATTAAACAATATGGGTCCCAGAACAGATCCCTGAGGTACCCCACTGGTAACAATACCATGGTCTGAATATACTCCATTGACTACAACCCTCTGTTGTCTATCCCTCAGCCACTGCCTAATCCATTCAACAATATGGGAGTCCAAGCCCAAAGACTGCAATTTATTGATAAGCCTTCTATGTGGGACAGTATCAAAAGCCTTACTAAAGTCTAGTTAAGCGATGTCTACTGCACCTCTGCCATCTATTATTTTAGTCACCCAATCAAAAAAATCAATAAGATTAGTTTGACATGATATCCCTGAAGTAAACCCATGCTGTTTTTCATCTTTCTATCCATGGGATTTTAGATGTTCCACAATCCTCTCCTTAAGTATGGTTTCCATTAATTTCCCCACTATTGATGTCAGGCTTACTGGCCTATAGTTGCCCGATTCCTCCCTACTACCTTTCTTGTGAATGGGCACAACATTTGCTAATTTCCAATCTTCTGGGACGACTCCTGTTGCCAGTGATTGGTTAAATAAATCTGTTAATGGGTTTGCTAGTTCACCGCTGAGCTCTTTTAATAGCTTTGGGTGTATCCCATCAGGCCCCTGTGACTTATTTGCATTCATTTTAGACAACTGACTTCCTCTGTAAAGTCACATGCATCAAAAGATACATTAGTCTTCTTTCCTAACTCAGGTCCTTTTCCTTCATTTTCCTTTGTAAAAACTGAACAGAAGTATTCATTGAACCAGTCAGCTAGTTCTTTATCTTCTTCCATATACCTTCCTTCTTTTGTTTTTAATTTGGTAATTCCTTGTTTTAGTTTCCGTTTTTCATTTATGTATCTGAAGAATGCCTTGTCGCCCTTTTTCCCTGACTGAGCTCATTTCCCTTCTGCCTGTGCTTTAGAAGCTCTTATAACTTGTTTGGCCTCTCTCTGCCGAATCTTATTGTAACAGAACTATACCGCAGGTCTGGACTATTAATATGACTGAACGCAGTTGGAATATGCTGGGTGGGTTTCTATTGTCCCATTGTTCTATTGTGTGTTTAAATGGTGATGTCTGTCCTGTTGTCTCCACATGTGTATTGGCGATTTCCCTTTGTCCTAAAAGATAATTGGATTACTTCTCGGTTGTCTCTAGGGCAGAGAGGAGGAAACCATGATGCATTGTGGGGATGTGTTGTAGCTGTCCTGTGTCGCAGTCTCCCTTCTGGGCCCCTAGGGGCGTGAACGATTGGTTGCTGTGTATGTGTTGTAATATACTGATTGGTTGTATTCCAAAACCCTGCGGGCAGTACTATGTTTTCTTGTTTGTGAATAAAAGAGGCTGTACGTAAAGTACAGTCAGTTCTGCTTGACCCCTTAAACGGAGCCTCGTCTCGTTCTTGGAAAGGGAAATCTATGGGATCGTTACGCCGCTCTTTTTACCGCTGAACCTGACTCTACCTCTGGAACTCGTGGATGGGATTATATCAGCCGTACTTGTACCCAGCAGCTTGCCAGGAAAGAGGACGTCCCCAGCGGCTGATACCCTCTCATTCAAAGGGTAGCCGTTACATTGGTGGCAGCAGTGGGATTGGTCCTTTTATCCAACGAGCAAGTGCTGCATGGAGTCTCAGTACGCTCGGCTGAAAAGGCCCACAATAAAAGAAGTTTTTGGAGAGTCGTGCCAGTAACAAACCACGGCGGGAGCTGATCGCTGACCTACTGGAGCTGGACGAAATGGATAGATCCATGGAAGGAACGGAGCCCCTGGCACCTGTCAGCGAGCAAGATGCAATTACGGGTATTGTACAGCGGAGATTATCCTTGTATCCAGAAACGTCCGCGGAACTAATAAACCAACTGTTCCGGGAAGCAAGGGAAGAGATAGAGACTAAGAGGAGACAAGAACTGGAACTGGTAAGAGCTAGACAGCCCATTACACATGCAGTTCCTACTCCCACACCCCTGCTACAGGAAAGAAAATACCATTTGCTGCATTTAAAGCTTTTGTAGAAAGTGAGGAAGAAATCGATGGATATTTGGCTGACTTTGAGAGGCAGTGCTCACTACACTAGGTACCATCAGACCAATTGGTCTTTATTTTGTCTGGGAAATTGTCGGGCAAAGCCAATGAAGCCTTTTGGGCTCTTACTCCAGAGGATGTTTTACAATATCGTAACCCCGTAACCCCAGAAGCCTACCGCCGTCGCTTCCGGGAGTCCAAAAAGAAGGCTGGGGACTCCCACATGGAATGGGCAAACATGATACAAAGGGTGGCGTCACATTGGGTGCGAGGGTGCAACGCCAACAGCGGAGAGGAGGTGTTACAGTTGTTCCTGATGGAACATTTCTTCCAAGATCTGGCTGCGGAAATACAGGACTGGGTGAGAGATCTGCCGACTTAACTGAGGCAGCGCGACTAGCAGATGAATACGCTGAAACAAGGAAGGTGAGCCAAGCTACCACACGACCAGCACCTAGAACAGAGGCACGCACCCCAACCTACACTGCACGCACAGAATTTCGAGCTCCAGTACCCCCAGGGCCTCCATGTCCCCAGGAGTCTAACAACCAGCCCCGGGAACCTTACAAAGTGACATGTCATCACTGCGGCAACCCAGGGCATATTGCCCGTTATTGCCCTTTGGGATCAGCCAATAATAACTGGAGGCGCACAAACCCTAACACAGAGACCCCGCCATCACGCCCCTCGGCTGCTCACTGCCTGGAAATTGAAGGGAGCCCTGAGGAGTGTCTGGGAATGTTGTATGAGGCCAACCCCATACAAGCTGCCTCCCCAGTTAACCGCCAGGAGGTGCGAGTGAATGGACAGATAGCACAAGGCCTAAGGGACACGGGTGCTACCATCACTTTGGTACAGAAACATCTGGTAAAACCCGAACATGTATCTAATCATACCGTTGCTGTTCGTGTCGCAGGGGGGGCTGTTTTTCGCTTACCCACCGCCCGGATACACTTGGACTGGGGAGTCGGGTCGGGAAAGACCACAGTGGGCATCATGGACAATTTACCTGCTGAGGTCGTGCTGGGCAACGACATTGGCCCTCTAGCTTCAGCCTTTTTACCCACGACTGCTGCTGCTTGTCCCGTGACCACCCGCTCACAGATCCGTACCGAGGACGATTCGACAACAGGTCGGGAGACCCAGGTAAGCCACCAGCAGGCACTTAGTACTAACATTCCAGAGGGGCCCATAGCTTGGGACACCCCAGAAGAGTTTGGGAGGGAAACCAGACAGGACCCCACCCTCCAAAGGTACCGAGAATTAGCCGACAGTAGAGGGGATGAGCGGGAACGTTTTATATGGGAGGGCGACAGGTTATATAGACTAACCGAAGGCAGAAAGAGAGGCTGTGTCCCTTCGCAGAAGCGCCAACTAGTAGTACCCAGAGAGTACCGGTTGGAGCTTCTCCGAATTGGCCATGACATTCCGTTGGCAGGGCATCTAGGGGGTAACCGCACCACCTACCGGATCACCCAGACCTTCTTCTGGCCGGGGATCTCGAGGGATGTGCGACGTTACTGAAGCACTTGTGACGTATGCCAACGGGTAGGAAAGAGAGGGGATCATCCTAAAGCCCGACTGTCACCTATGCCCGTGATCGAGGAACCATTTAGCAGGGTGGCAGTCGACCTAGTGGGTCCCCTACCTAACCCCAGCCCCTCGGGCAAAAAGTACATTCTGACCGTAGTGGACTATGCTACCCGCTACCCAGAAGCCGTTGCTCTGACGAATATCCAGGCGGACACCGTCGCCAGTGCCCTAGTCGGGATATTCACAAGGGTAAGATTTCCTCGGGAAATCCTATCTGACCGAGGAACCCAGTTCACCGCAGACCTAACTCAACAGCTATGGAAAGTCTGCGGTGTCAAAACCCTGCTTAGTTCACCGTACCACCCTCAAACTAACGGTCTCTGTGAACGCTTTAATGGTACCCTAAAGCAATTGCTGCGGACCTTTACGGTGGAATACAGAGACTGGGAGCGATTCTTGCCACATCTCTTGTTCGCATATCGAGAGGTGCCGCAGGAATCCACAGGGTTCTCCCCCTTCGAGTTGCTCTATGGACGGCGGGTACGAGGCCTCCTCGACCTCATCTGGGAGCACTGGGAAGGAGAGATAGAACATGAGGGGGTCCCTATCGTACCTTATGTGCTGGAGATGCGGGACCGCATGAGGCACCTAGCCAGGATGGCCCGAGAACACCTCCAGACGGCACAGGGCCGTCAGAAACATTGGTACGATCGGGACGCTAGACTGAGAATGTTCCAGGTAAGGCAGAAAGTCCTAGTACTTAGACCAGTTAAAGGGAACAAATTACAGACCTCCTGGCAAGGCCCTTACAAGGTAGTGGCCCAGGTCTGTGACACCACCTATGTGATTGCCAGTAGCAAGGACGAAAGGATCCAGAAGTCCTTTCATATAAACTTATTAAAAGAGTACCAAGAAAGACCCGAAGATATAGCGGCCATATGTATCCCGGCCACTGAAGACCCAGACAGCATCCCCATCCCAGATCTGTTAGCCGAATCCGAGCCTAAAACTCTGCTTAATACAGTGCAGCTAGGGGGGCGATTAACTTCCACAGAAAGGGAGCAACTCCAACAATTACTAGCTGAAAAAGAATTGACGTTTTCCCAGGAGCCCGGTTACACACCCTTAGCGACACATTATGTCGAAACCCCAGGACAAAACCCGCTCCGACAGACTCCCTACAGAATCCCCAAAGCCGTAAAAGAAGAGATGAGAAAGTAGATTCAGGAGATGTTAAAACTAGGAGTTATCGAGCCATCCGACAGCCCCAGGGCAACCCCAGTCGTTCTAGTCCCCAAAAAGGACGGAACGACCCGGTTCTGTGTCGATTATCGATGCCTCAATGACCGAACCGTGACAGACGCATACCCCATGACCCGAGTGGACGAACTTTTAGATCGTATTGCCAAGGGGACGCTATCTGACCACCATCGATCTGTGCAAAGGGTACTGGCAGATTCCCCTGGCCAAGGACGCTATCCCTAAGTCGGCGTTTGTCACCCCGTTTGACTTGTACCAGTTTAAGGTCATACCCTTCGGGATGAAAAACGCCCCAGCTACATTTCAGCGCTTAGTGGATCGCCTCCTTGATGGCTTCCAGGATTTCGCTTGCGCATACCTGGATGACATTGCGATCTATAGTGAGACTTGGGGGGAGCACCTGAGACACATAGAGGCTGTGCTGGATCAGATTAGGGCCGCCGGCCTAACCCTGAAACCAGAGAAATGTAATTTCGGTATGGCTGAGGTCCAGTACCTGGGACACAGAGTGGGGTGTGGGAAACAACGACCAGAACCCGCTAAGGTAGAGGCCGTAGCCAATTGGCCCACACCCCACACTAAGACTTAAGTGTTAGCATTCTTAGGGACAGCAGGGTACTACAGGAAATTTGTCCCTGCCTACAGTGCCATCGCCAAACCCCTGACCGATTTAACAAAGAAGAATTTACCTAGGATAGTCCTGTGGTCTCCCGTCTGTGAAGCAGCGTTCCAGACCCTGAAACAAGCCTTGATCAATGCACCTGTTTTGTCTGCCCCCGTCCCTAACAAAAGATTTGTCGTCCACACAGATGCTTCCATGTACGGACTGGGGGCAGTACTAAGCCAGGTCGGAGAAGATGGGGGGGAACACCCTGTCGCATAACTGAGTAGAAAGGTATTACCCAGGGAAGTGAGCTATGCGGCAGTGGAAAAAGAGTGCCTAGCCCTGGTCTGGGCTCTAAAGAAGCTCACACCATCAGGTACTCAGCAGAAGTGGCCAAAATTATTAAAAACAAAAAGATAGCATTTAGGAATTATAATTTTTTTTTTACAAAAAACGAGGATGACAGGCAAATTTATAAGTGTAACAGCTACCCTTTGAATGAGAGGGTATCAGCCGTTGGGGACGTCCTCTTTCCTGGCAAGCTGCTGGGTACAAGTACGGCTGGTATAATCCCATCCATGAGTTCCAGAGGTAGAGTCAGGTTCAGCTGTAAAAAGAGCGGCGTAACAATCCCATAGATTTCCCTTTCCAAGAACGAGATGAGGCTCCTTTTTTTGCTTTTACCGACAAGCCTAATGCAATTTTCTGTTGCCTTCAATAGTGCCAATTTTAAGTAGTTCAATTTCTCCTGGACTCCAATGAAACAGTTCCAATCTGATAGGGACTCGTATACCACTAATCTAATTTTAGAAAAGTCAGTTTTTCTAAAATCTAAAACATTTGTTTTTGTGTGGTGTGACTCAGTCACTGTACTTATAGTAAACCACACTGACTGGTGATCACTAGATCCAAAGCTTTCCCCTACAGTAATATCAGATACCAAATTCCCATTTGTGAATACTAAATCTAAAATGGCCTCCTTCTGGGTTGGCTCCTCAACTACTTTCTGTAGAGATAATGCCAGTAGGGAATTTAGAATATCTGTACTCCTGGCAGAACTAGCTATTTTGGTTTTCCAGTTTACATCAGGAAGATTGAAGTCTCCCATAATGATAACTTCCCCCTTCAAGGTCATTTTAACCAATTGCACTAAAAAATTATCCCCTTAGGTAACAAGTATAAACAGCTAAAATTAAACCCCCCAATGGCTTACAGCTACTGTAAAAAGAGCAATAAAATACAAAAAGAGGGTATTTAAAAAAATACTAATCTGAGGGGTTTGAAGATTACAAAGGGCTTAATAAAATCTGTAAAAAGGAGATACAATTAACCAAGATACAAAACGAACAGCAGGTAGCAAAAGAAAGCAAAAAAATATATATATAAATGCTAAAAAACCTAGGTCTGAGCAGGTAGGTCCCCTAAATAATGGTAATGGGGGAGGGGGTAGTCACTGAAGATAAGGAAAAGGCAGAGTTCCAAAATAGGTTTTTCAGCTCTGTATATACAAAAGAGGAGAAAGGAGCTGATATCTGTGGTCCCAGGGATGTTAGTACATGCAGTGATATACTTAATTGGCCAACTGTAGATATGATCCAAGAGAAGTTAAATGGGGTAAATGTGAATAAAGCTCTGGGTCCAGATGGATTTACACCCAATAGTGCTTAGGTGCTTAAAGTGCTCAGTTCCGTCATTGCTGTGCCCCTGTTTATAATTTTTAAGGATTCTCTAGGGACTGGTACAGTGCCAAGTGATTAGCGCAAGGCAAACGTGGTGCCCATATTCAAAAAAGGATCAAGGTCCTCCACAGGTAATTATAGACCAGTTAGTTTAACTTCTGTTCTGGGAAAAATGTGTGAAGGACTCTTAAGGGACTATATACAGGAGTATGTGACTATAAATAGTATTATAAGTGATAATCAGCATGGGTTTACCAGGGACAGAAGTTGTCAGACTAACCTGATTTGTTTTTATGATGAGGTGAGTAGTAGCCTGGACAGAGGGGCGGCTGTGGATGTAGTGTTTCTGGATTTTGCAAAGGCTTTTGATACTGTCCCTCATAGATGCTTAATAAGTAAAGTAAGGTCTATTGGCTTGGAAAGTATAGTTTGTAATTGGATTGAAAACTGGCTGTAGGACCGTGTCCAGAGAGTTGTGGTCAATGATTCCTATTCAGAATGGTCCCAGGTTATAAGTGGTGTACCCCAAGGTTCAATGCTGGGCCCTTTATTATTTAATTTATTTATTAATGATATTGAGGATGGGATTAATAGCACTATACCTATTTTTGTAGATGATTCTAAGCTGTGTAGAACTGTACAGTCTATGGAAAATGTCCATAAACTACAAGCTGACTTGAACACTCTGAGTGATTGGGCATCAATTTGGCAAATGAGGTTCAATGTGGACAAATGTAAAGTTATGCATCTTGGTAGTAATAATCTCTGTGCTTCATATGTCCTAGGTGATGTAGCACTGGGAGAGTCACATATAGAAAAGGATTTGGGTGTCCTTGTGGATGGTAGATTAAATTACAGCATACAATGTCAATCAGCTGCTTCTAAGGCCACCAGGATATTGTCATGCATTAAATGAGGCATGGACTCGCGGGGCAGGAATGTAATGCTACCACTTTACAAAGTTCTGGTGTGGCCTCATCTGTAATATGCAGTCCAGTTCTAGGCACCAGTACATAGAAAAGATGCACTGCAGCTGGAAAAGTACAGAGGAGAGCGACTAAAATGATAAGGGGCATGGAGGGTCTTAGTTATAAAGAAAGATTAAAAGAATTGAATTTATTTAGTCTTGAGAAGAGACGTCTAAGGGGGGACATGATTAACCTATACAAGTATATAAATGGGCCATACAAAAAATACGGCGAAAAGCTGTTCCATGTAAAATGTGCTCAAAAGACAAGGGGGCACTGCCTCTGACTGAAGAAGAAAAAGTTCAGTCTCCAGAAGCATCAAAGCTTCTTTACTGTAAGAACTGTGAATCTGTGGAATAGACTTCCTCAGGACGTGGCCACAGCAGTAACAGTGGACAGTTTCAAAAAGGGTTTAGACGAATTCTTAAAAGTAAAAAACATTAATGCTTATAAAAACGTGTAGAAATCTGAGTCTCACTTCTTTCTGGGATTCGCATCCACACCTATCCCTTGGTTGAACTTGATGGACGTATGTCTTTTTTCAACTTTTTCAAAAGCCTTTTGTGGTGTGTATTAGTGGAAAATAAAAATATATATTTGCAGCTTAGCGGTGCAGTTATCTGTCGTAAAGCCTTTTGTGGCATGTATTAGTGAAAAAAGATATTTACCGCTCAGCGTTGCAGTTATCTGTTCTAAAGCCTTTTGTGGCGTATATTAGTGGGGAAAAAAGGGCTTATTATTTATGTGGTGAAGTGAGAAAATTGCAGACTTTTTTGGGGTGTTTTAATTAACTTTTTCTTGAGTAATTGACTCGATCTTCGACTTTGTCGCAAGTGACATCAGACACCCCCAGCCAAGAGTCAGTGGGTTCGTCAGACACAACCCTTAGATGGCATGGCCCGGGAGCAGGCCCTGTGGCCTCACCTGTCCTTAACCCGCCTCTGTCCTTTCCTGTTCCCTCAGCCAGAGAAGTATTATATGCTGTGGGCTCAGCTCCACTATACACCTAGGATGAGCTACTAGGGGACAGTCAGCAGCTACTGGCCAGCCAAGATGTGGAGGATAAGTAGTAAGTAGTGATGAGGAGAGTGGCGTGGGAGCTGGTGTTGCGAGTGTTGAGGCTCCTGACCCAGAGAGGAGGACATCAGTGACGTGCAGACAGTACTCGATGATGATCATATAGCTGATCGCACTTGGGAGCCGAATGACAAAGGGGCTTCATCATCATCGGGAGAAGAGGTTGGCAACTTGCCCGTGAGGCAGCTGCAGAGCCAGCAAGTTGCTAGCATGGCCGGGAATCAGCAGGGTGGCAGCAGTGGGAGTTCGGGAGCCAAACGTGCCCAGGGTAGACCACCCGATTTGCAGGTTCACCGGTATACAGGAGGCAGCGGTGGTAGCAGTCGGTCAGTGCGAAGTGCTGGGGTAAAATCACCTACTTGGCGGTGTGGCAGTTTCTTGTTAAGCCGCCGGATGAGGTGAACATGGCCATATGTAGAATATGTGCACAGAAGGTGAAGCGTGACCAGGGTGCCAATGTAGCACCACGGCCCTGCGTCAAAATAAGCAGCGTCACCATAAAGTGGACTGGGAGAACCGTGGCTCCGATGTGGTGGTCCAGCCTGCCACAGCAACTGCAGCACCCAGTGGCACGCACCCGATTTCAGGCAGTCAAGGCTCCACCACCTCAGCCGAAGGGAGCTGTCTGTCCTTCCCATCATCTACCCGTCCTAATGCTCCTGCTCCTTGTCCTCCTACTCCTCATCACTCATTCCATCAGCAATCAATCACCGAAGCGATTACCAAGAGACAACAGTATGCGTGCACTCATCCAATGGCGCAGAAGCTGAATGTGCTCATGTCCTTTTCAAGTGGTGGACTCTGTACTTTTCAGAGAACTAATGGCTTGTGCCGAGGGTAGGTAGAGAGTCCCAAGTCTTTATTTATTTGCCAAAAAGGCAGTAACAGCCCTGCATACACATGTAGAACAGAAGTTTGGCCAGTCCTTGAGCCTGTCGGTGTCTGGCAAAGTGCATGGCAGCGCCGATGTGTGGAGCTGTAACTATGGTCTGGGACAATACATATCCTTTACGGTCCACGGGTGAATGTGGTTCCTGCACAGTGACACCAGCAACTTGGCCAGGTGATGTCGCTTCTGCCTCCACGTTTTCACGCCATTGGTCCAGCAACAATGTCCTCTTCTGCCTCCTTATCCTCCACCGTTTCCTCAGCCTCCACTGCAGGGACAATTCACAATGCCCCTCCAGCATACCACATGTGCAGGGCACGGCAGTGTCACGCTGTTCTGCACCTCGTTTGCCTAGGAGAACAGAGTCACAAAGGAGAGGAACTGCTTTGTGTCCTTCATCAAGAAATCGACAACTGAAAACCGGAAGCATGGCGACCAACAATGGGAAGAACATGGTGTCAGTGCTGCGTCAAGGTGGGCTGAGCCATTTGCCCTGCATCGCCCACGTGTTCAATCTGGTTGTCAAACGGTTCCTGAAGTCTTCCATCTAACTGCAACTTTGCATGCACTTCAGCCACTTGTACACCGCAAAGCACACCCTCCTTGAGCTGCAGTGGCAGAACAGCATCCCCCAACATAGGCTACGTTTCCACCCATTAGAATTCCACCCTCCATATGTTGGACCGACTGTACTAACGGAGAAAGGCCATCAACGATTTCTTGATGCTCCAAGTGAACAGGAGTATTCTCCTGTGTAACTTCGATGTCAGCCAGTGGCTGCTCATGCGTGACACCTGCCGTTTGCTCAGGCCCTTTGAGGAGGCCACGATATTTGTCAATCGCCAGGACTACGGAATAAACAATGTCATTCCACGGCTTCATGTCCTGGAACAGATGCTGATAAATCTGGCTGGTCAGGAGACTGGAGACATGGTGCCTAAATCTCATGGCCACATAAGCGCTGTGGGGGCTGAACTGGAGGAGGAGGACATTGGAGCACAAGCAATGTGTAGTGAAATGTGTGTTTTTTCTACACAGTTGACAGGAGAGGAGAAGCAGGAGAAGCCAGAGGAGCTACAGGGCGATGCAGAAGAGGAGGCAGAGGACCAAGACACACCGTGGCAGAATGCAGTGGAGATGGAGGCTGGGAGTCCCTCCGAGTCACTTGCACAAATGGCCCGATGCATGCTCACTTGCTTGCTTAGTAACAGCCGAAATGTCATCATTCGACAGAGGGATGACTTCAGGATCTCTACCTTGTTGGACCCTCACTTCTGGTCCAAAATTGGGGCCTTTTTTACACCCGCTGAGAGGGAGGACAAACTGAACTACTATAGAGACATCCTATGTATTCAGTTGGCCTCCACCTATCTGTGCCATCGTCCATCCTCTCACAGGTCTGACCGAGGGGGCCCTCTGCGCTCACGTTCCACTGCCATGGGTGGGGAGTGGTGGGGTGGCAGGAGCAGTACCAGCTTCATCAGCAGCAGCCTGAGTCTAGAGTCGCTGATGAGTAGCTTTCTTCACCCGCATAGTCATTGTCATTGTGCCACTCTGTGGCATCCTGATGCTGTTGCCACCTCCAGACTCTATCATTGGGCCACTCTGTTGTCTCCTCATGCTGCTTCTACCTCACCACTATGTCATAGGCCCACTCTATGGACTTCTCATGCTTTTCTCACCCTCCCCACTTCATGACTGGGCCACTATTTAGCCTTTTTGGCTTGGCTGACTTCATCAATTATTTGACCCTTCTGATCTGTCAGAAGGAAAGAAAAATGAGACGCACAACGGATCTTCTCTGTGTAGCAGCTGTAACACCTGTATGGTCTCCTCAGAATTGGCTTATGATTTGGTAGCCAAAAGCAGGAGTGGGTACAAAACACAGAAGACATACAAATATTCCATCCACGTGTCATCTCTGTTTTGTATCCACTCCTGTTTTTTTAGCATTAGCAATACTGATGGATTACTGACCAAATGCTGACTGAGTGAAGGCAGATGCTCGACAGACAGGATCAGTTTTTTGTTATTGTTATTGTCAGATCAGAGGAATGGCAAAATAATCAGTGACGTCAACACAAACTTACTGCTGACACCCTGTCCACTCTGTTGGGGGACTCTACTTGTAAGTGTTTGATAGAACAGGTTTTGTAGACATCTATGTAGAATCAGCTGACGACGGTGTAAAAGGAGTGCGCTTCTGTAAGTTCATACTTGAGTCAGTTTTGGCCCCGTGACTGCCCAAATAAGTGAAGTGTGCATTGATTCTAAGAGCGACGCCTGTCATCTGCATGTCATACGTAGTATTGAGTGAGAATATTCGAATAACGATTTTTTTGCAAATATCGCAACTTCGAGAATTTGCTAATATTTCGAATATATAATATTCACAATATATCGAAACATCTGAAAACACGATTCCTCACTGCTTCTTGTTTGTGGGCCAATGAGTCATTGGCCCACAAGCAACTTAAGCAGGAAGGAATCATATTTTCAGATAGAAAAAAAAATTACGAATATAAAAAAATAAATAATATATAGCAATATGGCGAATATATTCGTTATTTAGAATATTCGTCTTTTTTTCCCCCAATATGTACAGTTGTTCGCATACTCCTCCCCGACAAGCGTCACCATGGGAATGCCTGTGGGTTAGAATATACTATTGGATCTGAGTTTTCCCTGAGATCGTGAAAACTCAGATCTGATGGTATATTCTAACCCACAGGCATTCCCATGGTGACGTGGACGCTTGTCAGGGAGGAGTATGCCAAACAACTGTGCAGGTTGGAAAAAAAAAGGCGAATATTCTAAATAACGAATATATTTGCTATATTGCTATATATTTGTTTTTCAGAATATTCGTCATATTCTAAAACAAGAATATATAGCAATATAGCAAATATTCGCTAAATACAAACATAGAGCAATTTAGCTAATATAGTGCTATAATCTTTTTTTTAAGAGTCTACTCTTAATTTTTTTTTTATCTGAAGTTCAGAAGGGAAAAAAAGTTGCAACTATTAAACAAAGAAGATTATAGCACTATATTAGCTAAATTGATCTATTCTACATAAATTTTTTTGAATATTCGCTATATAGCAAGAAGCAGTGAGGAATCAATCTTTATATTCGAATTCACGATTTTTAGCCGAAAATCGGGAACGTTATGAATGATCGCGTGGGGACGGGATCTTATGAAGTAATCGTGTCACGGGTCATGTGCCCTGGTTTCGGTTTTGCTTTGGCTACTAGTGTAGTTTGGCAGTCTGCCTGAAATAAAATCATAGATAAAAAATGGTGCGAAAATGCTTTCAAAAAGATGAAGAAGAACGTCTTCTCACTGTAAGTAATATTGTATTACAGCACTGTATTTTATTACATATTGCATGCATGGCAGAACAATATTTTGCAACACTCGATCTACGTATAAATTATTTACATGTAGAATGCAAAATATATTCGTGTATGCAAATAAGAACTACATTGATACTATTTTTCCCCTCCGCTGACTGCCCCCCAATAGTAGATACTACTGATTGGAGTATTCTTGTTATTTCACAGAACTATGTCAGTAGCATGTAAGTATGGACAACAGATAAATATCTATCACAAGCACATAGCACGTCCATTTTCCTGCCATGCAATATATACCACACACTATATACCATACACACAATATATATACAGTAGATTTAATTTTATATCCATGAGCTTTTTTTGTCAGACCAAAAGTATTTGCTGGTTCATTTAGCATTACCCAAGGTGCACCAAGGGGAGGCGAACCAGCTGTACACCCAATAACGTACCGTCACTTAACTAGACAGGTACATCGCAGCTTAGCTGGTCAATATCTGATTGCTCAGACCTCACACACATACAATCTTATATCGGTAACATTTAATATTTCCCCTTCAAAGACGTAACTACTTTTTGCTTTTTTTTTGAGAATATTTTTTTGAATATCTGTATAATAAAAAAATTGGGATTATATGCTTTCATCTTATCCTTCAGCGCTTTCTGGAGCGGGGCTATGCAAGGACCCAGAAAAGAGATGAGAAAGATGCCATCATATGGTCTGTCCGGGCCGAATTCTACTTAAAACGTGGGATCTGACACGATAAGAAAGCAATACAAAGCAAAAGGTGGCTACTTTGAAGAACCTAGAATTTGACATATTTTCAGTTGTTTCACACTTTTTTGTTATGTATATAATTCCACATGTGTTAATTCATGGTTTTGATTAGAGTTGAGCGAACACCTGGATGTTCGGGTTCGAGAAGTTCGGCCGAACATCCCGGAAATGTTCGGGTTCGGGATCCGAACCCGATCCGAACTTCGTCCCGAACCCGAACCCCATTGAAGTCAATGGGGACCCGAACTTTTCGGCACTAAAAAGGCTGTAAAACAGCCCAGGAAAGAGCTAGAGGGCTGCAAAAGGCAGCAACATGTAGGTAAATCCCCTGCAAACAAATGTGGATAGGGAAATGAATTAAAATAAAAATTAAATAAATAAAAATTAACCAAAATCAATTGGAGAGAGGTTCCATAGCAGAGAATCTGGCTTCCCGTCACCCACCACTGGAACAGTCCATTCTCAGATATTTAGGCCCCGGCACCCAGGCAGAGGAGAGAGGTCCCGTAACAGAGAATCTGTCTTCATGTCAGCAGAGAATTAGTCTGCATGTCATAGCAGAGAATGAGGCTTCACGTCAGCCACCACTGCAACAGTCCATTGGCATATATTTAGGCCCAGCACCCAGGCAGAGGAGGGAGGTCCCGTAACAGAGAATCTGTCTTCATGTCAGCAGAGAATTAGTCTGCATGTCATAGCAGAGAATGAGGCTTCACGTCAGCCACCACTGCAACAGTCCATTGTCATAAATTTAGGCCCAGCACCCAGGCAGAGGAGAGAGGTCCCGTAACAGACAATCTGGCTTCATGTCAGCAGAGAATTAGTCTGCATGTCATAGCAGAGAATCAGGCTTCATGTCAGCCACCACTGCAACAGTCCATTGGCATATATTTAGGCCTAGCACACAGGCAGAGGAGAGGTTCATTCAACTTTGGGTAGCATCGCAATATAATGGTAAAATGAAAATAAAAATAGGATTGAATGAGGAAGTGCCCTGGAGTCCAATAATATATGGTTATGGGGAGGTAGTTAATGTCTAATCTGGACAAGGGACGGACAGGTCCTGTGGGATCCATGCCTGGTTCATTTTTATGAACGTCAGCTTGTCCACATTGGCTGTAGACAGGCGGCTGCGTTTGTCTGTAATGACGCCCCCTGCCGTGCTGAATACACGTTCAGACAAAACGCTGGCTGCCGGGCAGGCCAGCACCTCCAAGGCATAAAAGGCTAGCTCTGGCCACGTGGACAATTTAGAGACCCAGAAGTTGAATGGGGCCGAACCATCAGTCAGTACGTGGAGGGGTGTGCACACGTACTGTTCCACCATGTTAGTGAAATGTTGCCTCCTGCTAACACGTTGCGTATCAGGTGGTGGTGCAGTTAGCTGTGGCGTGTTGACAAAAGTTTTCCACATCTCTGCCATGCTAACCCTGCCCTCAGAGGAGCTGGCCGTGACACAGCTGCCTTGGCGACCTCTTGCTCCTCCTCTGCCTTGGCCTTGGGCTTCCACTTGTTCCCCTGTGACATTTGGGAATGCTCTCAGTAGCGCGTCTACCAACGTGCGCTTGTACTCGCGCATCTTCCTATCACGCTCCAGTGCAGGAAGTAAGGTGGGCACATTGTCTTTGTAGCGTGGATCCAGCAGGGTGGCAACCCAGTAGTCCGCACAGGTTAAAATGTGGGCAACTCTGCTGTCGTTGCGCAGGCACTGCAGCATGTAGTCGCTCATGTGTGCCAGGCTGCCCAGGGGTAAGGACAAGCTGTCCTCTGTGGGAGGCGTATCGTCATCGTCCTGCCTTTCCCCCCAGCCACGCACCAGTGATGGACCCGAGCTGCGTTGGGTGCCACCCCGCTGTGACCATGCTTCATCCTCATCCTCCTCCACCTCCTCCTCATCCTCGTCCTCCTCGTCCTCCAGTAGTGGGCCCTGGCTGGCCACATTTGTACCTGGCCTCTGCTGTTGCAAAAAACCTCCCTCTGAGTCACTTCGAAGAGACTGGCCTGAAAGTGCTAAAAATGACCCCTCTTCCTCATCCTCCTCCTCCTCCTCCTGGGCCACCTCCTGTTCCATCATCGCCCTAAGTGTTTTCTCAAGGAGACATAGAAGTGGTATTGTAACGCTGATAACGGTGTCATCGCCACTGGCCATGTTGGTGGAGTACTCGAAACAGCGCAACAGGGCACACAGGTCTCGCATGGAGGCCCAGTCATTGGTGGTGAAGTGGTGCTGTTCTGTAGTGCGACTGACCCGTGCGTGCTGCAGCTGAAACTCCACTATGGCCTGCTGCTGCTCGCACAGTCTGTCCAGCATGTGCAAGGTGGAGTTCCACCTGGTGGGCACGTCGCATATGAGGCGGTGAGCGGGAAGGCCGAAGTTACGCTGTAGCGCAGACAGGCGAGCAGCGGCAGGATGTGAACGCCGGAAGCGCGAACAGACGGCCCGCACTTTATGCAGCAGCTCTGACATGTCGGGGTAGTTGTGAATGAACTTCTGCACCACCAAATTCAGCACATGCGCCAAGCAAGGGATGTGCGTCAAATTGGCTAGTCCCAGAGCTGCAACGAGATTTCGCCCATTATCACACACCACCAGGCCGGGCTTGAGGCTCACCGGCAGCAACCACTCGTCGGTCTGTTGTTCTATACCCCGCCACAACTCCTGTGCGGTGTGGGGCCTGTCCCCCAAACATATGAGTTTCAGAATGGCCTGCTGACGTTTACCCCGGGCTGTGCTGAAGTTGGTGGTGAAGGTGTGTGGCTGACTGGATGAGCAGGTGGAAGAAGAGGAGGAGGAAGCCGAGAAGGAGGAGGTGGCAACAGGAGGCAAAGAATGTTGCCCTGCGATCCTTGGCGGCGGAAGGACGTGCGCCAAACAGCTCTCCGCCTGGGGCCCAGCTGCCACTACATTTACCCAGTGTGCAGTTAGGGAGATATAGCGTCCCTGGCCGTGCTTACTGGTCCACGTATCTGTGGTTAGGTGGACCTTGCCACAGATGGCGTTGCGCAGTGCACACTTGATTTTATCGGATACTTGGTTGTGCAGGGAAGGCACGGCTCTCTTGGAGAAGTAGTGCCGGCTGGGAACAACATACTGTGGGACAGCAAGCGACATGAGCTGTTTGAAGCTGTCTGTGTCCACCAGCCTAAATGACAGCATTTCATAGGCCAGTAGTTTAGAAATGCTGGCATTCAGGGCCAGGGATCGAGGGTGGCTAGGTGGGAATTTACGCTTTCTATCAAATGTTTGTGAGATGGAGAGCTGAACGCTGGCGTGTGACATGGTTGAGACGCTTGGTGACGGAGGTGGTGGTGGTGGTGTTGGTGGTACATCCCCTGTTTGCTGGGCGGCAGGTGCCAACGTTCCTCCAGAGGCGGAGGAAGAGGCCGAGGCGGCAGCAGCAGAATAGGCCGAGGCGGCAGCAGCAGAAGAGGTAGCAGGGGGAGCCTGAGTGACTTCCTTGGTTTTAAGGTGTTTACTCCACTGCAGTTCATGCTTTGCATGCAGGTGCCTGGTCATGCAGGTTGTGCTCAGGTTCAGAACGTTAATGCCTCGCTTCAGGCTCTGATGGCACAGCGTGCAAACCACTCGGGTCTTGTCGTCAGCACATTGTTTGAAGAAGTGCCATGCCAGGGAACTCCTTGAAGCTGCCTTTGGGGTGCTCGGTCCCAGATGGCGGCGGTCAGTAGCAGGCGGAGTCTCTTGGCGGCGGGTGTTCTGCTTTTGCCCACTGCTCCCTCTTTTGCTACGCTGTTGGCTCGGTCTCACCACTGCCTCTTCCTCCGAACTGTGAAAGTCAGTGGCACGACCTTCATTCCATGTGGGGTCTAGGACCTCATCGTCCCCTGCATCGTCTTCCACCCAGTCTTGATCCCTGACCTCCTGTTCAGTCTGCACACTGCAGAAAGACGCAGCAGTTGGCACCTGTGTTTCGTCATCATCAGAGACATGCTGAGGTGGTATTCCCATGTCCTCATCATCAGGAAACATAAGTGGTTGTGCGTCAGTGCATTCTATGTCTTTCACCGCTGGGGAAGGGCTAGGTGGATGCCCTTGGGAAACCCTGCCAGCGGAGTCTTCAAACAGCATAAGAGACTGCTGCATAACTTGAGGCTGAGACAGTTTCCCTGGTATGCATGGGGGTGATGTGACAGACTGATGGGGTTGGTTTTCAGGCGCCATCTGTGCGCTTTCTGCAGAAGACTGGGTGGGAGATAATGTGAACGTGCTGGATCCACTGTCGGCCACCCAATTGACTAATGCCTGTACCTGCTCAGGCCTTACCATCCTTAGAACGGCATTGGGCCCCACCATATATCGCTGTAAATTCTGGCGGCTACTGGGACCTGAGGTAGTTGGTACACTAGGACGTGTGGATGTGGCAGAACGGCCACGTCCTCTCCCAGCACCAGAGGGTCCACTAACACCACCACGACCATGTCCACGTCCGCGTCCCTTACTAGATGTTTTTCTCATTGTTATGGTTCACCACAACAACAAATATATTATTTGGCCCAATGTATTGTATTCAAATTCAGCGGGATATAAATTTGAGGCCTAGTATTTAGGCGCTGGGTGACCGGTATGGATTTAGTGACAGAATTAGACTTGGAAATGCACAGAAGCGTGTGTGTGAAGTTATTCTGAATGACCCAATGTGCACCTTGAATATTATATACCCTTTTTGGGATAGATTTCAAATAGCTCTGATATAGCAGGAACCACTAAATTATGAAATTGCTAAATTGGGAATTGTACTTCAACCCAGAACAAAAAATGTGCTTTGACGGGCACTAAATAACTTTCCCAGCTACAACAGGACAGCGGTAACGAGAGATTTAGAGGGATTTAAATTTGAGGCCTAGTATTTAGGCGCTGGGTGACAGGTATGGGTTTAGTGACAGAATTAGACTTGGAAATACACAGTAGCGGGTGTGTGTGAAGTTATTCTGAATGACCCAATGTGCACCTTCAATATTATATACCCTTTTTGGGATAGATTTCAAATAGCTCTGATATAGCAGGAACCACTAAATTATGAAATTGCTAAATTGGGAATTGTACTTCAACCCAGAACAAAAAATGTGCTTTGACGGACACTAAATATCTTGCCCAGCAACAACAGTACAGCGGTGGGTAACGAGAGATTTAGAGGGATTTAAATTTGAGGCCTAGTATTTAGGCGCTGGGTCACCGGTATGGATTTAGTGACAGAATTAGACTTGGAAATGCACAGAAGCGTGTGTGTGAAGTTATTCTGAATGACCCTATGTGCACCTTCAATATTATATACCCTTTTAGGGATAGATTTCAAATAGCTCTGATATAGCAGAAACCACTAAATTATGAAATTGCTAAATTGGGAATTGTACTTCAACCCAGAACAAAAAATGTGCTTTGACGGACACTAAATATCTTGCCCAGCAACAACAGTACAGCGGTGGGTAACGAGAGATTTAGAGGGATTTAAATTTGAGGCCTAGTATTTAGGCGCTGGGTCACCGGTATGGATTTAGTGACAGAATTAGACTTGGAAATGCACAGAAGCGTGTGTGTGAAGTTATTCTGAATGACCCTATGTGCACCTTCAATATTATATACCCTTTTAGGGATAGATTTCAAATAGCTCTGATATAGCAGAAACCACTAAATTATGAAATTGCTAAATTGGGAATTGTACTTCAACCCAGAACAAAAAATGTGCTTTGACGGACACTAAATATCTTGCCCAGCAACAACAGTACAGCGGTGGGTAACGAGAGATTTAGAGGGATTTAAATTTGAGGCCTAGTATTTAGGCGCTGGGTCACCGGTATGGATTTAGTGACAGAATTAGACTTGGAAATGCACAGAAGCGTGTGTGTGAAGTTATTCTGAATGACCCTATGTGCACCTTCAATATTATATACCCTTTTAGGGATAGATTTCAAATAGCTCTGATATAGCAGAAACCACTAAATTATGAAATTGCTAAATTGGGAATTGTACTTCAACCCAGAACAAAAAATGTGCTTTGACGGACACTAAATATCTTGCCCAGCAACAACAGTACAGCGGTGGGTAACGAGAGATTTAGAGGGATTTAAATTTGAGGCCTAGTATTTAGGCGCTGGGTCACCGGTATGGATTTAGTGACAGAATTAGACTTGGAAATGCACAGAAGCGTGTGTGTGAAGTTATTCTGAATGACCCTATGTGCACCTTCAATATTATATACCCTTTTAGGGATAGATTTCAAATAGCTCTGATATAGCAGAAACCACTAAATTATGAAATTGCTAAATTGGGAATTGTACTTCAACCCAGAACAAAAAATGTGCTTTGACGGACACTAAATATCTTGCCCAGCAACAACAGTACAGCGGTGGGTAACGAGAGATTTAGAGGGATTTAAATTTGAGGCCTAGTATTTAGGCGCTGGGTCACCGGTATGGATTTAGTGACAGAATTAGACTTGGAAATGCACAGAAGCGTGTGTGTGAAGTTATTCTGAATGACCCTATGTGCACCTTCAATATTATATACCCTTTTAGGGATAGATTTCAAATAGCTCTGATATAGCAGAAACCACTAAATTATGAAATTGCTAAATTGGGAATTGTACTTCAACCCAGAACAAAAAATGTGCTTTGACGGACACTAAATATCTTGCCCAGCAACAACAGTACAGCGGTGGGTAACGAGAGATTTAGAGGGATTTAAATTTGAGGCCTAGTATTTAGGCGCTGGGTCACCGGTATGGATTTAGTGACAGAATTAGACTTGGAAATGCACAGAAGCGTGTGTGTGAAGTTATTCTGAATGACCCTATGTGCACCTTCAATATTATATACCCTTTTAGGGATAGATTTCAAATAGCTCTGATATAGCAGAAACCACTAAATTATGAAATTGCTAAATTGGGAATTGTACTTCAACCCAGAACAAAAAATGTGCTTTGACGGACACTAAATATCTTGCCCAGCAACAACAGTACAGCGGTGGGTAACGAGAGATTTAGAGGGATTTAAATTTGAGGCCTAGTATTTAGGCGCTGGGTCACCGGTATGGATTTAGTGACAGAATTAGACTTGGAAATGCACAGAAGCGTGTGTGTGAAGTTATTCTGAATGACCCTATGTGCACCTTCAATATTATATACCCTTTTAGGGATAGATTTCAAATAGCTCTGATATAGCAGAAACCACTAAATTATGAAATTGCTAAATTGGGAATTGTACTTCAACCCAGAACAAAAAATGTGCTTTGACGGACACTAAATATCTTGCCCAGCAACAACAGTACAGCGGTGGGTAACGAGAGATTTAGAGGGATTTAAATTTGAGGCCTAGTATTTAGGCGCTGGGTCACCGGTATGGATTTAGTGACAGAATTAGACTTGGAAATGCACAGAAGCGTGTGTGTGAAGTTATTCTGAATGACCCTATGTGCACCTTCAATATTATATACCCTTTTAGGGATAGATTTCAAATAGCTCTGATATAGCAGAAACCACTAAATTATGAAATTGCTAAATTGGGAATTGTACTTCAACCCAGAACAAAAAATGTGCTTTGACGGACACTAAATATCTTGCCCAGCAACAACAGTACAGCGGTGGGTAACGAGAGATTTAGAGGGATTTAAATTTGAGGCCTAGTATTTAGGCGCTGGGTCACCGGTATGGATTTAGTGACAGAATTAGACTTGGAAATGCACAGAAGCGTGTGTGTGAAGTTATTCTGAATGACCCTATGTGCACCTTCAATATTATATACCCTTTTAGGGATAGATTTCAAATAGCTCTGATATAGCAGAAACCACTAAATTATGAAATTGCTAAATTGGGAATTGTACTTCAACCCAGAACAAAAAATGTGCTTTGACGGACACTAAATATCTTGCCCAGCAACAACAGTACAGCGGTGGGTAACGAGAGATTTAGAGGGATTTAAATTTGAGGCCTAGTATTTAGGCGCTGGGTGACAGGTATGGGTTTAGTGACAGAATTAGACTTGAAAATACACAGTAGCGGGTGTGTGTGAAGTTATTCTGAATGACCCAATGTGCACCTTCAATATTATATACCCTTTTTGGGATAGATTTCAAATAGCTCTGATATAGCAGGAACCACTAAATTATGAAATTGCTAAATTGGGAATTGTATTTCAACCCAGAACAAGAAATGTGCTTGAACGGACACTAAATAACTCGCCCAGCTACAGCACTAGGGACAGATTTAGCTGGATATAAATTTGAGGCCTAGTATTTAGGCGCTGGGTGACCGGTATGGATTTAGTGACAGAATTAGACTGGGATATGGCCAAAAAATAAACAGACTATTGCTGGTTAAATGCACTTGGTGTGACAGCTTCACCCTGATGTAGGCTTTAGCCAAAAAACAACCACACCATTGAGGGTTAAATGCACTTGGTGACAGGCGCAGCTTGCCCCTGATTTTGTATATGGCCAAAAAATGAACAGACTATTGCTGGTTAAATGCACTTGGTGTGACAGCTTCACCCTGATGTAGGCTTTAGCCAAAAAACAACCACACCATTGAGGGTTAAATGCACTTGGTGACAGGCGCAGCTTGCCCCTGATTTTGTATATGGCCAAAAAATGAACAGACTATTGCTGGTTAAATGCACTTGGTGTCACAGCTTCACCCTGATGTAGGCTTTAGCCAAAAAACAACCACACCATTGAGGGTTAAATGCACTTGGTGACAGGCGCAGCTTGCCCCTGATTTTGTATATGGCCAAAAAATGAACAGACTATTGCTGGATAAATGCACTTGGTGTGACAGCTTCACCCTGATGTAGGCTTTAGCCAAAAAACAACCACACCATTGAGGGTTAAATGCACTTGGTCGCAGCTTGTGCTGGCGCACCACAAGACACAAAATGGCCGCCGATCACCCCAGAAAAATGAGACTGACAAACGGTCTGTGCAGCCTAAAAACAGTGAGCAATTGAGGATCAGCAGCTCAATGATCCACAGCTGCAGATCGATCAGTTAATCAAGTCCTTTGGAGGAGTTAATCTGCCTAATCTCGCCCTACTGTCGCAGCCGCAACCTCTCCCTACGCTAATCAGAGCAGAGTGACGGGCGGCGCTATGTGACTCCAGCTTAAATAGAGGCTGGGTCACATGGTGCTCTGGCCAATCACAGCCATGCCAATAGTAGGCATGGCTGTGATGGCCTCTTGGGGCAAGTAGTATGACGCTTGTTGATTGGCTGCTTTGCAGCCTTTCAAAAAGCGCCAAGAAAGCGTCACAAAAGCGCGAAGAAAGCGACGAACACCGAACCCGAACCCGGACTTTTACGAAAATGTCCGGGTTCGGGTCCGTGTCACGGACACCCCAAAATTCGGTACGAACCCGAACTATACAGTTCGAGTTCGCTCATCCCTAGTTTTGATGCCTTCAGGTAGAATCTACAATTTTCATAGTCATGAAAATAAAGAAAACTCTTTGAATGAGAAGGTGTGTCCAAACTTTTGGTCTGTACTGTACATAAACTGCAAACATCATTCGGTATTCCAGCCAAAGTCCCCGATCATTACATACATCCCCCACACAATTTGCATGGGATTCAAGATTTTATATATATATATATATATATATAGACGTATGTGTGTATGTTCCTCAAAAACGCAACCATCTATTTCAACGAAACTTGGTATACACATCCCTTGCTACCTGGAAAGAAATATTGCGGGGGTCTCAGCTCTCTAGGACGTACAGTTCCCGAGATATTCCCAAAAAATGACCTGCATTAGCCAATATAAGCCTTCCAGCCTTTCACTTAAATCCTAACTGCCAACTGACGGGGGCTGTGGAGTTCACAGTTAAAGGGCCAGTCACAGTGAAAATCACTGTAAAAGGGGCTGTCACCGTCAAAGTCAATGTAAAAGGGGCAGTCACAGTCAAAGTCACAGTTAAAGGGATGACTTTACCCCTCCTTCTAATAATAAAGTGACCGTGACAAGTAAATCAACAGGGAGGGCGGGCTGGCAGCAGATCTTCAAAATGCGGCTTGGCGGACAGTATTACGCTGACAGCCACAAAAAATTATATGCCCAACATAACACCATCCAATAACCCCTTATCTAATTTCCGAACTGTTGTTTGGTTTCCCTAAACGTCAATAACCCAGTCACAATACCCTATAGGAGACCTTCCTAACAAATCCCCTGTTACCTCATCCTGCCTTGTAACTTAGACTAGTTCTGCCGATATATAACACTGGTTTTGGCATATTATTTACCAACAAATTGAGGCAAATCCACCATTGGGATATTTCATAATCCCATGCAGATTCCTCCATATAGGAATATCTAGATCTTTACCTTTGTTATGATTTCTGAGTTGTTTGTCTAAATTCTTAACATTCTGTGATTATTACAGGTCAAACCGTTCCCTCTGTCTGCCACAAAAAAAAAAACATTTAGAGGAGATGGAGGTTTCCATGGAGGAGGAGGAGTGTGGGGAGCAGGTGGAGGGAGAACATGCAGGACCCTCAGATAATGTTGAGGCCACTTCCCCCCCGATATGTGCACTACAGAGGAAGTTGAGGCGGAGGAGGCTGGAAATTCCTAGCCACCTGATTCTGCCCCCCCAGCTCCAGAAGAGGAGGAGGAAGAGGTGGTCCACACCCCCCACCAGCAGGGTAAATATGTGCACACATTACTATAATTCGGTATACATAACATATTCACAAGCATCCCATGATCCCCCCACCACCCTGCATCTCCAGAGCTGCAATGCATATGTGTAATGAATCTGAAAAATAGCAGCCCTTAGTTAACATGGCTGCCTGTTTAGCTGAGCAGCATTTGCACCCCGGTTCACAAACGTTTATGCCTGGGGCAGGGTGTCTGTTGCTCCGTAATAGAATGTCCCTCTGTGTCGAGTCACGTCCCGCTGAGGCCTACTCTTAATGGCCAGTCGTGAATAGTGTTGAGCGCGAATATTCAAATCGCTAATTTTTTTCTCGAATATCGTAATTTCGAGATTTCGCGAATATTTAGAATATAGTTCTATATATTCGCTAAATCGAATATATATTTTTTTATTGTTATATTTTTTACTTTCCCACTTCCCTAAAGTAGTTCTTACCTGTCCTTTGGATTTCTGGCTTCCTGGCTACTCCAGTCAGTGCCCGTTGCCGCTTCTGCCGACTTCCGTGCTCATGGAGCGTCCCCATCACCATGGGAACGTCTCCATATACTAGAATGTACTGTCGGATTTGAGAATTACGTTGAAATCGCAATTCGATTAATTCAAGTTATAATAATCGAATTGCGATTTCAACTTAACACTGCTATATTCCATATTTGTCGTTAATTCTAGCCTAATATGTAATATAGCAGTGCTAAGTTGTAATCGCAATCCGATTAATTCAAGTTATAATAATCGAATTGCGATTTCAACTTTTTACGTATATTCTTTATATTGCTCTAACTTCGTCTTTTAGAATATTCGTAATATTCTAAAAGACGAAGTTAGAGCAATATTACGAATATTCTAAAAGACGAAGTTAAAGCAATATAACAAATATTCTAAAAGACGAAGTTAGAGCAATATTAAGAATATTCGTAAAATACACATATAGCCTAGCCATAGTCAATTATTCATAGGAACGTTGCCTAAGAAAATAAAAATCGCAATACGCGATTAATTAAATCGCATATTATTCGCTATAATTGGAATAATTATGAATATTCAATTTTGACGACTATAACACGAATATTCAATCGAATATTCGCGAAATATCGCGAAATCGAATATGGCACCTCCCGCTCATCACTAGTCGTGAAGTGGTTAAAAGTGGCAACAATGAGGGGACAACAAAAATTTGTGTAATAGAAAACTACAAAAAATGGGACATACTCTGTAAACTACCGAAAAACTATTAACTAACCAAATAAATAACATTATACTCTATCCGAACTATCACTAAGCAAACCAAAATATAATTAACGTAAAGAGCTATAGTTATTGTATCTGATGTAAATCGGCAGTGTTTAAACACATACTACACACAATGCACTAATTGTCTTGTAAGTAACCGCAATTAAAATAAATATATATATTTTTTTTCAGTAGTGAACAAGTGCAAAGCACATGGAACAAATGAAAACAAAATACAAGATTGAAATGATTGAAATGAAAAAGCTACAGCATCAACTAAATAGCTATTATCGCAGCTCAAGAAGTTGTCCTAGAGGCGTGTTTTATTATTATGTAGGTAATAAATACCTTTTTTCAGTTTGATAACGCGTGCTTTCGTTTTTTATAATGTTATGTTACGGTGTAATTTTATAAGTTAGTTGTAAGGCCCCTTTATTCCAGGGTCAAACTCATCTGGATCAGGACAGACAGCAGAACAGACAGCAGTAGGTACATGGTAACACTGCAGTATATGGCCCACACATAATTCAGCAGTGTCAGGACCTACGACTGCAAGTATCGGTAACAGTGGATTATAAGGACCACACATAACTCAGCAGTGTAAGGACCTACAACAGCAAGTATCAGTAACTGTGGAGTATAATGCCCACACATAACTCAGCAGTGTCAGGACCTACAACAGCAAGTATCGGTAACGGTGGAGTATAAGGCCCACACATAACTCAGCAGTGTCAGGACCAACAACAGCAAGTATCGGTAACGGTGGAGTATAAGACCCACACATAACTCAGCAGTGTCAGGACCTACAACAGCAAGTATCGGTAACGGTGGAGTATAAGGCCCACACATAACTCAGCAGTGTCAGGACCAACAACAGCAAGTATCGGTAACGGTGGAGTATAAGACCCACACATAACTCAGCAGTCTCAGGACCTACAACAGCAAGTATCGGTAACGGTGGAGTATAAGGCCCACACATAAGTCATCATGGTCAGGAAAGACTTCAGCACAGTAGCAGGTAGAGGTTAAGGGTTGAGTATAAGTCCTACACATAGCTCGGCCTAACTCAGCAGGACAGGCAGCAGCAGATTCGAAGTGTGCAACAGGAATGTGTTTGCAGGAATGCCCCTCCTCCAGACCAGGGCAACACCAAAAATAAACTAAGACACCTCTGACAACAGCATGTTGTAAGTGTGCAGCAGGAATGAGCTAACATAAAAATAAAAAAAACACTATTTGACATTGTTAAATTTTAGTACATTAAAAAAAAAACTTTTTTAAACCACAAGAAAAAAAAAAAAAATTTGCTAGACACGCCACATACCTCCAGTTGCTATAATTTTCCAGATCTGGCTCATCTAGTCTGGCAGAACAATATTATATTAAAAAAAAAATCAAAGTGTAGGCACTTCAGGTCACTAGTGATGTCCCGAATAGTTCGCTGGCGAATAGTTCCCGGCGAACATTGCTTGTTCGCGTTCGCCACTGCGGGCGAACATATGCGATGTTCGGTCTGCCCCCTATACATCATTATTGAATAAACTTTGACCCTGTACCCCACAGTCAGCAGACACATTCCAGCCAATCAGCAGCAGACCCTCCCTTAGATTCATTCGGAAGCTGCATTCACAGTGAGAGGAGGGAGAGTACTGCTGCTGCTGATTCAATAGGGAAAGCGTTAGCTAGTGCAGTGTTCTGTGTCCACAGACTCATCTGCTGTAAGGACAGCGTCCTGACAGCACCCCAAAAAGCCCTTTTCAGTTCTGGTACATCAGTGTGCTTTTATATATATATATATATATATATATATATATTGCATTTGTCTGGCTGCCCGTGTGTGAGAGGCTGCAGGCTCAGTCACAGATAGCACTGATACAGGGTGTGACAGAAAATACCTTGCAGATAAAAAAAATTCTAATTAATATTTTTCTGTGACATAATCACATTTGCAAGCCCGTGTGTGTCAGGCCCACACATACTGTATACTGGCTAGTGGCTAGGCCTCCACTCATACCGTTACAGGGTGTCATTCACTCAAATACCTTGCAGATAAAAAAACATTATATTTAAAATGTTTCTGTGATATAATAACATTTGCAAGTCCGTGTGTGTCAGGCCCACACATACTGTATACTGGCTAGTGGCTAGACCTCCACTCATACCGTTACAGGGTGTCATTCACTCAAATACCTTGCAGATAAAAAAAAATCTATTTAAAATTTTTATGTGATATAATAACATTTGCAAGTCCGTGTGTGTCATGCCCACACATACTGTATACTGGCTAGTGGCTAGACCTCCACTCATACCGTTACAGGGTGTCATTCACTCAAATACCTTGCAGATAAAAAAAATTATATTTAAAATTTTTCTGTGATATAATCACATTTGCAAGTCCGTGTGCGTCGACACACAGACTGTATACTGGCTAGTGGCTAGGCCTCCACTCATACCGTTACAGGGTGTCATTCACTCAAATACCTAGCAGATAAAAAAAATTATATTTAAAATTTTTATGTGATATAATAACATTTGCAAGCCCGTGTGTGTCAGGCCAACACAGACTGTATACTGGCTGGTGGCTAGGCCTCCACTCATACCGTTACAGGGTGTCATTCACTCAAATACCTTGCAGATAAAAAAATAATATTAAAATTTTTTCTGTGATATAATCACATTTGCAAGTCCGTGTGTGTCAGGCCCACACAGACTGTATACTGGCTAGTGGCTAGGCCTCCTCTCATACCGTTACAGGGTGTCATTCACTCAAATACCTTGTAAATTAAAAAAATTATATTTAAAAATTTTCGGTGATATAATCACATTTGCAAGCCTGTGTGTGTCAGGCCAACACAGACTGTATACTGGCTAGTGGCTAGGCCTCCACTCATACCGTTACAGGGTGCCATTTACTCAAATACCTTGCAGATAAAAAAAAATCTATTTAAAAATTGTCTGTGATATAATCACATTTGCAAGCCCGTGTGTGTTTCAGGCCCACACATACTGTATTGTAGCCACTGGCTAGGCCTCCACTCATACTGTTACAGGGTGTCATTCACTTAAATACCTTGCAAATAAAAAAAATTATATTTAAAATTTTTCTATGATATAATCACATTTGTAAGCCTGTGTGTGTCAGGCCCACACATACTGTATTGTGGCCACTGGCTAGGCCTCCACTCATACCGTTACAGGGTGTCATTAACTTAAATACCTTGCAAATAAAAAAAATTCTATTAAAAATTTCTTTGTGATATAATCACATTTGCAAGCCCGTGTGTGTCAGGCCAACACAGACTGTATACTGGCTAGTGGCTAGGCCTCCACTCATACCGTTACAGGGTGTCATTCACTCAAATACCTTGCAGATAAAAAAATAATATTAAAATTTTTTCTGTGATATAATCACATTTGCAAGTCCGTGTGTGTCAGGCCCACACAGACTGTATACTGGCTAGTGGCTAGGCCTCCTCTCATACCGTTACAGGGTGTCATTCACTCAAATACCTTGTAAATTAAAAAAATTATATTTAAAAATTTTCGGTGATATAATCACATTTGCAAGCCTGTGTGTGTCAGGCCAACACAGACTGTATACTGGCTAGTGGCTAGGCCTCCACTCATACCGTTACAGGGTGCCATTTACTCAAATACCTTGCAGATAAAAAAAAATCTATTTAAAAATTGTCTGTGATATAATCACATTTGCAAGCCCGTGTGTGTTTCAGGCCCACACATACTGTATTGTAGCCACTGGCTAGGCCTCCACTCATACTGTTACAGGGTGTCATTCACTTAAATACCTTGCAAATAAAAAAAATTATATTTAAAATTTTTCTATGATATAATCACATTTGCAAGCCTGTGTGTGTCAGGCCCACACATACTGTATTGTGGCCACTGGCTAGGCCTCCACTCATACCGTTACAGGGTGTCATTAACTTAAATACCTTGCAAATAAAAAAAATTCTATTAAAAATTTCTTTGTGATATAATCACATTTGCAAGCCCGTGTGTGTCAGGCCAACACAGACTGTATACTGGCTAGTGGCTAGGCCTCCACTCATACCGTTACAGGGTGTCATTCACTCAAATACCTTGCAGATGAAAAAAATTATATTTAAAATTTCTCTGTGATATAATCACATTTGCAAGTCCGTGTGTGTTTCAGGCCCACACATACTGTATTGTGGCCACTGGCTAGGCCTCCACTCATACCGTTACAGGGTGTCATTCACTCAAATACCTTGCAAATAAAAAAAATTATATTTAAAATTTTTCTGTGATATAATCACATTTGCAAGCCCGTGTGTGTCAGGCCAACACAGACTGTATACTGGCTAGTGGCTAGGCCTCCACTCATACCGTTACAGGGTGTTATTCACTCAAATACCTTGCAGAAAAAATAATAATAATATTTAACATTTTTCTGTGATATAATCACATTTGCAAGCCCGTGTGTGTGTCAGGCCCACACATACTGTATTGTGGCCACTGGCTAGTGGCTAGGCTTCCACTCATACCGTTACAGGGTGTCATTCACTCAAATACCTTGCAGGCCCACACAGACTGTACTGTGCCCACTGCCCATAACTTATATAGGGTGGCACAGTACCTTGCACGCATTGCCCTGGAATAATGCCCAGTGTTCAGAGGCCACGTATCCTGAACCCCAAAAATTCTGAGAAAATAGTTGACTGGCTTACACAGGACACCCAATCTTCAACAACTTCCGCTAAGAACCTTGATGCACCATCCTCCTCCAGCTCAGCTTTGGTCACCACTCTCCCGCCTGCCGCCACCACCACCACTACCATCACAGCCACCACAGCCGCTTCACTTGATCCCTCAGAGGAGTTATTTACACATCAGTTGAATGAAATTAGTGATGCACAACCATTATTGCCAGGGGATGTAGATAACAGGGATATGTCTCAGTCAGGCAGCATTACACACATGGACGTACAGTGTGATGATGATGATGATGTTGTACCCACTGCTGCTTCCTTTGCTGAGGTGTCAGATACAAGTGAAGTGGTTGATGATGACGATGTGTCCGTGGATGCCACGTGAGTGCCTGCTCGAAGAGAAGAAGAAGAGGGGGAAAGTTCAGAAGGGGAGACAGAGAGAAGGACGAGACGGAAGCAGGTGGAGGTCGTCGCAAGGAGCTAGTGGCACAGTCAGACAGCATGTATCAGCACCCGGGGTCAGCCAGACAGCACGCCAATCAACGCATGCTGTTGCCACCAGAATGCTATCATTTCAAAGCTCAGCAGTGTGGCATTTTTTTTGTGTGTCTGCCTCTAACAACAGCGATGCCATTTGCAACCTGTGCCAAAAGAAACTGAGTTGTGGGAAATCCAACACCCACCTAGGTACAACTGCTTTGCGAAGGCACATGATCGCACATCACAAACGCCTATGGGAACAACACACGATGACAAGTAGAAGCAGCACACAAGCTCAAAGCCACCATCCTCCTCCTGGTCCAGCATATTCAGCCACGTCAACCACTGCTGTCCTCCATGCCCCCCTCTCAACCACCCGCCACTCCGCCTCTCACCTTGGTGACACCCCCACGACTTGCAGGCAGGCCTACTGCCACCTCCTCTACTCCTCCTACTCCATCCTCTTCTATAACCTCCTTGGCTGAGTCCTCTTCTGCTGCGGAGTCTGGCTGTACATCAACTGAATCCCCCCAGCTCCCCAGGGGCTATTCCAAATCCCGGATACGACAGTGTCACGCTGTCTTGGGGTTGACTTGCCTGAAAGCAGAGAGCCACACCGGACCAGCACTCCTGTCCGCCCTGAACGCACAGGTGGATCAGTGGCTGACCCCGCACCAACTGGAGATCGGCAAAGTGGTGTGTGACAATGGAAGCAATTTGTTTGCTGCATTGAATTTGGGCAAGTTGTCACATGTGCAGTGCATGGCACATGTGTTGAATCTCATCGTACAACGCTTTGTGTATAAGTACCCAGGCTTACAGGACGTCCTCAAGCAGGCCAGGAAGGTGTGTGGCCATTTCAGGCGTTCCTACATGGCCATGGCGCACTTTTCAGACATTGAGCGCCGAAACAACATGCCAGTGAGGCGCTTGATTTGCGACAGCCCAATACGTTGGAATTCAACACTCCTAATGTTCGACCGCCTGCTCCAACAAGAAAAAGACGTCAACGAATATTTGTATGACCGGGGTGCTAGGACAGCCTCTGCGGATCTGGGAATTTTTTTGCCACGTTACTGGATGCTCATGCGCAATGCCTGTAGGCTCATGCATCCTTTTGAGGAGGTGACAAACCTAGTCAGTCGCACCGAAGGCACCATCAGCGACCTCATCCCATTTGTTTTCTTCCTGGAGCGTGCCCTGCGAAGAGTGCTGGATCAGGCTGTAGATGAGCGTGAAGAGGAAGAGTTGTGGTCACCATCACCACCGGAAACAGCCTTGTCATCATTGCTTGCCGGACCTCTGGCAACGCTGGAAGAGGAGTATGAGGAAGAGGAGTCAGAGGAGGAATGTGGCTTTGAGGAGGAGGAAGACCAACCACAGCAGGCATCCCAGGGTGCTCGTTGTTGTCATCTATCCAGAACCCGTGGTCTTGTACGTGGCTGGGGGAAAGAACAGACTGTCAATGACATCAGTGAGGAGGAGGAACGGGAAATAAGTAGCTCGGCATCCAACCTTGTGCAAATGGGGTCTTTCATGCTGTCATGTCTGTTGAGGGACCCTCATATAAAAAGGATGAAGGAGAACGACCTGTACTGGCTGGCCACGCTACTAGAACCCCCTACCATGACCACGGCGTCAAGGACAGGACGCTTTACAGATGTGTTGTTGATGGAGGACATGCAGAGCTTTTTCAGTCCTACACATCGCTACAGCCCTTCGGGATCCAGCCTTAGAGAACGACTCGACCGACAGGTGGCAGACTACCTCGCCTTAACTGCAGATATCGACACTCTGAGGAGCGATGAACCCCTTGACTACTGGGTGTGCAGGCTTGGCCTGTGGCCTGAACTATCCCAGTTTGTGATAGAACTTCTGGCTTGCCCCGCTTCAAATGTCCTGTCAGGAAGGATCTTCAGTGCAGCAGGAGGCATTGTTACTGACAAAAGAAGTCGCCTTGGTCAAAAAAGTGTTGATTACCTCACCTTCATTAAGATGAATGAGGCATGGATCCTGAAGGGAATGACAGTGGGGGATACGTTTATGGGGGATACGACTACCTGACAGTGGGGGATACGACTAACAAAAGGCCTGATGACATGCCTTGGCCTCAAAATGGTCCCCACGCTGCTGAATTTAATGTCTGCATACTGGATGACTTTCGTGAATTCTCTGCCACCAACTAGGGTTCAAGCCGTAATGTTTTAGTCACCTTTCTGCCTGGAAAACACCAGCGGCTGCAACAATACCTGATTTTTCAGGCATGTGTACATGCCTAATTTTTCTGGCCTCTAGTGCTGCACTGTGGCTGCAAAAACAAAACAAAAAAAGGGCACATACATGTGTCAATTCCTCTTCGTGATTGGTACCTTGTTGTGGTGAAGGGGCTTGCGTATCACAATGAAGCGATCATCACCTCTATGAGTGTGTTGGCAATGTTGCCACACCACAGATAAGGCCGTTGCTTCATTATGATCAGACTAAAAGCGATCGGCTGGATAATTTTTCATGGAAAATTTATTTTTTATTTTTAAAGTTGTATGGGTTTTTAATACATAAAATAAAAAAATCATGATGAAGTCTCTTAATAGTTTATTAGAAATAATGCAGACAATTAAAAAAATCCCCATCAATTCCAATACAAAGCAAATACAGAGTTTAGAACAAAATTATTTCAGGATGTCGTTAATTCGACAATGATTAATCAATTCGACACACGTCCCCGGATAGGGGACGTAACAGGGATTAAACTGATGAGAATAGTACTACAGAAAATACCACTCATATCGGGTGTGACAGTAAATTGCACGGCGCAGACGCAGTGACCGTGCTGTGGATTCAAACAAAGGGTAGGGAGTCAGCGTTTTTTTAACCATCTCCCTGTTCAAAAAATCTATTTAATAAATGGACCCCAGATTGGGGATGTCACGTAACAGGGATTAAACTGATGAGAATAGTACTACAGAAAATACCACTCATATCGGGTGTGACAGTAAATTGCACGCAGTGACCGTGGCGTGGATTCAAACAAAGGGGAGGGAGCCAGCGTTTTTTTTAACCATCTCCCCATTCGAAAAATCAATTCAATTCACCTTTCGGGGACCCTTGGTGTTGTACGTGGCTGGGTCGTGGAAGAAACCTCCAATGAAATCAACGGGACATGGCTAGCTTGGAATCCAACCTTGTCCAAATGGGAAGTTAGCTGTTGGGCAAATGGACTGTTTGCGGTTGTTGGCGGTGCATTAAAAGGGGAGTTTGGTCTGTCAATATCTGTGAAGCGGGCGTAACCCTTACACTACCTGATCGATACAACATCATACCTGATCGTATACACACACTGGATGTTTTAAACCACGTTGTTCAAAAATTTTTACGATTGTTAGGTGATTTATGCCCTTTATGGATTAAAATCCAACTCTGCATCAACTATGTAATTTTCCATGGGAGTTTTGCCATGTATCCCCCTCCGGCATGCCACAGTCCAGGTGTTAGTCCCCTTGAAACAACTTTTCCATCACTACTGTGGCTAGAAAGAGTCCCTGTGGGTTTTAAAATTTGCCTGCGTATTGAAGTCAATGGCGGTTCGCCCGGTTTGCCAGTTCGCGAACATTTGCATAAATTCGCGTTCGCCGTTCGCAAAAGGAAAATTTTATGTTCGCGACATCTCTACAGGTCACACCATTTTTTTTGTATCACTTATTTTTCGTGCCAGATCCTATATTTTTTATATAATTCGGACTCATGAGCTTTCTCAGTCTGAACAAAAGTTTTTGAAGGTTCATTTTTCATTACACAGGGTGCACCTCGGGGAGGTGAACCTGCTGTACAACCCATACAGTATCGTCACTTAACAAGACAGGTTACATCTCAGCTTACTTGGCCAATATCTTATTGGTCAGAGCCCACACACATACAATTGCAATACAATCAGGATTCTTAACAGTAACATGAAAACTAAATTTTGTCTTTCAAAAAGGTTTATATATTTTTGGGGGATATATGTTTAAAAATTGGTACACTTAAAATGTTTTGATTATATGCTTTCATCTTTATCCATCAGCGATTTATTGTGCGGGGATATGATAAAACCAGTAAAAGAGAGGAGAAACTGGCATAATACAGTCTCTACTGGCAGGAAAAACGATGTGCTATGTGCATGTAATAGAGTTTTTTCAGTAGACCATACATACATGCTATTAACATCGTGAGCCGAAGAAACAAGAATGCTAATTGCACCAATCAGTAATATATACTCTTAAGCTACTTTCACAATGGGGACAGAGTGGCGGTCGGGCGGCACGCCGAAAAGCGGAAGGACAGATCTGACAGGGTGAAGAGACTGTCAGATCTGTTCTGCCGCCAGTGTGAAAGCACCCTTACCAGTTTAAATGTGTTTAATTGAATTTACAAAAAAATAATAAAAAATTGTATCAATATGGATAATAGCCACAAAATCAATATCTATAGAACATTCATTGTGCTGCATTCAATATGTATAAAACAACATATATGCTTTAATAGAATATTACTTACAGTTAATATGATTTCATCCTCATCTCTCTCAAAAATGTTTCTAAACTTTTGAAGACTGGGAGTAGTCGAATAACAGTACAGATTTAAGAAAAAAAAAAAAAAAGAATATTCTAAATAATGAATATATTTGCTATATTGCTATATATTCATTGTTTAGAATATTCATCATATTCTTAAACAAGAATATATAGTAATATAGCAAATATTTGTTAAATACACATATAGATTGCAATTTAGCTAATATAGTGCTATAAACTTTTTTTCATAGTCGTAATTTTTTTTCTCTTATGTGCTTCAGATTTGGAAAAAATTTGCACTATTAAAAAAGATATTATAGCACTATATTAGCTTAGCTAAATTGCTCTGTTTGTATTTTCTCGAATATTTGCTATATTGCTATATATTCTTGTTTTAGAATATGACAAATATTCTTAAAATGAATATATAGCACTATATTTACTGCTAAATATTCTTTTTTAATTGAATTCGCATTACGCGATTTTTACATTTTAGATTAATAGCAATCGCGAAAATTATCTCAAATCCGAATATTCGCGAATATGAAACGAATATGGGACCTGCCTCTCATCACTAATAAAGACATCATAATTCCCACTCTTTGTTGAGCAGAACCAGAAGAGTGAGGACGCAAATGGAAATACAGTTTGCAGCTCCCCTTAAAGGCTAAAAAACAATTGCGATCCCCCGAGAACCGATCTGGAAGCTTAACATGTGGTTCCGCCTGTAGTGCAGATGACGAAGAAACAGAAAGGTTTCAGACAGTTTCCTGTACTTGAAACCTCTCTCCTAACTCCTGGACAATCTGGTTCCGTAACATGATCCGTGAGAGTTTTCAACAAATCCATAATATGGTAGTACGGCCTGTGAATCTGTCACGAGAAGGAAATGAGGAAGGTGAAAACTGATTCCACCCACACCTCTGTCCCTGCCTACTTGACTTAACCGTCCTAGGCAATGGAGCGCTACTTGGCGGCGATCCCAACCTGCGTAAGTGCGGAGAGACAAACAAAACAGACAAACAAAGAGAGTTCGAACTAGCAAGGTCAAAACCCGGAGGTAAAGGCGGTACCAGGGAACAAGCAGAAGCACGTCCTTGCTCCCAAGATATTGCAGGGCACCGGCAGTACCGAAGTGAAGGAGCGCAAAGCCTTGTGACATTGCCATTCAGCTGTGCAGTTATATGTTCTAAAGCTCTTTTTGTTGTGTATTAGTGGCAAAAGTAAAATATATTTGCCGTTCAGTGGTGCAGTTATATGTTCTAAAGCCTTCCAAGGAGTGTATAAGTGGAACAAAGTAAAATATATTTGCCGTTCAGTGGTGCAGTTATATGTTCTAAAGCCCTTTTTTGCATGTGATAGTGGCACAAAAAAAGTATTTGCCGTTGTGGGGTGAAGTGAGAAAATTACAGCCCTTTTTGGCGTGTATTAGTGGAAAACAAAAATGGCTTAATAGCTGTTGTGTGGTGAAGTGATAAAAATTACAGACTTTTTTGGGGTGTTCTAATTTCCTTTTTATTTATTTATCTGATCTAACAGTATATCAGACAGAGAAGTGCCAGGCCCTGCATAGGAGAGTGGAAGAGGCCTAAATGTTTCTGGCACAGGCAGAGGTCGCAGCAGAGTAAGGGGACGTGGCAGCAGGAGTCACAGCGAGAGACCTAAGCTCCTGGTGTCATCGAGCAGTCGTGTCTTGACCAGCAACCCAGCTGTCCTGTTTTTTGGGCATTAGCAATACTGATGGATTACTGAGCAAATGCTGACTGAGTAAAGGCGGATGCTCAACAGACAGGATACTTTTTTGGGGGTTATTGTTCTGACTGATCAGAGGAAGGGCAAAATAATCAGTGACATCAACACAAACTTACTGCTGACACCCTCTCCGCTCTATTTGTATAAGCGTTTCACCTCTTCCGGAAACATGACGTACCAGTACGGCATGTTGTCCTGGTACTTAAGGACACATGACGTACCGGTACATCATGTATAGTTCTGATCACCGCCGCCCGGCGGGCGTTGATCGGAACCCGGTCCCTGCTCGAATCATTGAGCAGGCACCTTGGCTAAAGGCGCGGGGGTGTCCCGTGACCCCCCATGTCGGCGATTGCCTCAAACCGCAGGTCAATTCAGACCTGAGATTTTGTGGCGGTGATCGGGCGTGCCATCGGGTCCCCATGCGGCTATAAGGGGGACCCGATGGCATGGAAGTTAGTACTATGCCTTCATTAGGCATCTGCGCTGCCTTCCGGTGACGAGCCTGTGAGATCCAGCTCCCTGGATCTCACAGGCAGGAAGCTGTATAAGTAATACACACTGTATTACTCATACAGCCAATGCATTCCAATACAGAAGTATTGGAATGCATTGTAAAGGGATTAGACCCCCAAAAGTTGAAGTCCCAAAGTGGGACAAAAAGTAAAGTGAAATAAAGTTGAAAAAATTAGTTTTCCCCCCAAAAATTAAAAGTTTCAAGTAAAAATAAACAAAAACGTAATTTCCCCCAAATAAAGTTAAAAAAAATTGGTAAAAAATTGGTAAAAAATAGGGGGGGGGGAAATAAATAAAATATAATTCCCAAAATTATCCAAGCATGAAGTAGACATATGGGGAATGTAAAGTAATAACTATTTTTGGAGGTATTACTATGTATTATAGAAGTAGAGAATATTGAAACTTGGAAATTTGCTATCTTTTTGGTTTTTTTTTTAAATAAAAAATATTATTTTTTAATTACCAGTGTCATGAAGTACAATAGGTGATGAAAAAACAATCTCAGAATTGCCTGAATAACTCAAAGCGTTTTAAAGTTATCACCACTTAAAGTGACACTGGTCAGATTTGCAAAAAATGACCTGGTCCTTAAGGTGAAATAAGGCTGTGTCCTTAAGGAGTTAATAGAACAGGTTCTGTAAACATCTATGTGGAATCAGCTGACGACAGTGTAAAAGGAGTGCTCTTTTTCTTGGTGTAAACATCAACCTGTAAGGCTGAGTACATACTTGAGTTATTTGGTCAGCTTTAGCCCTGTGACTGCCCAAATAAGGCTACTTTCACACTTGCGGCAGAGTGATCCGGCAAGCAGTTACGTTGCCGGATCTGCATGCAAACGGACAGCATTTGTAGATGCATCCGGATGTGGATCCATCTTAAAAATGCATTGCAAGAACGGATCCGTCTCTTTGCGAATAATCCAGAGAAACGGATCCGTCATGTATTACATATAAGGACGGATCCGGAATCCTGGTATTTTTAATGCTGGATCCGGCACTAATACATTTTAATGTAAATTAATGCTGGATCTGGCATTCTGGCAACTGATACGGAATATAAAGATTCCACATCGCAGGTCACTATCAGCATGTCAGGTTCTAGTTGTAGGCCATTCACTTTACATAGAATATCGCCCGTGTCTTTCAAATAAGAAGGAAGATTTTCAACAAGAGGTCGTAGGTCGTAGAACGAGTAGATGGTGATGGATACATACTGTATACACGGATCTCTTTCGTAAACCGACTTCGGTTAATAGCCTTCTTCATGCTAAATCAGCACACCCAAAAACATTGGTGAACAGCATACCAATAGGGAAGTTTTTACGTCTGAGAAGAATTTTCTCACAGGATAGCGAATTCGAGATACGGGCGAAAGAATTATACGAGAGATTTCTGGAAAGAGGGTACAGCGAATTTTCACTTAGAGGAGGATACCAAAGAGCTAAACACTCCAAGAGAGAAACTCTCCTATATAACAGGTCCCCCTCACATAATTTCAAAGGTGACAAGATACAATTTATTACATCATATAATTCGGGCCACACAGAAGTAGCATCTATCCTTGGCAAATACTGGAATGTTCTGCAGATGGGCCATACGGTCAAGAAATATTTACCAAGGTATCGAGCAATTACCTATCGACGTGAAAGAAATCTTTGGTACGTATTGGTTTCACAGCCACCACCAGAATACCAATTCCAACTGATTATTTGGCTCAAAAGGCCCTAACTTGGGATGCCACCCTTGTGGCAACTGTGTAGCATGCGCCAACATCCTGTCCACCGCAAGCTTTAGGGATGCTTCAGGCTATAAAGAATATCAAATCACGCATACCATTACATGCAACATGGTTGGTGTAATCTATGTAGCCAGCTGTCCTTGTAAACTTATGTACGTAGGTTTAACATCACGTGAACTGAAGCGACGTACCAGAGAGCACGTTTTGGGTATAGAGGCAGCACGGGAGGAAGAAGATATTGCCAGCCTCAAGACTATCCCTCGACATTTTAAGACACACCATTCCTGTGATGATTCCCTCTTAAAGGTAAGGGGGATTGATAGAATTTTTGTAGGCAGCAGGGGTGGTAACTGGAGACGCCTGTTGGCACAACAAGAGGTCAAATGGATCTTCGAGTTGAATACGGTGGTTCCCCATGGTCTTAATGAAAATCTGAGTTTTTCCCCTTTCCTATAATGAACATATGTGTGTGAATTCAAACACATACATTTATCGTGTGCTTCTTTTGTATGTATTTGTAGGCCTTTTTATTATTTAAGGGTTATTGATGGCTTGGGCAGCCGGATGCCCAATTTTATTCACACAGAATGTCTTTTTAAAGTCTTTCTCTTTTTTGTAGTCATTTTATTTATTATTATTTTTCTTTAGAATGTGGAACCGCACGTTATCCTCAATGCTGAGTTTCAACAAAAGACAACCTACATGTCAGTCTATCTGACATGAGCCTATTCTGCTTTATGTGCACTTGCACTCTCAGTATATTTGATATGAATTTATACTGTAATATACACTTTCACTTTATTATGTATGTTTATGAATGCCAGGCGAGGTATGACCAGACTTCAGGCCATAAAGAGTATCAAATCACGCATACCATTACATGCAACATGGTTGGTGTAATCTATGTCGCCAGCTGTCCTTGTAAACTTATGTATGTGGGTTTAACATCACGTGAACTGAGGCGACGTACCAGAGAGCACGTTTTGGGTATAGAGGCAGCATGGGAGGAAGAAGATATTGCCAGCCTCAATACCATCCCTTGACATTTTAAGACACACCATTCCTGCGATGATTCCCTTTTAAAGGTAAGGGGGATTGATAGAATTTTTGTAGGCAGCAGGGGTGGTAAATGGATCTTCAAGTTGAATACGGTGGTTCCCCATGGTCTTAATGAAAATCTGAGTTTTTCCTCTTTCCTATAATGAACATATGTGTGTGAATTCAAACACATACATTTATCGTGTGCTTCTTTTATATGTATTTGTAGGCCTTTTTTATTATTTAAGGGTTATTGATGGCTTGGGCAGCCGGATGCCCAATTTTATTCACGCAGGATGTCTTTTTAAAGGCTTTCTCTTTTTTGTAGTAATTTTATTTATTATTATTTTTCTTTAGAATGTGGAACCGCTCGTTATTCTCAATGCTGAGCTTCAACAAAAGACAACCTACATGTCAGTCTATCTGACATGAGCCTATGCTGCTATATGCACTTGAACTTTCAGTACATTTGATATGAATTTATACTGTAATATACACTTGCACTTTATTATGTATGTTTATGAATGCCAGGCGAGGTATGACCATGATGAACTGTCGTGCTCCATCTGTTCATACCTTTCTATGCACTTGCACTTTCATTCACCTAGTGTATTGGAGTTGAATTTAACACTTATTTTTTGCTTGTTTTGTTATACGTATCCACTTTAGTAGCGGCAGCTTGCACACAGTTTACAGATAGAACTAATATTACCTATATTATGATTTAGCATGCTGAACGATGTATATGAAGGGTTATTCCTTTCTGTTCGAGTGACTATGACGTCACTTCCAGTTATTGTGTTCCACTGTGGAACGCACATCACTTCCGTTCTTCGGCATACGATTGGGTGGCTTTTTTCTCTTTATTCACTTATATTATTCATACTGTTATTTCACATTTTAACTAGCATAGGCACTGGCTCTGATGGAAATCCCTTATTATCTAATTAGGTTGCATACATACGAGCGCTTCTACTGAACAGGAAGTGGCGATGTGCGTTCCAGACTGGAATGCACGCCGCCCACATCCTTTTGTGTGGCCACACACCATACCATCAGATATACCAAGTGTTTTTAATTTGGTTCATTAACACATACGCTCACCTAAAGAATTATTAGGAACACCTGTTCTATTTCTCATTAATGCGATTATCTAGTCAACCAATCACATGGCAGTTGCTTCAATGCATGTACTGTTGTGGTCCTGGTTAAGACAATCTCCTGAACTCCTAACTGAATGTCAGAATGGGAAGGAAAGGTGGGCTACAACAGCAGAAGACCCCACCGGGTACCACTCATCTCCACTACAAATCGGAAAAAGAGGTTACAATTTGCATGAGCTCACCAAAATTGGACTATTGAAGACTGGAAAAATGTTGCCTGGTCTGATGAGTCTCGATTTCTGTTGAGACATTCAAATGGTAGAGTCCGAATTTGGCATAAACAGAATGAGAACATGTATCCATCATGCCTTGTTACCACTGTGCAGGCTGGTGGTGTAATGGTGTGGGGGATGTTTTCTGGGCACACTTTAGGCCCCTTAGTGCCAATTGGCCATCGTTTAAATGCCACAGGCTACCTGAGCATTGTTTCTGACCATGTGCATCCCTTCATGACCACCATGTACCCATCCTCTGATGGCTACTTCCAGCAGGATAATGCACCATGTCACAAAGCTCGAATCATTTCAAATTGGTTTCTTGAACATGACAATGACAATGAGTTCACTGTACTAAAATGGCCCCCACAGTCACCAGATCTCAACCCAATAGAGCATCTTTGGGATGTGGTGGAACGGGAGCTTCGTGCCCTGGATGTGCATCCCTCAAATCTCCATCAACTGCAAGATGCTATCCTATCAATATGGGCCAACATTTCTAAAGAATGCTATCAGCACCTTGTTGAATCAATGCCACGTAGAATTAAGGCAGTTCTGAAGGCAAAAGGGGGTCCAACACCGTATTAGTATGGTGTTCCTAATAATTCTTAAGGTGAGTGTATATAAAAAGCCCTGCTCGTCACCACATCCACATATCCCCTTGAGGAAGCTAACGCGAAACGTGCGTCGGGGTGTCCGGGACCTTTTGTGGTTAGTATACTATTATCTGCTTTTATCCCCTTGCCTTTAAATTTTACTTTTATTGCATGCTTTCTATGTTTGTTACACTCAACTATTGCGACATTGTCGCTTATGGGGTGGCAATAGTACTTGCTTGAACATGCATGTAGGAGGATAGCAGCGTTATCTTATAAACATTGTCTTTGACTATTGGGTCCCTATGTTTTTGTCCTGTGTATTTTATCGCCAATTCTTATGTCATTATATATATTAATAAAGGTGTTACTTATTTTCATACTATCATTTTTGTTGTGCACAATTAATTAGTGAGACTCATATTATAGCATTGTGCATGGCACTCTAGCTTTACAAAACTATATCTTATAGGTGTAGTATTTCATCCATCCAAAACGCCGTTCAGTGACTGAACTGAAGACATCCTGATGCATCCTGAATGGATTTCTCTCCATTCAGAATGCATGGGGATGTCTGTAACTAATTATATATACAGTATTAGTATTAATATATAACTGTTAGTTAGAAATGTGTAATGTGTGATTTAATTAGCATAATTCTCTCTATGGGAACTCCTCTACATACTTTGTACCTAAAATAACTGTAGGGTAAAATCAATTATAAGAACATAAGCTTTACAAATATTATGCTGGGGTTATTCCAACATGATGCTCAGCATATTTGTACTCAAGGAATTAGACAGGAAATCTCAGCCCTGGGGCCCATATGGAGAAGCAGCATTTTTTCCTTAGCCTAAATACTGTTCTTCCTGTTAAAAGTGTCATAAAATATTCCCTGAAAACATATTTGTCATCCTCTTTTGGCATTTGAAGACTAGCCAGAACTGATAGATTTTTTTCTTCTGTGCCTCTATTCTCTTGGGTCAATTTGAAGCTCTTCTTTAGAAAATGCACACAGACTGTAACTGAACTTTCCCCGGTGTGTCCTGATATGGCCTCTCATAGTGTATCTCCTGACAAAATGTTATCTAATGAAATATGCTAGCAAAGATCAAGTTTACATTCTAGTTAAAGTATGTCAAATGTTCCCAAGGGACCGAAAGACTGTTTTTGATAAAAATAATAGATAAATTGGTGAAGTGTCTCTGAATAGAACTTAGAAGGATCAACTAATTAGTGAGTATTCACACCTCAATAAACATTTGATAGCTTATTTATGAAAGTTGGGAGTTCCCAATAGCAGTTAGAAACTGTCATCCTTCCAGTCTATGACCTGGGTTGTTTGACATTAAAGGTTGTTTGCTGGAACAAAGTACTCTAAATACTAGAGGTTTTGTTCTTCTAATCTAGAGCAAATCTTCATTTGCTAAACTAGTACTATAGATTTTTAGGATGTGTTACCATGCAGCTGATTAATTCTAGAAATCTCTGCCACTGAAAAATCTATTCCGTAAATCTGATTGGGCATGTTTCTGCAGCATATCAATTGATTTCTGCAAACTTCATTCACGTAGATGGGAGAGTCATGAAAATTATTCTACAAATCTGCAGCATGTGAACATACTCTAGTACTCCATGTACTGAAATTATTCCTAGTGAGTGGTAGATAAATGTAAATTATTTTAGCCCCTAGGGCACATTATATCTCATTTCTAAACCCAGTACAGTGCTCAGCCAATTCTGGCTCTCCCATATATAATAAACAGAGTGGCAGGGCGCATGCTAGGCCTGCCCATCCATCAGGACGGGAACATGGGATCCCTGTTCTCAGGATCAATCGGCATGCCAATGGCTGGACCCTCATTGATCAGTTACTTTTCCCTATGATGTGAATAGGGGATAACTCTCATACTTGGCACACCCCCTTGAATATTTAATAAATGGCTAAAAATAAAGCTGATCACCCTTACTTAATTAAAAGTTAGAAAATGGTCTGGTATCTGTGCCTGTTATTGTAGTTGCTATTATCAGAGATTGTCTACATCACTAAGGTATAGGGATGAGCGAACTCGAACTGTATAGTTCGGGTTCGTACCGAATTTTGGGGTGTCCGTGACACGGACCCGAACCCGGACATTTTCGTAAAAGTCCGGGTTCGGGTTCGGTGTTCGTCGCTTTCTTGGCGCTTTTGTGACGCTTTCTTGGCGCTTTTTGAAAGGCTGCAAAGCAGCCAATCAACAAGCGTCATACTACTTGCCCCAAGAGGCCATCACAGCCATGCCTACTATTGGCATGGCTGTGATTGGCCAGAGCACCATGTGACCCAGCCTCTATTTAAGCTGGAGTCACATAGCGCCGCCCGTCACTCTGCTCTGATTAGCGTAGGGAGAGGTTGCGGCTGCGACAGTAGGGCGAGATTAGGCAGATTAACTTCTCCAAAGGACTTGATTAACTGATCGATCTGCAGCTGTGGATCATTGAGCTGCTGATCCTCAATTGCTCACTGTTTTTAGGCTGCACAGACCGTTTGTCAGTCTCATTTTTCTGGGGTGATCGGCGGCCATTTTGTGTCTTGTGGTGCGCCAGCACAAGCTGCGACCAAGTGCATTTAACCCTCAATGGTGTGGTTGTTTTTTGGCTAAAGCCTACATCAGGGTGAAGCTGTCACACCAAGTGCATTTAACCAGCAATAGTCTGTTCATTTTTTGGCCATATACAAAATCAGGGGCAAGCTGCGCCTGTCACCAAGTGCATTTAACCCTCAATGGTGTGGTTGTTTTTTGGCTAAAGCCTACATCAGGGTGAAGCTGTGACACCAAGTGCATTTAACCAGCAATAGTCTGTTCATTTTTTGGCCATATACAAAATCAGGGGCAAGCTGCGCCTGTCACCAAGTGCATTTAACCCTCAATGGTGTGGTTGTTTTTTGGCTAAAGCCTACATCAGGGTGAAGCTGTCACACCAAGTGCATTTAACCAGCAATAGTCTGTTCATTTTTTGGCCATATACAAAATCAGGGGCAAGCTGCGCCTGTCACCAAGTGCATTTAACCCTCAATGGTGTGGTTGTTTTTTGGCTAAAGCCTACATCAGGGTGAAGCTGTCACACCAAGTGCATTTAACCAGCAATAGTCTGTTTATTTTTTGGCCATATCCCAGTCTAATTCTGTCACTAAATCCATACCGGTCACCCAGCGCCTAAATACTAGGCCTCAAATTTATATCCAGCTAAATCTGTCCCTAGTGCTGTAGCTGGGCGAGTTATTTAGTGTCCGTTCAAGCACATTTCTTGTTCTGGGTTGAAATACAATTCCCAATTTAGCAATTTCATAATTTAGTGGTTCCTGCTATATCAGAGCTATTTGAAATCTATCCCAAAAAGGGTATATAATATTGAAGGTGCACATAGGGTCATTCAGAATAACTTCACACACACCCGCTACTGTGTATTTCCAAGTCTAATTCTGTCACTAAACCCATACCTGTCACCCAGCGCCTAAATACTAGGCCTCAAATTTAAATCCCTCTAAATCTCTCATTACCGCTGTACTGTTGTTGCTGGGCAAGATATTTAGTGTCCGTCAAAGCACATTTTTTGTTCTGGGTTGAAGTACAATTCCCAATTTAGCAATTTCATAATTTAGTGGTTCCTGCTATATCAGAGCTATTTGGAATCTATCCCTAAAAGGGTATATAATATTGAAGGTGCACATTGGGTCATTCAGAATAACTTCACACACACCCGCTACTGTGTATTTCCAAGTCTAATTCTGTCACTAAACCCATACCTGTCACCCAGCGCCTAAATACTAGGCCTCAAATTTAAATCCCTCTAAATCTCTCGTTACCGCTGTACTGTTGTTGCTGGGCAAGATATTTAGTGTCCGTCAAAGCACATTTTTTGTTCTGGGTTGAAGTAAAATTCCCAATTTAGCAATTTCATAATTTAGTGGTTCCTGCTATATCAGAGCTATTTGGAATCTATCCCTAAAAGGGTATATAATATTGAAGGTGCACATTGGGTCATTCAGAATAACTTCACACACACCCGCTACTGTGTATTTCCAAGTCTAATTCTGTCACTAAACCCATACCTGTCACCCAGCGCCTAAATACTAGGCCTCAAATTTAAATCCCTCTAAATCTCTCGTTACCGCTGTACTGTTGTTGCTGGGCAAGATATTTAGTGTCCGTCAAAGCACATTTTTTGTTCTGGGTTGAAGTACAATTCCCAATTTAGCAATTTCATAATTTAGTGGTTTCTGCTATATCAGAGCTATTTGAAATCTATCCCTAAAAGGGTATATAATATTGAAGGTGCACATAGGGTCATTCAGAATAACTTCACACACACGCTTCTGTGCATTTCCAAGTCTAATTCTGTCACTAAATCCATACCGGTGACCCAGCGCCTAAATACTAGGCCTCAAATTTAAATCCCTCTAAATCTCTCGTTACCCACCGCTGTACTGTTGTTGCTGGGCAAGATATTTAGTGTCCGTCAAAGCACATTTTTTGTTCTGGGTTGAAGTACAATTCCCAATTTAGCAATTTCATAATTTAGTGGTTTCTGCTATATCAGAGCTATTTGAAATCTATCCCTAAAAGGGTATATAATATTGAAGGTGCACATAGGGTCATTCAGAATAACTTCACACACACGCTTCTGTGCATTTCCAAGTCTAATTCTGTCACTAAATCCATACCGGTGACCCAGCGCCTAAATACTAGGCCTCAAATTTAAATCCCTCTAAATCTCTCGTTACCCACCGCTGTACTGTTGTTGCTGGGCAAGATATTTAGTGTCCGTCAAAGCACATTTTTTGTTCTGGGTTGAAGTACAATTCCCAATTTAGCAATTTCATAATTTAGTGGTTTCTGCTATATCAGAGCTATTTGAAATCTATCCCTAAAAGGGTATATAATATTGAAGGTGCACATAGGGTCATTCAGAATAACTTCACACACACGCTTCTGTGCATTTCCAAGTCTAATTCTGTCACTAAATCCATACCGGTGACCCAGCGCCTAAATACTAGGCCTCAAATTTAAATCCCTCTAAATCTCTCGTTACCCACCGCTGTACTGTTGTTGCTGGGCAAGATATTTAGTGTCCGTCAAAGCACATTTTTTGTTCTGGGTTGAAGTACAATTCCCAATTTAGCAATTTCATAATTTAGTGGTTTCTGCTATATCAGAGCTATTTGAAATCTATCCCTAAAAGGGTATATAATATTGAAGGTGCACATAGGGTCATTCAGAATAACTTCACACACACGCTTCTGTGCATTTCCAAGTCTAATTCTGTCACTAAATCCATAACGGTGACCCAGCGCCTAAATACTAGGCCTCAAATTTAAATCCCTCTAAATCTCTCGTTACCCACCGCTGTACTGTTGTTGCTGGGCAAGATATTTAGTGTCCGTCAAAGCACATTTTTTGTTCTGGGTTGAAGTACAATTCCCAATTTAGCAATTTCATAATTTAGTGGTTCCTGCTATATCAGAGCTATTTGAAATCTATCCCAAAAAGGGTATATAATATTGAAGGTGCACATTGGGTCATTCAGAATAACTTCACACACACCCGCTACTGTGTATTTCCAAGTCTAATTCTGTCACTAAACCCATACCTGTCACCCAGCGCCTAAATACTAGGCCTCAAATTTAAATCCCTCTAAATCTCTCGTTACCGCTGTCCTGTTGTAGCTGGGAAAGTTATTTAGTGCCCGTCAAAGCACATTTTTTGTTCTGGGTTGAAGTACAATTCCCAATTTAGCAATTTCATAATTTAGTGGTTCCTGCTATATCAGAGCTATTTGAAATCTATCCCAAAAAGGGTATATAATATTCAAGGTGCACATTGGGTCATTCAGAATAACTTCACACACACGCTTCTGTGCATTTCCAAGTCTAATTCTGTCACTAAATCCATACCGGTCACCCAGCGCCTAAATACTAGGCCTCAAATTTATATCCCGCTGAATTTGAATACAATACATTGGGCCAAATAATATATTTGTTGTTGTGGTGAACCATAACAATGAGAAAAACATCTAGTAAGGGACGCGGACGTGGACATGGTCGTGGTGGTGTTAGTGGACCCTCTGGTGCTGGGAGAGGACGTGGCCGTTCTGCCACATCCACACGTCCTAGTGTACCAACTACCTCAGGTCCCAGTAGCCGCCAGAATTTACAGCGATATATGGTGGGGCCCAATGCCGTTCTAAGGATGGTAAGGCCTGAGCAGGTACAGGCATTAGTCAATTGGGTGGCCGACAGTGGATCCAGCACGTTCACATTATCTCCCACCCAGTCTTCTGCAGAAAGCGCACAGATGGCGCCTGAAAACCAACCCCATCAGTCTGTCACATCACCCCCATGCATACCAGGGAAACTGTCTCAGCCTCAAGTTATGCAGCAGTCTCTTATGCTGTTTGAAGACTCCGCTGGCAGGGTTTCCCAAGGGCATCCACCTAGCCCTTCCCCAGCGGTGAAAGACATAGAATGCAATGACGCACAACCACTTATGTTTCCTGATGATGAGGACATGGGAATACCACCTCAGCATGTCTCTGATGATGACGAAACACAGGTGCCAACTGCTGCGTCTTTCTGCAGTGTGCAGACTGAACAGGAGGTCAGGGATCAAGACTGGGTGGAAGACGATGCAGGGGACGATGAGGTCCTAGACCCCACATGGAATGAAGGTCGTGCCACTGACTTTCACAGTTCGGAGGAAGAGGCAGTGGTGAGACCGAGCCAACAGCGTAGCAAAAGAGGGAGCAGTGGGCAAAAGCAGAACACCCGCCGCCAAGAGACTCCGCCTGCTACTGACCGCCGCCATCTGGGACCGAGCACCCCAAAGGCAGCTTCAAGGAGTTCCCTGGCATGGCACTTCTTCAAACAATGTGCTGACGACAAGACCCGAGTGGTTTGCACGCTGTGCCATCAGAGCCTGAAGCGAGGCATTAACGTTCTGAACCTGAGCACAACCTGCATGACCAGGCACCTGCATGCAAAGCATGAACTGCAGTGGAGTAAACACCTTAAAACCAAGGAAGTCACTCAGGCTCCCCCTGCTACCTCTTCTGCTGCTGCCGCCTCGGCCTATTCTGCTGCTGCCGCCTCGGCCTCTTCCTCCGCCTCTGGAGGAACGTTGGCACCTGCCGCCCAGCAAACAGGGGATGTACCACCAACACCACCACCACCACCTCCGTCACCAAGCGTCTCAACCATGTCACACGCCAGCGTTCAGCTCTCCATCTCACAAACATTTGATAGAAAGCGTAAATTCCCACCTAGCCACCCTCGATCCCTGGCCCTGAATGCCAGCATTTCTAAACTACTGGCCTATGAAATGCTGTCATTTAGGCTGGTGGACACAGACAGCTTCAAACAGCTCATGTCGCTTGCTGTCCCACAGTATGTTGTTCCCAGCCGGCACTACTTCTCCAAGAGAGCCGTGCCTTCCCTGCACAACCAAGTATCCGATAAAATCAAGTGTGCACTGCGCAACGCCATCTGTAGCAAGGTCCACCTAACCACAGATACGTGGACCAGTAAGCACGGCCAGGGACGCTATATCTCCCTAACTGCACACTGGGTAAATGTAGTGGCAGCTGGGCCCCAGGCGGAGAGCTGTTTGGCGCACGTCCTGCCGCCGCCAAGGATCGCAGGGCAACATTCTTTGCCTCCTGTTGCCACCTCCTCCTTCTCGGCTTCCTCCTCCTCTTCTTCCACCTGCTCATCCAGTCAGCCACACACCTTCACCACCAACTTCAGCACAGCCCGGGGTAAACGTCAGCAGGCCATTCTGAAACTCATATGTTTGGGGGACAGGCCCCACACCGCACAGGAGTTGTGGCGGGGTATTGAACAACAGACCGACGAGTGGTTGCTGCCGGTGAGCCTCAAGCCCGGCCTGGTGGTGTGTGATAATGGGCGAAATCTCGTTGCAGCTCTGGGACTAGCCAATTTGACGCACATCCCTTGCTTGGCGCATGTGCTGAATTTGGTGGTGCAGAAGTTCATTCACAACTACCCCGACATGTCAGAGCTGCTGCATAAAGTGCGGGCCGTCTGTTCGCGCTTCCGGCGTTCACATCCTGCCGCTGCTCGCCTGTCTGCGCTACAGCGTAACTTCGGCCTTCCCGCTCACCGCCTCATATGCGACGTGCCCACCAGGTGGAACTCCACCTTGCACATGCTGGACAGACTGTGCGAGCAGCAGCAGGCCATAGTGGAGTTTCAGCTGCAGCACGCACGGGTCAGTCGCACTACAGAACAGCACCACTTCACCACCAATGACTGGGCCTCCATGCGAGACCTGTGTGCCCTGTTGCGCTGTTTCGAGTACTCCACCAACATGGCCAGTGGCGATGACACCGTTATCAGCGTTACAATACCACTTCTATGTCTCCTTGAGAAAACACTTAGGGCGATGATGGAACAGGAGGTGGCCCAGGAGGAGGAGGAGGAGGATGAGGAAGAGGGGTCATTTTTAGCACTTTCAGGCCAGTCTCTTCGAAGTGACTCAGAGGGAGGTTTTTTGCAACAGCAGAGGCCAGGTACAAATGTGGCCAGCCAGGGCCCACTACTGGAGGACGAGGAGGACGAGGATGAGGAGGAGGTGGAGGAGGATGAGGATGAAGCATGGTCACAGCGGGGTGGCACCCAACGCAGCTCGGGTCCATCACTGGTGCGTGGCTGGGGGGAAAGGCAGGACGATGACGATACGCCTCCCACAGAGGACAGCTTGTCCTTACCCCTGGGCAGCCTGGCACACATGAGCGACTACATGCTGCAGTGCCTGCGCAACGACAGCAGAGTTGCCCACATTTTAACCTGTGCGGACTACTGGGTTGCCACCCTGCTGGATCCACGCTACAAAGACAATGTGCCCACCTTACTTCCTGCACTGGGACGCTATATCTCCCTAACTGCACACTGGGTAAATGTAGTGGCAGCTGGGCCCCAGGCGGAGAGCTGTTTGGCGCACGTCCTGCCGCCGCCAAGGATCGCAGGGCAACATTCTTTGCCTCCTGTTGCCACCTCCTCCTTCTCGGCTTCCTCCTCCTCTTCTTCCACCTGCTCATCCAGTCAGCCACACACCTTCACCACCAACTTCAGCACAGCCCGGGGTAAACGTCAGCAGGCCATTCTGAAACTCATATGTTTGGGGGACAGGCCCCACACCGCACAGGAGTTGTGGCGGGGTATTGAACAACAGACCGACGAGTGGTTGCTGCCGGTGAGCCTCAAGCCCGGCCTGGTGGTGTGTGATAATGGGCGAAATCTCGTTGCAGCTCTGGGACTAGCCAATTTGACGCACATCCCTTGCTTGGCGCATGTGCTGAATTTGGTGGTGCAGAAGTTCATTCACAACTACCCCGACATGTCAGAGCTGCTGCATAAAGTGCGGGCCGTCTGTTCGCGCTTCCGGCGTTCACATCCTGCCGCTGCTCGCCTGTCTGCGCTACAGCGTAACTTCGGCCTTCCCGCTCACCGCCTCATATGCGACGTGCCCACCAGGTGGAACTCCACCTTGCACATGCTGGACAGACTGTGCGAGCAGCAGCAGGCCATAGTGGAGTTTCAGCTGCAGCACGCACGGGTCAGTCGCACTACAGAACAGCACCACTTCACCACCAATGACTGGGCCTCCATGCGAGACCTGTGTGCCCTGTTGCGCTGTTTCGAGTACTCCACCAACATGGCCAGTGGCGATGACACCGTTATCAGCGTTACAATACCACTTCTATGTCTCCTTGAGAAAACACTTAGGGCGATGATGGAACAGGAGGTGGCCCAGGAGGAGGAGGAGGAGGATGAGGAAGAGGGGTCATTTTTAGCACTTTCAGGCCAGTCTCTTCGAAGTGACTCAGAGGGAGGTTTTTTGCAACAGCAGAGGCCAGGTACAAATGTGGCCAGCCAGGGCCCACTACTGGAGGACGAGGAGGACGAGGATGAGGAGGAGGTGGAGGAGGATGAGGATGAAGCATGGTCACAGCGGGGTGGCACCCAACGCAGCTCGGGTCCATCACTGGTGCGTGGCTGGGGGGAAAGGCAGGACGATGACGATACGCCTCCCACAGAGGACAGCTTGTCCTTACCCCTGGGCAGCCTGGCACACATGAGCGACTACATGCTGCAGTGCCTGCGCAACGACAGCAGAGTTGCCCACATTTTAACCTGTGCGGACTACTGGGTTGCCACCCTGCTGGATCCACGCTACAAAGACAATGTGCCCACCTTACTTCCTGCACTGGAGCGTGATAGGAAGATGCGCGAGTACAAGCGCACGTTGGTAGACGCGCTACTGAGAGCATTCCCAAATGTCACAGGGGAACAAGTGGAAGCCCAAGGCCAAGGCAGAGGAGGAGCAAGAGGTCGCCAAGGCAGCTGTGTCACGGCCAGCTCCTCTGAGGGCAGGGTTAGCATGGCAGAGATGTGGAAAACTTTTGTCAACACGCCACAGCTAACTGCACCACCACCTGATACGCAACGTGTTAGCAGGAGGCAACATTTCACTAACATGGTGGAACAGTACGTGTGCACACCCCTCCACGTACTGACTGATGGTTCGGCCCCATTCAACTTCTGGGTCTCTAAATTGTCCACGTGGCCAGAGCTAGCCTTTTATGCCTTGGAGGTGCTGGCCTGCCCGGCAGCCAGCGTTTTGTCTGAACGTGTATTCAGCACGGCAGGGGGCGTCATTACAGACAAACGCAGCCGCCTGTCTACAGCCAATGTGGACAAGCTGACGTTCATAAAAATGAACCAGGCATGGATCCCACAGGACCTGTCCGTCCCTTGTCCAGATTAGACATTAACTACCTCCCCATAACCATATATTATTGGACTCCAGGGCACTTCCTCATTCAATCCTATTTTTATTTTCATTTTACCATTATATTGCGATGCTACCCAAAGTTGAATGAACCTCTCCTCTGCCTGTGTGCTAGGCCTAAATATATGCCAATGGACTGTTGCAGTGGTGGCTGACATGAAGCCTGATTCTCTGCTATGACATGCAGACTAATTCTCTGCTGACATGAAGCCAGATTGTCTGTTACGGGACCTCTCTCCTCTGCCTGGGTGCTGGGCCTAAATTTATGACAATGGACTGTTGCAGTGGTGGCTGACGTGAAGCCTGATTCTCTGCTATGACATGCAGACTGATTCTCTGCTGACATGAAGCCAGATCCTCTGTTACGGGACCTCTCTCCTCTGCCTGGGTGCTGGGCCTAAATTTATGACAATGGACTGTTGCAGTGGTGGCTGACGTGAAGCCTGATTCTCTGCTATGACATGCAGACTGATTCTCTGCTGACATGAAGCCAGATCCTCTTTTACGGGACCTCTCTCCTCTGCCTGGGTGCTGGGCCTAAATTTATGACAATGGACTGTTGCAGTGGTGGCTGACGTGAAGCCTGATTCTCTGCTATGACATGCAGACTGATTCTCTGCTGTCATGAAGCCAGATTGTCTGTTACGGGACCTTTCTCCTCTACCTGGGTTCTGGGCCTAAATTTATGAAAATTGACTCTTACAGTGGTGGGTGACGTGAAGCCTGATTCTCTGCTATGATATGAAGACTGATTCTCTGCTGACATGAAGCCAGATTGTCTGTTACGGGACCTTTCTCCTCTGCCTGGGTTCTGGGCCTAAATTTATGAAAATTGACTCTTACAGTGGTGGGTGACGTGAAGCCTGATTCTCTGCTATGATATGAAGACTGATTCTCTGCTGACATGAAGCCAGATTGTCTGTTACGGGACCTTTCTCCTCTGCCTGGGTTCTGGGCCTAAATTTATGAAAATTGACTCTTACAGTGGTGGGTGACGTGAAGCCTGATTCTCTGCTATGATATGAAGACTGATTCTCTGCTGACATGAAGCCAGATTGTCTGTTACGGGACCTTTCTCCTCTGCCTGGGTTCTGGGCCTAAATTTATGAAAATTGACTCTTACAGTGGTGGGTGACGTGAAGCCTGATTCTCTGCTATGATATGAAGACTGATTCTCTGCTGACATGAAGCCAGATTGTCTGTTACGGGACCTTTCTCCTCTGCCTGGGTTCTGGGCCTAAATTTATGAAAATTGACTCTTACAGTGGTGGGTGACGTGAAGCCTGATTCTCTGCTATGATATGAAGACTGATTCTCTGCTGACATGAAGCCAGATTGTCTGTTACGGGACCTTTCTCCTCTGCCTGGGTTCTGGGCCTAAATTTATGAAAATTGACTCTTACAGTGGTGGGTGACGTGAAGCCTGATTCTCTGCTATGATATGAAGACTGATTCTCTGCTGACATGAAGCCAGATTGTCTGTTACGGGACCTTTCTCCTCTGCCTGGGTTCTGGGCCTAAATTTATGAAAATTGACTCTTACAGTGGTGGGTGACGTGAAGCCTGATTCTCTGCTATGATATGAAGACTGATTCTCTGCTGACATGAAGCCAGATTCTCTGTTACGGGACCTCTCTCCTCTGCCTGGGTGCTGGGCCTAAATTTATGACAATGGACTGTTGCAGTGGTGGCTGACGTGAAGCCTGATTCTCTGCTATGACATGCAGACTGATTCTCTGCTGACATGAAGCCAGATTCTCTGTTACGGGACCTCTCTCCTCTGCCTGTGTGTGTGCTGGGCCTAAATATATGCCAATGGACTGTTGCAGTGGTGGCTGACGTGAAGCCTCATTCTCTGCTATGACATGCAGACTAATTCTCTGCTGACATGAAGACAGATTCTCTGTTACGGGACCTCTCTCCTCTGCCTGGGTGCCGGGGCCTAAATATCTGAGAATGGACTGTTCCAGTGGTGGGTGACGGGAAGCCAGATTCTCTGCTATGGAACCTCTCTCCAATTGATTTTGGTTAATTTTTATTTATTTAATTTTTATTTTAATTCATTTCCCTATCCACATTTGTTTGCAGGGGATTTACCTACATGTTGCTGCCTTTTGCAGCCCTCTAGCTCTTTCCTGGGCTGTTTTACAGCCTTTTTAGTGCCGAAAAGTTCGGGTCCCCATTGACTTCAATGGGGTTCGGGTTCGGGACGAAGTTCGGATCGGGTTCGGATCCCGAACCCGAACATTTCCGGGATGTTCGGCCGAACTTCTCGAACCCGAACATCCAGGTGTTCGCTCAACTCTACTAAGGTAGTATCTTCAGTGTTATAGTATTGATTCATTGAGAAGCGATCTGTAGATTCAAGACCATTTTAGGTAAGGATGCTAAGTTTTAGATTTAATAACATACTCTAATACAGTGTATATAAAACATGTTCATAAGCTTATAACATTGTATACCTTGTACCTGAAGGCTCACTAAAGAGTAGATTTCAGTGCACATTTAATGTAGAGTGTCTAGGAATATTACAGTATATAGCAATGAACTGAAGAACATTTCTGAAAAGTCATGTATCCATCAATGGTGGTCAATGATGGCAAAGGATTGCTAGATTTAGGCTTCCTAGATTATTATTATTATTGTTTCACTACTGTAGATATGGGGAATGAAAGGGTGGACCCTGTGGCCTACTGATCTTTTCATCCCTAAGGTAGGGATGTCCTAGTTGTTACTCTGCTTTAGTAGTAGTACAAAGAATTGTCAGAGATGCACACACTGTTATGTGCATTCTCTGTTCTTTCTGATTAGACATGGTGCCATATCCTTCTACCTTATACATTATCTGTAGAGTTTCAGCAAGTTGGTGAGCTAAATAATTCCGGGACATGCACAAGAGTGCACATTTATATACATATGGGATAATTTATCAAACTGGTGGAAAGTGGCTTATTTGCCCATAGCAACCAATGAAAATGAAATGTGGAATCTGATTGGTTGCAATGGGCAACTAAGCCAGTTTTACTTTACACCAGTTTAATAAATTACCCCAGTAGAGTACATACATGAAAGACAGTTATAGAAACAGCGTAGCACAGCTCGCATGGCTATTTCCATTCTAGCAGCCATATTATGGTTCAACAGGACCTCCATTTAGAATTTGGTCTGGGTACCAGAGGTGGGACCATCATCTATGACACGTTTTAAAGAATCTGGCAGGCCCAGTTTATTAATGCATCATATAGTCTGCCATTCAAATGAATGCCAGACATGTGCAGTAATATATTACATTGCACCTACAGTTTGGCCACAAAGAGCTTTTCCCAGTAATACAATCTAACCAGAGGAGATCTATGAGATGGAACTGAGATAGATCTGCAGTATTCTTTAGGGAGGAGGTTCATGGATCATGCTCAACAGATAATTTATTAAAAACTAAATTAAATACCATACCATATACATTAATTAAGTGGTTGACGTCAACCAAAACAAAAATGCACAATGAGCTTAATGACTTAACACTTTAAAGACCCAGCTATTTTTCACCTTACTGGGGTTCTCCAGGTTTGGATCCCCCTCCTCCTCGACTTAGACTCTCTGACATGAGCATTCAAGCAATTCATGATCAGATGTTCTTCCTTACCCTGCGCTGAATCGCGCAGGGCAAGGGCTTTTTCTGGAGATCCGGTGATCTACTGGACTCTCCATGGGGTCTGCTAGGAGGATGCTTCCGCATAGCAGTGATCCCGGTGACATCACTGGCACTGATGGGTAGTGACGGCCTTCAGGTTCGCCCATTAGTCGGTTTGCGGCAAACATGCGAACATATGGCGATGTCCGAGCGCACCATATTCTTTTGCATTGTACCAAACTTTGACCCATAACACATCCATCAGGTGGGACAGGACAGCCAATTGAGACATTTCAGAATCAGAATCAATTTATTTAGCCAAATAAATTTGCACTTACAAGGAATTTGACTTGGCAGTTGCTTGAAAGACACAAACAAAACAGTACAAGGACAGACAGTATGGATAGTGCAGGACAAGAACAGTATGTATGTTTTAGTGGCAATAAACAGGGAGAAGTGTTTGTTTTCAGTTCTATGCTGTAATGCTTTCAAGTCATAGCAGCTTTAGTGTGGTTCTGCTTTAAGCAAGGCCTGAGGGAAAAAGCTGTTCCTGTGCCCAGTGGCGTACCACCAATATAGGCAGGGTACACCGCTGCTATGGGGCCCGCGGCAGAGGCTTGGTGCATAGGCAGTCTGCCCCCCCTTCGCGAGTTCTCACTTGCACCCAGCCTGGTTGAGCGCTCCCTCGACTTGTGCACCTGCACAGCTTCACACAATGGTTCAATCAGCATTAGGAGTGTGCAAAGATGGTGCTGCTGATTAGCCCAGTGTTTCGCTGGCAGGCAGCAGGCACGCACCCAGTGTGGAAGAAGTTGAGAGTGACTTGTGCTGTCCGCCTGCCTCGTCAATGTTGCCAGCCAAACAGTCATCCTGCAGCCAGTCCGGACCTGTGCCACTGCCAGCCCGCCCACACAATAAGACTGCCCCAGCACCCAGTCTTTATCTTTCCAACCCCAACCCAGATCATTAAGTTTCACTGGCGTAGTTAGAAATGACTGGGCCCCACAGTACATTTTTGAAGGGGCCCCACAGCAAAAAAATGTATGCCCCCCCAGTTGTCTGGCACCTCTGACCAGCAGAGACCCTTGACTTCTTCCCTAATACAGTCCAATTATCATCCAAAATACAATAGACAGTGTTAAAATATCATATTACAGTATACATATATTTCCATGACTTGTCAATTAGACAATAATTGGACTGTATTAGGGAAGAAATCAAGGGTCTCTGCCGGTCAGAGGTGGTATATCACTCCTGAAGGCATAGGCTGGAAGATGGAGTGAGCAGGATGAGAGGGGTCTGAGGCAATCTTAGCCACTCTCTTTCTGCACCTGCTAGTCTGAAAATCCTGCAGGGAAGGTAAGCAACAGCCAATTATCCTTTCCACTGTTCGTATGATGCGCTGCAGTCTCACCTTTTCTAATACTGAGCAGGAACCGAACCATACAGTCATAGATGATGTCATGATGGACTCGGTGATCGCGGTGTAGAACTGCACCATCAATTTTTTTGGTAGGCCAAACTTTTTCAGCTTCCGTAGGTGGTACATCCTCTGTTGCGCTTTCTTGATGATAGTGACAGTATTGGTGTTCCATTTTAGGTTGTTGGAAATTGCGGCCCCAAGAAACTTGAATTACTCTACTCGAGTTACTGTAGATCCATTTATGATTAGGGGGAGGTGCTGGGGGGGGGGGGGGGGGGGGGGAGATATCCTAACGTCTATTATCATCTCCATGGTCTTAACAGCATTAAGTTCCAAGTTGTTGTTGCTGCACCAGGAGGAAAGCTGTCCCACTTCACGCCTATATGCAGACTTATCCCCATTTTGTATGAGACCAACTACTGTTGTGTCATCAGTAGGGATGAGCGAACTCGAACTGTATAGTTCGGGTTCGTACCGAATTTTGGGGTGTCCGTGACACGGACCCGAACCCGGACATTTTCGTAAAAGTCCGGGTTCGGGTTCGGTGTTCGTCGCTTTCTTGGCGCTTTTGTGACGCTTTCTTGGCGCTTTTTGAAAGGCTGCAAAGCAGCCAATCAACAAGCGTCATACTACTTGCCCCAAGAGGCCGTCACAGCCATGCCTACTATTGGCATGGCTGTGATTGGCCAGAGCACCATGTGACCCAGCCTCTATTTAAGCTGGAGTCACATAGCGCCGCCCGTCACTCTGCTCTGATTAGCGTAGGGAGAGGTTGCGGATGCGACAGTAGGGCGAGATTAGGCAGATTAACTCCTCCAAAGGACTTCACTTGATTAATCGATCGATCTGCAGCTGTGCATCATTGAGCTGCTGATACTCAAATGCTCACTCACTGTTTTTAGGCTGCCCAGACAGTTTGTCAGTCACTTTTTTATGGGGTGATCGACGGCCATTTTGTGTCTTGTGCGGTGCTGCGACCAAGTGCATCCAAGCTGCGACCAAGTGCATTTAACCCTCAATGGTGTGGTTGTTTTTTGGCTAAAGCCTACATCAGGGTGAAGCTGTCACACCAAGTGCATTTAACCAGCAATAGTCTGTTCATTTTTTGGCCATATACTAAATCAGGGGCAAGCTGCGCCTGTCACCAAGTGCATTTAACCCTCAATGGTGTGGTTGTTTTTTGGCTAAAGCCTACATCAGGGTGAAGCTGTCACACCAAGTGCATTTAACCAGCAATAGTCTGTTCATTTTTTGGCCATATACTAAATCAGGGGCAAGCTGCGCCTGTCACCAAGTGCATTTAACCCTCAATGGTGTGGTTGTTTTTTGGCTAAAGCCTACATCAGGGTGAAGCTGTCACACCAAGTGCATTTAACCAGCAATAGTCTGTTCATTTTTTGGCCATATACTAAATCAGGGGCAAGCTGCGCCTGTCACCAAGTGCATTTAACCCTCAATGGTGTGGTTGTTTTTTGGCTAAAGCCTACATCAGGGTGAAGCTGTCACACCAAGTGCATTTAACCAGCAATAGTCTGTTCATTTTTTGGCCATATACTACATCAGGGGCAAGCTGCGCCCGTCACCAAGTGCATTTAACCCTCAGTAGTGTGGTTGGTCAAGCTGTGACACCAAGTGCATTTAACCAGCAATAGTCTGTTCATTTTTTGGCCATATACTACATCAGGGGCAAGCTGCGCCCGTCACCAAGTGCATTTAACCAGCAATAGTGTGGTTATTTTTTGGCCATATCCCAGTCTAATTCTGTCACTAAATCCATACCGGTCACCCAGCGCCTAAATACTAGGCCTCAAATTTATATCCCGCTAAATCTCTCGTTACCGCTGTCCTGTTGTGGCTGGGAAAGTTATTTAGTGTCCGTCAAAGCACATTTTTTGTTCTGGGTTGAAGTACAATTCCCAATTTAGCAATTTCATAATTTAGTGGTTCCTGCTATATCAGAGCTATTTGAAATCTATCCCTAAAAGGGTATATAATATTCAAGGTGCACATAGGGTCATTCAGAATAACTTCACACACACGCTACTGTACATTTCCAAGTCTAATTCTGTCAGTAAATCTATACCTGTCACCCAGCGCCTAAATACTAGGCTTCAAATTTATATTCAGCTGAATTTGAATACAATACATTGGGCCAAATAATATTTTTGTTGTTGTGGTGAACGATAACAATGAGGAAAATATCTAGTAAGGGACGCGGATGTGGACATGGTCGTGGTGGTGTTAGTGGACCCTCTGGTGCTGGGAGAGGACGTGGCCGTTCTGCCACATCCACACGTCCTAGTGTACCAACTACCTCAGGTCCCAGTAGCCGCCAGAATTTACAGCGATATATGGTGGGGCCCAATGCCGTTCTAAGGATAGTAAGGCCTGAGCAGGTACAGGCATTAGTCAATTGGGTGGCCGACAGTGGATCCAGCACGTTCACATTATCTCCCACCCAGTCTTCTGCAGAAAGCGCACAGATGGCGCCTGAAAACCAACCCCATCAGTCTGTCACATCACCCCCATGCATATCAGGGAAACTGTCTGAGCCTCAAGTTATGCAGCAGTCTCTTATGCTGTTTGAAGACTCTGCTGGCAGGGTTTCCCAAGGGCATCCACCTAGCCCTTCCCCAGCGGTGGAAGACATAGACTGCACTGACGCACAACCACTTATCTTTCCTGATGATGAGGACATGGGAATACCACCTCAGCATGTCTCTGATGATGACGAAACACAGGTGCCAACTGCTGCGTCTTTCTGCAGTGTGCAGACTGAACAGGAGGCCAGGGATCAAGACTGGGTGGAAGACGATGCAGGGGACGATGAGGTCCTAGACCCCACATGGAATGAAGGTCGTGCCACTGACTTTCACAGTTTGGAGGAAGAGGCAGTGGTGAGACCGAGCCAACAGCGTAGCAAAAGAGGGAGCAGTGGGCAAAAGCAGAACACCCGCCTCCAAGAGACTCCGCCTGCTACTGACCGCTGCCATCTTGGACCGAGCACCCCAAAGGCAGCTTCAAGGAGTTCCCTGGCATGGCACTTCTTCAAACAATGTGCTGTCGACAAGACCCGAGTGGTTTGCACGCTGTGCCATCAGAGCCTGAAGCGAGGCATTAACGTTCTGAACCTTAGCACAACCTGCATGACCAGGCACCTGCATGCAAAGCATAAACTGCAGTGGAGTAAACACCTTAAAAACAAGGAAGTCGCTCAGGCTCCCCCTGCTACCTCTTCTGCTGCTGACGCCTCGGCCTCTTCTGCTGCTGCCGCCTCGGCCTCTTCCTCCGCCTCTGGAGGAACGTTGGCACCTGCCGCCCAGCAAACAGGGGATGTACCACCAACACCACCACCACCTCCGTCACCAAGCGTCTCAACCATGTCACACGCCAGCGTTCAGCTCTCCATCTCACAAACATTTGAGAGAAAGCGTAAATTCCCACCTAGCCACCCTCGATCCCTGGCCCTGAATACCAGCATTTCTAAACTACTGGCCTATGAAATGCTGTCATTTAGGCTGGTGGACACAGACAGCTTCAAACAGCTCATGTCGCTTGCTGTCCCACAGTATGTTGTTCCCAGCCGCCACTACTTCTCCAAGAGAGTCGTGCCTTCCCTGCACAACCAAATATCCGATAAAATCAAGTGTGCACTGCGCAACGCCATCTGTAGCAAGGTCCACCTAACCACAGATACGTGGACCAGTAAGCACGGCCAGGGACGCTATATCTCCCTAACTGCACACTGGGTAAATGTAGTGGCAGCTGGGCCCCAGGCGGAGAGCTGTTTGGCGCACGTCCTTCCGCCGCCAAGGATCGCAGGGCAACATTCTTTGCCTCCTGTTGCCACCTCCTCCTTCTCGGCTTCCTCCTCCTCTTCTTCCACCTGCTCATCCAGTCAGCCACACACCTTCACCACCAACTTCAGCACAGCCCGGGGTAAACGTCAGCAGGCCATTCTGAAACTCATATGTTTGGGGGACAGGCCCCACACCGCACAGGAGTTGTGGCGGGGTATAGAACAACAGACCGACGAGTGGTTGCTGCCGGTGAGCCTCAAGCCCGGCCTGGTGGTGTTCGATAATGGGCGAAATCTCGTTGCAGCTCTGGGACTAGCCGGTTTGACGCACATCCCTTGCCTGGCGCATGTGCTGAATGTGGTGTTGCAGAAGTTCATTCACAACTACCCCGACATGTCAGAGCTGCTGCATAAAGTGCGGGCCGTCTGTTCGCGCTTCCGGCGTTCACATCCTGCCGCTGCTCGCCTGTCTGCGCTACAGCGTAACTTCGGCCTTCCCACTCACCGCCTCATATGCGACGTGCCCACCAGGTGGAACTCCACCTTGCACATGCTGGACAGACTGTGCGAGCAGCAGCAGGCCGTAGTGGAGTTTCAGCTGCAGCACGCACGGGTCAGTCGCACTGCGGAACAGCACCACTTCACCACCAATGTCTGGGCCTCCATGCGAGACCTGTGTGCCCTGTTGCGCTGTTTCGAGTACTCTACCAACATGGCCAGTGGCGATGACGCCGTTATCAGCGTTACAATACCACTTCTATGTCTCCTTGAGAAAACAATTAGGGCGATGATTGAAGAGGAGGTGGCCCAGGAGGAGGAGGAGGAGGAAGAGGGGTCATTTTTAGCACTTTCAGGCCAGTCTCTTCGAAGTGACTCAGAGGGAGGTTTTTTGCAACAGCAGAGCCAGGTACAAATGTGGCCAGCCAGTGCCCACTACTGGAGGACGAGGAGGACGAGGATGAGGAGGAGGTGGAAGAGGATGAGGATGAAGCATGGTCACAGCGGGGTGGCACCCAACGCAGCTCGGGCCCATCACTGGTGCGTGGCTGGGGGGAAAGGCAGGACGATGACGATATGCCTCCCACATAGGACAGCTTGTCCTTACCCCTGGGCAGCCTGGCACACATGAGCGACTACATGCTGCAGTGCCTGCGCAACGACAGCAGAGTTGCCCACATTTTAACGTGTGCGGACTACTGGGTTGCCACCCTGCTGGATCCACGCTACAAAGACAATGTACCCACCTTACTTCCTGCACTGGAGCGTGATAGGAAGATGCGCGAGTACAAGCGCACGTTGGTAGACGCGCTACTTAGAGCATTCCCAAATGTCACAGGGGAACAAGTGGAAGCCCAAGGCCAAGGCAGAGGAGGAGCAAGAGGTCGCCAAGGCAGTTGTGTCACGGCCAGCTCCTCTGAGGGCAGGGTTAGCATGGCAGAGATGTGGAGAAGTTTTGTCAACACGCCACAGCTAACTGCACCACCACCTGATACGCAACGTGTTAGCAGGAGGCAACATTTCACTAACATGGTGGAACAGTACGTGTGCACACCCCTCCACGTACTGACTGATGGTTCGGCCCCATTCAACTTCTGGGTCTCTAAATTGTCCACAAGGACAGAGCTAGCCTTTTATGCCTTGGAGGTGCTGGCCTGCCCGGCGGCCAGCGTTTTGTCTGAACGTGTATTCAGCACGGCAGGGGGCGTCATTACAGACAAACGCAGCCGCCTGTCTACAGCCAATGTGGACAAGCTGACGTTCATAAAAATGAACCAGGCATGGATCCCACAGGACCTGTCCGTCCCTTGTCCAGATTAGACATTAACTACCTCCCCTTAACCATATATTATTGTACTCCAGGGCACTACCTCATTCAATCCTATTTTTATTTTCATTTTACCATTATATTGCGAGGCTACCCAAAGTTGAATGAACCTCTCCTCTGTCTGGGTGCCGGGGCCTAAATATATGCCAATGGACTGTTCCAATGTTGGGTGATGTGAAGCCTGATTCTCTGCTATGACATGAAGACTGATTCTCTGCTGACATGAAGCCAGATTGTCTGTTATGGGACCTCTCTCCTCTGCCTGGGTGCTGGGCCTAAATATCTGACAATGGACTGTTGCATTGGTGGATGACGTGAAGCCTGATTCTCTGCTATGATATGAAGACTGATTCTCTGCTGACATGAAGCCAGATTGTCTGTTACGGGACCTCTCTCCTCTGCCTGGGTGCTGGGCCTAAATTTATGAAAATGGACTGTTGCAGTGGTGGGTGACGTGAAGCCAGATTCTCTGCTATGGGACCTCTCTCCAATTGATTTTGGTTAATTTTTATTTATTTAAGTTTTATTTTAATTCATTTCCCTATCCACATTTGTTTGCAGGGGATTTACCTACATGTTGCTGCCTTTTGCAGCCCTCTAGCCCTTTCCTGGGCTGTTTTACAGCCTTTTTAGTGCCGAAAAGTTCGGGTCCCTATTGACTTCAATGGGGTTCGGGTTCGGGACGAAGTTCGGATCGGGTTCGGATCCCGAACCCGAACATTTTCGGGAAGTTCGGCCGAACTTCTCGAACCCGAACATCCAGGTGTCCGCTCAACTCTACTTAGGGGACAAACAGAACACCACCGCAGAGCTATGGTAGGGAATAACAGACCAGACTTAGCTGTGGCTCTCACCACTCAACCTAGAACCAGGCATGGTGTCTGATAATGGCCGTAACTTGGTGGCGGAATTGGAGCTCGGCAAGCTCACACAGGCTAGGCATGGGATATGCCTAGCCCATGTCTTAAACTTAGTGGTTCAGCAGTTTCTCAAAACCTACCCCAATTTGCCTAAGCTACTGGTGAAGGCCGTGTGTGTGCACATTTACACAAGCCATCAACAGCTTCAGCCGGTCTGTCAGCGCTGCAGCAGCGCTTGCAATTGCCAGCTCACCGGCTTTTGTGCGACGTGAGCACGCGCTGGAACTCGACATTTCAAAGGTGGCCAGGCTTTGTGAGCAGCAGAGGGCAGTAGTGGAATACTAGCTACAACATGGTCGTCGCCTTTACAGTCAGCTTCCGCTATTCACAAGCGAGGAATAGGCATAGATGTCTGACCTCTGTGAGGTTTTAGGAAACTATAAGGAATCAACACAGATGGTAAGCGGCGATAACGCTATTATCAATTGGACGATTAAGAGGAGGAGGAGGAGACGAAGGAGCAGGAGACGGTCGCCTCCGCTACAGAGTGTAGTACCCATGGAAGTTTAATTCTATCTGTTCAGGGTGGGTGGGCAGAAGAGGAGGAAGAGGATGAGAAGATTGAGAGTGATCCTCCTGATGACGACAGCGAAGTCTTGCCTGTTGGTACTCTGGCACACATGACTGACTTCATGTTAGGCTGCCTTTCCCGCGAACCCCGCGTTATACGCATTTTAGACAACACGGATTAATGGTTGTTCACCCTTCCCGACCCCTGCTACAAAGAGAACTTCCTATCTCTCATTCCTCTTGCGGAGAGGATGAGTAAAACAGTGCAATACCAGAAGACCCTTGTTGAAAAATTGCTCCAAAAATTTCCATCTGACAATGCTGGCGACAGAGTCCGTACTTCCTTGGGCAACCGAGGAAGGGAGACAAGGGGTACACACAGCAGTTCCAACAGAGGCAGGGCAACACTTTCCAAAGCTTGGGACAGTTTCATGACACCCTGCCAGCCCCATCACCTTGATGCGCGGCCTAGTGTCACAAGGAGGGAAACATTTTGGAAGATGGTGAAGGAGAACGTAGCAGACCGTGTCAGCGTCCTTAATAATCCCTCAGTGCCTTACAACTACTGGGTGTCCAAGCTGGACATGTGGCACAAACTAGCACTCTACGCCTTGGAGGTGCTGGCTTGCCGTGCCGCCAGCGTTTTTTCTGAGCAGGTATTTAGTGCTGCTGGTGGCATTATATCGGATAAGCGTATCCGCCTGTCAACTGAAAATGCTGACAGGTTGTCTCTTATAAAAATGAACAAGGCCTGGATTGACCATGACTTCCCGACTCCACCAGAGGAAAGCTGATGAACTTAAAGGCACTTTAAATGTGTTTTATTAAGTACTGAATACACTGTATTGCCATGCACCCCTTCCACCACAAACATGGGTATATGGTTGAATCTTACTTTTCTCATCCTCCTTCTCCTCTTCAATCATATCAACATGCTTTTACATCTCATATAATGCCTTCGCATATATGCCCTTCACATATAATGTTTTACAGGGTCAGCTCATCTGCAGGCCCTTGTATATAATTTTTTGGAGGGTCAGCTCACCAGCAGGCCTTCACCTACAATGTTTTACAGGGTCAGCTCACCAGCAGGCCTTCACACATAATGTTTTACAGGGTCAGCTCACCTGAAGGACCTTGCATATAATTTTTTAGAGGGTAAGCTCACCAGCATGCCCTCGCAAATAATGTTTTACAGGGTCAGCTCACCAGTAGGCCCTCGCATATAATTTTTTAGAGGGTCAGCTCACCAGCAGTAGTGTTAAGTGTGAATATTCGTAATACAAATTTTTATTGCGAATACCGGCACTTTGATAATCCGAGAATATTTAGAATATATTGCTATATATTCGTAATGATGAATATTATTTTTTTTATTTTATTTTTTAACATAGTACACATCAGGTGATCATCCCTTACTACTTCTAGCTTGTGGGCCAATGAGAAGGCTTAGCAACATCCCTAGCAACAAATAGAAAAGTTGCCCACCCCTTCACTATATAAATTAAGACACTCCCCAGCAGCCATTTTGTGGATTTTTATGTGAGAGAGAGAGAAGCTTGAATACTGTGCTGTGCTTTTTCAAATTACATTCCAAATCGCATATAAATAATCCTGATAGTTAGTGTTAGATAGTAATAGGGAATTGTGTAGCTGAATAGCTGATAGGGTCCGGTGCAGGGTGTTGTGTAGGTTATAGAGTTAGTTAGCTGAAATATATGATCCAGATAGTGTTAGAGTACTTTCACACTAGTGTTTTTGTTTACCGGTATTGAGTTCCGTCACAGGAGCTCAATACCATTAAAAAACTGATCAGTTTATCCTAATGCATTCTGAATGGAGAGCATTCCTTTCAGGATGCATCAGGTTGCATCAGTTTAGTCCCTCTTATGTTTTTTGGACGGAGAAAATACCGCAGCATGCTGCAGTTTTCTCTCCGGACAAAAATACTGAACATTTGCTGGAATGCCAGATCCGGCATTAATTTACATTGAAGTGTATAAATGCTGGATCCGGCATTAAGTGTTTCGGCATGCAAAAAAATGCAAAAAAAATTATACCGGATCCGTTTTTCCGGATGACACCGTAGAGCGGATCCGGTATTTTAATGTATTTGTCAGACGGGTGTAGTGTAGGTTGTAGAGTTAGTTAGCTTAAATATATAATCCATATAGTTAGTGCTAGATAGTGTAGGTCAGTTAGGGAATATTTTAGCTGATAGTTTCCAGGGCAGGGTGTACTTTAGGTTAGATAGGAATATAGGATAATGTAGGGTTTAGCTACATTAAAAAAGGCTTTTAGTCCTAGTGTTTTAGGCTTTAGTTTGTGTTTTGATTTGTGTTTGAGTCCTTTGTCAGTGAAAAAACAAAACAAAAAAAAAAAAAGTATTTTATTCCTAGTGTTTGAGGCTTTATTTTTTTGTGATTAGTTTTGCAGTTTTTGCGTTTATTGTATCTTTTAGTTCATTATTGCCCCATTGTCCCCACCACAATAAAGTTTGCACAAATTCCCTCTTTATTTTCTTTTTTTTGGGGGTGTATATAAAAGCTCTGATGTGCTTCCGTGGGGTTCCGCACCGCATCTCCTGGATTGTGGACCCATTGAAGTGAATGGGTACGTGATCCGTGATGCAGGGTGCACACGGCCGGTGGCCGTGTATTGAGGACCCACTGTATGCGGGACGCAATATGGCCATAGGCTGCACACGTTTGTAAAGTTACCGTTATAAGATCGCATTGTATTGTTTTTGCATGTGTGTGGGGTCTCAGCAATCATATATTGGCCAGCTGAGCAGATGTACCTGTGTAGTGAAGTGGCGGTACAGTATGGGGTGTACAGCTGGTTCACCTCCCCGTGTTGCGCCCTGGTTAATGCTAAATGAATCAGCAAATTATGGCGGTCAGACAAAGAAAGCTTCTCCTGACCAAGAGGACAAAAACTTCTAATCTTCTAAACTTCTAAATAGCCTAATCTATAGACTATATATGTGTGGGTTATATGCAGTGGCCAGGTAGGGGTGGATAATATTCTGTATTTGTCGTGATGCCAATTGCAGTGTGCATAGGGTACTATCCCAGGACCCTTCCGAGGTGTTATAACGCACGTCCCAGATTAGGAATTCCAGAGTGGTGTAATAGCCTACAATGTCTCTGTAGTTTTTTGGTAGTTGTGTCACGGTGTCTCCTACCAGGGTATGGCTGGACTCCTGGCTCACTTGCAATAAATTTGAGTATAGTGATAGTAGGAGTAATAGAGGGACTTTGCAGAATAAATTATGTCCAGACCTTTGGATAAAGTTCAAACGTTGCTTTACTTGAAATAACTTGCATCAAAACAGTATGTAGCTTTGGTCTCTTGGTCCCAGCAGGTTTTGGCAATGATTGGCAGGAATGAGTGCTTCTGCTTTAAATATGGAGCTTGCAGGATAAACGTCTTCTTGGTAGCTCTGTAACTGTGGCAGGATTAGCTTCTCCTAGGACTCTGGACTTATCTCACAGATGGATTCTCGGGGGATGCTTTCTTCCTGGAACTCTGGAGTTTGCTTGTAGTTTCTGTTCTCTTCATCCAGCAGAGCTGAAGGTGCTCAGACTGGGAATATGGCCACCTCTCTTGCGGAGAAGTGCCCCTAATTTCTTCCCTAAGGAGGGAGTACCACTCAAAACACTCCTTTCCCCAACAGGGGGTAAACTATATCTGGTTATTTCCCTCCCTTGCTGCAGGAAGAATAACTAGCCCTCCTCTCTTCAGAAGGGGGGCAGAATAGAACATTAAGACTATCTCTGCCAATGATGCTGCCACCCGCTGGTAATCAGGCTAATTACATGAACCATTACATTTAACATAGTTTAATATGCACATTTCTGAGGACATAAGCAAAATCATATCTGATGACAGTATAAAGGCTCTTAGAAGATAGTAGCGGGGTAGAGTCGTGTAATAACACAACTTTGGGGTGTTACATATGCAGTACAGACCAAAAGTTTGGACACACCTTCTCATTCAAAGAGTTTTCTTTATTTTCACACTGAAGGCATCCAAACTATGAATTAACACATGTGGAATTATATACATAACAAAAAAGTGTGAAACAACTGAAAATATGTCATATTCTAGGTTCTTCAAAGTAGCCACCTTTTGCTTTGATTACTGCTTTGCACATTCTCTTGGCATTCTCTTGATGAGCTTCAAGAGGTAGTCATCTGAAATGGTTTTCACTTCACAGGTGTGCCCTGTCAGGTTTAATAAGTGGGATTTCTTGACTTATAAATGGGGTTGGGACCATCAGTTGCCTTGTGGAGAAGTCAGGTGGATACACTACTGAATAGACTGTTAGAATTTGTATTATGGCAAGAAAACAGCAGCTAAGTAAAGAAAAACGAGTGGCCATCATTACTTTCATAAAGAAATGAAGGTCAGTCAGTCCGAAAAATTGGGAAAACTTTGAAAGTGTCCCCAAGTGCAGTCAGAAAAACCATCAAGCGCTACAAAGAAACTGGCTCACATGCAGACCGCTCCAGGAAAGGAAGACCAAGAGTCACCTCTGCTACAGAGGATAAGTTCATCCAAGTCACCAGCCTCAGAAATCGCAGGTTAACAGCAGCTCAAATTAGAGACCAGGTCAATGCCACACAGAGTTCTAGCAGCAGACACATCTCTAGAACAACTGTTAAGAGGAGACTGTGTGAATCAGGCCTTCATGGTAGAATATCTGCTAGGAAACCACTGCTAAGGACAGGCAACAAGCAGAAGTAACTTGTTTTGGCTAAAGAACACAAGGAATGGACATTAGACCAGTGGAAATCTGTGCTTTGGTCTGATGAGTCCAAATTTAAGATCTTTGGTTCCAACTAGAGTTGAGCAAATGTCATGGTCTTACCTCCTTGCTGTTCTCCTTCGTTTGACATGTGCTGGCGGCCATCTTGGTTTCTGGGTTTCTTGTAGCCTCCCACCCTGCGGCTCCTCCTTCCCACTGGGAGGAGCTGGATGCCTAGCTCATATATACAGGAGGTCTGTGGCTTCAGTTCCCTGCTTGGTCCTCCTGTGCTCACATGCTTCTAAGACTGCTGCTGCTTCTGGTTCCTGATCCTGGCTTCGTCTGACTACCCTGCTGATTCCTGATCCTGGCTTCGTCTGACTACCCTGTTGGTTCCTGATCCTGGCTTCGTCTGACTACCCTTCTGGTTCCTGATCTCTGGTTTCGCAAGACCCTGCTTCGGGTTAGCCATCCGTTTGGACTTTTGCCTTACAGCTTTATTTTCAATAAAGCCTTCTTATTTCCACTCATCTCTTGTTGTACGTCTGGTTCATGGTTCCATGACATTAGGACCAAGCCATGAATTCTGACGGTACAGGGCCATCCTCGCTACCTACGCTGGTTGCCAGACTTGATCAGCAGGATCACCTGTTGGGTCGGTTCGCTGTGGCGTTGCAAACCCTGCTTGAACGCACGGCTCATTTAGCTTCCGTTGCCGATGGGTCGGTTGTCGCTCCTGGGCCTGCTCCTACTGCCGCTCCGGTTGTTGCGCCAGAGTCTACCCCGACACCTGTTGCTGCGCCTGCGGTGTTTCGGGGTATGATCGGTTCTGCCCCCCTTCCACAGCGCTTTGGGGGAGAGCCAACTCAGTGCCGAGGTTTCCTTAACCAGGTGGGCATTTACTTCGAGTTGCTGCCACATGCCTTTCCTACTGAGAGATCAAAGGTGGGCTTCTTGATCTCGCTGCTCTCGGACAAGGCCTTGGCCTGGGCCAGCCCTTTATGGGAGAACAACAATCCGGTGGTTGCCGAGTTTTCCGGTTTTGTTGCTTCTCTTCGGAAGGTATTCGATGTGCCGGCTCGTGCTGCCTCTGCTGCGAAGCTCCTTATGTCCATCAGACAGGGTTCACGATCCGTAGCTGAATACGCCATTGAGTTTCGTACCCTGGCAGCAGAGGTGGGCTGGAATAATGAGGCTCTGGTCGCTGCTTTCTCTCATGGTCTCTCGGATGCCTTGAAGGATGAGGTTGCAGCTAAGGACCTACCTATGGAGCTCGAGTCTCTTATTTCTTTCCTGATTTTGATTGACACCAGACTCAGGGAGAGACCTTCCTTTCAGGAGAGCCTGCGGAGGCCTTCTAACAGATTGGCGCCTACGTTTGCTGTCCCACCCGTGCCTCCCTCTCCTCCCACGCCTCCTGGGGATGACTTGTCTGGGGGTGAACCCATGCAGGGGTTTGCTCGCCTGTCCGAGGGGGAGAGGGTACTCCGGAGACGCGAGGGCCGATGCATGTACTGTGGTCTCGGTGGGCATTTTCGGTTGGCATGCCCGAACCGTCCGGGAAACGCTCGCACCTGAGATCCTGTCGGGGGCAGATCTTGGGTGGAGTCTCCTCGTCCCCGGTTTCCCGTGTTGACAAACCACTGATTACTGTTGTCCTCTCCTGGGTCGGGGGCTCGGTGACGACCCAGGCGTTGGTGGACTCTGGTGCTGGTGGTTTGTTCATTGATAGTGTGTTCGCTGCCGCCAATTCCATTCCTCTGCAGCCTCGAGGTTCCCCACTGGCTCTTGAGGCGATAGACGGCAGACCCCTTCTGCCGCCACACGTGACTCATGAGACCCTTCCAGTGGGGATGGCCATTGGTGCCGTTCACAGAGAGTCGGTCTGTCTCCAGGTTATTTCGTCTCCACACTACTCGGTGGTCTTGGGGTACCCCTGGCTCCAGAAGCATAATCCGACTTTCGATTGGAAATCGGCCGAGATCCTCTCGTGGTCACCGCAGTGTGGGGCTAGTTGCATCCATGGGCCTGTCAAGTTGCTGTGTACTTCCTCGGACTCTCTGTTGCCTCCTGAATACGAGGAGTACCGGGATGTATTCGATAAGGTGCGTGCGGTTGCCCTACCTCCGCACCGCCCATACGATTGTGCCATAGAGTTACAATCTGGTGCCGTTCCTCCTCGTGGCAAAGTCTATCCACTGTCGGTAGCGGAGAATGAGGCCATGGAGGAGTACGTGAGGGAGGCGCTTTCACGCGGACACATTCGCAAATCCTCGTCCCCGGCAGGGGCTGGATTTTTCTTTGTGAAAAAGAAGGGCGGTGAGTTGAGGCCTTGCATCGATTACAGGGGTCTCAATCGCATCACGATCAAGAACGCTTACCCGATACCCTTGATTTCTGAGCTGTTCGATCGCCTCAAAGGGGCCACGGTCTTTACCAAACTCGACCTGAGGGCGGCATATAACCTGGTAAGGATCAAGGCGGGCGATGAGTGGAAGACCGCGTTTAACACCAGGACCGGTCATTATGAATCCTTGGTCATGCCCTTTGGGTTGTGCAATGCGCCCGCAGTCTTCCAGGAATTCATCAACGATGTTTTCCGTGACCTGTTGCAGCAGTGTGTGGTGGTCTATTTGGATGACATCTTGGTATATTCTGAATCCATGGAGGCCCACATTCTGGATGTCAGACGAGTGTTGCAACGGTTACGAGAGAACAAGCTGTTCGGTAAGCTTGAGAAATGCGAATTTCACCGATCTCAGGTAACCTTCTTAGGTTACATCATTTCCGCTGAGGGGTTCTCCATGGATCCTGAGAAGGTTTCGGCTGTCTTACAGTGGCCCCAGCCCAGTGGTCTTCGTGCCCTGCAGCGCTTTTTGGGCTTCGCCAATTATTATCGGAAGTTCATCAGGGACTTTTCCATGCTAGCCAAGCCTCTCACGGATCTGACCAGGAAGGGCAGTAATCCCCAGGTCTGGCCGCCCGAGGCCATCCGAGCTTTTGAGGCTCTAAAGTCCGCCTTTGTGTCGGCTCCGATTCTGTCGCATCCCAACCCTGGGTTGCCCTTTGTCCTCGAGGTGGACGCGTCTGAGACGGGAGTAGGCGCCCTCCTGTCTCAGCGTAGAACACCAGAGGGTCCTCTGCTTCCTTGTTGGTTTTACTCCCGGAAACTGTCTTCCGCGGAGTGCAACTATCAGATTGGTGACAGGGAGTTATTGGCCATCGTGCAGGCCCTTAAAGAATGGAGGCACTTGCTCGAGGGCTCGGTGGTTCCGGTTCTCATCCTGACGGACCACAAGAATCTGACCTACCTCTCTGAGGCCAAGAGATTGACACCACGTCAGGCCAGATGGGCTCTGTTCTTGTCACGTTTTAATTACGTGGTCTCCTACCTACCTGGTTCCAAGAACATCAGAGCGGATGCCTTATCACGGCAGTACTCCGAGCTGTCCGGGGAGGAGTCGATTCCGACTTCGGTCATACCTCCGAATCAGATCCTGGCCGCCATTCGCACCAGCCTGACCTCTCCCCTGGGTGAGCAGATTTTGGCGGCTCAATCTGGTGCTCCCTCTGGGAGACCCAACGGCAGGTGTTTTGTGCCTGAGGAGTTGCGCACTCGGTTGTTGCGAACCTACCATAACTCCAAGGCCGCGGGGCATCCTGGAAAGAATCAGCTGTCCTGGGCTGTTTCACGTCTGTTCTGGTGGCCTTCTCTACGTTCCGACATCGCCGCATATGTAGCAGCATGCTCCGTTTGTGCCCAGAGTAAGTCCCCTCGGCACCTTCCGTTGGGCCTTTTGCAACCCATAGCCACCGGGGAGCGTCCATGGTCACACCTGGGGATGGATTTCATTGTGGACCTCCCTGCATCCCGAGGCCATACGGTCATTCTCATGATAGTGGATCGGTTTTCCAAAATGTGCCACTGTGTTCCTCTCAAGAAGTTACCCTCTGCACAAGAGTTGGCCTCGATTTTTGCCAGGGAGGTCTTCCGGTTGCACGGTTTGCCCAAGGAGATTGTGTCGGATCGGGGGAGTCAGTTTGTGTCCAGGTTCTGGCGCACCTTTTGCTCCCAGTTGGGGATTCATCTCTCTTTCTCATCGGCCTACCACCCTCAGTCCAATGGGGCCGCAGAACGATCCAATCAGGCCTTGGAGCAATTCCTTCGTTGCTATGTCTCCGATCACCAAGACAATTGGGTTGACCTCCTGCCTTGGGCTGAGTTTGCCAGGAACACGGCGGTGAACTCTTCCTCTGGGACGTCTCCCTTCATGGCCAATTATGGGTTCCAACCTGCCGTGTTACCGGAGGTATTCTCTCCCCAGGATATTCCGGCTGTGGAGGATCACCTTTCCGTCCTACGTGCTTCTTGGGTACAGATCCAGAGGTCCCTTGAGGTTTCTGCGCAGCGCCAGAGACTCCAGGCTGATCGCAGACGAGCGCCCGCTCCTTCCTACCAGGTCGGAGACCGCGTATGGTTGTCCACCCGCAACTTCAACCTTCGAGTGCCCACTCCCAAGCTGGCGCCTCGCTTTGTTGGTCCCTTCCGAGTGCTTCACAGGGTAAACCCGGTAGCCTATGCCCTTGTGCTTCCTCCTGGCATGCGGATCTCCAACGTGTTTCATGTCTCCCTGTTGAAGCCACTGGTGTGTAATCGTTTCACTTCCTCGATTCCTCGGCCTCGTCCGGTCCAAGTGGGCAATCGTGAGGAGTATGAGGTGAGCAATATCCTGGACTCACGCCTGGTCCGCGGCCGGGTGCAGTTTTTGGTCCATTGGCGTGGTTATGGTCCAGAGGAGCGTTCCTGGGTTCCCTCCGCAGATGTCCATGCTCCTGCCTTGCTCCGAGCCTTCCACGCACGCTTCCCTCAGAAACCGTTCCTTACTCCGCGGAGGAGGGGCCCTTGAGGGGGAGGTACTGTCATGGTCTTACCTCCTTGCTGTTCTCCTTCGTTTGACATGTGCTGGCGGCCATCTTGGTTTCTGGGTTTCTTGTAGCCTCCCACCCTGCGGCTCCTCCTTCCCACTGGGAGGAGCTGGATGCCTAGCTCATATATATAGGAGGTCTGTGGCTTCAGTTCCCTGCTTGGTCCTCCTGTGCTCACATGCTTCTAAGACTGCTGCTGCTTCTGGTTCCTGATCCTGGCTTCATCTGACTACCCTGCTGATTCCTGATCCTGGCTTCGTCTGACTACCCTGTTGGTTCCTGATCCTGGCTTCGTCTGACTACCCTTCTGGTTCCTGATCTCTGGTTTCGCAAGACCCTGCTTCGGGTTAGCCATCCGTTTGGACTTTTGCCTTACAGCTTTATTTTCAATAAAGCCTTCTTATTTCCACTCATCTCTTGTTGTACGTCTGGTTCATGGTTCCATGACAGCAAACACCTGAATGTTCGGGTTCGAGAAGTTCGGCCGAACTTCCCAGAAATATTCGGGTTTGGGAACCGAACCCGACCCGAACTTCGTCCCGAACCCGAACCCCATTGAAGTCAATGGGGACCCGGACTTTTCGGCACTAAAAAGGCTGTAAAACAGCCCAGGAAAGAGCTAGAGGGCTGCAAAAGGCAGCAACATGTAGGTAAATCCCCTGCAAACAATTGTGGATAGGGAAATGAATAAAAATAAAAATAAAATAAATAAAAATTAACCAATATCAATTGGAGAGAGGTCCCATAGCAGAGAATCTGGCTTCACGTCACCCACCACTGTAACAGTCCATTGTCAGATATTTAGTCCCAGGCACCCAGGCAGAGGAGAGAGGTCCCTTAACAGAGAATCTGGCTTCATGTCAGCAGAGAATCTGGCTTCATGTCATAGCAGAGAATCATGCTTCACGTCACCCAACACTGGAACAGTCCATTGTCAGATATTTAGGCCCCGACACCCAGGCAGAGGAGAGAGGTCCTGTAACAGAGATTCTGGCTTCATGTCAGCAGAGAATCAGTCTGAATGTCATAGCAGAGAATCAGGCTTCACGTCACCCACCACTGTAACAGTCCATTGTCATATATTTAGGCCCAGGCACCCAGGCAGAGGAGAGAGGTCACATAACAGAGAATCTGGCTTCATGTCAGCAGAGAATTAGTCTGCATGTCATAGCAGAGAATCAGGCTTCACGTCAGCCACCACTGTAACAGTCCATTGTCATATATTTAGGCCCAGGCACCCAGGCAGAGGAGAGAGGTCCCGTAACAGAGAATCTGGCTTCATGTCAGCAGAGAATCAGTCTTCATGTCATAGCAGAGAAACATGCTTTACGTCACCCAACACTGGAACAGTCCATTGTCAGATATTTTGGCCCAGGCACCCAGGCAGAGGAGAGAGGTCCCGTAACAGAGAATCTGGCTTCATGTCAGCAGAGAATCAGTCTGCATGTCATAGCAGAGAATCAGGCTTCACGTCACCCAACACTGGAACAGTCCATTGTCATATATTTAGGCCCAGGCACCCAGGCAGAGGAGAGAGGTCCCATAACAGAGAATGTGGCTTCATGTCAGCAGAGAATCAGTCTGCATGTCATAGCAGAGAATCAGGCTTCACGTCACCCACCACTGTAACAGTAGATTGTCATATATTTAGGCCCCGGCACCCAGGCAAAGGAGAGAGGTCCCATAACAGAGAATCTGGCTTCATGTCAGCAGAGAATCAGTCTGCATGTCATAGCAGAGAATCAGGCTTCATGTCACCCACCACTGTAACAGTCCATTGTCATATATTTAGTCCCAGGCACCCAGGTAGAGGAGAGAGGTCCCTTAACAGAGAATCTGGCTTCATGTCAGCAGAGAATCAGTCTTCATGTCATAGCAGAGAATCATGCTTTACATCACCCAACACTGGAGCAGTCCATTGTCAGATATTTTGGCCCAGGCACCCAGGCAGAGGAGAGAGGTCACGTAACAGAGAATCTAGCTTCATGTCAGCAGAGAATCAGTCTTCATGTCATAGCAGAGAATCATGCTTTACGTCACCCAACACTGGAGCAGTCCATTGTCAGATATTTAGGCCCAGGCACCCAGGCAGAGGAGAGAGGTCCCATAACAGAGAATGTGGCTTCATGTCAGCAGAGAATCAGTCTGCATGTCATAGCAGAGAATCAGGCTTCACGTCACCCACCACTGTAACAGTCCATTGTCATATATTTAGGCCCAGGCACCCAGGCAGAGGAGAGAGGTCCCGTAGCAGAGAATCTGGCTTCATGTCAGCAGAGAATCAGTCTGCATGTCATAGCAGAGAATCAGGCTTCACGTCACCCACCACTGTAACAGTCCATTGTCATATATTTAGGCCCCGGCACCCAGGCAGAGGAGAGAGCTCCCTTAACAGAGAATCTTGCTTCATGTCAGCAGAGAATCAGTCTGCATGTCATAGCAGAGAATCAGGCTTCCTGTCAGCCACCACTGTAACAGTCCATTGTCATATATTTAGACCCAGGCACCCAGGCAAAGGAGAGAGGTCCCGTTACAGAGAATCTGGCTTCATGTCAGCAGAGAATCATTCTGAATGTCATAGCAGAGAATCAGGCTTCACGTCACCCACCACTGTAACAGTCCATTGTAATATATTTAGGTCCAGGCACCCAGGCAGAGGAGAGAGGTCCCGTAACAGAGAATCTGGCTTCATGTCAGCAGAGAATCAGTCTTCATGTCATAGCAGAGAATCGTGCTTTATGTCACCCAACACTGGAGCAGTCCATTGTCAGATATTTTGGCACAGGCACCCAGGCAGAGGAGAGAGGTCACGTAACAGAGAATCTGGCTTCATGTCAGCAGAGAATCAGTCTGCATGTCATAGCAGAGAATCAGGCTTCACGTCACCCACCACTGTAACAGTCCATTGTCATATATTTAGGCCCAGGCACCCAGGCAGAGGAGAGAGGTCCCATAACAGAGAATCTGGCTTTATGTCAGCAGAGAATCAGTCTGCATGTCATAGCAGAGAATCAGGCTTCACGTAACCCACCACTGTAACAGTCCATTGTCATATATTTAGGCCCAGGCACCCAGGCAGAGGAGAGAGGTCACATAACAGAGAATCTGGCTTCATGTCAGCAGAGAATTAGTCTGCATGTCATAGCAGAGAATCAGGCTTCACGTCAGCCACCACTGTAACAGTCCATTGTCATATATTTAGGCCCAGGCACCCAGGCAGAGGAGAGAGGTCCCGTAACAGAGAATCTGGCTTCATGTCAGCAGAGAATCAGTCTGCATGTCATAGCAGAGAATCAGGCTTCACGTCACCCACCACTGTAACAGTCCATTGTCATATATTTAGGCCCCGGCACCCAGGCAAAGGAGAGAGGTCCCATAACAGAGAATCTGGCTTCATGTCAGCAGAGAATCAGTCTGCATGTCATAGTAGAGAATCATGCTTTATGTCACCCAACACTGGAGCAGTCCATTGTCAGATATTTAGGCCCAGGCACCCAGGCAGAGGAGAGAGGTCCCATAACAGAGAATCTGGCTTCATGTCAGCAGAGAATCAGTCTGCATGTCATAGCAGAGAATCAGGTTTCACGTCACCCACCACTGTAACAGTCCATTGTCATATATTTAGGCCCAGGCACCCAGGCAGAGGAGAGAGGTCCCGTAGCAGAGAATCTGGCTTCATGTCAGCAGAGAATCAGTCTGCATGTCATAGCAGAGAATCAGGCTTCACGTCACCCACCACTGTAACAGTCCATTGTCATATATTTAGGCCCCGGCACCCAGGCAGAGGAAAGAGCTCCCTTAACAGAGAATCTGGCTTCATGTCAGCAGAGAATCAGTCTTCATGTCATAGCAGAGAATCGTGCTTTATGTCACCCAACACTGGAGCAGTCCATTGTCAGATATTTTGGCACAGGCACCCAGGCAGAGGAGAGAGGTCACGTAACAGAGAATCTGGCTTCATGTCAGCAGAGAATCAGTCTGCATGTCATAGCAGAGAATCAGGCTTCACGTCACCCAACACTGGAACAGTCCATTGTCAGATATTTAGGCCCAGGCACCCAGGCAGAGGAGAGAGGTCCCATAACAGAGAATCTGGCTTCATGTCAGCAGAGAATCAGTCTGCATGTCATAGCAGAGAATCAGGCTTCACGTCACCCACCACTGTAACAGTCCATTGTCATATATTTAGGCCCAGGCACCCAGGCAGAGGAGAGAGGTCCCATAACAGAGAATCTGGCTTCATGTCAGCAGAGAATCAGTCTGCATGTCATAGCAGAGAATCAGGCTTCACGTAACCCACCACTGTAACAGTCCATTGTCATATATTTAGGCCCAGGCACCCAGGCAGAGGAGAGAGGTCACATAACAGAGAATCTGGCTTCATGTCAGCAGAGAATTAGTCTGCATGTCATAGCAGAGAATCAGGCTTCACGTCAGCCACCACTGTAACAGTCCATTGTCATATATTTAGGCCCAGGCACCCAGGCAGAGGAGAGAGGTCCCGTAACAGAGAATCTGGCTTCATGTCAGCAGAGAATCAGTCTTCATGTCATAGCAGAGAATCATGCTTTACGTCACCCAACACTGGAACAGTCCATTGTCAGATATTTTGGCCCAGGCACCCAGGCAGAGGAGAGAGGTCCCGTAACAGAGAATCTGGCTTCATGTCAGCAGAGAATCAGTCTGCATGTCATAGCAGAGAATCAGGCTTCGCGTCACCCAACACTGGAACAGTCCATTGTCATATATTTAGGCCCAGGCACCCAGGCAGAGGAGAGAGGTCCCATAACAGAGAATGTGGCTTTATGTCAGCAGAGAATCAGTCTGCATGTCATAGCAGAGAATCAGGCTTCACGTCACCCACCACTGTAACAGTCCATTGTCATATATTTAGGCCCCGGCACCCAGGCAAAGGAGAGAGGTCCCATAACAGAGAATCTGGCTTCATGTCAGCAGAGAATCAGTCTGCATGTCATAGTAGAGAATCATGCTTTATGTCACCCAACACTGGAGCAGTCCATTGTCAGATATTTAGGCCCAGGCACCCAGGCAGAGGAGAGAGGTCCCATAACAGAGAATCTGGCTTCATGTCAGCAGAGAATCAGTCTGCATGTCATAGCAGAGAATCAGGCTTCACGTCACCCACCACTGTAACAGTCCATTGTCATATATTTAGGCTTAGGCACCCAGGCAGAGGAGAGAGGTCCCGTAGCAGAGAATCTGGCTTCATGTCAGCAGAGAATCAGTCTGCATGTCATAGCAGAGAATCAGGCTTCACGTCACCCACCACTGTAACAGTCCATTGTCATATATTTAGGCCCCGGCACCCAGGCAGAGGAGAGAGCTCCCTTAACAGAGAATCTGGCTTCATGTCAGCAGAGAATCAGTCTGCATGTCATAGCAGAGAATCAGGCTTCACGTCAGCCACCACTGTAACAGTCCATTGTCATATATTTAGACCCAGGCACCCAGGCAAAGGAGAGAGGTCCCGTAAGAGAGAATCTGGCTTCATTTCAGCAGAGAATCAGTCTGAATGTCATAGCAGAGAATCAGGCTTCACGTCACCCACCACTGTAACAGTCCATTGTCATATATTTAGGCCCCAGCACCCAGGCAAAGGAGAGAGGTCCCATAACAGAGAATCTGGCTTCATGTCAGCAGAGAATCAGTCTGCATGTCATAGTAGAGAATCATGCTTTATGTCACCCAACACTGGAACAGTTCATTGTCAGATATTTAGGCTCAGGCACCCAGGCAGAGGAGAGAGGTCCTGTAACAGAGAATCTGGCTTCATGTCAGCAGAGAATCAGTCTGCATGTCATAGCAGAGAATCAGGCTTCATGTCACCCACCACTGTAACAGTCCATTGTCATATATTTAGTCCCAGGCACCCAGGCAGAGGAGAGAGGTACCTTAACAGAGAATCTGGCTTCATGTCAGCAGAGAATCAGTCTTCATGCCATAGCAGAGAATCATGCTTTACATCACCCAACACTGGAGCAGTCCATTGTCAGATATTTTGGCCCAGGCACCCAGGCAGAGGAGAGAGGTCACGTAACAGAGAATCTGGCTTCATGTCAGCAGAGAATCAGTCTTCATGTCATAGCAGAGAATCATGCTTTACGTCACCCAACACTGGAGCAGTCCATTGTCAGATATTTAGGCCCAGGCACCCAGGCAGAGGAGAGAGGTCCCATAACAGAGAATCTGGCTTCATGTCAGCAGAGAATCAGTCTGCATGTCATAGCAGAGAATCAGGCTTCACGTCACCCACCACTGTAACAGTCCATTGTCATATATTTAGGCCCAGGCACCCAGGCAGAGGAGAGAGGTCCCGTAGCAGAGAATCTGGCTTCATGTCAGCAGAGAATCAGTCTGCATGTCATAGCAGAGAATCAGGCTTCACGTCACCCACCACTGTAACAGTCCATTGTCATATATTTAGGCCCCGGCACCCAGGCAGAGGAGAGAGCTCCCTTAACAGAGAATCTGGCTTCATGTCAGCAGAGAATCAGTCTGCATGTCATAGCAGAGAATCAGGCTTCACGTCAGCCACCACTGTAACAGTCCATTGTCATATATTTAGACCCAGGCACCCAGGCAAAGGAGAGAGGTCCCGTAACAGAGAATCTGGCTTCATGTCAGCAGAGAATCAGTTTGAATGTCATAGCAGAGAATCAGGCTTCACGTCACCCACCACTGTAACAGTCCATTGTCATATATTTAGGTCCAGGCACCCAGGCAGAGGAGAGAGGTCCCGTAACAGAGAATCTGGCTTCATGTCAGCAGAGAATCAGTCTTCATGTCATAGCAGAGAATCGTGCTTTATGTCACCCAACACTGGAGCAGTCCATTGTCAGATATTTTGGCACAGGCACCCAGGCAGAGGAGAGAGGTCACGTAACAGAGAATCTGGCTTCATGTCAGCAGAGAATCAGTCTGCATGTCATAGCAGAGAATCAGGCTTCACGTCACCCAACACTGAACCAGTCCATTGTCAGATATTTAGGCCCAGGCACCCAGGCAGAGGAGAGAGGTCCCATAACAGAGAATCTGGCTTCATGTCAGCAGAGAATCAGTCTGCATGTCATAGCAGAGAATCAGGCTTCACGTCACCCACCACTGTAACAGTCCATTGTCATATATTTAGGCCCAGGCACCCAGGCAGAGGAGAGAGGTCCCATAACAGAGAATCTGGCTTCATGTCAGCAGAGAATCAGTCTGCATGTCATAGCAGAGAATCAGGCTTCACGTCACCCACCAATGTAACAGTCCATTGTCATATATTTAGGCCCAGGCACCCAGGCAGAGTAGAGAGGTCCCGTAGCAGAGAATCTGGCTTCATGTCAGCAGAGAATCAGTCTGCATGTCATAGCAGAGAATCAGGCTTCACGTCATCCACCACTGTAACAGTCCATTGTCATATATTTAGCGTTGCCCCGCAATATAATGGTAAAATGAAAATAAAAATAGGATTGAATGAGGAAGTACAATAATATATGGTTAATATATGGTTAATGGGTAGTAGTTAATGTCTAATCTGCACAAGGGATGGACAGGTCCTGTGGGATCCATGCCTGGTTCATTTTTATGAACGTCAGCTTGTCCACATTGGCTGTAGACAGGCGGCTGCGTTTGTCTGTAATGACGCCCCCTGCCGTGCTGAATACACGTTCAGACAAAACGCTGGCCGCCGGGCAGGCCAGCACCTCCAAGGCATAAAAGGCTAGCTCTGGCCACATGGACAATTTAGAGACCCAGAAGTTGAATGGGGCCGAACCATCAGTCAGTACGTGGAGGGGTGTGCACACGTACTGTTCCACCATGTTAGTGAAATGTTGCCTCCTGCTAACACGTTGCGTATCAGGTGGTGGTGCAGTTAGCTATGGCGTGTTGACAAAACTTTTCCACATCTCTGCCATGCTAACCCTGCCCTCAGAGGAGCTGGCCGTGACACAGCTGCCTTGGCGACCTCTTGCTCCTCCTCTGCCTTGGCCTTGGGCTTCCACTTGTTCCCCTGTGACATTTGGGAATGCTCTTAGTAGCGCGTCTACCAATGTGTGCTTGTACTCACGCATCTTCCTATCACGCTCTAGTGCAGGAAGTAAGGTGGGCACATTGTCTTTGTACCGTGGATCCAGCAGGGTGGCAACCCAGTAGTCCGCACACGATAAAATGTGGGCAACACTGCTGTCGTTGCGCAGGAACTGCGCATGTAGTCGCTCATGTGTGCCAGGCTGCCCAGAGGTAAGGACAAGCTGTCCTCTGTGGGAGGCGTATCGTCATCGTCCTGCGTTTCCCCCCAACCACGCTCTAGTGATGGGCCCGAGCTGCGTTGGGTGCCACCCCGCTGTGATCGTGCTTCATCCTCATCCTCCTCCACCTTCTCCTCATCCTCCTCGTCCTCCAGTAGTGGGCCCTGGCTGGCCACATTTGTACCTGGCCTCTGCTGTTGCAAAAAACCTCCCTCTGAGTCACTTCGAAGAGACTGGCCTGAAAGTTCTAAAAATGACCCCTCTTCCTCCTCCTCCTCCTCCTGGGCCACCTCCTCTTCCATCATCGCCCTAAGTGTTTTCTCAAGGAGACATAGAAGTGGTATTGTAACGCTGATAACGGCGTCATCGCCACTGGCCATGTTGGTGGAGTACTCGAAACAGCGCAACAGGGCACACAGGTCTCGCATGGAGGCCCAGTCATTGGTGGTGAAGTGGTGCTGTTCCGCAGTGCGACTGACCCGTGCGTGCTGCAGCTGAAACTCCACTATGGCCTGCTGCTGCTCGCACAGTCTGTCCAGCATGTGCAAGGTGGAGTTCCACCTGGTGGGCACGTCGCATATGAGGCGGTGAGCGGGAAGGCCGAAGTTACGCTGTAGCACAGACAGGCAAGCAGCGGCAGGATGTGAACGCCGGAAGCGCGAACAGACGGCCAGGACTTTATGCAGCAACTCTGACATGTCGGGGTAGTTGTGAATGAACTTCTGCACCACCAAATTCAGCACATGCGCCAAGCAAGGGATGTGCGTCAAACCGGCTAGTCCCAGAGCTGCAATGAGATTTCGCCCATTATCGCATACCACCAGGCCGGGCTTGAGGCTCAGCGGCAGCAAGCACTCGTCAGTCTGTTGTTCTATACCCCGCCACAACTCCTGTGCGGTGTGGGGCCTGTCCCCCAAACATATGAGTTTCAGAATGGCCTGCTGACGTTTACCCCGGGCTGTGCTGAAGTTGGTGGTGAAGGTGTGTGGCTGACTGGATGAGCAGGTGGAAGAAGAGGAGGAGGAAGCTGAGTAGGAGGAGGTTGCAACAGGAGGCAAAGAATGTTGCTCTGCGATCCTTGGCGGCGGAAGGACGTGCGCCAAACAGCTCTCCGCCTGGGGCCCAGCCGCCACTACATTTACCCAGTGTGCAGTTAGGGAGATATAGCGTCCCTGGCCGTGCTTACTGGTCCACGTATCTGTGGTTAGGTGGACCTTGCCACAGATGGCGTTGCGCAGTGCACACTTGATTTTATCGGATACTTGGTTGTGCAGGGAAGGCACGGCTCTCTTGGAGAAATAGTGCCGGCTGGGAACAACATACTGTGGGACAGCAAGCGACATGAGCTGTTTTAAGCTGTCTGTGTCCACCAGCCTAAATGACAGCATTTCATAGGCCAGTAGTTTAGAAATGCTGGCATTCAGGGCCAGGGATCGAGGGTGGCTAGGTGGGAATTTACGCTTTCTATCAAATGTGTGTGAGATGGAGAGCTGAACGCTGGCGTGTGACATGGTTGAGACGCTTGGTGACGGAGGTGGTGGTGGTGGTGTTGGTGGTACATCCCCTGTTTGCTGGGCGGCAGGTGCCAACGTTCCTCCAGAGGCGGAGGAAGAGGCCGAGGCGGCAGCAGCAGAATAGGCCGAGGCGGCAGCAGCAGAAGAGGTAGCAGGGGGAGCCTGAGTGACTTCCTTGGTTTTAAGGTGTTTACTCCACTGCAGTTCATGCTTTGCATGCAGGTGCCTGGTCATGCAGGTTGTGCTAAGGTTCAGAACGTTAATGCATCGCTTCAGGCTCTGATGGCACAGCGTGCAAACCTCTCAGGTCTTGTCGTCAGCACATTGTTTGAAGAAGTGCCATGCCAGGGAACTCCTTGAAGCTGCCTTTGGGGTGCTCGGTCCCAGATGGCGGCGTTCAGTAGCAGGCGGAGTCTCTTGGCGGCGGGTGTTCTGCTTTTGCCCACTGCTCCCTCTTTTGCTACGCTGTTGGCTCGGTCTCACCACCGCCTCTTCCTCGGAACTGTGAAAGTCAGTGGCACGACCTTCATTCCATGTGGGGTCTAGGACCTCATCGTCCCCTGCATCGTCTTCCACCCAGTCTTGATCCCTGACCTCCTGTTCAGTCTGCACACTGCAGAAAGACGCAGCAGTTTGCACCTGTGTTTCGTCATCATCAGAGACGTGCTGAGGTGGTATTCCCATGTCCTCATCATCAGGAAACATAAGTGGTTGTGCGTCAGTGCATTCTATGTCTTCCACCGCTGTGGAAGGGCTAGGTGGATGCCCTTGGGAAACCCTGCCAGCGGAGTCTTCAAACAGCATAAGAGACTGCTGCATAACTTGAGGCTCAGACAGTTTCCCTGGTATGCACGGGGGTGATGTGACAGACTGATGGGCTTGGTTTTCAGGCGCCATCTGTGCGCTTTCTGCAGAAGACTGGGTGGGAGATAATGTGAACGTGCTGGATCCACTGTCGGCCACCCAATTGACTAATGCCTGTACGTGCTCAGGCCTTACCATCCTTAGAACGGCATTGGGCCCCACCAAATATCGCTGTAAATTATGGCGGCTACTGGGACCTGAGGTAGTTGGTACACTAGGACGTGTGGCTGAAGCAGAACGGCCACGTCCTCTCCCAGCACCAGAGGGTCCACTACCAGCACCACGACCATGTCCGCGTCCGCGTTCTTTACTAGATGTTTTCCTCATTGTTATCGTTCACCACAACAACAAAAATATTATTTGGCCCAATGTATTGAATTCAAATTCAGGCCTTTTTTTACAGACACCTAACACTATCTGGCTATCTATTTAGGTACCGTATTACACTAATACAGGCACAGCAGTAACCACAGATTTAGCTTAATATAAATTTGAGGCCTATTATTTAGGCGCTGGGTGACAGGTATACGTTTACAGACAGAATTAGACTGGGATATGCACAGTATGCCTTCAATTAAAAAAAAAATCACCAACAGTGTCACCAGCAAAGCACCCCCACACCATCACACCTCCTTCTCCATGCTTCATGGTGGGAACCAGGCATGTAGAGTCCATCTGTTCACCTTTTCTGCGTCGCACAAAGACATGGTGGTTGGAACTAGAGATGAGCGAACCCGAACTGTATAGTTCGGGTTCGTACCGAATTTTGGGGTGTCCGTGACACGGACCCGAACCCGGACATTTTCGTAAAAGTCCGGGTTCGGGTTCGGTGTTTGGCGCTTTCTTGGCGCTTTTTGAAAGGCTGCAAAGCAGCCAATCAACAAACGTCATACTACTTGCCCCAAGAGGCTATCACAGCCATGCCTACTATTGGCATGGCTGTGATTGGCCAGTGCAGCATGTGACCCAGCCTCTATTTAAGCTGGAGTCATGTAGCGCCGCCCGTCACTCTGCTCTGATCAGTATAGGGAGAGGTTGCAGCTGCGACGTTAGAGCGAGATTAGGCAGTGATTAACTCCTCCAAAAGACTTCATTCAGTGATCGATCTGCAGCTGTGGATGATTGAACTGCTGCTATTCAATCGCTCACTGTTTTTAGGCTGCCCAGAGCGTTTTTCATTCACTTTTTTCTGGGGTGATCGGCGGCCATTTTGTGTCTTGTGGTGCGCCAGCACAAGCTGCCACCAAGTGCATTTAACCATCAATAGTGTGGTTATTTTTTGGCCATATACTACATCAGGGGCAAGCAGTCACCAAGTGCATTTAACCCTCAATAGTGTGGTTGTTTTTTGGCTATATCCTACATCAGGGTGAAGCTGTCACACCAAGTGCATTTAACCATCAATAGTGTGGTTATTTTTTGGCCATATACTACATCAGGGGCAAGCTGTCACCAAGTGCATTTAACCCTCAAAAGTGTGGTTGTTTTTTTGACTATATCCTACATCAGGGTGAAGCTGTGACACCAAGTGCATTTAACCATCTATAGTGTGGTTATTTTTTGGCCATATACTACATCAGGGGCAAGCTGTCACCAAGTGCATTTAACCCTCAATAGTGTGGTTGTTTTTTGGCTATATCCTACATCAGGGTGAAGCTGTCACACCAAGTGCATTTAACCATCAATAGTGTGGTTATTTTTGGCCATATACTACATCAGGGGCAAGCTGTCACTAAGTGCATTTAACCCTCAATAGTGTGGTTGTTTTTTGGCTATATCCTAAATCAGGGTGAAGCTGTCACACCAAGTGCATTTAACCATCAATAGTGTGGTTATTTTTTGGCCATATACTACATCAGGGGCAAGCTGTCACAAAGTGCATTTAACCCTCAATAGTGTGGTTGTTTTTTGGCTATATCCTACATCAGGGTCAAGCTGTCACACCAAGTGCATTTAACCATCAATAGTGTGGTTATTTTTTGGCCATATCCCAGTCTAATTCTGACTGTAAACGTATACCTGTCACCCAGCGCCTAAATAATAGGCCTCAAATTTATAGTCAGCTAAATCTGTGGTTATTGCTGTGGCTGGGCAAGTTATTTAGTGTCCGTCAAAGCACAGTTTTTGTTCTGGGTTGAAATACAATTCCCAATTTAGCAATTCTCTAAATTAGTGGTTTCTGCTGTATCAGGACTACTTTAAATTTATCCCTAAAAGGGTATATTAGATTCAAAGTGCTGATAGGGTCATTCTCAATAGCTTCACACACACGCTACTGTGCATATCCCAGTCTAATTCTGTCTGTAAATGTATACCTGTCACCCAGCGCCTAAATAATAGGCCTCAAATTTATAGTCAGCTAAATCTGTGGTTATTGCTGTGGCTGGGCAAGTTATTTAGTGTCTGTCAAAGCACAGTTTTTGTTCTGGGTTGAAATACAATTCCCAATTTAGCATTTCTCTAAATTAGTGGTTTCTGCTGTATCAGGCCTACTTTAAATGTATCCCTAAAAGGGTATATTAGATTCAAGGTGCTGATAGGGTCATTCTCAATAACTTCACACACACGCTACTGTGCATATACCAGTCTAATTCTGTCCGTAAACGTATACCTGTCACCCAGCACCTAAATAATAGGCCTTAAATTTATAGTCAGCTAAATCTGTGGTTATTGCTGTTGCTGGGCAAGTTATTTAGTGTCCGTCAAAGCACAGTTTTTGTTCTGGGTTGAAATACAATTCCCAATTTAGCAATTCTCTAAATTAGTGGTTTCTGCTGTATCAGGACTACTTTAAATTTATCCCTAAAAGGGTATATTAGATTCAAGGTGCTGATAGGGTCATTCTCAATAACTTCACACACACGCTACTCTGCATATCCCAGTCTAATTCTGTCTGTAAACGTATACCTGTCACCCAGCGCCTAAATAATAGGCCTCAAATTTATAGTCAGCTAAATCTGTGGTTATTGCTGTGGCTGGGCAAGTTATTTAGTGTCCGTCAAAGCACAGTTTTTGTTCTGGGTTGAAATACAATTCCCAATTTAGCATTTCTCTAAATTAGTGGTTTCTGCTGTATCAGGCCTACTTTAAATTTATCCCTAAAAGGGTATATTAGATTCAAGGTGCTGATAGGGTCATTCTCAATAACTTCACACACACGCTACTGTGCATATACCAGTCTAATTCTGTCCGTAAACGTATACCTGTCACCCAGCACCTAAATAATAGGCCTTAAATTTATAGTCAGCTAAATCTGTGGTTATTGCTGTAGCTGGTCAAGTTATTTAGTGTCCGTCAAAGAACAGTTTTTGTTCTGGGTTGAAATACAATTCCCAATTTTGCAATTTCCTAATTTAGTGGTTTCTGCTGTATCAGACCTACTTTAAATTTATCCCTAAAAGGGTATATAAGATTCAAGGTGCACATAGGGTCATTCTCAATAACTTCACACACACGCTACTGTGCATATCCCAGTCTAATTCTGTCTGTAAATGTATACCTGTCACCCAGCGCCTAAATAATAGGCCTCAAATTTATAGTCATCCAAATCTGTCATTATTGCTGTAGCTGGTCAAGTTATTTAGTGTCCGTCAAAGCACAGTTTTTGTTCTGGGTTGAAATACAATTCCCAATTTTGCAATTTCCTAATTTAGTGGTTTCTGCTGTATCAGACCTACTTTAAATCTATCCCTAAAAGGGTATATAAGATTAAAGGTGCACATAGGGTCATTCTCAATAACATCACACACACGCTACTGTGCATATACCAGTCTAATTCTGTCCGTAAACATATACCTGTCACCCAGCGCCTAAATAATAGGCCTCAAATTTATAGTCAGCTAAATCTGTGGTTATTGCTGTGGCTGGGCAAGTTATTTAGTGTCCGTCAAAGCACAGGTTTTGTTCTGGGTTGAAATACAATTCCCAATTTAGCATTTCTCTAAATTAGTGGTTTCTGCTGTATCAGGCCTACTTTAAATTTATCCCTAAAAGGGTATATTAGATTCAAGGTGCTGATAGGGTCATTCTCAATAACTTCACACACACACGCTACTGTGCATATACCAGTCTAATTGTGTCCGTAAACGTATACCAGTCACCCAGCTCCTAAATAATAGGCCTTAAATTTATAGTCAGCTAAATCTGTGGTTATTGCTGTGGCTGGGCAAGTTATTTAGTGTCCGTCAAAGCACAGTTTTTGTTCTGGGTTGAAATACAATTCCCAATTTAGCAATTCTCTAAATTAGTATATTCAGCTAAATCTGTGGTTACTGCTGTGCCTGTATTAGTGTAATACGGTACCTAAATAGATAGCCAGATAGTGTTAGGTGTCTGTAAAAAAAGGCCTGAATTTGAATTCAATACATTGGGCCAAATAATATTTTTGTTGTTGTGGTGAACGATAACAATGAGGAAAACATCTAGTAAAGAACGCGGATGCGGACATGGTTATGGTGGTGTTAGTGGACCCTCTGGTGCTAGGAGAGGACGTGGCCGTTCTGCCACAGCCACACGTCCTAGTGTACCAACTACCTCAGGTCCCAGTAGCCGCCATAATTTACAGCAATATTTGGTGGGGCCTAATGCCGTTGTAAGGATGGTAAGGCCTGAGCAGGTACAGGCATTAGTCAATTGGGTGGCCGACAGTGGATCCAGCACGTTCACATTATCTCCCACCCAGTCTTCTGCAGAAAGCGCACAGATGGCGCCTGAAAACCAAGCCCATCAGTCTGTCACATCACCCCCATGCCTACCAGGGAAACTGTCTGAGCCTCAAGTTATGCAGCAGTCTCTTATGCTGTTTGAAGACTCCGCTGGCAGGGTTTCCCAAGGGCATCCACCTAGCCCTTCCACAGCGGTGGAAGACATAGAATGCACTGACGCACAACCACTTATGTTTCCTGATGATGAGGACATGGGAATACCACCTCAGCATGTCTCTGATGATGACGAAACACAGGTGCCAACTGCTGCGTCTTTCTGCAGTGTGCAGACTGAACAGGAGGTCAGGGATCAAGACTGGGTGGAAGACGATGCAGGGGACGATGAGGTCCTAGACCCCACATGGAATGAAGGTCGTGCCACTGACTTTCACAGTTCCGAGGAAGAGGCAGTGGTGAGACCGAGCCAACAGCGTAGCAAAAGAGGGAGCAGTGGGCAAAAGCAGAACACCCGCCGCCAAGAGACTCTGCCTGCTACTGACCGCCGCCATCTGGGACCGAGCACTCCAAAGGCAGCTTCAAGGAGTTCCCTGGCATGGCACTTCTTCAAACAATGTGCTGACGACAAGACCCGAGTGGTTTGCACGCTGTGCCATCAGAGCCTGAAGCGAGGCATTAACGTTCTGAACCTTAGCACAACCTGCATGACCAGGCACCTGCATGCAAAGCATGAACTGCAGTGGAGTAAACACCTTAAAAACAAGGAAGTCACTCAGGCTCCCCCTGCTACCTCTTCTGCTGCTGCCGCCTCGGCCTCTTCTGCTGCTGCCACCTCGGCCTCTTCTGCTGCTGTCGCCTCGGCCTCTTCCTCCGCCTCTGGAGGAACGTTGGCACCTGTTGCCCAGCAAACAGGGGATGTACCACCAACACCACCACCTCCGTCATCAAGCATCTCAACCATGTCACACGGCAGCGTTCAGCTCTCCATCTCACAAACATTTGAGAGAAAGCGTAAATTCCCACCTAGCCACCCTCAATCCCTGGCCCTGAATGCCAGCATTTCTAAACTACTGGCCTATGAAATGCTGTCATTTAGGCTGGTGGACACAGACAGCTTCAAACAGCTCATGTCGCTTGCTGTTCCACAGTATGTTGTTCCCAGCCGGCACTACTTCTCCAAGAGAGCCGTGCCTTCCCTGCACAACCAAGTATCCGATAAAATCAAGTGTGCACTGCGCAACGCCATCTGTGGCAAGGTCCACCTAACCACAGATACGTGGACCAGTAAGCACGGCCAGGGACGCTATACTCCCTAACTGCACACTGGGTAAATGTAGTGGCAGCTGGGCCCCAGGCGGAGAGCTGTTTGGCGCACGTCCTTCCACCGCCAAGGATAGCAGGGCAACATTCTTTGCCTCCTGTTGCCACCTCCTCCTACTCAGCTTCCTCCTCCTCTTCTTCCACCTGCTCATCCAGTCGGCCACACACCTTCACCACCAACTTCAGCACAGCCCGGGGTAAACGTCAGCAGGCCATTCTGAAACTCATATGTTTGGGGGACAGGCCCCACACCGCACAGGAGTTGTGGCGGGGTATAGAACAACAGACCGACGAGTGCTTGCTGCCGGTGAGCCTCAAGCCCGGCCTGGTGGTGTGCGATAATGGGCGAAATCTCGTTGCAGCTCTGGGACTAGCCGGTTTGTCGTACATCCCTTGCTTGGCGCATTTGCTGAATTTGGTGGCGCAGAAGTTCATTCACAACTACCCCGACATGTCAGAGCTGCTGCATAAAGTGCAGGCCGTCTGTTCGCACTTCCGGCGTTCACATCCTGCCGCTGCTCGCCTGTCTGCGCTACAGCGTAACTTCGGCCTTCCAGCTCACCGCCTCATATGCGACATGCCCACCAGGTGGAACTCCACCTTTAACATGTTGGACAGACTGTGCGAGCAGCAGCAGCCATAGTGGAGTTTCAGCTGCAGCACGCATGGGTCAGTCGCACTGCGGAACAGCACCACTTCACCACCAATGACTGGGCCTCCATGCGAGACCTGTTTCGAGTACTCCACCAACATGGCCAGTGGCGATGACGCCGTTATCAGCGTTACAATACCACTTCTATGTCTCCTTGAGAAAACACTTAGGGCGATGATGGAAGAGGAGGTGGCCCAGGAGGAGGAGGAGGAGGAGGAGGAAGAGGGGTCATTTTTAGCACTTTCAGGCCAGTCTCTTCGAAGTGACTCAGAGGGAGGTTTTTTGCAACAGCAGAGGCCAGGTACAAATGTGGCCAGCCAGGGCCCACTACAGGAGGACGAGGAGGATGAGGAGGAGGTGGAGGAGGATGAGGATGAAGCATGGTCACAGCGGGGTGGCACCCAACGCAGCTCGGGCCCATCACTGGTGCGTGGCTGGGGGGAAACGCAGTATGATGACGATACGCCTCCCACAGAGGACAGCTTGTCCTTACCCCTGGGCAGCCTGGCACACATGAGCGACTACATGCTGCAGTGCCTGCGCAACAACAGCAGAGTTGCCCACATTTTAACTTGTGCGGACTACTGGGTTGCCACCCTGCTGGATCCACGCTACAAAGACAATGTGCCCACCTTACTTCCTGCACTGGAGCGTGATAGGAAGATGCGCGAGTACAAGAGCACGTTGGTAGACGCGCTAATGAGAGCATTCCCAAATGTCACAGGGGAACAAGTGGAAGCCCAAGGCCAAGGCAGAGGAGGAGCAAGAGGTCGCCAAGGCAGCTGTGTCACGGCCAGCTCCTCTGAGGGCAGGGTTAGCATGGCAGAGATGTGGAAAAGTTTTGTCAACACGCCACAGCTAACTGCACCACCACCTGATACGCAACGTGTTATCAGGAGGCAAGATTTCATTAACATGGTGGAACAGTACGTGTGCACACCCCTCCACATACTGACTGATGGTTCGGCCCCATTCAACTTCTGGGTCTCTAAATTGTCCATGTGGCCAGAGCTAGCCTTTCATGCCTTGGAGGTGCTGGCCTGCCCGGTGGCCAGCGTTTTGTCTGAACGTGTATTCAGCACGGCAGGGGGCGTCATTACAGACAAACGCAGCCGCCTGTCTACAGCCAATGTGGACAAGCTGACGTTCATAAAAATGAACCAGGCATGGATCCCACAGGACCTGTCCATCCCTTGTGCAGATTAGACATTAACTACCTCCCCTTAACCATATATTATTGTACTCCAGGGCACTTCCTCATTCAATCCTATTTTTATTTTCATTTTACCATTATATTGCAAGGCAACCCAAAGTTGAATGAACCTCTCCTCTGTCTGGGTGCCTGGGCCTAAATATATGCCAATGGACTGTTCCAATGTTGGGTGACGTGAAGCCTGATTCTCTGCTATGACATGCAGACTGATTCTCTGCTGACATGAAGCCAGATTCTCTGTTACGGGACCTCTCTCCTCTGCCTGGGTGCCTGGGCCTAAATATCTGACAATGGACTGTTACAGTGGTGGCTGACGTGAAGCCTGATTCTCTGCTATGACATGCAGACTGATTCTCTGCTGACATGAAGCCAGATTCTCTGTTACGGGACCTCTCTCCTCTGCCTGGGTGCCTGGGCCTAAATATATGACAATGGACTGTTACAGTGGTGGGTGACGTGAAGCCTGATTCTCTGCTATGACATGCAGACTGATTCTCTGCTGACATGAAGCCAGATTCTCTGTTACGGGACCTCTCTCCTCTGCCTGGGTGCCTGGGCCTAAATATATGACAATGGACTGTTACAGTGGTGGCTGACGTGAAGCCTGATTCTCTGCTATGACATGCAGACTGATTCTCTGCTGACATGAAGCCAGATTCTCTGTTACGGGACCTCTCTCCTCTGCCTGGGTGCGTGGGCTTAAATATATAACAATGGACTGTTACAGTGGTGGCTGACGTGAAGCCTGATTCTCTGCTATGACATGCAGACTGATTCTCTGCTGACATGAAGCCAGATTCTCTGTTATGGGACCTCTCTCCTCTGCCTGGGTGCCTGGGCCTAAATATATGACAATGGACTGTTACAGTGGTGGCTGACGTGAAGCCTGATTCTCTGCTATGACATGCAGACTGATTCTCTGCTGACATGAAGCCAGATTCTCTGTTACGGGACCTCTCTCCTCTGCCTGGGTGCCTGGGCCTAAATATATGACAATGGACTGTTACAGTGGTGGGTGATGTGAAGCATGATTCTCTGCTATGACATGCAGACTGATTCTCTGCTGACATGAAGCCAGATTCTCTGTTACGGGACCTCTCTCCTCTGCCTGGGTGCCTGGGCCTAAATATATGACAATGGACTGTTACAGTGGTGGCTGACGTGAAGCCTGATTCTCTGCTATGACATGCAGACTGATTCTCTGCTGACATGAAGCCAGATTCTCTGTTACGGGACCTCTCTCCTCTGCCTGGGTGCCTGGGCCTAAATATATGACAATGGACTGTTACAGTGGTGGCTGACGTGAAGCCTGATTCTCTGCTATGACATGCAGACTGATTCTCTGCTGACATGAAGCCAGATTCTCTGTTATGGGACCTCTCTCCTCTGCCTGGGTGCCTGGGCCTAAATATATGACAATGGACTGTTACAGTGGTGGCTGACGTGAAGCCTGATTCTCTGCTATGACATGCAGACTGTTTCTCTGCTGACATGAAGCCAGATTCTCTGTTACGGGACCTCTCTCCTCTGCCTGGGTGCCTGGGCCTAAATATATGACAATGGACTGTTACAGTGGTGGCTGACGTGAAGCCTGATTCTCTGCTATGACATGCAGACTGATTCTCTGCTGACATGAAGCCAGATTCTCTGTTACGGGACCTCTCTCCTCTGCCTGGGTGCCTGGGCCTAAATATATGACAATGGACTGTTACAGTGGTGGCTGACGTGAAGCCAGATTCTCTGCTATGACATGCAGACTGATTCTCTGCTGACATGAAGCCAGATTCTCTGTTACGGGACCTCTCTCCTCTGCCTGGGTGCGTGGGCTTAAATATATGACAATGGACTGTTACAGTGGTGGCTGACGTGAAGCCTGATTCTCTGCTATGACATGCAGACTGATTCTCTGCTGACATGAAGCCAGATTCTCTGTTATGGGACCTCTCTCCTCTGCCTGGGTGCCTGGGCCTAAATATATGACAATGGACTGTTACAGTGGTGGCTGACGTGAAGCCTGATTCTCTGCTATGACATGCAGACTGATTCTCTGCTGACATGAAGCCAGATTCTCTGTTACGGGACCTCTCTCCTCTGCCTGGGTGCCTGGGCCTAAATATATGACAATGGACTGTTACAGTGGTGGGTGATGTGAAGCATGATTCTCTGCTATGACATGCAGACTGATTCTCTGCTGACATGAAGCCAGATTCTCTGTTACGGGACCTCTCTCCTCTGCCTGGGTGCCTGGGCCTAAATATATGACAATGGACTGTTACAGTGGTGGCTGACGTGAAGCCTGATTCTCTGCTATGACATGCAGACTGATTCTCTGCTGACATGAAGCCAGATTCTCTGTTACGGGACCTCTCTCCTCTGCCTGGGTGCCTGGGCCTAAATATATGACAATGGACTGTTACAGTGGTGGCTGACGTGAAGCCTGATTCTCTGCTATGACATGCAGACTGATTCTCTGCTGACATGAAGCCTGATTCTCTGTTACGGGACCTCTCTCCTCTGCCTGGGTGCGTGGGCCTAAATATATGACAATGGACTGTTACAGTGGTGGCTGACGTGAAGCCTGATTCTCTGCTATGACATGCAGACTGATTCTCTGCTGACATGAAGCCAGATTCTCTGTTAAGGGACCTCTCTCCTCTGCCTGGGTGCCTGGGACTAAATATCTGACAATGGACTGTTACAGTGGTGGGTGACGCGAAGCCAGATTCTCTGCTATGGGACCTCTCTCCAATTGATATTGGTTAATTTTTATTTATTTTATTTTTATTTTTATTCATTTCCCTATCCACATTTGTTTGCAGTGGATTTACCTACATGTTGCTGCCTTTTGCAGCCCTCTAGCTCTTTCCTGGGCTGTTTTACAGCCTTTTTAGTGCCGAAAAGTTCGGGTCCCCATTGACTTCAATGGGGTTCGGGTTCGGGACGAAGTTCGGGTCGGGTTCGGATCCCGAACCCGAACATTTCCTGGAACTTCGGCCGAACTTCTTGAACCCGAACATCCAGGTGTTCGCTCAACTCTAATCATGACTTTAGGTGGTAAAAATGACGAATGTTCAAAAAAGTAATATATGTCACTATATCGAATATATTAGTTTTTTAGAACATTCGTATTTTTTTTTCTATCTGTACAGTTGTTCCACTTCGGCATACTTCTCCCTGACAAGAGTCCCCGTCACCATGGTAACGGCTTGGGGTTAGAATATACCATCGGACCTGAGTTTTCACGATCTCAGTGAGATATTGAAAACTCAGATCCAATGGTATATTCTAACCCCCAGGCTTTCCCATGCAATATATAGCAATAGCAATATAGCAAATATTCGAAAAAAAAAAGGAATGTAGATCAATTTAGCTAATATAGTGTTAAAATCTTCTTTGTCTAATAGTTGTAATTTTTTTCTCATCTGAAGTCCAGATTGGAAAAAAATTCTGACTATTAAAAAAAAGATTAGCTAAATTGCTCTATATTATTTTTTTTCCCGAATATTCGCTATATTGCTATATATTCTTGTTTTAGAATATTAGGAATATTCTGAAACAAGAATATAGCACTATATTAGCTATATTGCTCTATTTATTAGTTTTTTGGGAATATTCGTCATTTTTTTTCCATCTGAAGTCATGATTCCTTCCCGCTTAAGTAACTTATATTCTATAGTGCTATATGTTCCTTTTTGACCCACGCCTGTATTGGTTGCATTATATTACGCAATCATTACCATGCCGATTATTCGAGTAAAAAAAAAGGAGATAACGAATATTCGAATTCGCGAATATTCAACGAATATTCTACAAAATATTCACAAAATATTGCAAATTCTAATATGAACCCTGCCGCTCATCACTAGTGGCAATTTGCGCGATCTCGAATACTTTGAAAAACTCTATCTGCATATAAAGCTATTGTTATGACATGCACGGAATTTAACCCTTTCATGACCAAGGGTCATTGATGCCCCATTGTCCAGGTCAAAATTTACAAATCTGACATGCGTCACTTTATGTGGTAATAGCTTTGGAACACTTTTACTTATCCACGCCATTCTGAGATTGTTTTCTCATGACACATTGTACTTCATGATAGTCATATATTTGAGTCAATATATTTCACCTTTATTTATGAAAAAATCCAAAATTTACCAAAAATTTTGAAAAATTCACAATTTTCCAAATTTCAATTTCTCTGCTTCTAAAACAGAAAGTCATACCTAATAAAATATTTATTACTTAACATTCCCCATATGTCTACTTTATGTTGGCATCATTTTGGAAATGTCATTTTTTTAGGACATTAGAAGGCTTAGAAGTTTAGAAGCAATTCTTACAATTTTAAAGAAAATTTCCAAAACCCACTTTTTAAGTACCAGTTCAGGTCTGAAGTCACTTTGTGGGGCTTACATAGTGAAAACCCCCATAAATGACCCCATTGTAGAAACTACACTCCTTAAGTTACTCAAAACTAATTTTACAAACATGGTTAACCCGAGAATTACATGAGAATTACACGAGAATTAAAGGAAAATGGAGATGAAATTTCTAAATTTCACTTTTTGGGCAGATTTTCCAATTTATAAAAAAAAATTCTTTAACACATTGAGGGTTAACAGCCAAACAAAACTCAATATTTATTACCCTGATTCCTCGGTTTACATAAACACCCCACATGTGGTCGTAAACTGCTGTACGGGCACACGACAGGGCGCAGAAGGAAAGGAATGCCATACGGTTTTTGGAAGGCAGATTATGCTGGATTGGTTTTCTGAACGCCATATGTTTTTTATTTTTCTGCCGATCGTCTTGTGCAGGGGCTCGTTTTTTGCAGAAAGTGTTGATGTTTTTATTGGTACCATTTTTGGGTACATAGGATTTTTTGATCATTCATTATTACACTTTATGGGGCAAGGTGACCCAAAAATTGGCTGTTTTGGAACAGTTTTCATTTATTTATTTTTACAGCGTTTGTCTGAGGAGTTAGGTCATGTGATAGTTTTATAGAGAAGATCGTTACGGACATGTCAATACCTAATATGTATACTTTTTCTTATTTATTTAAGTTTTACACAATAATAGCATTTCTGAAATAAAAAAAATGATGTTTTAGTGTCTCTATAGTCTGAGAGCCATAGCTTTTTTATTTTTTGGGCGATTGTCTTAAATAGGGTATCATTTTTTGCGGGACGAGGTGATGGTTTGATTGGTACTATTTTGGGGGTCATACACCTTTTTGATCGCTTTCTGTTGCACTTTTTGTGATGTAAGGTGACAAAAATTGCTTTTTTTTTTTATAGTTTTTTTTTATGGTGTTTATCGGACGGGGTCTATCATGTGATATCTTTATAGAGACGGTCGTTACGGACACGTGATACCTAATATGTGTAGTTTTTTTATTTTTCATTTTTTATAGGAAAAGGCAATTACTTTTTTTAATTTTACATTTTTATTTATTTATTTTTACCTTTATTTTTTTTTCAATTTTTTTTTATCAAGTCCCTCTTGGATCTTTAGGATCCAGTGGGGCTGTACTATACTTTGCAATGCTCTTGCATTGCAAAGTGTAATACAATCAGATGCCCTGTAAGTGGCAACAGCGGACGCTTTTGCAAAGCGTCCGGTTGCCATGGCAACCATCGCAGATCTGGGGGGCTGCACAGATCGGGGGGGGGGGGGCTGCATGGATGGGGGGGGGCACGAGGACACTGTGATTTCAGCCTCTGATCGGCAGAGCACAGATCAGAGCCTGAAACAGGCATTTTTTCACTGCCACAATCCGATTGGTTAGTCTGCACAGACTAAGCAATCGGATCGATTGCCGGCAAGGGGCAACTCTGATTGGTCCCTTGCCGGCATTACTGCACTGTATGCTGTCTGTGACAGCATGCAGGGCAGGGGAAGAAGCATTAATCCAAGCGCTTTGCCGCGCTTGGATTAAAGAGCTGCCAGAACGTTTATATATGTGGTAGCTGCACGGGGTATGTGCAGCTATCACGTATATATACAGATTGCGGTCGGGAAGGGGTTAAATTTAAAACAGTGTTGTAATGTACAATTACTTACCGTGATCAGGAGTTCTTCCTCACCATCTCTAAAGTTACTGTCAACCATTTTTATCAGTTATGTAGCCAATAGTGTGTGCGTACGTGTGCGCGCGAGCGCATAATAGCACAATCGAAAAGAATTTCACGAAAATCACGAAATTATGAATATTTGGCAAATATTCGCCTAAATAATCGTGATATATCGCAAATTCGAATATTGCCCCTGCCGCTCATCACTAACCAGCAGGCACTTGCATATAATGTTTTACAGGGTCAACTTGCCAGCAGGCCTTCACCTACAATCTTTTACAGGGTCAGCTCACCAGCAGGCCCTCACCTACAATGTCTTACAGGGTCAGCTCACCTGAAGGCCCTTGCATATAATATTTTAGAGGGTCAGCTCACCAGCAGGGCCTCGCATATAATGTTTTACAGGGTCAGATCACCAGCAGGCCCTTGCATATAATGTTTTACAGGGTCAGCTCACCAGCAGGCCTTCGCCTACAATTTTTTAGAGGGTCAACTCACCAGCAGGCCCTCACCTACAATCTTTTACAGGGTCAGCTCACCTGCAGGCCCTCGCATATAATTTTTTAGAGGGTCAGCTCACCAGCAGGCCCTCACCTACAAGTCCAGTCTCACTATCCAAGAGTCTGGTCAACACAATCCTTACCGCCTGGGGTTTTCACGGAGGAGTCTCGTTCGTTATCGGAATTAACCAGACAAATCGCTCCACCAACTAAAAACATCCATGCACCACCACCCACAGAATCGAGAAAGAGCTGCATGGCACATGTGTCATTTTGCCCTGTTTCAGTGCGCTCAGCAGAATGGCATCGTTGTCACGGTAGCAGTGGAAAATGAGGGGTCAGCCGAGGAGGAGACGGAAGATGGAGTAGGAGGAGGAGAAAAAGAGGCAGGCCTGCATGCAATCCTTGGAGGTAACACCAAATCCACACGGGAGCCCCGACTTACATGCTTGACGGCTGTCAGAAGGTTCACCTAGTGGGCAGCAAAAGTTATGTACCTTCCCTGCCCGTGTTTGCTAGACCACTTGTCTGTGTTCAGATGTGTCTTGGCACTGACACTGTGTGCCAGAAATATATTCATTTGCTGCTGAACATGGCCATATAGCTCTGGGATGCCCTTCTGGGAGAAATATTTCCTTCAGTGGACCTTACGTTGCGGCGTGCTAATGGCCACAAATTTTCTAAACACCTCAGAGTCCACCAGTTTATATGGCAGTAGTTATGAGCAATGAAGAATTTCGGTCAGAAATATTCTGTTATTGATATGTACTACTGGGCAAATGGATGATGCAGATTATGTAAAATAAGGCTACTGTTTAATTGCAAAATCTTAATCTGAGTGCCTCAATACTTCATTACTTGGATGGTGGCTTAACAGCCCTTGATTGGCACCAGAGACATTTTTGATTCAGTGCGGTTACTCACTTCACTACAGATTATATGGCAGTAGTTGGTGGGCTAGCAGTTCCGACGAGCCAGCGGTCAGCCGTTGGGCAAGTGGGTTATCCATAAACTTTTCACACTTGAACATTTGGGCCACGGAAGCCTGCCTTTTGCCAGATGAATGCGACGACAGCACGGTAGAAGGTGGAGTGGAGGACAAATGGGAGGAGAGAGGAGAAGGAGAAGAGGCAGGACGTGTAACGCCGGGAGTGTGGCTTTGTGGGTTCTAAAGGCGTTGCTCCCACTGGGCACGGTGATGGGAAACCAGGTGCCTTCTTAAGGTGGTCATCCCTAGGTGAGGGTTGGGCTTACCGCGACTGATGCGTTGACAGCATAGGCAGCAGATGGCAAAACTATTGTCAGCAGCTAAAAAAAGCCCACACTGCGGAGCCATGTGCTGGCATTCTGGGAACACCAGAAGTACCCGTGCATGGTGGATGGCTTGCTTCAGATACATTTGCAGTCTGCTTTTTGACTACTGTGCCCTGTGAGCTCTGCCTGCTTCCCCTCCCTCTCTGCTGCTCCATCTCTCCCTCTGAACTCCCCTCCTCTTCCTCTCTTATGGGCACCCACATGACTTCCATTTACACGTCATCATTGTCACCTTCACCACCACTGACATTTGAGATCTATAAGTAGGCAGCAACAGCCTGGACCTCCCTCCATGGACTGATCTGGGTACTGTTGTCAGATCGCTGGGTGGCGGACGTTGCTAGCTCCTCTTCCTCATCCGATGTCAAGAATGGCTGTACATCGTTAAGGTCTGGGAATAATTTTAAAATAATTCCTCTGACTTGAGGTGGGTGCACTTGGGGTGCACACAGCAGAGAGTGAGGAGGGTGCAGATACAGAGGCGGAAGGCTGAGTGAGCCACTTAACCAACTCTGGTGCGCCCTTTGAAGTAATTGCATGCCCCTTCTCCAACTTCTCACTTAGGCTCTGGCTTGGGGCACCTTTCTAACCCCTACCACCCTGCAGAACGTCTGCGGAACGTCCTGTAATATTATAAATGACCCTGTGCCTACAGTGGATATAAAAAGTCTACACACCCTTGTTAAAATGTCAGGTTTCTGTGATGTAAAAAACGAGACAAAGATAAGTAATTTCAGAACTTTTTCCACCTTTAATGTGACCTATAAACTGTACAACTCAATTGAAAAACAAACTGAAATCTTTTAGGTAGAGCAAAGAAAAAAAATAAAAATAAAATTATATGGTTGCATAAGTGTGCACACCCTTAAACTAATACTTTGTTGAAGCACCTTTGGATTTTATTACAACACTCATTCTTTTTGGGTATGAGTCTATCAGCATGGCACATTTTGACTTGCCAAGATTTGCTGACTCTTCTTTGTAAAAACAGGTCATCTCCTGATCTCCTGTGCACAGCCCTCTTTAGATCACCCCACAGATTTTCAATCATATTCAGGTCTGGTCTTTGGCTGGGCCATTCCAAAACTTTAATCTTCTTCTGGTGAAGCCATTCCTTTGTTGATTTGGATGTATGCTTTGGGTCATTGTCATGCTGAAAGATGAAGTTCCTCTTCATGTTGAGCTTTCTAGCAGAAGCCTGAAGGTTTGGTGCCAATAATGACTGGTATTTGGAACTGTTCATAATTACCTCTAGCTTAATTAAGGCCCCAGTTCCAGCTGAAGAAAAACAGCCCCAAAGCATGATACTGCCACCACCATGCTTCACTATGGGTATGGTGTTCTTTTGGTGATGTGCAGTGTTGTTTTTGCACCAAACATATGTTTTATAATTATGGCCAAACAAAAAGTTCAACCTTGGTTTCATCAGACCATAACACCTTTTCCCACATGCTTTTGGGAGACTTCAGATATGTTTTTGCAAAATGTAGCCTGGTTTGGATGTTTTTCTTCGTAAGAAAAGGCTTTCGTCTTGCCACTCTACCCCATAGCCCAGACATATGATGAATACGGGAGATTGTTGTCACATGTACCACACAGCCACTACTTGCCAGATATTCCTCCAGCTCCTTTAATGTTTCTGTAGGCCTCTTGGTAGCCTCCCAGACCAGTTTTCTTCTCGTCTTTTCATAAATTTTGGAGGGACGTCCAGTTCTTGATAATGTCACTGTTGTGCAATATTTCTCCACTTGATGGTGACTGTCTTCACTGTGTTCCATGGTATATCTAATGCCTTGGAAATTCTTTTGTACCCTTCTCCTGACTGATACCTTTTAACAATGAGATCCCTCTGATGCTTTGGAAGCTCTCTGTGGACCATGGCTTTTGCTGTCGGATGTGACTAAGAAAATTTCAGGAAAGACCAACTAGAGCAGCTGAACTTTATTTAGGGTTAATCAGAGGCACTTTAAATGATGGCAGGTATATGCTGACTCCTATTTAACATGATTTTGTATGTGATTGCTTAATTCTGAATACAGCTACATCCCCAGTTATAAGAGTGTGCACACTTATGCAAACACATTATTTTATTTTAGTTTTTAGTTTTCTTCCCTCCTCTAAAAGATTTAAAAGATATAGGTCACATTAAAGGTGGAAAATTTCTGTGAGATGTAATGTCTGGTCTCGTCTGACAACGATGCGCATGAAAGAACACTTCAGTAAGCATAAATCCACCATACTAAAAGGCAATACAATCTTGCCGATTCCATATCACTTTCATACACATAAACACAATATTGCACAACTATGATTTCAAATCATAGAATAAATACCGTTGCCCCGCCGAGGAGGAAATAGGACTGAAATGTTGATGAGAAGAGAAGCATATTGGATCCACCGCCTTGAGACCTTGGAACTTAAAGGACTCAATAGAGAATATGCATACAATAGTTTCTTGTGAAATGTGCGTAGATGCTTATTATGTCTTTTTATATATGTTTTTACAGTGCATTTGAAGTGCGGCGAACAGGATACTCACCACCAGCAACAGTTGATCTTCATTATGCAGGACCCGCACCTTGAGTTCTTTGGTGCGTACATGGTCGCTATGACAACATGACATCGGAACCACATGATACAGGGCGGGCTATTTTAATGAGTGTCACTTTGTATGTTATTGCCACTTATTCACAGTTTGATAAAGGCACTATGTGTGCCAAAACGCGTCACTGATGTTTGAAAAGTGACCAATAAAACCTCAACTATCAGCAACCTGGGAGTGCCGGTCTTTCATCTTTTTTTGTTCATTGGGGAATCCGACCCTTCGACTGAGCACCGGGATTCATCACACACAGTGCTGACTGATTTGGATTACATGGGCCTCTCTGTGGTCTCCTAATGCTGTTGCCACCTCACCACTTTGTCACTGGGCCACTCTGTGGTCTCCTCATTCTGCTGCCACCTCAACACTATTTTACTTGGCCCCTCTGTGGTCTCCTTATGATGCTGTCTCCTCACTACTATGTCACTGGGTCACTCTGTGGTCTCCTCATGCTGCTGCCACATCAACACTCTGTCATTGGGCCACTCTGTGGACTTCTCATGCTGTTCCCACCCTCCCTACTTCATGACTGGGCCACTATTTTGCCTTTATGGCCTTGTTTTCATGGTTTACTTAATCATTTATTTGACCCTTCTTCTGATCTGTCAGAAGGAAGGGAAAATGAGATGCACAATGGATCCTGTCTATGTAGCAGCTGTAAGGCCTGTATGACATGATCCCTATTTTGCATCAGAATTAGCTTGTAATTTAGTAGCCAAAAGCAGGAGAGGGTACAAAACACAGAAGATATAGAAGACATGCAAATATTCCATTCACATGTCATCTCTGTTTTGGATCCACTCCTGTTCTTCAGCAATACTGATGGATTACTGACCAAATGCTGACTGAGTGAAGGTAGATGCTCAACAGACAGGATCCGTTTTTTTGGGGTTATTGTTCTGACGGATCAGAGGAAGGGCAAAATAATCAGTGATGTCAACACAAACTTACTGCTGACACCCTCTCCCTCTGTCGGGGGACTCTACTTGTATAAGCGTTTAATAAAACAGGTTCTGTAGACATCTATGTGGAATTGGCTGACAATGGTGTAAAAGGAGTGCGCCCTTTCATGCTAGAGTGGGATCTTGGGTCTCTGCACGGTTCTTTATATCTGGCGCTAACATTGACCTGTTAGGCTGAGTTCACACTTGAGTTATTTGGTCAGTTTTGTCCCCAAGTGAATTGTGCAGTGATTCTAAGAGCGATGCCTCATCATCTGCGTGTCATACTGACTCACAGTATTATATCACTACTACAATAGACTTACTATGCGTGTTTCTGCATAGTGTTCTACACCACTATACAGGCACTATACAACTATTTCTCTGCAGCCAGGAAATAGTTATTTTTCAACGCAATTTGCCACAAATAAATTAGAATCGAATCAAATCTTTTTGGAAAATTTGGCAAACCGACCGAATAGAAATTTTGAGAAATTCACTCATCTCTAATCTCCCACTATGGGACTGCAACATTTCAGTGTCCGATCCCTATTTCAGTGCAGGACAATACATTGTGCTACATTGAACTGTCAGGGTCTTACAGTCCTAATTAACCTCTGATTAACCCCTGAAAGGCTTCAATGTGACTGTCAGATGCCGCAATGAGTGTTGAACATGGCATCTGAGGGCTCCAATGACGGGGCAGCGCAATCGCTGTACCCCATCATTGTGCCTGTTACATACAATGGAATACGTTTTGTGACGAAGTAATTTGTAACAAATCAAATTTCTTTGTGAACTTCAGTGAAGCAGCTGAATCAAATTTTTGATAACGTTAATCATCTCTAACTATAACCTGCAATATTGTTACACCCCAGAAATACATCCAGGCTCCTCTTAAACTTTGGTTAATGAGTTCACATCACCACCAACAACCCTCCATTTTTTTCGTTTTTGTGTTTTCATTTTTCTTACCTATCTTCCTTGAGCCATAGCTTTTTTATTTTTCTGTTTACATAGCTGTATAGTCTTATTTTTTGTGGTAATAGTACAGCCGTTTTTAGATGTGGTGATGTGCATGATGTTTACTTTTTTATTAATAATGTATTTTTGTTATTTTATGGAAAGGGGGGTGATTTAAACTTTTATATTTTTTTATATATATTTTTAACAGTTTTTTCCTTTTTGTTATGATGTTAAAGCTCATATTTGAACCTACAAAATGCAAAATAAGAATTGCAGCTTCAATATCCTTGGTCTCTTCAGACAGACCTAGAGAATTGTATTCAATTACTGGCATCCTCATTGGATGCAGAGGATACTGGTAAGAAGCCGTTTTGAGGTTTTTCACACTTTAGATGCCATGATCTCACTTGATCAAGGCAACTATAGGATTTAATGACCGCATTATTGCCTGTCGTGGTCATTAGCTGCAGGTCTCTAGTATTTGAAACAGCGGATATCCACCGCCCATCGCTCCAGCGCCGTACATGGACAGCGCTGGTAGTGAACTGGTTAAAAAAATTCTCTTCTATGTTTGTGTACAAACCTTCTTTTCTCTATTCGCAGAGGTTGTCCCTTTGGCATAGTTCCAGTCTTGGGTATAAAGAGATGATGGGATAGCTCTCTGTACTGATCCCTGATATATTTATACACGGTTATTTAGCTCTCCACTAAATCCTCTTTTTTCTAAACTTAATAACCCTTATATTGATAATCTTTCTGGGTCCTGTAGTCCACCCATTTCTGAACCCTCCTCTGAACCCTATCCAGCACAGCTATATCTTTCTTGTGCATAGGAGCCCAGAACTGTACACAATACTCCATGTGAATTCTGACTAGTGATTTGTAAAGTGACAAAACTATTAGGTTACTTTATCAAACTGGTGTAAAGAAGAACTGGCTTAGTTGCCCATTGCAACCAATCAGATTCCACCTTAAATTTTTGACAGCTCCTTTGGAAAATGAAAGGTGGAATCTGATTGGTTACTATGGGTAACTAATCCAGTTCTACTTTACACCAGTTTGGTAAATGACCCCATATGTTCACATTGTGTGCATCTTCAGTATGTCTGTAAGAAACAGTCATGTAATGTGTCTAAGTTTCGTTATCCTGGTAGACTGTGTTAAAATTTAATGTATAATGCTATTCTAGTAATACAGATAAATGTAAATGCCTGCAGTATTCGTTTGGTCAGTAGATGGCAGCATAGGACCAATTTGCATTGAAGTTTGCCATAGAGAAAGTGTATTAATGTGGTAGTGGCTCTTTAAAACAGCAGTGAAGTGTTGAAGTGACACGCCCCTTATGATGTCAGCCTGCCTCAGTGTGAGCAGGAAGAATGAGGAAGAGGGACTGAAACTATAACGGCTGCCATCTTGGCTAGATAGAAAGCAAGTTCTGTGCTGTGTAAGACGTGTGTGGAGATACTAAAGGACGTTCCTGTGCAGCCAAGCTGTGTGAACTTCAGTCTAGAGACGGATGGAGTATAAAGAGACCGTGCATTTAGTGAAGCCAAGTTAAAAAGGACTGTGTGCAGCAGCTAACCTGTGGAGCCGACATTGGGCTGAGTGGATTGCCCCAAACAGTAAAGAGACTCACAGTGCTGTCGAGGTACCGGACAGTCACTGTAAAATTCTGGATTATATCCATCTGGTTTTCCGGCCTGCTGAGGAGGACTTCTTTGTTGCGGATCCTGCGCTGGTTATAAAGGAAAAGGACGACATCGGGCCCCACCGTGCACTTCCACAAACTGTAAGAGGTCCACTTGGACCACTGGGATAAGGGGGGTGCGCACCCGCTTGAAAGTTAGGGTCAGTTAGGGATAGTTCCTGGGACTGCTATTTCTTAGTGTCTGCACTGCGAATACGGTAGTATTTGACTTGAATTGTTCATACTGTTTTATATATTTTGCTTGTCTTTATCTCGGTACTTCACTGTTAACCTGCTTTTATTAATTTATAGTAAATGCAATTTTCTTAATCTTGACTTCTGCGTACGCACTCTTTTCTGGTTGCGGAGTCATACCACCTGCCTTGCTCTCGGTTCACATGTCTCCTTTGTTGCAACCTATAATCTTATCGGGCTTGGCAGCAGCTGACAGACACTGATTTCTACAGTTAAGTTTATTGTCCACTTACTTTTCTAAGTCCTTTTCCATGTCAGTTTTAGGCCTCACGGCCATTGTGCAGCCATTCCATGCATTGGGGGCCGCAATTTGCAGTCCCCAATGTACGGGCAACATCCGTGCGGTGGCCGGGATGGATCGAGACCCATTCAACTTGAATGGGTCTGTGATCCGCCCGCACCCCCAAAAAATAGATAAAAAAACATGTTCTATTTTTTTTCGGTGCGGAGGCATGGACAGAAACACCACGGAATCACTCCGTAGTGCTCCCGTGCCTCTGTGAATGGGTCCCTATCCGTAATGTGGGGAGCACACAGCCGATGCCCACATATTGCGGACCCACTGTTTGCGGGCTGCAATACGGCCGCAGCCGGGCAACAGCCATGTGCATGAGGCCTTACCCAGTGTTTTACCATTTAGTGTGTACTGGTGACTTCTATGTTTCTCTCCCATGTGCATTCTCCCTTCCCATGGAGGGTATTACTTGTAGAGCAGAATGGCACAGAAATTCAGACAGTACAGCTTGTTTAGGTCATATAGGGGGAAATAAGAAATATTTTCAGCATACATAACTGAGTGCATACAAGAGTTTTTCATCTGTCATATCTATGACCCATTGAAAGGCGTTGTGCATACAAGGCAAAGAACATATTGTTCTGACATAGCATGTTTATTAACCAATTTAAGACTGGGCCATTCCCCCCCCCCCCCCCCCCTCCTGACTAGACACATTTTCCATTTTCATGTTTAGGGCTTATTCACACGATTGTGTGAAGCCCTTGCCCGTTTTGCTGACCGCATTTGCGGATCCGCAATGCACGGGTCCAGTTCCGTGGCCATTATGCATAACGGATCCGGACCCATTCATTTCAATGGGTCCGCAAATCCGGAGATGCGGAACGGTGCAGAGCGGAACCATGGAACGGAACACTACGGAAGCACTGCTGAGTGCTTTCTGAGGTTCCGTTCCTTGCTTCTGCACCGCAAAAAGATAGAGCTTGCTCTATCTTTTTGCGGAACGGAGGGATCCATATGCAGCTGCCACATGGCAGGTACCCATGCTTAGCGGACCGCAATTTGCGGTCCACAGCACGGGCACAGGCTTCACATGGTGATGGATCATGTGACTGATTATGTGATGAGCGCAGTGACGTCACCACAGGTCCTTTTGCTCCTGATCATCGAAGAAGAAGACAGAAGAGAAAATGGGCTGCGCGAACAAGTGAATGAGGTAAGTAAAAATGTAATATGCGCAAGGCAAGCAGTAAGGGACGGTGAAGTGGCTGTGCTGCTGATGGTGCACCGAAAGACCGTGGCCCTGGGCGCAGTGAAACTGTGCGTTTTGTCAGAGCACAAGAAACACACTCATCCACGATACCTAGCTTCATGTCCCAGTTTGCAGGGAGGTGCAGGACACCATTCCTGAATTCAGACCAGTGCGACCAGGTGGTCAGTTGGATTGTAGCAGATAATGCTTCCAGTCAAATAAGCACCACCCTGTCTTCCACAAAGTCCAGTCTCAGTGGCCAAGAGTCTGGTCAACAGAATCCTCACCCACCATGAAGAGTCTTAGCAAACAAGTGATCCCACACTCGGATATTCAGAGGAGCTGTTTTCATCGCCATTCCTTAATTTGGGCCTCTCGCCAAGCCTGCTTGAAGAGGGACATGAGGAGATCTTTTGCCCTGATTCCCAAACTCTGGAGCATCCACAGTCAGAAGAAGATGACGGTGGGGAACAGTAATTAGTGTGTTCAATAAAGGGGGATGATGATGATGAGACACAGTTGTCAATAAGTCAACCTCAATTAGTGTCTCAAGAGGGTCATGATGAGGATGAGACACAGTTGTCAATAACTGAGATTGTTGTTAGGTCAACAAGTCAGGTGGATGACCATAGTGAGGAAGTGGAAGAGGAGGTGCTGGACGGTGAAGTCACTGATCAAACCTGGGAAGGTGGCAAGCCGAGCTACGACAGCAGTACAGAAGGGGGGTGATCCGCAGCAGTGGGGTGGCAAAAGAGAGAAGGCGGGCCACACCAAACAGGCCCACAACTGTTCCCTGCAGCACCCCCTTGCGGAAATCTCCCTTGCCAAGGGGTAGGTGTTCCACAGTCTGGCGCTTTTCTGAGGAAAGTGCGGATGATAAATGCATTGTCATTTGCAACCTGTGCCATGTCAAAATGAGCAGGGGCGTGAACACTAACAACCTCACCACCACCAGCATGATCTGTCACATGGCATCAAAGCACCCTAATAGGTGGGCTGAATGCATTGGTCCACAACCAGTGTCTGCGGGTCACACTACTGCCTCCTCTTCCCCTGTGTTACATGCTGGCCAATCCCCTGTCAAAGATGCAGGCCCGGATGCCTCCCTTCATGCACCTGGACCTTCGCAAGCACCACCAGATAGCACAGCAACTTCTGTGTCCCACAGATGTCCATACCCCAGTCCTTTGAACGAAAGTGCAAATACCCAGCCACCCACCCACAGACCATAGCACTAACCTTTCCAAATTTCTGGCCCTGGAAATGTTGCCACTTAGGCTTGTGGACACTGAGGCTTTCCGCCGCCTGATGGTTGCAGCTGTCCTGCGATACTCTGTTCCCAGCCGCCAATATTTTTCACGGTGCTCAGTCCCAGCCTTACACCAGAATGTGTCCAGTAATATCACCTGTGCCCTGACCAACGCATTTATTGGGAAGGTCCACTTAACGACTGACACATGGACAAGGGCTTTTGGCCAGGGAGGCTACATTTCCCTGATGGCACACTGGGTGAACCTTGTGGAGGCCGGGAGCAAGTCGTAACCTGGGATGGCACAGGGGCTACAGACTCCAAGGATTGCGGGCCCTACTTCCATCAGGGTTTCCACCGCCACCTACGTTAGTGTCTGCAACCCCCCCTTCTCCTCCTCCCCCTCCTCCTCCACTTCTACCTCCGAATTATCATCTTGCAGCACCAGTCAGACATCAGTCAGTAGCTGGAAGCAGTGTAGCACTGCAGTGGGGAAGTGCAAGACCATGAACCGGGGAGGGACCCACAAAATACAGCAAGTCACAGCTTTGTGCAAAAACAGAAACTTAACTAAAACTGTAATATAAACACAACAATATGAAGGTGCACCGAATATCTTATACCCCGGGCCACAGTCACTGTTCTGTCCAGTTGGACAGACCTATTGCGGTCTTATTCACTGATGCTTCAGGCGCCACTAATATAATGCGATGAGTAAACGGATTTACTGACCTGTGTCCGTTCTGTGCATGAGGATGTCTTTTAACCGAGATGATGACCAGGCCCTTAGTACTCATGCAGGCCTTGCTTGATAGTTAAACTTCTGTTCAAACATTGTAAACTGTCCTCCTGGAACAATCCCTGTTCCTAAGAGCAGGATCTAGGTGAGGGACAATGACTAGTCCACCTCCACTGCGTCCCCGATCACTCCAGGACACTCGAACACCAGGATGGAACCGGATTTAGTCTCACACAACCAGTCCTTCCACAATGTCAGCTCTCTCTTATTTCCTGGTTCTTTTTCCAGCAGCAGCAGCATGAGTCATCCTCTCATTTGTATATTAAAATGCAGCAGTAACAGTAGCTGTATTAGAGAACCAGCGGCCGAAATGCAAAATTACCATCCTACAGTTTAATTATGCACCAGCATTATACAGGAAGAGCTGTTCCACAATCTCACATGCCACCCCACTAGAGGTTGTGATTCTCGGCAACTCCCCCCATACAAACTCTTCCTGTGCATAGCACTGTGGAGGCACACCAACATTGGGCCTCGCTGACCTTCTCAGAGTAAGGGGCTCAGAATTACTGGGGTCATCAGACATATCTGTCAGGGGAGGAGCTACTACTTGTTCAGCACTCTCTCTGGGTGGCAAACCTGCCATAGCCAGGGCCTCTGTGGGTACCTAGGCACGGACAACCCACCACTCCTCCTCTGAGGGGCTTTCCTCTGTACTCTGAGCGTGAGGAGGCATCTTCTCCACACATGCTGGCTAATCAAAATTACAACATCTCAACATATTACGGTGCAAGTTTTGTGAGGGTCCCTACTGGCTCTACCTCATAAACCGGAATAGCAGGGTCTACCTTCCTTTTCACCGTGTATGGATCTGCCTCCCACTGCCCATACAACTTCCCAGATGCCCGTTTGGCTTTGACCATGTCCCGATTACATCTTTCTGCACTGGTCTAGGGTTAGGGTGTAACACGTGTCCTAGGCGCTCACCCACAACCTTGTGGACTGCTTTTAGCCGGCGGCGGTGCTCTTGCACCCATGCTAAGGTACTTCTCAGTGGTGGCTCCATCGGGTTGGGCATGTGGAGATCTTCAATCTCCCGTCCAGCTCTTCCAAACATGAGCATATGTGGAGAGTATCTTGTGGTACTGTGTACCTTGTTGTTATAGGCCCACATCAGTTAAGGTAGGTTTCGGGCCACCGAGCCGTTTGGCTATTCTCCAGTGTCCGCAGCATTTGAAGCAAGGTGCGGTTAAAGCATTCGCACTCCCCATTTCCTTGGGGGTGATACAGGATAGTACGAGAGCATTCGATCCCATACAGCTTATACAGTTCATTCATTAGAGTACCCTGAAAATGCGCCCTCTGGTCCAAATTTATTCTCCATGAACACCCGAACACCTGTATAAAGGGTCTGCAGACCGCTTCAGTTGTCTGGTCTCTGGTACGTAGGTAAATCCACTGCATACTTTGTGAAGTGATCTGCCATGACTAGACAGTACAAGTGTCCTGAGGTAGAGTATCCAATCTGCATATAATCAATCTTGAGAAGTTCTAGCAGCACTGAAGTCCAGATGGCCTGGACAGGAGCTTGCTGTTCCGTACTCTTACTCAGCCCAAAGGGTCGATGCTTAAGACATGCCTCAGCCACTATGTTGACCAGATCTGAACAGTACACCAACCTTTGGAGGCATTTGAATGTTTTGTCACTCCCGAAATGGGCTCCCTTTTCATGGGCTTCCCTGGCTGCCTCTGGTCCCAATAACATGGGAATGACAATCTGTTGTTGGTACTGCAGCTCCAACTGTAAGTATATGGTCCGGCACAGGAGGCCCTGGGTAACGGTCAGCTTATCTTACTGCCACAACAATATTTGACCCTCTGGGTTCAGATGGACTCGCTCCTCTGGCAGAGGCCATATCTTACTCAGAACCCATTCTTTAACTTTCCACAAGTCCGGGCAGCCATTCTGGACTCTCTCCCAATCAGCCAATGTCTTTCCCAGCACCAGGGACATCCCGGACGCCACCCAACTTAAATGTGTCATGTCCTTGAACATGGGTAATCAACCAAGGTCAAGAGTTTCAGTGTACTCTAGCTCCTCATCGGCACTCTGAGACAACAACCCTACAGGGAATCGGGAGAGTGCGTCGGCATGGCTGTTCTCCCTACCTGACCGAAACATGATGCGGTATTGGTACTTATAAAGGCGAGCCAACCACCTCTGCTCAAGCGCACCGAGTTTGGCATTCTCCAGATGTGCTAATGGATTCTTGTCCGTCATCACGGTCACCTCTGCACCTGTCAGGTACAAACCTTTTGGTCATGGCCCACACCAGCGTCAGTAGTTCCAGATCACGGGTAACAGGGGAATCAGGGTTCGATGCCGGAGTAGGAGATTGAGAAAGGGATACCACATCCAAGTTGCCTTGCAACTTTTTTTCCTAATTGTGAACCACCCAGAGAGGGTGGGTCAAGTTATTAAAGCACAAGATTCCAAAGAAGGCAGCAGGCTCGTGACTATTACCCACTCTCGACTCGGGCAGGTAGTGACGATGAATAACAATACAGCAGATGAAATGACCCTGTAAAACATTATATGCGAGGGCCTTCTGCTGAGCTGACCCTCTAAAACATTAGGGGCGAGGGCCTTCTGGTGAGCTGATGCTCTAAAACATTATATGCGAGTGCCTACTGGTGAGCTGACGCTCTAAAACATTATATGTGAGTGCCTGCTGGTGAGCTGACGCTCTAAAACATTATATGAGAGTGCCTGCTGGTGAGCTGACACTCTGAAACATTATATGCTAGTGCCTGCTGGTGAGCTGGCTCTCTAAAACATTATATGCTAGCACCTAAAGGTGAGCTGACGCTCTGAAACATTATATGCAAGTGCATGCAGTTGAGCTGACCCTATAAAAAAATTTGAGTTGAGGGCCTGCAGTTAAGTTGACCCTATAAAAAATTTGAGTTGAGGGCCTGCAGTTAAGCTGACCCTATTTAAAAAATTAGAGTTGAGGGCCTGCAGGTGAGCGTACCCTATTAAAATAATTAGAGTGGAGGGAATATATACAATCTGGATGAGGAGGAGGAGGAGAAAACAAGATTCAACCATATACTCTTTTTTTTGTGGTGGAAAAGGTGCATGGGAATACACTACAGAAGATTGAGTACATTATAAATGATGGATTGAAATTGCCTTTATGTTCATCATCAGCTCAGCTCTCCTCTGGTGGAGTTGAGAAGTCAGGGGCAATCCAGGCCTTGTTCATTTTTATCTGAGTCAACCTGTCAGCATTGCCAGTGGACAAGCTGATACGCTTATCTGTTATATTTGCCACCAGCAGCACTAAATACATGCTCAGACAAAATGCTGGCGGCAGGGCAGGCCAGCACCTCCAAGGTGTAGAGCGCAAGTTCGTGCCACGTGTCCAGCTTGGACACCCAGTACTTATAAGGCACTGAGGGATCATTTAGGACACTGACACGGTCTGCTATGTATTCATTCACCATCTACCAAAACTTTTCCCTCCTTGTACCACTTCAGGGTGAGGTTGCTGGCGGAGTGTCATGAAATTGTCCCATGCCTTGTAGAGTGTTGCCCTGCCTTCGTTGGAAATGCTGTGTGTTCCCCTTGTCTCCCTTCATCGGTTTTACTTATCCTCTCCCCCACAGGAATGAGAGATGAGATGTTCTCTTTGTAGCGGAGGTTGAGAAGGGTGAACACCCAATAATCCGTGTTATCTAAAATGCGTATAACATGTGGGTTGCAGGAAAGGCAGCAAAACATAAAGTCAGCCATGTGTGCCAGAGTACCTACAGGCAAGACGTCGATGTCGACATCAGGATGACTCTCTCCTCATCCTCCACCTCCTCTTCTGCCCATCCATGCTGAACAGATGGAATTAAAGTTCCATGGGTACTACCCTCTGTAGCAGAGGCAACTTCTCCAGCTCCTCCTCCTCCTCTTCATGGTTCAATTCGCGCTGAGAAGACGAACTGTGGATGGTCTGGCTATCACCCTGTGTAATGTCCTCCCTCATTTCCTTGTCTGCCACATTCAGAGCGTCGTCCTTATTTGTGAGCAGCGATAGTTTGAGTAGACACAGCAGTGGGATGGCTACGCTGATAATAGTGTTATTGCCACTAACCATCTGTGTGGATTCATTAAAGTTTTTAAAACCTCACAGAGGTCTGACATCAATGCCCACTCCTCACTTGTGAATGGTGGCAGTTGACTTGAAAGGCGACGACCATGTTACAGCTGGTATTCCACAACTGCACTCTGCTGCTCACATAGCCTGCCAACATGTGGAACGTAGAGTTCCAGCGCGTGCTCACGTCGCACAACAGTCGGTGAGCTGGAAGCCACAAGCGCTGCTGCAGTGTTGACAGACCTGCTGAAGCTGTGGATGAGTTGCAGAAATGAGCACTAGTAGCTCTGGCAAATTAGGGTAGATTTTGATAAACTGCTGAACCACTAAGTTTAAGACGTGAGCTAGGGATGTGTGTCAGGTTGCCGAGCTCCAAAGACAACATCAAGTTGCGGCCATTGTCAGACACAACCATGCCTGGTTGTAGGTTGTGTGGCAAGAGCAACAGCTCGGTCTGGTCCCTTATACTCTACCAAAGATATATAGGCAATGTTATCCAGCTCACCTGGTCGGCGTGTAATATCCGGTGTGCACGGAGTCAAGCCAGCAAGTTCCTGCGCGTAGACAAAGTGAAATAGAAAAAACGATTCCGGCATCTATTTTTCTACCCATAAAATCTTCCTCTTTATTCAATCACATCATATGCGGGACAGTATCACAAAAAAGCTGTTTACGCGTTTCGGAGACCTTCTCCTTAGTTGTAACAAAGTGGTCTGCAAGTCTAAAGAAATTTAAAGACCCACGTTCCCTCCCCCTTCTAGTGGGTGGTGGTAACATGACGTCATAAATCAATCAGCTCGCAGACTCACACCTGAAGCATCATTAACAAAGTACATAGATTTAAAATAGCTCCACACATCCCCACACCTGGGCTGAAGCAGCACAAATGGGGAAATCTGTCTGCAAAGCACAAGCGCAGGGTGTGAGAAACCGCATCATGTGAACAGGGCACTAAGGGTGCACAAGAATATCTTTTCAGATTGTATATTTTCTGTGATATATTCCAACACATTCTTTTCATTATATTGTATTTTATTTTAGTTTTACGAAGATATGAAAATTGCAGCCGTGGTCATCCATTTTTGCATGTAGATTTCTACAGGCTTACATTTTATTTGAATCTCTAATATTTTGTATGGCCCTGTTCACATGATGCGGTTTCTCACACCCTGCGCTTGTGCTTTGCAGACAGATTTCCCCATTTGTGCTGCTTCAGCCCAGGCGTGGGGATGTGGAAGGCGCATCATGTGGGGCTATTTTAAATCTATGTACTTTGTTAATGATGCTTCAGGTGTGAGTCTGCGAGCTGATTGATTTATGATGTCATGTTACCACCACCCACTAGATGGGGGAGGGAACATGGGTCTTTAAATTTCTTTAGACTCGCAGACCACTTTGTTACGACTAAGGAGAAGGTCTCCGAAACATGTAAACAGCTAGTTTTTTCTATTTTACTCTACCAAAGCTCTGCGGCGGTGTGCTGTTTCTCCCCTAAGCAGATCAACTTGTGTTATGGACATTTGGACGCTGCGCTGGGACATGGAAGTGGATGTTGCTGCTGATGTTTCATGCGAAGGTCGAGGTGCAGGACGAGGGGCATCTGGGCTTACACCTTCAACAGAGGATTGGCCAGCAGTACGTAACACAGGGGAAGAGGAGGCAGTGGTGTGACCAGTAGACCCAGATTGTGGACCCAGGCGTTCGGCCCACTTATTAGGGTGCTTGGATGCCATGTGGCTGATCATGCTGGTGGTGGTGAGGTTGCTCATTTTGGTATGGCACAGGTTGCAAATTACCACTCTTTTGTCGGCTCCACTTTCCTCAAAAAAGCGCCATACTGCGGAACACCTACCCCTTGGCAAGGTAAATTTACGCATGGGGGTGCTCGGTGTAACGGTTGTGGGCCTGTTTAGTGTGGGCCGACTTCTCCCTTTTGCAACACCAATGCCTCTTCCAGACTGTTGCAGTGCTGCGGATCCCTCCCCCTCTCTACTGCTGTCCTGGCTTGGCTTTTCACCTTCCGATGTTATGTCAGTGACCTCATCGTCAACGACCTCCTCTTGCACTTCCTCACTCTGCTCATCCTCCTGACTTTGAAGGCTCAAGAGGTTGGGAATCAGGGCACAATATCTCAGGTCCCTCTTCAAGCATGCTGGGCGCAAGGGCCAAATGTAATAGTGGCGCTGGAAAAAGGTCCTCGGAATATCCGAGTGTGGGATCACTCGTTTGGCAAGCCTCTCCATGGTGGGAGGAAGGATGATCAGAGTGAGATTCGATTGATCAAACTTTTGGCTACAGAGACTGGACTTGGTGGAAGAGAGGGTGGTGCTTAACCGACTGGAAGCATTATCTTTAGCAATCCAACCGACCAACTGTTCGCAGTGGTCTGACTTGGACAGTGTTGTGCTGTGCCGCCCAGCTAAGTTGGACATGAAGCTGGGTACGGTGAATGGTTTTTTATTTTCTGGTGCACTGGCAGCAGGCACAGTTTCATTACGCCCAGGGCCACGGCCTATGCATGCACCATCAGCATCATGCCCACTTCCCCGTCCCTTAGTGCTTACCTTGTTCATATTAATGGTTTTGTCACGAGATGTGGCGCAGATTGTTTTACTGTCCGTTAAAGACACCGTTTTCGGATGCAGGGCAGTATATGTCACAGAAACACACAGAATATGGACACTATATTAGGCCCAGATTATTGGAATTTGCCCTAAAGAAACTGTTTTCGGATGGCGTACTGTATATGTCACAGAAAGCCACAGACTATGGACACTAGATTAGGCCCAGATTATTGGAATTTGCAATACAAACTCAGTTTTCTGTTGCAGGACAGTACACGTCACAGAAACCCACAGACTATAGACAATATATTAGGCTCAGATTATTGGAATTTGCCATAAAGAAACAGTTTTCAGATGGCTTACTGTACATGTCAAAGAAAGCCACACACTATGGACCATAGATTAGGCACAGATTATTGGAATTTGCAATACAAACTCAGTTTTCTGATGCAGGACAGTATATGTTATAGAAACCCATAGAATATGGACACTAGAATAGGCTCAGATTATTGGAATCTGCCCTAAAGAAACAGTTTTCGGATGGCGTACTGTATATGTCACAGAAAGCCACACACTATGTACCGCAGATTAGGCCCAGATTTTTGGAATTTGCAATACAAACTCAGTTTTCCCATGCAGGACAGTATATGTCACAGAAACCCACAGAATATAGACACTATATTAGGCCCAGATTATTGGAATTTGCCCTAAAGAAAAATTTTGGGGATGACATGGGCAGCCAATCAACAAGCGTTTTTACTAGTGTGTCCTTCGAAGCCATCACAGCCATGCCTACTAATGGCATGACAGTGTGTTGGCCAGTGCAGCATGTGACCCAGCCTCTATATAAGATGGAGTCACGCAGCGCCGCACGTCACTCTGCTCTTACTAGTGTAGGGATAGGATGCTGCTGCTGTGGGGGAGAGAATAGGAAATAATCTATCTGATATCAGAACTCTGCAATCTACAGTGATTTTTTTTGTTTATGGGTGCAGTGCAACATTTTTGTACCCTGCCCTGAGCAGAGTAACACAGAAAAATAAGTTTTATCTGTCTGTTAGTTAGGTGGGCGTTGGCGGCCATTTTGTGCAGGTTCAGTGCACTAGCACTACATATTTGCCAGGGACAATAATATAATCCTGTTCTTTTAGTTCAGTGGGCAACATATACACATTTTTTTAAGTGCACCTGCACTGCATATGTGCCAGGGGAAGGGAAAATAATATAGTTAATTTGTCTGTGTGTTCAGGGACCCAGGGGGTCACTTATTCAATTTTTTTTTCTGTACAGTACAATCCAAGTAAAATTAGATTCTGTGGGGACAATTTTTTTTTTCTAAAAAGTACATTTGCGCCCATTTCTGATTGGGAAATAAAATCAGTAAATCCATCTATTTAACTGTAGGTGAAAAAAATCATATTTTTTCCCCCATAAAGTACCTTTCCCCCATAAAGTGGCCTTTGCTGCATTTGTGACAGTCCAATACAAGCGTTAAATACTGCTGTTATATTCTGGTATTAAAAAAACATAAATTTTGTGCAAGATACTACATTTGTGGCTTTTGCTGCATTTCTGACAGCACAATACAAGCATTAAATACTGCAGGTTTTTTTAACGCCCATTTTGTGCTAGACAATACATTTGCGGCCTTTGCTGCATTTGTGACAGTCCAATACAAGCGTTAAATACTGCTGTTATATTCTGGTTTAAAAAAAAACCACCAATCATGTGCTAGATACTACAATTGCTGCCTTTGCTGCATTTGTGACAGTCCAATACAATCAGTAAATACTGTTGTTATATTCTGGTTTAAAAAAAACACCCATCTTGTGCTAGATATTACATTTGCGGCTTTTGCTGCATTTCCGACAGTCCAATACAGGCGTTAAATACTGTTATTATATTCTGGTTTAAAAAAAACACCCATTTTGTGCAAGATACTATATTTGCGACCTTTGCTGCATTTCGGACAGTCCAATACAAGCATCAAATACTGCTGTAAAATTATTTTTAGAAAACAATACCCATTTTTAGATAGATATTACAATTGCGGTGCTGGCTGCATTTGTGACAGTTCAATACAAGCGATAAATACTGCTGTTATTTTCTGGTTTTAAAAAACATCCATTCTGTGCAAGATACTACATATGCGGTCTTTGCTGCATTTCTGACAGTCCAATACAAGCGTTACATACTGCTGTTATATTCTGGTTTTAAAAAAACACCCAGTTTGTGCAAGATACTTCATTTGAGCTTTTGCTGCATTTCCGACAGTCCAATACAAGCATGAAATACTGCTGTTATATTCTGGTTTAAAAAAAACACCCATTTTGTGCAAAACACTAAATTTGCTGCCTTTGCTGCATTTCTGACAGTCCAATATAAGCGTTAAATACTGCTGTTATATTCTGGTATTAAAAAAACACCGATTTTTGGCAAGATTCTACATTTGCAACCTTTGCTGCTTTCGGACAGTCCAATACAAGCAATAAATGATGCCGTAAAATTATTTTTAGAAAGAAACACCCATTTTGTGCTAGATATTACAATTGCATCCTTTGTTGCATTTTTAAAAGTCCAATACAAGCATTAAATACTGCTGTTATATTCTGGTTTGAAAAAAAAAAAAAAAACATCTTGTGCTAGATACTACATTTGCAGCCTTTTCTGAATTTGTGACAGTCCAATACAAACATTAAATACTACTGTTATATTCTGGTTTTAAAAAAACACCCATTTTGTGCAAGATACTATATTTGCAACCTTTGCTGCATTTCGAACAGTCCAATACAAGCATCAAATACTGCTGTAAAATATTTTTGGGAAAAAAATACCCATTTTGTGCAAGATACTACATTTGCGGTCTTTGCTGTATTTATGACAGTCCAATACAAGCGTTATACTGCTGTTATATTCTAGTTTAGAAAAAAAAACACCCAATGTGTGCAAGATATTACATTTGAGACTTTGCTGTATTTCTGACAGTCCAATACATGCATTAAATACTGCTGTTATATTCTGGTTTAAAAAAAAAACACCCATTTTGTGCAAGATACTACATTTGCTGCCTTTGCTGCATTTCTGACAGTCCAATACAAGCGTTAAATACTGCTGTTATATTCTGGTATTAAAAAAACACAGATTTTTGGCAAGATACTACATTTGAAACCTTTGCTGCATTTTGGACAGTCCAATACAAGCGTAAAATACTGCTGTAATATTCTGGTCTCAAAAAAAGACCCATTTTGAGCAAGATACTACAAACCGGATTAACAAAAAGTTGGGACACTAAACAAATTGTGAATAAAAACTGAATGCAATGATGTGGAGATGTCAAATGTCAATATTTTATTTGTAATAGAACATAGATGACAGATCAAACGTTTATTGCAAGTAAATGTATCATATTCAAGGAAAAATACGTTGATTCAAATTTTCACGGTGTCAACAAATCCCAAAAAAGTTGGGACAAGTAGCAATAAGAGGCTGGAAAAAGTAAATTTGAGCATAACGAAGAGCTGGAAGACCAATTAACACTAATTAGGTCAATTGGCAACATGATTGGGTATAAGAAGAGCTTCTCAGAGTGGCAGTGTCTCTCAGAAGCCAAGATGGGTAGAGGATCACCAGTTCCCACAAGAAAGATAGTGGAGCAATATCAGAAAGGTGTTACCCAGCAAAAAATTGCAAAGACTTTGCATCTATCATCATCAACTGTGCATAACATCATCCGAAGATTCAGAGAATCTGGAACAATCTCTGTGCGTAAGGGTCAAGGCCGTAAAACCATACTGGATGCCCGTGATCTCCGGGCCCTTAAACGACACTGCACCACAAACAGGAATGCTACTGTAAAGGAAATCACAGAATGGGCTCAGGAATACTTCCAGAAACCATTGTCAGTGAACACAATCCACCGTGCCATCCGCCGTTGCCAGCTGAAACTCTACAGTGCAAAGAAGAAGCCATTTCTAAGCAAGATCCACAAGCTCAGGCGTTTTCACTGGGCCAGGGATCATTTAAAATGGAGTGTGGCAAAATGGAAGACTGTTCTGTGGTCAGACGAGTCACGATTCGAAGTTCTTTTTGGAAATCTGGGACGCCATGTCATCCGGACCAAAGAGGACAAGGACAACCCAAGTTGTTATCAACGCTCAGTTCAGAAGCCTGCATCTCTGATGGTATTGGGTTGCATGAGTTGGTGTGGCATGGGCAGCTTGCATGTCTGGAAAGGCACCATCAATGCAGAAAAATATATTCAGGTTCTAGAACAACATATGCTCCCATCCAGACGTCATCTCTTTCAGGGAAGACCCTGCATTTTTCAACAAGATAATGCCAGACCACATTCTGCATCAATCACAACCTCATGGCTGCGTAGGAGAAGGATCCGGGTACTGAAATGGCCAGTCTGCAGTCCAGATCTTTCACCTATAGAGAACATTTGGCGCATCATAAAGAGGAAGGTGCAACAAAGAAGGCCCAAGACGATTGAACAGTTAGAGGCCTGTATTAGACAAGAATGGGAGAGCATTCCTATTTCTAAACTTGAGAAACTGGTCTCCTCGGTCCCCAGACATCTGTTGAGTGTTGTAAGAAGAAGGGGAGATGCCACACAGTGGTGAAAATGGCCTTGTCCCAACTTTTTGGGGATTTGTTGACACCATGAAATTATGATTCAACATATTTTTCCCTTAAAATGGTAAATTTTCTCAGTTTAAACTTGTGTTCCGTGACTTATGTTCTATTCTGAATAAAATATTAGAAGTTGGCACCTCCACATCATTGCATTCAGTTTTTATTCGCGATTTGTATAGTGTCCCAACTTTTTGGGAATCCGGTTTGTACATTTGCAGCCTATGCTGCATTTGTGACAGTCCAAAACAGGCGTTAAATATTGTTATCATATTCTGATTTTTAAAAAAACTGCCATTTTGTGCTAGATACTATATTTGCAACCTTTGCTGCATTTCGGACAGTCCAATATAAGCATTAAATAATGCTGTAAAATTATTTTTAGAAAAAAATACCAATTTTGTGCTAGATATTACAATTGCGGCCTTTGCTGCATTTCCGAAAGTCCAATACAAGCGTTAAATACTGCTATAAAATTATTTTTAGATAATAAAAACCATTTTGTGCTAGGTATTATAATTGCGTGGCTTTTGCTGCATTTCTGACAGTCTACTACAAGCGTTAAATACTTCCGTTAAATATTTTTTAGAAAAAAACACCCTTTTGTGCTAGGTATTACAATTGCGTCTTTTATTGCATTTTTTAAAGTCTAATACAAGCATTGTACAAGCATTGGAATTTGTGACAGTCCAATACAAACATTAAATACTGCTGTTATATTCTGGTTTTAAAAAAAACACCCATTTTGTGCCAGATACTCTATTTGCGACCTTTGCTGCATTTCGGACCGTCCAATACAAGCGTCAAATACTGCTGTAAATGTATTTATTTTTTTAAATACCCATTTTGTGCTAGATATTACAATTGTGGTGCTTGCTGTATTTGTGACAGTCAAATAAAAGCGTTAAATACTGCTGTTATATTCAATTGATTTTTAAAAACACCCATTTTGTGCAAGATACTACATTTGCTGCCTTTGCTGCATTTCTAACAGTCCAATACAAGCATTAAATACTGCTGTTATATACTGGTATTAAAAAAAACACAGATTTTTGGCAAGATACTACATTTGCAACCTTTGCTGCATTTCGGACAGTCGAATACAAGCGTAAAATACTGTTATTATATTCTGGTTTTTAAAAAACTTCCATTTTGTGCAACCTTTGCTGCATTTCGGACAGTCCAATATAAGCGTTAAATACTGCTGTAAATTTATTTTTAGAAAAAAATACCAATTTTGTGCTAGATATTACAATTGCGGCCTTTGCTGCATTTCGGACAGTCCAATACAAGCGTTAAATACTGCTGTAAAATTATTTTTAGAAAATAACAACCATTGTGTGCTAGGTATTATAATTGCATCTTTTGCTGCAATTGCAACAGTACAATACAAGGTTTTAATACTGCTGTTATATTTTGGTTTAAAAAAAAAACATTTTGTGCAAAATACTACATTTGCGGCTTTTGCTGCATTTCAGACAGGCTACTGCAAGCGTTAAATACTGCTGTTAAATAATTTAAAAAAAAAAAACATTTTGTGCTAGATACTGAAATTGTGGCCTTTGCTGCATTTCTGACAGTCCAATACAAGCTTTAAATACTGCTGTTATATTTTGGTTTAAAAAAACACCCATTTTGTGCTTGGTACATGTGCGGCTTTTGCAGCATTTCCGCCAGTCTAATGCAATCGTTAAATACTGCTTGTTCTAAAAAAAGACCCATTTTGGTCAAGATACTACATTTGCAGCCTTTGCTGCATTTCTGACAGTCCAATACAAGCGTTATATACTGCAGTTATATTCTGGTTTTAAAAAAAAACTATTTTGTGCTAGATACTACTTTTGCGGTCTTTGCTGCCTTTCTGACAGTCCAATACAAGCGTTAAATACTGCTGTTATATTATGTTTTTTTTTAAAACACCCACTTTGTGCAAGATACTACATTTGCGGCCTTTGTTGCATTTCTGTCAGTCCAATACAAGCGTTAAATACTCCTGTAAAAATTTTTTTTGAAAATGACACCGATTTTGTACTAGATATTACAATTGTGGTGCTTGCTGTATTTGTGACAGTCCAATAAAAGCGTTAAATACTGCTGTTATATTCAATTTTTTTTTAAAAACACCCATTTTGTGCAAGATACTACATTTGCTGCCTTTGCTGCATTTCTAACAGTCCAATACAAGCATTAAATACTGCTGTTATATACGGGTATTAAAAAAAACACTGATTTTTGGCAAGATAGTACATTTGCAACCTTTGCTGCATTTCGGACAGTCCAATACAAGCGTAAAATACTGCAGTAATATTCTGGTCTTAAAAAAAGACCCATTTTGTGCAAGATACTACATTTGCAGCCTATGCTGTATTTGTGACAGTCCAAAACAGGCGTTAAATACTGTTATTATAGTCTGGTTTTTAAAAAACTGCCATTTTGTGCAAGATACTATATTTGCAACCTTTGCTGCATTTCAGACAGTCCAATATAAGCGTTAAATACTGCTGTAAAATTATTTTTAGAAAAAAATACCAATTTTGTGCTAGATATTACAATTGCGGCCTTTGCTGCATTTCGGACAGTGCAATACAAGCGTTAAATACTGCTGTAAAATTATTTTTTGAAAATAACAACCATTGTGTGCTAGGTATTATAATTGCGTCTTTTGCTGCATTTGTAACAGTACAATACAAGCTTTTAATACTGCTGTTATATTCTGGTTTAAAAAAAAAAACACCCATTTTGTGCAAGATACTACATTTGCAGATTTTTGCTGCATTTCAGACAGTCCACTGCAAGCGATAAATACTGCTGTTAAATATTTTTTTGAAAAAAACACCCATTTTGTGCTAGATACTGAAATTGTGGCCATTGCTGCATTTCTGACAGTTCAATACAAGCTTTAAATACCGCTGTTATACTGTGGTTTTAAAAAAACACCCATTTTGTGCAAGATACTACATTTGCGGCCTTTGCTGCATTTCTGACAGTCCAATACAAGCATTAAATACTGCTGTTATATTGTGGTATTAAAAAAAACACCCATTTTGTGCAAGATACTACATTTGCAACCTTTGCTGCATTTCGGAGAGTCCAATACAAGCATTAATTACTATTGTAAAATTATTTAAGAAAATAACAACCATTTTGTACTAGATACTACAATTCCGGCCTTTGCCGCATTTGTGACAATCCAATACAAGTGTTAAATACTGCTGTTATATTCTGGTTTAAAAAAAACACCCATTTTGTGCAAGATATTACATTTGCGGCCTTTGCTGCATTTGTGACAGTCCAATACAAGCATTAAATACTGCTGTTATATTATAGGTTTTAAAGAAGAACAACCCATTTTGTGCAAGATACTACTTTTGTGGTCTTTGCTGCATTTCTGACAGTCCAATACAAGCGTTAAATACTGCATTTATATTCTGGTTTAAAAAAAACACCCATTTTGTGCAAGATATTACATTTGCGGCCTTTGCTGCATTTGTGACAGTCCAATACAAGCGTTAAATACTGCTGTTATATTATAGGTTTTAAAGAAGAACAACCCATTTTGTGCAAGATACTAAATTTGTGGCCTTTGCTGCAATTCTGCCAGTCCAATACAAGCATTAAATACAGACTGTTATATTCAGTTTTTTTTTAAGAAAACACCCATTTTGTGCTAGATACTATTTTTGCAGTCTTTGCTGCATTTCTGACAGTACAATACAAGCGTTAAATAAGCTTTAAGTACTGCTGCTACATTGTGGTTTAAAAAAACACCCATTTTGTGCAAGATACTACATTTGCGGCCTTTGCTGCATTTGTGACAGTCCAATACAAGCGTTAAATACTGCTGTTATATTATGGTTTTAAAAAAAAAGCACCCATTTTGTGCAAGATACTACATTTGCGGCCTTTGCTGCATTACGGACAGTCTAATATAAGCGTTAAATAGAGACTGTTATATTATGGTTTAAAAAAAAACACCCATTTTGTGCAAGATACTACATTTGCAACCTTTGCTGCATTTCGGACAGTCCAATACAAGTATAAAATACTGCTGTAATATTCTGGTCTTAAAAAAAGACCCATTTTGTGCAAGATACTACATTTGCAGCCTATGCTGTATTTGTGACAGTCCAAAACAGGCGTTAAATACTGTTATTATATTCAGTTTTTTTTTTTAAAACTGCCATTTTGTGCAAGATACTATATTTGCAACCTTTGCTGCATTTCGGACAGTCCAATATAAGTGTTAAATACTGCTGTAAAATAATTTTTAGACAAAAATACCAATTTGTGCTAAATATTACAATTGCGGCCTTTGCTACATTTCCGACAGTCCAATACAAGCGTTAAATACTGCTGTTATCCACGAGAACACCCGATATGGATCTTGCTTAAAAGTTCTAATCTTAACCCCTATACCTGGAAGGCGCTGACTTGGGACACTTCTCCTATCCCTCAGGCCCTAAGTGACAACTCCCCCCTGTCCTACTACTCACTGTTACTTTGGAGGTCAGTTAGGTTCAAATTTGCCCTTCAATCTAAGCCATCCCCGCTACTGAACATCATAGGAAACCCAGCCTTTCTTCCAGGCCTTCAATAACGTACTCTTGAGTGGTGGTCCAATAACCAGCTATGTGCTCATCATAAGTTCACTATTAGAGGTAAATTGATGTCACTTGTAGATTTTAAAGGGAACCTGTCACCAGGATTTTGGGTATAGAGCTGAGGACATGGGTTGCTAGATTGCCACTAGCACATCCGCAATACCCAGTCCCCATAGCTCTGTGTGCTTTAATGGTGTTAAAAAAACAATTCGATACATATGCAAATTAACATAATAGAGTCACATCTTACTTGTGTGACCAGAGAAGAGTCATATTTTCAAGCTCTGACTCATCTCGGGTTAATTTGCATATGTATCAAATCGGTTTTTTTTCACACTAAAAGCACACAGAGCTTTGGGGACTGGGTATTGCGGATGTGCTAGCGACCATCTAGCAACCCATGTCCTCAGCTCTATACCCAAAATCAAGGTGACAGGTTCCCTTTAAAGACAAATATTCTCCTCCTGACAGTGATTATTTGATTATGGGGCAGATATTCCCCTACTTAAGATCTGTCCAGATCCCTAACCAAAAAGTGGAATTTACTCCTTTTGAGCGCTCTATTATCTACTCACTTTACAGACAAGGCCTGTTATCAAGGATATATGGGGCCCTCAATGCTATTCCTGAAGACCAGAAATTGCCCTACATGAGGGCCTGGGAGGAAGATCTGCATCAGGAATACCCACCCTCCAAATGGTGCCAACGTTCACAGACCCTCTCTAAGGGTTCTTGGCAAGTCACATTAGCTGAATCCTCCATAAAAGTGATGCACAGAACTTATATGGTTCCAACACAACTTCACTGCATTTATCCTGAGGTATCCCCTATGTGCTTTAGAGGTTGTAATGAGGAAGAGTCAATGCTTCATATTTGGTGGTCTTGTCCTGTAGTGGGACAGTTCTGGAACCAGATAGCGAGTCTGATTTCGTCAGTACTAGACCATAATTTCCCTCTAACAGTACCATTTTGCCTCACGGACTATCCTATGCAAGGTTTAAACTTTCTCAATTTATACTGCTCGCAGCTAGAATCCATATTGCTTTTAAGTGGCGTTCAGATTCGCTGTCCTTCCAGGCTGACCGAGATAGGATTAATAAAATATTGATATTTGAGAGATTGGCGGCCATCCGCACAGACTCATTTTCCACTTTTGAAAAAGTGTGGGAATCCTGGCTATCCTCACCACACTCTTCAGATCTACATCTTAATGTCTCCCTATAAAGAATGTGTTTCTGTCTACTCTAAGGCAGATTGATTGTCTTTCTGCTTCGTTCCCCAGTCCCAGACTTTCTATAACCCTACTATAGTGTTAATGATTATGCCAACGATATGCGTGTCTCCAAGTGATGTTCTGTTTTCATGTGATAATTTTTATCATATACCATTGTCATTTTGCCTTTTTCTGTGCAAAACTCAATAAATACCTTTTGAAACATAAATACTGCTGTTATATTCTGGTTTAAAAAAACACCCATTTTGTGCAAGATACTACATTTGCAACCTTTGCTGCATTTCGGACAGTCCAATACAAGCATTAAATACTGCTGTAAAATTGTTTTTTGAAAATAACAACCATTTTGTGCTAGGTATTATAATTGCGTATTTTGCTGCATTTGTAACAGTCCAATACAAGCTTTAAATACTGCTGTTATATTCTGATTTAAAAAAAAAAACACCCATTCTGTGCTAGGTACTTGTGCGGCTTTTATGCATTTCCGCCAGTCTAATGCAAGCGTTAAATACTGCTGTTTATTCTGGTTCTAAAAAAAGACCCATTTTAGTCAAGATACTACATTTGCAGCCTTTGCTGCATTTCTGCCAGTCCAATACAAGCGTTATATACTGCAGTTATATTCTGGTTTAAAAAAAAAAACACCCATTTTGTGCTAGATACTACTTTTGCGGTCTTTGCTGCCTTTGCAACAGTACAATACAAGCGTTAAATACTGCTGTTATATTGTGGTTTAAAAAAACACCCATTTTGTGCAAGATACTACATTTGCGGCCTTTGCTGCATTTGTGACAGTCCAATACAAGCATTAAATACTGCTGTTATATTGTGGTATTTAAAAAAAAAACACCGATTTTGTGCAAGATACTACATTTGCAAAGTTTGCTGCATTTCGGACAGTCCAATACAAACGTTAATTACTATTGTAAAATTATTTTTAGAAAATAACAACCATTTTGTACTAGATATTATAATTGTGTCTTTTGCTGCATTTGTGACAGTGCAATACAAGCGTTAAATACTGCTGTTATATTCTAGGTTTAAAAAAACACCCATTTTGTGCTAGATACTACAATTGCAGCCTTTGCTGCATTTCCGACAGTCCAATACAAGTGTTAAATACTACTGTTATATTCTGTTATAAAAAAAACAAACACCTATTTTGTTCAAGATACTACATTTGCTGCCTTTACTGCATTTGTGACAGTCCAATACAAGCGTGAAATACTGCTGTTATATTCTGTTATAAAAAAAAAAAAAAACTATTTTGTTCAAGATACTACAGTTGCGGCCTTTACTGCATTTGTGACAGTCCAAAACAAGCTTTAAATACTGTATTTATATTCTGGTTTTGAAAAAAACACCCATTTTGTGCTAGATATTACTTTTGCGGTCTTTGCTGCCTTTCTGTCAGTCCAATACAAGCGTTAAATACTGCTGTTATATTGTGGTTTTAAAAAACACCAATTTTGTGCAAGATACTACATTTGCGGCCTTTTCTGAATTTGTGACAGTCCAATATATGCGTTAAATACTGCTGTTATATTATGTTTTTTTTTAAAACACCCACTTTGTGCAAGATACTACATTTGCGGCGTTTGCTGCATTTCTGCCAGTCCAATACAAGCGTAAATAACTGCTGTAAAATTATTTTTAGAAAATAACACCCATTTTGTGCTAGATATTACAATTGCGTCTTTTGCTGCATTCGTGACAGTCCAATACAAGCGTTAAATACTGCTGTTATATTGTAGTTTTAAAAAAAGCACCCATTTTATGCAATATACTACAAACCGGATTCCAAAAAAGTTGGGACACTATACAAATCATGAATAAAAACTGAATGCAATGATGTGGAGGTGCCAACTTCTAATATTTTATACAGAATAGAACATAAATCACGGATTAAAAGTTTAAACTGAGAAAATGTACCATTTTAAGGGAAAAATATGTTGAATCAGAATTTTATGGTGTCAACAAATCCCCAACAAGTTGGGACAAGGCCATTTTCACCACTGTGTGGCATCTCCCCAGGGCCGGCGTCATAACCCGGCATCCCCGGGCAAGTGCCGGGGCCCAATGCTCCTGGGGGGGCCCACTGAGCTGCTATGAGCACTTCCATCAATACAGATGGGAGCTCTCACTGCTGTCATTTCCCTTACACAGTACCCCTTTGGTGGGGCCCTCTGAGCTGCAGAGACTCAGGACACGCCCCCTCTACACAGAACACGCCCCCTCTACACAGGACACATGCTGCCTGAGGAGAGAGACCGGAGGGCTGGAGCTGGAGCAGAGAAGTGTGAAGACAGGTTGTCAGTGAGTCTGCACTGTGACTGTCTCTTGTCTGTAGGACAGAAGGGGGGGGGGACTCTTTGATCGGCTGCTGCTTCATTCTATTTAGTTGTGTTACTGCTTCATTAAGCAGTTTGCCTCCATGACACCTGCCCCCCCCCCCCCATATCCTGTCCTATCTCATCCTCATGGGGCCCCTGCTGTCTCCTTTCTTCCCTCATGTATCCAGAGCTCCTGTTTCACCCTCCTATCTCCTATTGCTGCCCTGCACAGACCTCCTGCCCCTACTTCTTGTATGAATCCCCCTCAGAGCCCCTTCACCTACTTGCTGTGTCCACCCCTCCTGTCCATCCAGGACCCCTGTCTCACTCCTCTGCCTCTCATTATGGTGGCATCTGAACAGCATTCACCATAAGGACCTTCTAACGTCACAGGGTCATGTGACTGTGCCCCCCACCCCGTACTGTGCCCCTTTATACCCTGCATTGTGCCCTCCTACCACACCTTGTGCAGTGCCCATAGTCATTCCCTGTACTGTGCCCTCTTATACCTTTATATCCGGTCACTGTATGGTGGTTTTATCATTGTATGGCGGTGTTATCACTATATGGCGGTGGTATGCAATAACTGCATGGCCATAACGTTATCCCTTTCCATGCCCACACCACTTTTTTTAGACCTGGCATGAGCGGGAAAAGATACAGATTGCGGTGCTAAGGACCTTTGCGCCACAATCTGTGTCATAAATACGCCTAACATAGACGTATTTCTATATAATAAATGACCCCCTAATTGTATTATTATTCGGGGGTAGGGCTAATATCTTTATAGTATATACATTCTGGTGTATTATACTGTGCCCTGTATTTCCCAGTAGAAAATGATCCTTGGGAAGCACAGTCCTCATCCCTGACCACCAGGACCAGGTAGCGCTCTGTCAGTACATGGCGGCGTCCCCTCTCCGCCACGCTGCTCCGCTGTGTACTGGTGCTTATTCTGACACTAGGGCTGGGTTCACATCCCATTTGTGCCATCCATTTAATGTATACCAAAAATGTATGCGTTAACAGATGCCTCAGACTGATGTCATACAGTGGCCTCCGTTCACCATACAGTTCCATGGTAAAAAAACATATACGTTAACATATGCATTTTTTACTTGACTCTGCAGGATACAAAAACGTGGAGTGCTGCACATTTGTATACATCAAACCGATAGGAAAAACGTGATGTGAACACACATTGGGGGGGGGGGGGGGGGGGGGGCGCATATTAAAATTTGCTGTGGGGCCCAGTCAGTTCTAGCTATATCACTGCACATCTCCTTCTCTCCTCCAGGCCTGGCTCACTGCTGCAGCGGGCCGCCGGAGAGAAGGAGCGCAGGGAGCTGCGGTTAGTGAATGACAGGACCGCCAGCTCCCCTGCAATGATAGGTATGTGAGGGGGCCACTGGGGGGTCATTCATCACACTGTGAGGGCCCCTTACACAGTATAATGACTCCCAGTGCCCCCCATTTAGTATAATGATCCCCATTGACACTCCATTTAGCATAATGACCACCAGAGCCCCCATTAAATATAATAACCCTTTGTGCCCCCTCCATACAGTATAACCCCCAGTGTGGGGGCGACTGGGGGTCATTATTCTGAATGGAGGGTCACTGTGGGGTCATTATACTGTGAGGGCCCTTTACATAGTATAATGACCCCCAGTGTCCCCCATTTAGTATAATGATCACCAATGACCCTCCATTCAGTATAATGACCCCCAGAGCCCCCTCCATACAGTATTCCCCCAGTGTGGGGGCTACTGGGGGTCATTATTCTGAATGGGGGCGACTGGGGGTTATTATTCTGAATGCAGGGCCACAGGTGGTCATTATTCAGTGGGGGGGGGGGAATTGGAGGTTCATTATACTGTGTGAAGGGCCACTAGTAGTCATTATACTGTGTGAAGGGCCACTAGTAGTCATTATACTGTGTGAAGGGACACTAGTAGTCATTATACTGTATAGGGGCCACTGGGGGTCATTATACCGTGTGGGAGCCACAGGGGGGCATGTCAATGTAAAAAAATGCCTCATGGGGACCCACTGGGATTTATCGCCCAAGGGCCCACATGAACCTGGAGCCGGCCCTGCATCTCCCCTTCTTCTTACAACACTCAAAAGACGTCTGGGGACCGAGGAGACCAGTTTCTCAAGTTTAGAAATAGGAATGCTCTCCCATTCTTGTGTAATACAGGCCTCTAACTGTTCAATCGTCTTGGGCCTTCTTTGTTGCACCTTCCTCTTTATGATGCGCCAAATGTTCTCTATAGGTGAAAGATCTGGACTGCAGACTGGCCATTTCAGTACCCGGATCCTTCTCCTACGCAGCCATGAGGTTGTGATTGATGCAGAATGTGGTCTGGCATTATCTTGTTGAAAAATGCAAGGTCTTCCCTGAAAGAGATGACGTCTGGATGGGAGCATATGTTGTTCTAGAACCTGAATATATTTTTCTGCATTGATGGTGCCTTTCCAGACATGCAAGCTGCCCATGCCACACGCACTCATGCAACCCCATACCATCAGAGATGCAGGCTTCTGAACTGAGATACTACAATTGCGGCCATTGCTGCATTTCCGACAGTCCAATACAAGCGTGAAATACTGCTGTTATATTATAGTTTTAAAAAAAGAACAACCCATTTTGTGCAAGATACTACATTTGCGGCCTTTGCTGCCTTTCTGCCAGTCCAATACAAGCGTTAAATACAGACTGTTATATTCTGGGTTTTTTAAAACACCCCTTTTGTGCTAGATACTATTTTTGTGGTTTTTGCTGCATTTCTGACAGTCCAATATAACTGCTGTTATATTGTGGTTTTAAAAAAACACCCATTTTGTGCTAGATACTACAGTTGCGGCCTTTGCTGCATTCGTGACAGTCCAATACAAGCGTTAAATACTGCTGTTATATTATGGTTTTAAAAAAAGCACCTATTTTGTGCAATATACTACAAACCGGATTCCAAAAAAGTTGGAACACTATACAAATCGTGAATAAAAACTGAATGCAATGATGTGGAGGTGCTAACTTCTAATATTTTATACAGAATAGAACATAAATCACGGAACAAAATTTTAAACTGAGAAAATGTACCATTTTAAGGGAAAAATATGTTGAATCAGAATTTCATGGTGTCAACAAATCCCCAAAAAGTTGGGACAAGGCCATTTTCACCACTGTGTGGCATCTCCGCTTCTTCTTACAACACTCAACAGACGTCTGGGGACCGAGGAGACCAGTTTCTCAAGTTTAGAAATAGGAATGCTCTCCCATTCTTGTCTAATACAGGCCTCTAACTGTTCAATCATCTTGGGCCTTCTTTGTTGCACCTTCCTCTTTATGATGCGCCAAATGTTCTCCATAGGTGAAAGATCTGGACTGCAGACTGGCCATTTCAGTACCCGGATCCTTCTCCTACGCAGCCATGATGTTGTGATTGATGCAGAATGTGGTCTGGCATTATCTTGTTGAAAAATGCAGGGTCTTCCCTGAAAGAGATGACGTCTGGATGGGAGCATATGTTTTTCTAGAACCTGAATATATTTTTCTGCATTGATGGTGCCTTTCCAGACATGCAAGCTGCCCATGCCACACCCACTCATGCAACCCCATACCATCAGAGATGCAGGCTTCTGAACTGAGCGTTGATAACAACTTGGGTTGTCCTTGTCCTCTTTGGTCCGGATGACATGGCGTCCCAGATTTCCAAAAAGAACTTTGAATCGTGACTCGTCTGACCACAGAACAGTCTTCCATTTTGCCACACTCCATTTTAAATGATCCCTGGCCCAGTGAAAACGCCTGAGCTTGTGGATCTTGCTTAGAAATGGCTTCTTCTTTGCACTGTAGAGTTTCAGCTGGCAACGGCGGATGGCACGGTGGATTGTGTTCACTGACATTGGTTTCTGGAAGTATTCCTTAGCCCATTCTGTGATTTCCTTTACAGTAGCATTCCTGTTTGTGGTGCAGTGTCGTTTAAGGGCCCGGAGATCACAGGCATCCAGTATGGTTTTACGGCCTTGACCCTTACGCACAGAGATTGTTCCTGATTCTCTGAATCTTCGGATGATGTTATGCACAGTTGATGATGATAGATGCAAAGTCTTTGCAATTTTTTGCTGGGTAACACCTTTCTGATATTGCTCCACTATCTTTCTGCGCAACATTGTGGGAATTGGTGATCCTCTACCCATCTTGGCTTCTGAGGGACACTGCCACTCTGAGAAGCTCTTTTTATACTCAATCATGTTGCCAATTGACCTAATTAGTGTTAATTGGTCTTCCAGCTCTTCTTGATCTTGTTAGGATCGACCACCAGAGGACACAGGTAGGTCAGTAAAGTCGCACCCAACACCACACTACACTACACCCCCCCCCCCGTCACTTATAAACCCCTTATAAACCCCTGATCACCCATGATCACCCCATATAAAATCCCTGATCACCCCCCTGTCATTGATCACCCCCCTGTCATTGATCAGGCTCCGTTCAGACGTCCGTATGATTTTTACGGATCCACGGATACATGGATCGGATCCGCAAAACGCATACGGACGTCTGAATGGAGCCTTACAGGGGGGTGATCAATGACAAGTGGGTGATCACGCATATAGACTTCCTGATCACTTCCCTGTCATTGATCACCCCTCTGTCATTGATCACCCCCCTGTAAGGCTCCATTCAGACATCCGCATGATTTTTACGGATCCACTGATACATGGATCGGATCCGCAAAACACATGCGGACCTCTGAATGGAGCCTTACAGGGGGGTGGTCAATGACAAGGGGGTGATCACGCATGTAGACTTCCTGATCACTTCCCTGTCATTGATCACCCCTCTGTCATTGATCACCCCCCTGTAAGGCTCCATTCAGACATCCGCATGATTTTTACGGATCCACTGATACATGGATCGGATCCGCAAAACACATGCGGACCTCTGAATGGAGCCTTACAGGGGGGTGATCAATGACAAGGGGGTGATCACGCATATAGACTTCCTGATCACTTCCCTGTCATTGATCACCCCCCTGTCATTGATCACCCCCCTGTAAGGCTCCATTCAGACATCCGCATGATTTTTACGGATCCACTGATACATGGATCGGATCCGCAAAACACATGCGGACCTCTGAATGGAGCCTTACAGGGGGGTGATCAATGACAAGGGGGTGATCACGCATATAGACTTCCTGATCACTTCCCTGTCATTGATCACCCCTCTGTCATTGATCACCCCCCTGTAAGGCTCCATTCAGACATCCGCATGATTTTTACGGATCCACTGATACATGGATCGGATCCGCAAAACAAATCGGACATCTGAATGGAGCCTTACAGGGGGGTGATCAATGACAGGGGGTTGATCACCCCATATAGACTCCCTGATCACCCCCCTGTCATTGATCCCCCCCCTGTAAGGCTCCATTCAGACGTCCGCATGTGTTTTGCGGATCTGATCCATGTATCCGTGGATCCGTAAAAAATCATACGGACGTCTGAATGGAGCCCTACAGGGGGGTGATCAGGGAGTCTATATGGGTGATCACCCCTCTGTCATTGATCACCCCCCCCCCCCCTGTAAGGCTCCATTCAGACGTCCGCATGTGTTTTGCGGATCCGATCCATGTATCCGTGGATCCGTAAAAAATCATACGGACGTCTGAATGGAGCCCTACAGGGGGGTGATCAGGGAGTCTATATGGGTGATCACCCCTCTGTCATTGATCACCCCCCCCCCTGTAAGGCTCCATTCAGACGTCTGCATGTGTTTTGCGGATCCGATCCATGTATCCGTGGATCCGTAAAAAATCATACGGACGTCTGAATGGAGCCTTACAGGGGGGTGATCAGGGAGTCTATATGGGTGATCACCCCTCTGTCATTGATCACCCCCCCCCTGTAAGGCTCCATTCAGACGTCCGCATGTGTTTTGCGGATCCGATCCATGTATCCGTGGATCCGTAAAAAATCATACGGACGTCTGAATGGAGCCTTACAGGGGGGTGATCAGGGAGTCTATATGGGTGATCACCCCTCTGTCATTGATCACCCCCCTTGTAAGGCTCCATTCAGACGTCCGCATGTGTTTTGCGGATCCGATCCATGTATCCATGGATCCGTAAAAATCATACGGACGTCTGAATGGAGCCTTACAGGGGGGGTGATCAGTGACAGGGGGGTGATCACCCTGATCACCCCCTGTCATTGATAACCCCTCTGTAAGGCTCCATTCAGACGTCCGCATGTGTTTTGCGGATCCGATCCATGTATTCATGGATCCGTAAAAATCATACGGACGTCTGAATGGAGCCTTACCAGGGGGGTGATCAGTGACAGGGGGGTGATCAGGGAGTCTATATGGGTGATCACCCCCCTGTCATTGATCACCCCCCTGTCATTGATCACTCCCCCTGTAAGGCTCCATTCAGACATTTTTTTGGCCCAAGTTAGCGGAAATTTTTTGTTTGTTTTTGTTTTTGTTTTTTCTTACAAAGTCTCATATTCCACTAACTTGTGTCAAAAAATAAAATCTCACATGAACTCACCATACCCCTCACGGAATCCAAATGCGTAAACATTTTTAGACATTTATATTCCAGACTTCTTCTCACGCTTTAGGGCCCCTAAAAAGCCAGGGCAGTATAAATACCCCACATGTGACCCCATTTCGGAAAGAAGACACCCCAAGGTATTCCGTGAGGGGCATATTGAGTCCATAAAAAATTGAAATTTTTGTCCTAAGTTAGCGGAAAGTGAGACTTTGTGAGAAAAAAACAAAAAAAATCAATTTCCGCTAACTTATGCAAAAAAAAAAAAATTCTATGAACTCGCCATGCCCCTCAAATGTCTAAAAATGCCCTCCTAAAAGGAATTTGGGCACCTTTGCGCATCTAGGCTGCAAAAAAGTGTCACACATCTGGTATCGCCGTACTCAGGAGAAGTTGGGCAATGTGTTTTGGGGTGTCATTTTACATATTTGACCAAGATAAGAAAAATATCTTGGTCAAATGCCAACTTTGTATAAAACAATGGGCAAAGTTGTCTTTTGCCAAGATATTTCTCTCACCCAGCATGGGTATATGTAAAATGACACCCCAAAACACATTCCCCAACTTCTCCTGAGTACGGCAATACCAGATGTGTGACACTTTTTTGCTGCCAAGGTGGGCAAAGGGGCACATATTCCAAAGTGCACCTTTCGGATTTCACCGGTCATTTTTTACACATTTTGATTGCAAAGTTCTTCTCACACATTTGGGCCCCTAAATTGCCAGGGCAGTATAACTACGCCACAAGTGACCCCATTTTGGAAAGAAGACACCCCAAGGTATTCTGTGAGGGGCACTGCGAGTTCCTAGAATTTTTTTTTTTTGTCGCAAGTTAGTGGAATATGAGACTTTGTAAGAAAAAAAAGAAAAGAAAAAATCATCATCATTTTCCGCTAACTTGTGACAAAAAATAAAAAGTTCTATGAACTCACTATGCCCATCAGCGAATACCTTAGGGTGTCTACTTTCCGAAATGGGGTCATTTGTGGGGTTTTTCTACTGTCTGGGCATTGTAGATCCTCAGGAATCATGACAGGTGCTCAGAAAGTCAGAGCTGTTTCAAAAAGCGGAAATTCACATTTTTGTACCATAGTGTGTAAACGCTATAACTTTTACCCAAACCATTTTTTTTTTTGCCCAAACATTTTTTTTTTATCAAAGACATGTAGAACAATAAATTTGGCGAAAAATTTATATATGGATGTCGTTTTTTTTTTGCAAAATTTTACAGCTGAAAGTGAAAAATGTCATTTTTTTGCAAAAAAATCGTTACATTTTGATTAATAACAAAAAAAGTAAAAATGTCAGCAGCAATAAAATACCACCAAATGAAAGCTCTATTAGTGAGAAGAAAAGGAGGTAAAATTCATTTGGGTGGTAAGTTGCATGACCGAGCGATAAACGGTGAAAGGAGCGTAGTGCCGAAGTGTAAAAAGTGCTCTGGTCATGAAGGGGGTTTCAGCTAGCGGGGCTGAAGTGGTTAATACAGACTGTTATATTCTGTTTTTTTAAAAACACCCATTGTGTGCTAGATACTATTTTTGGGGTCATTGCTGCATTTCTGACAGTCCAATATAAGCGTTAAATACTGCTGTTATTTTGTGGTTTTAAAAAAACACACATTTTGTGCTAGATACTACAATTGCGGCCTTTGCTGTATTTTTGACAGTCCAATACAAGTGTTAAATACTGCTATTATATTCTGGTTTGAAAGAAAACGGTTATATTCTGGTTTTTAAAAAACACCCATTGTGTGCTAGATAATACAATTGCGGCCTTTGCTGCATTTCTGACAGTCCAATACAAGCATTAAATACTGCTTTCATATTCTGGTTTAAAAAATCACCCATTTTGTGCTAGATACTACATTGCTACCTTTGCTGCATTTCTGACAGTCCAATACTGCTGCTACATTGTTGATTGACAAATTAACATTTTTTGTGACCGTTAAATATTTTTATAAAATTCTCCTGTCACACTGTTGTGTGACCTCAAGAAATGTTTCCTCTTTATGACACTGGCACTGCCTTACTGTCAGTGAACTTAATTGTTGACTGCTGGCGGTTACACTGTCACCTGATATAAACCATCTGTTAGGCCTCTTGCACACGACCGTATGGTTTTTTCAGTGTTTTGTGGTCCGTTTTAAACGGATCCGTTGTTCCGTTTTTTGTTTCCGTTGGGTTTCCGTTTTTCCATATGGCATATACAGTATACAGTAATGGGCTGAGCATAACATTTTCAATAGATGGTTCCGTAAAAACGGAACGTATATGGAAGACATACGGATGCATTTCCCATTGACTTGAATGGAGCTACGGAATGTGATTTGCGGCAATAATAGGACATGTTCTATCTTTCAACAGAATGTAAAAACGGAAATATGGAAACGGAATGCATACGGAGTACATTCCTTTTTTTTTTGCGGAAGCATTGAAATTAATTGTTCCGTATACCGAACGTATATGGACTGCAAAAAACGGCCAGTAAACGAAAAAAAAAACGGTTGTGTGCAGGAGGCCTTAGTTTGATGGGTGAACGCAAAGAATGAGGAGAGCGTCAAATAAGGGACGTGGCCCCGTTGGTGGTGCTACTGGTGTTGATGGAGCTCCTGTTGCAGGGAGAGGACATGGTCGATCTGTTCCAGCTACACACACAAGTGAACCACCTACCTCAGGTGTGAGTAGGTGACAGAACCTGCAGCGTTATTTGGTAGGTCCGAATGCGGCTCTACGAATGGTGAGGCCAGAACAAGTACAGACGATGGTAGATTGGGTGGCTGACAGTACCTCCAGCTCCGTCACATTGTCTCCCACCCAGTCCCTTGCTGAAAGATCAGAGTTGTCACCAGCAGCCCATGGCCATCAGTTTTTCACCTCACCCCCTTGCAAATCAGCCAAGATGCCTGAGCCCCAAGTCATGCAGCAGTCTCTTCTGCTTTTTGCTGACTCTGCTAGCAGGGTTTACCAGGGCCATCCACATAGCCCTGCCCCAGAAGTGGAAGAGATGCACCGATGCCCAGTCACTTATGTTATAGGATGAGTACATGGGAGGACCACTGCAGCACGTCTTGGATGATGACAAAACATAGGTACCAGCTGCTGTGGCTTTCTGCAGTCTGCAGACCGACAAGGAGAGCAGGGGTGAAGACTGGGTGGAAGATGATGTGGAGGACGATGAGGTCCTCAACCCCACATGGAATCAAGGTCATGCAAGTTACCTGTCTAGTTCGGAGGTAGGTGGTCGCACAGAGCCACCAGCACAGCAAAAGAGGGAGCAGGATACAAAAGTGGAGTGGCCGTCCCCTAGACAGTACGCCTGCTACTGCAGACCGCAGCAATGGACCGAGCACACCAAAGCCAGCTCCAAGGAGTTCCCTGGCGTGACAGTTCTTCAGACAATGTGCTGACGACAATACACGAGTGGTTTGCACTCTGTGCAATCAGAGCCTGAAGCAAGGTATAAACGTATAAACTTTCTAACCCTGAGCACAACCTGCATGACCAGGTATCTAAGTGCAAAGCACAAGCTGCAGTGGAGGAGACACCTCAAAAACTAAGAAAGGTCTCTGGCTCCTGCTGCTTCCTCTTCTGCTGCAGTCTCAGCCTCTTCATCCCTTTCTGGAGAGACAGTGCCACCTGCCACCCCACAAACAGAGGATGTGCCTGCAACGCCACAACCTGGGTCACCAAGCATCTCTACAATATCCCATTGAAGGGTTCAGCTGTCTATCTCCTAAACACTGGAGCGAAAGAGGAAGTACCCCTTACCCACCTACGATCCCTGGCCCTGAATGCCAGCATTTCTAAATTACTGGCCTTTGAAAAGCTGTCATACCATCTGGTGGAGATGGTGGCTGTCCCACAGTATGTCGTTCCCAGCCACCACTACTTTTCCAGGCGAGCCATCCCTTCCCTGCACAACCAAAGTGGGGGACAAAATCAGGAGTGCACTGCACAATGCAATCTGTGGCAAGGTCCACCTAACTACGTATACGTGGACCAGTAAGCACGGTCAGAGACGTTATATCTCGCTAACAGCACACTGGGTAAATGCAGTGGCAGCTGGGCCTGAGGCGGAAAGCAGTTTGGCGCATGTCCTTCCACCACCGAGGAATGCAGGGCGCTTCAGTTTGCCTCCTGTTGCTTCCTCCTCCTACTACGCTTGCTCCTCCTCTACTACCTCCACATCCGGTCAGCGTAACACCTTCACCACCAACTTCAGCATAGCCAGGGGTAAACGACAGCAGGCAGTTTTAAAATGTATCTGTTTGGGGGAGAAACCCCACACCGCGCAGGAGCTGTGGATGGGCATAGAACAACAGACCGATAAGTGGTTCGTGCCAGTGAGCCTCAAGCCCGGTCTGGTGGTGTGCGATAATGGGCAAAATCTCATAGCAGCTCTGGGCCTAGCCGCTTTGACGCACATCCCATGGCTGGCGCATGTGCTGAATTTGTTAGTGCAAAAATGTCTTAAAAATTAGCCCAATATGTCAGAGCTGCTGCAGAAAGTGCGGGCAGTCTGTGGGTGCTTTTCGGCGTCCTCACCCTGCTGGTGCTCGCCTGTCAGCGCTGCAGATTAACTTTGGCCTTCCCGCTCACTGCCTCATATGCGACGTCCCCACAAGGTGGAATTCCACCTTGCACATGCTGGCCAGACTGTACGAGCAGCAGCAGGCAATAGTGGAGTTTAAGCTGTAGCACGCACGGGTGAGTCACTCTGCGGAACAGCACCACTTCACCATCCATGAGTGGGCCTCCATGCGAGAACAGTGTGCTTTGTTGCGTTGTTTCGAGTACTCAACCAATATGGCCAGTGCCGATGACGCAGTTCTCAGCGTTACTATCCACTTCTGCCTCCTTGAAAAAACGATTTGGGCGATGATGGAAGAGGATGTGGCACAGTAGGAGGAGGAAGAGGGATCATTTACAAGGGAATCAAGCCAGTCATTCACAAGTGGCTCCGAGGGTGGGTTCCTGCACCAACATACGCCAGGTACACAATTGTCCAGCCAGGGCACAGTTCTGGAGGGTGACGAGGTGGAGAATGAGGAGATGGAGGAGGAGGAACTGTGTTCACAGCAGGGTGGCACCTAATCCAGCTCAGGGGCATCACTGGTGCGTGGCTTCGGTGATACAGAGGACCCAGACGATACACCTCCCACAGAGGACAGCTTGTCGTTGCCTCTGGGCAGCCTGGCACACATAGGTGATTACATGCTGCAGTGTCTCCGCAACGACCGCCGAGTTGGCCACATTCTAACTTGTGCTAATTACTGGGTGGCCACGCTGCTGGTTCCCCGTTAAAAGGACAATGCACCGTCCTTAAATCAGTCACTGGAGCGTGATTGTAAGATACGCGAGTACAAGCACACGCTGGTAGACGCGCTGCTGATGGCATCCCCACCTGACAGCGGGGACATAGTGGAAGCACATGGCGAAAGAAGAGGATGAGGAAGAGGTCGCCAGTGAAGAGGACGCCCCCATTCAACTTCTGGGTCTCCAAATTAGGCACATGGCCTGAGCTTGCCCTTTACGCCTTGGAGGTGCTGGCCTACCCTGCAGTCCCACAGGACTTGTCCGTACCTTGAGAAGAATAGAAATACCGGCCTTACCCAGACATTGTTATACTCCAGCACACTTTCTCATTGTTTTATTTTTTTATATTTCCCAATGTTTTGGGGTGTACCCTAATTTAAGCAAAAAAATTTGGTGGAACTCCTGTTGAAGGGAAAGTACATGGTCGATCTGTGCCAGCTACACGCACAAGTGAAACACCTTCCTCAGGTGTGAGTAGGCGACAGAACCTTCAGCGTTATTTGGTAGGGCCGAATGCGGCTTTATGAATGGTGAGGCCAGAACAAGTACAGGCGATAGTAGATTGGGTGGCTGACAGTGCCTCCAGTTCCTTCACATTGTCTTCCACCCACTCTCCTGCTGAAAGATCAGAGTTGGCACCTGCAGCTCATGACCATCAGTCCTTCACCTCACCCCCTTGCCAATCAGCCAAGCAGTCTGTGCCCCAAGTCATGGAGCAGTCTCTTCTGCTTTTTGATGACTCTGTTAATGTTTCCCAGGGCCATTTACATAGCCCTGCCCCAGAAGTGGAAGAGATTGAGTGCACTGATGCCCAACCACTTATGTTTCAGGATATGGACAATGGAAGACCACCGCAGCACGTCTCTGATGATGACAAAACACAGATGCCAACTGCTGCGGCTTTCTGCAGTCTGCAGACCGACAAGGAGTGCAGGGGTAAATAGTGGGTAGAAGATGATGTGGAGGATGATGAGATACTAGACCCCACATGGAATTAAGGTCATGCGAGTTACCTGTCTAGTTTGGAGGAAGAGGCGGTGGTCGCACAGAGGACCAGCACAGCAAAAGATTGAGCAGGGTGCAAGAGTGTCAGTTACATTCTTGGGTGCCATTTTACCATTCTTGCAGTGAACAAACCCCTACGCTGCATAGTTGACAGGGACCGAAATTTAAAAAAATCGTCTGTTCCATTGGTGTGTGACATTAACCCATTTTTGCCAATGAAAAACCCCTTCTTTGCATAGTTGACAGGGACTTCAATTTCTAAAATTTGTCTTTAATTGACGCGTGCCCCTCCTTTCATTCGATCCTTCTGCTTTAACAACTTGTCCCATGTTTCAGCCATTGACCTCCCTTGGATGTGGTATCCCTTCCTCATGCTCCCTCTCTGGCATGGAACCCTGATTCCCCACTACCCGTGATCACCATGGTAGGCGCATAAAAGAACAATTGGATCGTGGATGTCACGGGAACGTGCAATCAGGCAGAAGACTTCATCTGTTCTGGGCACTCTTTGGCCATATGGCCGTACTGACGACATACCCAACAGAGGTGCCCCTACACCTAAGTTATCCTGGGTGGAGTGGTGTGGGGCGCTGGGGTCATTTCCAAAGGCCGGGGTGATCCTGCCTTCATCTGGGACACTTCCAGCCGGAGTTCTTTCAATTCTGTCCGCAGGGCCTGGACCGAATCCTTTAAGGAATCAGAGTCTTCAGATGCAGACTGACGTCCTGTAGCATGGGTGCTACTCACTACTCTCGCCGTCACAAGAATGTGCTCTTCCTCTTTCTCCACGGCGGCTAGGTAGACGCTGTAGAATGTCATGTTGGCTGCCGCCCGGGTCATCTCTTGCAGCTTGTCCAGTAAGAACTTGTTGAAGAGCCCTACTATGAACTGATCTCTTAGTAACTGGTCCGCCTCCCGGAAGGCTCCCATGGCCTCTAGGTCCGCTGCTGTATTTCATTGAGTTTCTCCTGTAGGGCATTGCAGTACTGCATCAGAGTCTCACCTTCTTGCTGTGGTCGGTTGAAGAAGTGGCCCCGCAGCTGCACTACTTTAGCACGCCCCCCTTGTGCTCCCTCCAGCAGGGAGAATATTTTCTCTAGGGTGTCCCTCTTGCATTCGGGCCTTGCCATCACTGTCCGTTTAATGTCACCCTCTACAGCTCCCAACGCAACCTCTGCCTGCAGCTCGGGGGTCAGGTTACATATTTTAACCGCGCTCCGCAACCTTTCAGTCCAGTCCTGCAATGTCATGTTTTTACCGTCATACTTTGGCAGATGACGCAGCAGCACCCCTACGTGGATGTATCCTACTGGGGTGGGCATGCTGGCCTTGCACTGGTGCACCCTGAATTGGGTCCTGATCAGGTGCCACTGGCGCTGGGGGAAGGTCTATCGCCACGTTCCCGTCCATAACGGTTGCAGTCACTGTCGCTGTACGGTTGGACAGACCTATCACGGTGGCGCGCACAGCAGAGCATGCAAGTCAATACTGTGCCGCGATAGAGAGGACAAACCTAGCCGATGGCGCACACAGTAGAGCCTGCAAGTCAATACTCTGCCACAATGCAATTCTGTAAAGCCTGCCAACATGCATGTCCTGTCTAACTAAATAACTAATTGCAGGTCTAGACTTATTCTTTGATTCTTCGGCCACCACTAATATAATGCGATGAGTAAACGGATTTACTGACCTGCGTTCATTCTGTGTCAGAGGATGTCTTTTAACCAAGATGATCATCAGGCCCTTAGTACTCATGTGGCCTTACTTGGTAGTTAGACTTCTGTTCAAACATTGTAAACAGTCCTCCTGGAACACTCCAAGTGAGGGGCAATGACTAGTCCCCCTCCACTGCGTCCCCGATCACTCCAGGACACTCGGACACCAGGATGGAACCAGATTCAGTCTCTCACAACCAGTCCTTCCACAATGTCAGCTCTCTCTCACTTCCTGGTTCTTCTTCCAGCAGCAGCAGCATGAGTCATGCTCTCCTTTGCATATTTAAATCCAGCAGCAACTTAGCTGTAACAGAGAATTAGCGGCCTCTTGTGGCCAAAATGCAAAATCACAATCCTAAAGTTTATTTATGCACCAGCATTATACAGGAAGAGCTGTTCCACAATCTCACAGAAGCAGCAACAGGCCGTGCTTACACTGATCTGCTTAGGTGACAAAGAGCACACCGCCACAGAGCTGTGGTAGGGAATAAGGGACCAGACTGAATTGTGGTTCTCGCCACTCAACCTAGAACTAGGCATGGTTGTGTCTGATAATGGCCGTAACTTGGTGGTGGCTTTGTAGCTTGGCAAGTTCATACACATACCATGCCTAGCCCACATGTTCAACCTAGTGGTTCAGTGTTTTCTCAAAACCTAACCCAATTTGCCTGAGCTACTGGTGAAGGTGTGCCGCATGTGTGCCCATTTCCGCAAGTCATCTACAGCTTCAGCTGGCCTGGCGACATGCGATGTGAGCATGTGCTGGAACTCCATGTTCCACATGTTGGCCAGGCTTTGTGAGCAGCAGAGGGCAGTAGTGGGATACCAGCTACAACATGGTCGTCACCTTTCCAGTCAGCTTCCGCTCTTCACAAGCAATGAGTGGGCATTAAAGTCTGACCTCTGTGGAATCAACACAGATGGTGAGCGGCAATAACGCTATTATCAGCGTAACCCACTTCTGTGTCTACTTAAATGCTTGCTGCTCACAATTAAGGCGAACGCTTTGCATGTGAAAAAGGCAGAAATGGTCGCCAGACCACCCTCAGTTCGTCTTCTCAGCGCAAATTGGATGATGAGGAGGAGGAACAGGAGACGGTTGCCTCCGCTACAGAGGGTGGTACCCATGGAAGTTTTATTCTATCTATTCAGCTTGGATGGGTAGAAGAGGAGGAAGAGGATGAGGAGATTGAGAGTCATCCTCCTGATGAGGACAGCAAAGTCTTGTCTGTTGGGACTCTGGCACACATGGCTGACTTTATGTTAGGCTGCCTTTCCCGTGAACGCATTTTGGCCAACACCGATTTCTGGTTGTTCACCCTTCTCGACCCCCGCTACAAAGAGAACTTCTCATCTATCATTCCTGTGGTGTAGAAGACAAGCAAAATGATGCAATACCAGAAGGTCTTTGTGGAAAAGTTGCTCCAAAAATTTTCAGCTGACAACTCTGGCTGCAGAGTACATAGTTCCTTGGCCAATCGAGGAGGGAAGACGAGGGGAACACAGAACAGTTCCAACAGAGGCAGGGCAACACTCTCCAAGTCCTGGGACAGTTTCATGACACTGCGCCAGCACCTTCATCCTGATGCGCTGCCTAGTGTCACAAGGAGGTAAAAATTTGATGGTGAAGGAGTACGTTGCAGATCGTGTCAGCATCCTCAGTGATCCCTGTGTGCCTTACAACTATTGGATATCCAAGCTGAACACGTGGCACAAACTGGCACTCTACACCTTGTAGGTGCTGGCCTGCCCCGCTGCCAGCATTTTGTCAGAGCGTGTATTTAGTGCTGTTGGGGGCATAATAACTGATAAGCGCATCCGCCTGTCAACTGAAAATGCTGACCGGTATTCCCTTGCACCCCTTCCACCACTAAAAAGGGTATATGGTTCAATCTCCCTTTTCTCGTCCTCCTCCTCCATCATATCAACATTCTTATTTGTCTGCCCTCGCTCCTAATGTTTTAGAGCAGGCATCCTCAAACTGCGGCACCCTCCAGCTGTTGTAAAACTACAACTCCCACAATGCCCTGCTGTAGGCCGATACCTGTATGCTGGGAGTTGTAGTTTTGCAACAGCTGGAAAGCCACAGTTTGAGGGTGCCTGTTTTAGAGGGTCACCTCAGCAGCGGGCCCTCACCCATAATGTTTTAGAGGGTCAGCAGCAGGTTCTCACCCATAATGTTTTTGAAGGTCACCAGCAGACCCTCAACCATAATGTTTTAGAGGGTCAGTTTAGCAGCAGACCATCACCCTTACATTTTTAGATGGTCCGCTCGGCAGCAGGCCCTCACCCACAACATTTTTTAGATGGTCAGCTCAGCAGCAGGCCCTCGCCCACAAAACTTTTTGGATGGTCAGCTCAGCGGCAGGCCCTAGTCGCCCCATATGTTTTAGATCATCATATCAGCAGCAGGCCCTCGCCCCTAATGTTTTAGAGGGTCACCAGCAGGCCCTTGCCCCTAATGTTTTTGAGGGTCAACAGCAGGCCATCGATCATAATTTTTCAAGGGTGTGTATGATGCCCTCCTTTATGTGTAATAAAAGGTGTATTGGAGTGCCAGTTCATTGTAATTTTTGGTAGCCCTTTCCCTTAGTGCATAGGCTTTATGAGTGTTGGAGTTCCACTACCTGAACAATTGTACCACAATGTGAATGAGGTCCTGTACAATGTGATATACAGGTTGTATCGGAGTGCCTCTTCCTTGTAATTTTTGGCAGCACTTGCACTTTATATACAAGTAAATATACGGGAAAGAATGTTTCCTAACGATTTTTTCTCTAAAATTGATTTTATCTTCGGTTTGGTGCGTATTATTGTCAGTCTGTAAATGTGGTGTACTACTCGGACAATATCGTTCTCAGCAGTGACCTGGGAGTCCAAGACTCATCCAGACATCCTCCCCATGCTGTTCACGAACCATTTCAGTGGTGTTTCCATCAATTTCTGACCTTTTCCTATGAACCAGACCCCCTCGGTAGAGCACCCGAGCATCCAGAGCTGTTTTACTCGAGCACCCGAGCACTTTGGTACTCGACCAACACTAATGCCTGCACTTTTGGCACAGTTCCTCCTATTTTGTTATAGGATATATTAGCCACTTTCTGTATATAGCTTTATGCCTCAATACAATATTGGTCGTTGCCGGATTGTACAACTAAAGAATTTCTGGGGGCCTTAATCTCTTAACCCCTTGCAACCCAAAAGTATAAAGTGGTAATTGGACCATAGATGCTATAGACAAGCAAAGTTAAATCACAGTAGTATTAATGCATATTACGTAGGTATATAAACTGTAATTCACTGAAAAATTTAACCTACTTAAAACTTAACTTTTTTATAGGATATTCATTAAAATAAGTCCCACAAAAATTGATATGTTATAGATGACTGCAGATAGTTATCTAGCGGAGTTTTTTAGGGTATATAACACCTTAAACATATGATGATGTTTGTTGTTACATTGATGTACAATATCCTCAGGTGTCTGTGATGAGTCCAGGGTCTCAGGTCAAAAGAGATACGATAGGTGGTTCCTTTATCAGGCTGTAGACTAGGCTTTTTCACAATAGGAAATAGTCCAGAGATTAGGATGGGAAGGGGAGGTAATATCATTATAGTTCTAACAAAGCCCTACCTAAAAGCGGAGAGGTCTCCCGCCTAAATGCAGGAGAATCACCCCCTAGGAGAGCGACCCCACTTATCGGTGGCTGACCCTAGAGACAACTTGCCCTAAAAAGATGGCTCCCAAAGAACAAATTCCCGACGCGTTTCCTCTGTCCAAAATATTATGGCAGAATTCATCAGGGGATAAAAGGATGAAAGTGTGGCCTAATAGCTCAAAGCTGGATAACTTGCTTGGTGCTCCCAATGTTGATATGCAGTCCAGAATAATATCTGGAACTGCTACCTAAAATACCCTAAGTGATTAAACGAAAGTCCATACCGGTGTGCGACTTGCTGTGGTCAGATGGCGTGCGTTCCATCTTCATGCCGCCAGTCCGGAAAAGAACATCCGCTGGAAGGACGCCGTGGAGCGCACTGACGTCAGTATAGTGCGTCTGGAAGTGCGTCCACCGGAAGTGCGTATGCCCGATGCCGTCAGTGGAACGCATGTGGAGCACATGCCAGAACGCAGGCGCGTCCGGAAGTGCGTCCACCGGAAGTACATATTCCCAATGCCGTCAGTGAAACGCATGTGGAGCACATGCCAAGGCGCAGGTGCTGACAATAATATAGAAACTCTGCTTCTGGAGGCCTTTGAGTAGAAATTAGTGTCTAGTGATGAGATTAAGTTTATGTTAAAACCACACCCACAGATTCCAACATTCTACACTATACCAAAGATTCATAAGGGTTTAACCCCATTGAAGGGCCGGCCAATAGTGGCAGGGATAAATTCTCTAACACAGAATGTAGGCATATGCATTGACAGGATATTGAGATCTTTTGTTACGGCACTCCCGCCATATGTTAGAGATACCTGTGACCTACTAACCCAAATTAATGGATTACATCTGGAAAAGGGTATTTTACTGGCATCCATAGATGTAGAAGCACTCTACAGTAATATTCCCCATGATCTGGGTTTGTGTGCAGTGAATCATTTTTTGAAAAGTAGGGGTACTCAATTTACAGCACATAATCGGTAGGCACTCAAACGTATGGATTTTGTCCTACGACACAATAATTTTTTATTTGACTCCAAGTTCTTCCACCAGCTCAGGGGCACAGCAATGGGGAGCGCTTGTACCCCCACATATGCTAACTTGTTCCTGGGCTGGTGGGAGGACACAGTGGTTTTCACTGAGGAGAGTGTCTGGACACCAAGTATAGCCTTCTGGGGCTGCTATATCGATGATATACTGATTTTTGGGGGGTGGCCCCAGGGGGCTATTCTCTGCTTTTCTGGCAGATTTAAATAAGAACCAGATTGGCATGCACTTCACCTCTGAGATAAGTGATAAGGGCCTGGCGTTTTGGGATTTGTACATCACAATAAACAAAGGTATTATTAAAACTAAGACATATAGAAAACCCAAAGCAAACAACAACTTGCTAAGGTGGGAAAGTAATCACCCTTTTAATTTAAAATGTGGTATTCCAAAGGGTCAATACTTGCGCAGAAATTGTAGTACAAAAAACGACTTTTACTATCAGGCCAGACATCTAAAAATTAGATTTAATCAGAGAGGTTACCCAGATCAATCCCTTCATAGAGCCTTTAAATCGGCTGAAAATGCAGAAAGAACTGAGCTATTGATTACGAAGAAGGAGAGAAAAGAAGAAACAGATCCAATGTTCCGAATAGTGGGAACTTTTGATAATTGTAGCAAGGAAGTCAGGAATATCTTGAAAAAATATTGGGAAACGCTCCGTCTGGATCCGGATGTGAGGGATATGCCTTGACCTTGGTCAGAATTAATAATAAGTATCCAACCGAGAGAGGTCCAACAAGTATAATCTATCTTGCATGAATAAGAGTATCGAGATTGGCTATTTTGTGATTTTGAAAAACTAATATCCCTATCCCCGTAAGCACCCCTTTCCGATATACAGTGGGATGCGAAAGTTTGGGCAACCTTGTTAATCGTCATGATTTTCCTGTATAAATCGTTGGTTGTTACGATAAAAAATTTCAGTTATATATATCATATAGGAGACACACACAGTGATATTTGAGAAGTGAAATGAAGTTTATTGGATTTACAGAAAGTGTGCTATAATTGTTTAAACAAAATTAGGCAGGTGCATAAATTTGGGCACTGTTGTCATTTTATTCCAAAACCTTTAGAACTAATTATTGGAACTCAAATTGGCTTGGTAAGCTCAGTGACCCCTGACCTACATACACAGGTGAATCCAATTATGAGAAAGAGTATTTAAGGGAATCAATTGTAAGTTTCCCTCCTCTTTAAATTTTCTCTGAAGAGTAGCAATATGGGGGTCTCAAAACAACTCTCAAATGACCTGAAGACAAAGATTGTTCACCATCATGGTTTAGGGAAAGGATACAGAAAGCTGTCTCAGAGATTTCAGCTGTCTGTTTCCACAGTTAGGAACATATTGAGGAAATGGAAGGCCACAGGCTTAGTTCAAGTTAGGGCTCGAAGTGGCAGACCAAGAAAAATCTTGGATAGACAGAAGTGACGAATGGTGAGAACAGTCAGAGTCAACCCACAGACCAGCACCAAAGACCTACAACATCATCTTGCTGCAGATGGAGTCACTGTGCATCGTTCAACCATTCGGCGCACTTTTCACAAGGAAATGCTGTATGCGAGAGTGATGCAGAGGAAGCCTTTTCTCCGCCCACAGCTCAAAAAGTGCCGCTTTAGGTGGGCTAAAGCACATTTGGAATAAGGTGCTGTGGACTGATGAAACTAAAATTGAGTTATTTGGCCATAACAAGGGGCGTTATGCATGGAGGAAAAAGAACACAGCATTCCAAGAAAAACACCTGCTACCTACAGTAAAATATGGTGGTGGTTCCATCATGCTGTGTGGCCAGTGGAGGGACTCTGAATCTTGTAAAAGTTGAGGGACGCCTTTGATAAACTTCACTCCCTCATGGCGGCATTTATATGGGGTAAGAACAGACGAAAATTGGCTGTGAGGTCCCTACAGAGGAGTTGGGATGAGGGCGGTGCGGCCCTGCCGGATCTATTTTTGTATTTCCTTGCCGGTCAGTTGCGATACTTGGTGCCATGGGTGACCCAGGATGTGCTTCCTAGCTCAGAATATTACTTGCAGGAGTATTTGCATCTCTCCACTCTATGGCCGGTTTTAGAGGGCCTGACTTCTCTATCAGGTTCACTCCTACCGATTCACAAGCTGGCGCATCAGGTGTGGAGGGCTGCAAAGATGCAGCAATATAGTGATCTACCAGATGATATGCAACTATGGAACAATCCATTATTTCCACATTTGTTACATTGTGAAGGAGAGAGGATATGGAGAGGGTACGGTATTTGCTGTTTGAAAGATCTTTATGAGAATGGCATTCTGTTTTCCTTCACTCAGCTACAAACCAAAGCGGGAGTCTTAAGGCCACATTTCTTCAGGTACCTACAGCTGAGACATGCCCTTCAGGCCCAGATTCGAGATCTTAAGAAACAGGTATCTCTATATCCACTCATTGGGGTCTTCAGAACACAAGGACCGAGGGGACTGATATCCGCCTTATATACACATTTGCTCAACCTCAAAATCTCAGCTTCTCCATTGGGTGCGGAATGTAAATGGAGAGGGAATATACCCACATTGACAGATGGGGAATGGAGTGAGTCCCTTGAAGCCCCGGTAACTGTGTCCCCATCCCTTACTAACAGATTGATACAATTATTTATTTTGCATAGGTGTTATCTCACCCCTACTAGGCTATATAAAATGGGGAGAAGATCACACACCGGATGCCATAGATGTGCTCAGTTGGGCGCGGATTTTTGGCACCTGGTGTGGGACTGTAGCTACATCCAATCATTTTGGAGGGGGGTTGTGGAACTTATTTCTTCCCTGATCCCAGATACTTTGGAAGCTTGCCCAAAGATATGCGTCTTGGGAATAATAGACGAGGATTCAAGACCACGCTACACACTCACCTTTATTAGGGAGGCCCTTTTCTTAGCCAGGAAAGCTATTGCTCTTAGGTGGATGGCGGACAGGCCCCCTAGAGTCAGTCAATGGAAGACCCTTGTCAACAACATAATTCCCTTTGAGAAGATTATGTATTCCCGTAGAGGATGCCCTCAGAAGCACCAAAAGATATGGGGACCCTGGTGTGATTCTCCTCTGACTGCCACGACAGTTCATCTGCACTCTATAACCTAACTCTATTTTATTTTATTTTTTTCATTATGGTCGTTAACCTGCTACAGTATTGCGGATCAATGTTCACAGTAGAGAACTAAACATGTGACATTATTTTCTTTTGACTGAATGTTTACTGCTAAATTGTACTATTGATACGTCTTGACTATCAAGGTCCTGAAGAGGACAACCCTTTATTACTGTATTGCTCCTATGCATAGTGATGCGTAACTCATTGTACTTAAATGTGACTGCTTTATTGTATTTCTTGCTTGTGACTTTTCAATAAAGCGAGCTTAAAAAAAAAAGTTGAGGGACGCATGGATTCCACTCAGTATCAGCTGATTCTGGAGACCAATGTCCAGGAATCAGTGACAAAGCTGAAGCTGCGCCGGGGCTAGATCTTTCAACAAGACAACGACCCTAAACACTGCTCGAAATCCACTAAGGCATTTATGCAGAGGAACAAGTACAACGTTCTGGAATGGCCATCTCAATCCCCAGACCTGAATATAATTGAAAATCTGTGGTGTGACATAAAGAGCTGTCCATGCTGCTCGGAAGCCATCAAACCTGAATGAACTAAAGATGTTTTGTAAAGAGGAATGGTCCAAAATACCATTTAACCAGAATCCAGACTCTCATTGGAACCAACAGGAAGCGTTTAGAGGCTGTAATTTCTGCAAAAGGAGGATCTACTAAATATTGATTTCATTTCTTTTTTGTGGTGCCCAAATTTATGCACCTGCCTAATTTTGTTTAAACAATTATAGCACACTTTCTGTAAATCCAATAAACTTCATTTCACTTCTCAAATATCACTGTGTGTGTCTCCTATATGATATATTTAACTGACATTTTTTATTGTAACAACCAACGATTTATACAGGAAAATCATGACGATTAACAAGGTTGCCCAAACTTTCGCATCCCACTGTATATGTATTAAGATAGCGGATATTCCATGTTTAATATACCCTAATATCTATTCCATAGTGATAACTTTGGCCTTTGCTGGAGTAATAGTGCCTAGACGGCGAAATATTAATTATTACTGAAAATAAATCATAATCCATTGTCATATAATCCTTGTGACCCCTTCATCGTCAATGGATAATGTAATAATAGTATGGAATATAAATAAACGTATATACGCATGTGTAGGAGACCCCTTTCCCTACCCTTATCTGAATGAGTGGCGCAGGCGGAGAGTATATTATTGTCAGCACCTGCACCTTGGCATGTGCTCCGCATGCGTTCCACTGACAGCATTGGGCATACACACTTCCGGTGGACGCACTTCCGTACGCACTATACTGACATCAGTGCGTTCCACGGCGTCCTTCCGGTGGAGGTTCTTTTCCGGACTGGCGGCATGAAGATGGAACGCACGCCATCTGACCACAGCAAGTCGCACACTGGTATGGATTTTCGTTTAATCACTTAGGGTATTTTAGGTAGCAGTTCAAGATATTATTCTGGACTGCATATCAACATTGGGAGCTATTAGGCCACACTTTCATCCTTTTATCCCCTGATGAATTCTGCCATAATATTTTGGACAGAGGAAACGCATCGGGAATTTGTTCTTTGGGAGCCATTTATTTAGGGCAAGTTGTCTCTAGGGTCAGCCACCAATAAGTGGGGTCGCTATCTCCTAGGGGGTGATTCTCCCGCATTTAGGCAGGAGATCTCTCCGCTTTTGGGTAGGGCTTTGTTAGAACTATAGGGATATTACCTCCCCTTCCCATCCTAATCTCTGGACCATTTCCTATTGTGGAAAAGCCAAGTCTACAGCCTGATAAAGGAACCACCTATCGTATCTCTTTTGACCTGAGACCCTGGACTCATTACAGACGCCTGAAGATATTGTACATCAAACCGTGAGTGGTTACAAACAATTCAATGTAACAACAACCATCATCATATGTTTAAGGTGTTATATACCCTAAAAAACTCAGCTAGATAACTATCTGCAGTCATCTATAACACATATCAATTTTTGTGGGACTTATTTTAATGAATATCCTATATAAAAGTGAAGTTTGAAGTAGGTTTAATTTTTCAGTGACAGACAAGCAAAGTTATGGAAGATTTGATTTGGCTACTTCGCCGAATTTCAAAAATAAATTCGCTTTGTGACAAATTACTTTATCATGAAGCGTATTCCTTTGTATGTAGTGGGTGCAATGATGGGGAAAGGCATACTCAGTCATTGAACCCCTCAGATGTTCATCTCTGATTGCGGCATCTGAGGCTACCATTTAGGCCTTTCAGAGAATAATATGTAATCGGCATGTAGGTATCATAAGGACTATTGATGTAGCAGAGTAAAAAATATCTGGTGGTGGTATCTATCCCTTATCAGGGCTTCCCAGGGACATGTAAGTTCCGTAAATATGTTTTTATCTTTTTTGGTGATACATGGGGCTTTACTTTTAATGCTGTTTTTATTTTAGTAATTTTTTAACACCCAGGAATATGTTTAACCACTTCCAGACCGGGCCATTTACCCCCTTCCTGACCAGGCCTAATTTTGCAAATCTGACATGTGTTAATATATGTGGTAATAACTCTGGAACGCTTTTACTTATCCAAGCCATTCTGAGATTGTTTTCTCGTGACACATTGTACTTCATGATAGTTATAAATTTCAGTCAATATATTTCAACTTTATTTATGAAAACATCCCAAATTTACCCAAAATTTTGAAACATTCGCCATTTCCAAAATTTCAATTTCTCTACTTGAACGCTGTGTATACAGCGATCTAGAAGGCAGGGACACCCAGGAATGCTCCCCCACTCGGCAGCTGCACGATTAGCATGCAGCTGCGATCTCTGAATGGACACTCCAGAACGTCCATTCAGAGCTAAACTGACCGCCCAAGGACGTTTATAGGCAATGGGCGGTCTGGAAGTTTGTGCTTCTCATTTGTTTCTTTTTTTTTAACTAAAATACTTTTTCAAATTATGTCCCCTTTCCATAATGGTCATTTTGATATAGGCATGTGGTGACATTTTTTAAATGTCACATTGTTAAAGTTCAGAAAAATTTCATTTGGCTGCTTTTTCCAAATTTCACAAAGAAATTAGACTTGTGACAAATTACTTGATCACAAAGGTGCGTTCCTTTGTATGTAGCGGGCACAATGACGGGGAACAGCGATAGCGCCACCCCCCATCAATGAACCCCTCAGATGCCTCATTCATCACTGATTGAGGAGTCTGAGATTAAAATTAAGGCCTTTCAGAGGTTAATCCGGTAACATAGAAACATAGAAACATAGAATGTGTCGGCAGATAAGAACCATTTGGCCCATCTAGTCTGCCCAATATACTAAATACTATGGATAGCCCCTGGCCCTATCTTATATGAAGGATGGCCTTATGACTATCCCATGCATGCTTAAACTCCTTCACTGTATTTGCAGCTGCCACTTCTGCAGGAAGACTATTCCATGCATCCACTACTCTCTCAGTAAAGTAATACTGCCTGATATTACTTTTAAACCTTTGCCCCTCTAATTTAAAACTATGTCCTCTTGTAGCAGTTTTTCTTCTTTTAAATATTCTTTCCTCTTTTACCTTGTTGATTCCCTTTTATGTATTTAAAAGTTTCTATCATATCCCCTCTGTCTCGTCTTTCTTCCAAGCTATACATGTTAAGGTCCTTTAATCTTTCCTGGTAAGTTTTATCCTGAAATCCATGTACCAGTTTAGGTAAAAGAAAAAATACTCAACTTATTCTTTTGGAGACTTAAAGTCGTCATCACGTCATCACTCTGGCCAGGCCAGGCACGATGATGTCATAACTGGTGATATCACAGCACCAGGGAGCGAGGTGATGTGGTGATGTCACGCATCACCCTGCGCAAGATTTTGCACAGTATCTTCAATCAATATCTGCGAGGAAATGCATGAGGTGAACAAGTTTTTTTTTTTGTTTTTATTTGCTGCCATTTCAGGAAAAATTGATTTGTTACCACAAAGCGCAAGGAAATTCAGCTTCAATTGACTGCCCAGACATTTCAAGTCTATGGGCGATCAAAAAACACTTTTTATGGTATTTTTTTTAAACATGTTTCACTTAAAAAAAAAAAAATGCAGATGCATTTTTGCTATGCACTTCACCTATGTATTTCTTTGTTGTCCTTCATTCAGGGTTTATCAGTAGTAGTGTTAAGAGAAGCATTTGAAGTGGAATTCGGTCTGAATTTTAGTAAAACTTCAATTTGCAACTAATCCGAATTTTCTCATGCTTCGTGGTAATGAATCCGGTTTTCCTAAAATGACAGCTGCACTTTACAAAGCAAAACCAAATGTAGAGGAGACAAGCCCGGCAAGATCATCCATAATGCAATGCAGCCAGCCAATCCACAGCTAGCCATGCCCAACCCTCTAAAATTGCTGTCTGATACTACATATATTAGGGTGCTCAAGTTCTCATATATAAGTACATCCATTCATCCTTGTTTCGGGGGTGAGATTGCATCATGATACTACAAATTTTAGGGTGTTTAGGTTCTTTTATACATAAGTATATCTGTTAATCCCTAATTGTGTAATTGGGGTGAAATTGCGGCCTGATACTACAAATTGTGGGGTGTTTACAATTGTGCAATTGAAGTGAAACTGCGGCCAGATTGTAAAAATTTTAGGCTGTTCACATTCTTTTATAAAAAAAAGTACATCCATTCATCCTTGTTTCGGGGGTAAAATTGCGGCCTGATACTACAAATTTTAGGGTGTTCAAATGATTTTATATAAAAGTACATCCAGTCATCTTTGTTTCAGGGGTGAAATGTCAGCCTAATACTACAAATTTTAGGGTGTTCACATGATTATATATAAGTACATCCATTTATTCTTGTTTCAGGGGTGAAATTACAGCCTGATATAACAAATTTAAGGGTGTTTATGTTCTTTTTCAAATAAAAAAGGTCCTTAGCACCGCAATCTGCACCGCTCATGCCAGCTCTAAAAAAGTATGTCGTGCGCAGGGAAAAGGATACAGTTATGGCCATTGAGTTATTGGATACCACTGCCATACATTAACTGGATAACACCTCTGTATAGTGAACGGACAACACAGCCATACCGTGACCGGATAAAAGGGTCTAAGAGGGCACAGTACAGGGAATGACTAGGGGCACTGCACAGGGTGTGGTAACAGGGCACAATGCAGGGTATAAGGGGGCACAGTCACATGACCCTGTGACATTAGAAGGTCCTTATGGTAAATGCGGTTCATATGCCACCATAATGAGAGGCAGAGGTGTGAGACAAGGGTGTGATTATATGGCTAGAGATAAAAAATGTAACTGTCGGTCAGTACAGGCCCCAAAAATTAGGCAATAGGCATTCACCTGACAGCAAAAAACTTTGGATTCTGTGGCTGGAGGTACATTAGGCGGTCACAGAATAAATATGTAAAAGTTGGCCAGTACAGGCCCCAAAAATTAGGCAATAGTCATTCACCTGACAGCAAAGAACTTTAGATTCTGCGGCTGGAGGTACATTAGGCGTTCACAGAATAAATATGTAACTGTCGGCCAGTACAGGTCCCAAGAATTAGGTATCCACCTGACAGAAAAGGCTTTTTATGCCGCTGTATATACATAAGGCAAGGACCAATCTTTCTTCTGGGTTGTGGTGGATATGTGTGGGCTGGCATGAGGAAATTCAATTACACGTGGTCATCACAGGTGTTGAATTCCTCCGAGATCCATGCCTCATTCAATTTTAAAAATGTTAGGTAGTCCACACTGTTGTGAGCTAGGCGAGTGCTCTTATCGGTTACGATTCCCCCTGCTGTGCTGAACGTCCTTTCGGACAGGACACTCGACGAGGGGCAAGCTAAGAGTTCCATGGCAAATTGTGCCAGCTCTTGCCACTGGTCAAGCCTGCACACCCAGTAGTCAAGGGGTTCCTCGCTTCTCAGAGCGTCCACATCAGCTGTTAACCCAATGTAGTCGGGCACCTGTCAGTCTAGGTATTCCCTGAGGCTGGATCCGTAGGGCGGCTGTCGATGGGTTGGCTGCTAGAATGATCTCATATCCAAAGTGACCAACACATCTTCAAACCGCCCTCTTTTTGCAGGTGTGGTAGGATTGGTACCTGCACCTGTTTCACTGTGGGTGGAAATTCCTCTGCCAGTGCCCGCAATAACAGAATGCAGCATCTCTCGCAACAGCCCTCTGTGATGCTGGTAACATGTTGGCCATTTTGTCTTTGTATCGGGGGTCTAAGTACATTGCCACCCAGTACAGGTCCTTGACCTTTATGCTTTTTATATGGGGGTCCCTTTTCAAACACTGGAGCATGAAGGCCCCCATTTGCACTAAATTGGAAGCGGTGGAGCTCCCTGGCTCCTGCTCATCGCCCAGGAGAATGTCATCCTCGGTCTCCTTCCCCCAGCCACGGACAACACCAGGGATCCCCGAAAAGTTTAAAGCCTGCTCTTCTTGCTCCTCCTCCCCCCAGCCACCATCCTCCTCTAACTCCTCTTCAGACCCTGCTGACTTGTCTCAGATGGAGTAGCCCCCCCCCCCCCAGAATTCATTCAGCATTGTAACTTCCTCATCTTTCAGCTCTTGCTCCTTGACGGCTTGATCAATGACACGATGCAATGCATGCTCTTGAAAGAAGGCGTAAGATATGAAATCACTGATGGTGCCCTGGCTGCGACTGACCAGTCTGTTGATCTCATCAAATGGCCGCAGAAGTCTGCATGCATCTCGCATAAGCAGCCACTGGTGCGGTAAAAAGAAACCAAGCTCCCTAGAACCTGTCCTGCCGCAGATTTTATACAGGTAGACGTTAACGGCATGTTTCTGCTGGAGCAGCCTATCAAGCATATAGAAGGTGGAGTTCAAGCACATTGGGCAGTCACAAATAAGACATCTGACGGGCAAGTGGTGCCGCCACTGAACGTCAGCAAGGCGAGCCATGGCTGTGTAAGAGCTTGTAAAATGGCCAGAGATTTTCCTGGCCTGCCGCAAGACGTCCTGGACCCCGGGGTATTTGGCAATGAGTCACTGCACAACTAAGTTCAGGATGTGTGCCATGCGCTGCACATTTGTCATTTTACCCTGTTTCAGCGCGCTCAGCAGATTGGCACCGTTTTTGCACACCACTTTACCAACAGTCAAATTGAGCGGGGTTAGCCGCTGATCGGCCGGTGACCGCAGAGCTGAAATCAGTGCAGGACCGGTGTAGCTATTGGCTTCCAGGCACAACAGCCGCAGCACAGCATGACAACATCTCACCTGGCAGGTCAAATAGGTTCTGGGGAGCTTGAGGGGTGCAGTGGAAGCGGTGGTTGCAGTGGAAAAGGAGGAGTCAGCCAAGGAGGAGACGGAGGATGGAGTAGGAGGAGGAGAAGAAGAGGCTGGCCTGCATGCAATCCGTGGCGGTAAAACCAAATCCACACGGGTGCCATGGGTTACATACTTGATGGCGGTCAGAAGCATTGGGCAGTAAAAGCTATGTACCTTCCCAGCCCGTGTTTGCTAGACCACGTGTCTGTGGTCAGATGTATCTGGACACCAACACTGTGTGCCAGAGATATATTAACTTGCCGCTGAACATGGCCATACAGTTCAGGGATGCCCTTCTGGGAGAAATATTTCCTTCCAGGGACATTCTATTGCGGTGTACCAATGTCCACAAATTTTCTAAAAGCCTCCGAGTCTACCAATTTATATGGCAGTAGTTGGCGGGCTAGCAGTTCCAACAAGCCAGCGGTCAGCCGTTATCCGGTGTCATCGTTTTTTTTACGCTCTAACATTTGGGCCATGGAAGCCTGCCTTGTGCCCGATGAACGCGACAACGGCACGGTGGAAGGTGGAGTAGAGCATAAATGGGAGAGAGGATAATAAGAGTGTGGCTTTGTTGGTTCTGACGGCGTTGCTCCCACTGTGCTCGATGATGGAAGGACAGGTGCCTTTTTAAGGTGGTCATCCCTAGGTGAGTGTTGGGCTTACCGCAGATGGCAACACTATTGTTAGCAGCTGACAAAAGCCTATACTGTGGAGCCATGTGCCAGTATCCTGGGAGCGCAAGATGTGACCATGCATGGCGGATGGCTCGCTCCAGATACATTTGCAGTCTGCTTTTTGCCTCCTGTGCACTACCAGTTCTACCTGCTTCTTCTCCTTCTCCTTCTTATCTGCTGCTCTGTCTCTCCCTCTGAACTCCCCTCCTCTTCCTCTCTTGTGGGCGCTCACGTGATGTCCGTCGACACATTATCATTGTCACCTTTACCACCACTGATATTAGAGATCTCGGAGTAGGTAGCAACAGTGGGGACAACCCTCCTCTGGATGATCTGGGTACTGTCGTCAGACCACTGGGTGGCTGCCGTTGCTACCTCCTCTTCCTCATCAGATGCCAAGAATGTCTGTCCATCGGTAAGGTCTGGAAAAGGAAGGGAAAATAATTCCTATAACTCGAGTGAAGCGGCTATGGTGGTGGTGTCTTTGGGGGTGCACACTGCAGAGAGGGTGTGGGGAGGGTGCAGATACAGAGGATGAGGAGGGTGCAGAAGCGTAAGGCTGAGTGAGTCACTCAACCAACTCTGGTGCGTCCTTTGACATAATCGCATGCACCTTCTCCAACTTCCCACTAAGGCTCTGGCCTGGTGCACCTGCCCGACCCCTGCAGAACGGCCTACTTGTTACTCTTCCTGTCATTTTCAAATTAACCCTGTACCAAAGTCACTAGAGAAGAGCAGTATTTGTGGAAGCTGGTATATGGCAGGCCTCAATCAGTTGTTAGTTGAAGCTGGTATATGACCCTAATACAGTAATTTTGTGGATGCAAGTATATGGAAAACCTCTATCACTATTTTGTGGAAGCTGATTTATTGCAGGCCTCAATCAGTTGTTAGCTGAAGCTGGTATATCACCCTCAAGGAGTAATTTTGTGGACGCAGGTATATGGAAAACCTCTATCATTATTTTGTGGAAGCTGATATATGGCAGGCCTCAATCAGTTGTTAGTTTAAGCAGGTATATCAAGACCTGCAATGTGTATTTTGTGGACGCAGGTACATGGAAAACTTCTATTACTATTTTGTGGAAGCTGATATATGGCAGGCTTCAATCAGTTGTTAGTTGAAGCTAGTATATCCCCCTCAAGCAGTCATTTTGTGGACACAGGTATTTGGAAAACCTCTATTACTATTTTGTGGAAGCTGATATATGGCAGGCCTCAATCAGTTGTTAGTTGAAGCTGATATATCAAAACCCACAATCTGCATTTTGTGGACGCAGGTATATGGAAAACCTCAATCACTATTTTGTGGAAGCTGATAGATCACTGCCCTTAATCAGTATTTTCTGGAAGTATACAAATGCACTATAATATATTTTCTATTTTAGAAAGTATATTATAAGTATATCACACTCCTCAGTATATCACACCTATCAATAGCACACCTATACCAGTCCTTAAAAGAACTTTTGTGGCCCTATTAGCTAGCGTTTGGTGTCCCTAAGTTCATAACAGCCTGTCCCTGCTCCAAAATGCAACCTCTCCCTACACTGACAATACACATAATGTAAATTGGCTGCCAGATCGGGTTCTGTTATATGGTTGGGGGTGTGTCCATATGCTGAAACGTCTCAATTGGCTGTCCTGTCCCACCTGATGAATGTGTCATGGGTCAAAGTTCACCGCAATGCAAAAGACATTTTTAATCTGCAATTTGTAAAGCAGTTCCTGAAGTCTTTCAATCTACCTCAAGACATCATGAAAATGGCCAGGAAATTGTGCATGCACTTCAGCCTCTCTTACCCTGCAAAACAAGCCCTCCTTTAGCTGCAAAGGCAGAATCGTGTTCCCCACATCGCTTGATATGTGACTTTTCCACTCTTTGGAACTCCACTGTCCAAAAACTATATAAGCAGAGGAAGGCTGTAAATGATTTCTTGATGATGCAGGTTTACAGGAGCACTCCTCTGTGTAACTTTGACGTTAGCCAGTGGCAGCTTATTGCGTGACCCCTGTGGTTTGCTCAGGCCCATTGAGGAGTCCACTTTACTTGTTAGTCGCCAGGACTACGGGATAAATGACGGCATTCAACTCCTTTACGTCCTGGAGCAGATGCTACTAAATCTGGCAGGACAGGGGACAGGAGAAGTGCATATAGATCTCATGGCCACCTGAGCCCTGAGCCCTGTGGGGGCTGAACTGGAGGAGGAGAGGAGGAAGACATTTATGCACAAGAAATGTATACAGAAATGGGTGGTTTTTCTGCACCATTGACAGGAGAGGAGCAGGGAGGTAGAGGGCAATGAGGAAGACCATGCAGATGACCCCAAGACACCATGGCAGTATGTAGTGGAGATGGAGGCAGGGAGTCCCTTTGATTCAGTTGCACAAATGGCCAGATGCATGCTGAGTTGCTTGTGTGGTGACAGCCGTATTATCACCATTCACTACTGGTCCAAAATTGGGTCCTTTTTCCACTTGCTGAGAGGGAGGCTAAACTCAAATACTATCAATACCATTATCATAAAGGGCTTACCATGGGGTAAATGGCCTCTGCACTCAAGCTCCACTGCCATGACTGCTGGAAGGAAGGGGGGGGGGGGCAGGAACAGCACCAGCTTCATCAGCAGCAACTTAAGTCTAGAGTCTCTAATGAGCCCAAGGAGAACTCACCTTTCCATCCAAAATGTTGAGAAACTGATTATTGTGAAGATGAATATGGCATGGATCAGCCATGGTTTCCTAACACTACAGTAGATCATTCTGGGTGCCACACCAAAACTATGTGAAAAAAGGCCAGTTTCTTCTGGCCACCTGCTTAAGCCACTATTCTGATGCTGCCACCCGCCTGATGCCACACACCTGCTGCCTCTGCTTCCATCTTATACTATTGCCACCCACCATCTTGTGCTGCTACTGCCACTGCCCTTGTCCTTCACCTCACCACTCTGTGACTGGGTCACTGTGTTTACTCCTCATCCGGATGCACCCTCCCCACTCTGTGACTGGGCCACTATATTAACTTCTCATGCAGTTGCCACCCTCCCTACTCTGTCAGACTGTGACTGAGCCACTATGTTAACTTCTCATGTGGTTGCCACCCTCACCACTCTGTGACAGGGTCACTATGTTGACTCCTCATGTGGTTTCCACCCTTCTTACACTGTGACGGGGCCACTAATGTCCCTGTTGACATCACCATTTATTTTACCCTTCTGAAGGACGGAAAAATGAAAAACACAACGGATCCTGTCTTTGGAGCATCGGTAAAGCCTCTATCACCCGGTCCCTATTTTGCATCAGGATATGCTCACGATTTGGAAGTCAATAGCAGGAGTGGGTTAAAAGCACAGAAGACAACAAAATATTCCAATCACGTGTCATCTCCGTTTTGGCTGCGCCCCTATTATTATTTTTTGGGGCCTTACCAATACTGATTGATTACTGACCAAATGCTGACCGTATCAAGGCAATGCAGGATCCGTTATTTGGGGTTGTTTTTGTGACGGATCAGAAGAAGAGAAAGAAAATAAACAATCAACACAAACTTACTGCTGAAACCCTCTCCACTCTGTCATGGGGCCACTACTAGTATCAGCGTATAACAGAACAGGTTCTGAGGAAATCTATGTGAAATAAGCTCACGGTGTAAAAGAAATTCGCTCTTTCACTCTATAGTACAATTTTGGGCCACTGCACGGTTCTTTATACCTGACGCTAGCATTGACTTGTAAGGCTGAGTTCACACTTATTTGGTCAGTTTTGGCCACATAATTGACCAAAAAAGTGAAGTAGGAAGTGATTCTAATAGTGACGCCAAGGGGCAGACTGTTAATTCTAAGTGGCCCCCGAAAAAATACTAAAAGTGGCCCCATTTTGTAGTTGAATCCAATCTGATGGAAGACAGGGCCAGCAATACCATATTGTGGCACATTATACCACCCCAACAGAGCAAAATACAGAGAGCAGCACAAAATACAACATCCCCCAAAACTTTCACTGGGCGGCCATTAGGAGGGCCAAGGAGGCCCCCTGGGTTTCGGCCCACAGGGAACTTTCCCTGTAAGATCTATGGCCAATCTGCCCCTAGTGATGCCTAGTAACGCACAGTAACTGTTTCACTACCATATTTGGATAGATAAATAAATAAATTTGGATAGAATCAAATTTTGGGGGAAAATTTGGCGAATCGCTCCATTCAGATTTTTGAAAACTTTGCTCATCTCTAATATCCTTTGTAAGACAATCAAAGATAAGGGTACTTGATTGGATTGGAGACAAGGACCAGGAGAAAGAGGGGCAAGATAGGCTGAGTGGTTCTGTACAGCAAAGCACAAATGTGGCCACTGTGAGACAAGTTGATGAGCTGTTAAACAGACTGAGAGATGTTAGGAGCCAATGCTGGGTCAGTGTAGGTTGTGGAGGTTCTAGCGCAGAGCTGGAATGAACAGTGATTAGTGAAAGATTGGGATGGTCTGAGGCTTGTTTTCTGAAGTCTAGAAGAAATAGTAGTTTGGTGGCCAAAGGGAGACAGTATGCCAAGTGTATTGTTGCAAGAAAAGTTCAAGTATTAGTGAATAATCCCTTCTCCTGTGCATAAAGAGTTGGTTCAAGGGTCACACCATGTACTGTAAAAGGGATAACCTGATAAAGACATGTACTGGAGCTTTGTTATCCACACTGTGACCTTTAAACCTTGCATGGCACAATGTTGTAGCTGTGGGTAGTCAGTCATCCGCAAAAGTTTGTGGCATAATGGCCATGAGGATCTGTGGAGGCACAGAACCATTCCTACACTAGTACTGGTGCAACCCAATGAGTGGCTTAAAGGAGGGGTCGACTGTGACAAAGCATAGCCTCTAAGACACCCTGAGCGGTACAGTAGAACGGATTAGGAGCTAACAGCCTCTTTGGCACAACCTGACTCTGGTGAAGACTTAGGTAAACTGTGAGGTCCCCAACTCCAATACATGGATTATTCAGAATTAGTAGTACCCCTGTGGGGAAAATCACAGCTGTTTCATCAACTTAAAAATCTCTGTGTCATTCTGAGGACAGGCTCTCTTTGAAGCTTATTTGGCTATATTCTATTTCTGCAAGCAGTAGAAATTTCCGAAACTTCTCTTTTCAGTGTATTTCTGATCATATTTTATATTGTTAATGCACATTGTTGTGGCAGGCGCAGCACTATGAAGTGCCTTTTGCGCTGTGGCTTTAGTCTAACCAGGCTGTCTATTACGCTGTAATTCCTCTAGCGATGTTCTATGGAAACAGTAGGTTTAAAGTGCACACCAAATGCTTGAAATAATTTCTTTATTAAGTTCAACTTTTCTTCACATATAACACTGCCGACTCCGCAGCAGATAGTCCATAGTCCATGTACATAACACGTGTTGAAAAAATATCACAAAATGGCAGTATGCATAAGATGGTGGTTCAACTGTTCAGTCTTGTCAGTCAACATAAAATGGTCAATATAATTCTCTCTTGAGTATCTGTACTCTCACTTTAAGTTATTTAAGCACTTTATGATCTCTGTGAGAGTTATATCTGAGGTCTAACTAATAGTTCTACTTGCTGAATTTGGTTGCAATTTGCAGAATGCAGTTAGCAGTAACTATTTGCAGATTGGTTGAGTATGATCTGGTATGGTTGTATGCAATTTGGATTGCAATATGTAATTTGAATTTGGATTGTGAACTTTGTAGTTTGCAATTGTATGGTATTTACAATTGGTGGAACTGTAAGTAAACACACATATAACTGGTTCATTATACAGTTCTAATCACTATATTAACAGGAGGAACATTATATAACTGTTTTAAATGCCTATTTTGGCCTCTCTGCTTCCATAAAACACAGCTCTTGGTGGAGTGAATGTCTGTTCAGGTTCTCTCTCTGGTGAATAATAATTTCTAGCAGCTACTGCTAGAGAATTTCCCACACAGGCTGTGTGTGAGGCTGGCTGTGATTGGCCAAGACTCCTGCTGTGTGTGAGGCTGGATGTGATTGGTCTAGACTCCTGCCTAGCAACAACAGTGTAACGCTATGCTTTCTGTTGTTTTTGCTGTGTCATTGAGCTTACCTCACATCCATATAATGAATCTTAAAGGCATATTATCTTTTCTGCTTCTGTGAACACAATATATATATATATATATATATATATATATATAAAAACAGTTATATGACATCCAAACATGAAGTCGCTGTAAATAACTCTGCTTTCGTCTTTAACACACAAACATAGGAACTGTATTAAGGTTATTGGCAGGTCTAGCTGTATAAACATATATGCTGTATTAGCAACCTAGGACAGGTTTTAGCTGGCCAGCTACAATCGTGTCATCACTATTACTAATTAATTGTGTATTCTTAATTTTGAAATATACAGTGACAAATATTTGTAATGCACTTTTCTCACCCGGACTTAAAGCACACTATATGTTGAATCAACATGCTCATGATTTACCTGCTATAATTTTAAGGACATTTTATATGGGTTTTGTAATTTTAGAGTCCATTCACATATCCGCAAAATGGGTCAGCATCCGTTCCACAATTTCGCAGAACGGGTGCAGACCCATTCATTTTCAATTGAGCCGGAATGTGCTGTCCGCATCTGCATTTGCGGATCTGCACTTCCGCATCCGTGCTTCTGTCTCCGCAAAAAAATGGAACATGTCCTATTCTTGTCTGCAATTGCGGACAAGATTAGGCATTTTCTATTATAGTGCTGGCAATGTGCGGTCCGCAAATTGCGGAATGCACATTGTCTGTGTCCGTGTTTTGCAGATCCACCAAACACTTACGGACGTGTGAATGGACCCTTATTCTGTTTTCATGTAATTAAATATCTGCTATGTCATGTGTTTCAACCTGGCAAACTAAATCACTAAAACTAATTACCTAAAGTAATATTTCTGAATGTTATCTGAATGAATAGATTAGGTAACATTTGCTTATTTCTAAAAGTAGACCCCCATGCTTATCTTGCTACAATTGTTCTCACTTTTCTGGTAAAAATGTTTACATACTTTGCAGATCTTTATTTTATCTCCATACTAATATTGAACTGTTTGATGAAATACTGCTTATCCAGGATAATATATAAACCTATGGTGAGGGTTGTATGGCAAGAAAGGCTTATAGTTTGTAGAAAGACTTTGGTCTTGAAATCCAATAGGTGCATTATGTGCTATATTTGACGTGACATGAATAGCACAGTTTATTATAAAAGATTATGAGTCTTTTATGGAGCACAGTATGAGTTAAGTTGTTCTCAACCTGCCAGAACTAGTCAGTAGTGTTTAATGCTTCTAAATAACAAGCACGTTGGGACTCACCCCATTCACTGCTGAAAGGATTAAGTTAAATTTTCATCTTATCCCATGTGAGCAAATACCAAGCAATTATGGTGTTCTTATGTGACCTTATGGGGCATGTGCTTGTCTCTTCGGTCCCTCAGCCAGTGCTACTATACTGAATACAAGGCCAAGACTTGGGAGAACCCTGGCTCTCATACAGTGTTTTTTTTGGCAGAGCCCTGTGGATTCTCAGCCTGGCAAGAAAGCACCATTTTGAAAGTACTGGCAAACATCATGCGGTTTGTCACAGCGTTGCTTATGATTTAGAATCCTGATTTAGGCTCAACACTGTGCTCTTTTGTTTCTCCGTGTTTGTACATCATTTGCAAGTTTGTATTAGTTAATAAACGTCCTAAGCAGTGGCATAGCTAGAAATGACTGGTCCCCATAGCAAATTTTTGAATGGGGCCCCCCTCCCCCAGTAATTTTCATGCTGCACCCATTCCTGTGGCTAGTAAAGATCACTCTCTTAGACCAGGCCCGGCAGCTGTTCCATCCATTTTCTACACTGTCTATACTGCCACTGTATATAATGTCATTGTTGTTGAGGGGGCCCTGACAAAATCCTTTAGTCCGCCTCCTCCTGGATGGGCCCCTTCTGGGTCAGGGCCCCAAAGCAGCCACTTCCCCTGCTTCTCTTATAGCTTTGCCCCTGGTCCTAAGAGTGGAACATATCTTACACTGTGGTATGACAGTTGGGTCTTGTGCATGGAAGCCACAGCAAGAAGTAGAAGTTCTCATGCTGTAATATAACTATACAAAGACTCTAGAGTATGACTAAGTGATACTTTAATAATTAGGGCCAGGTTAACATAGTTTATTACTCTTGGGTTGTCATTTTCTTTGAAAGATATTCTGCAAGGTTAGTGGGTCTCACTATCACCAACTGTACTATTGTAAAACCGTTGTTGCTAATATAGAACAGAACAAGAACAGCACATTTTTGAAAAGAATAACATGGATCTAGTTGTGGCGAAAATAACCTCGCCACTGGGTTTTGGAGGGGCCTGTTTGCCAGCCTCTTGCCTCTGCCTCAGGATTATGGACCATATACTAACTTTGAACGAGAAGACAGGCCGGCCACACAGCCTAAATCTGTGGAACTTTTTTGGGCAGGAAAGCCATGCTTGCGGTCTGACAAATGTGACTTCCATGCAATTCGGGAACCCCTGCTCGGATCTGGGTGATTTTTGGATATGTTGTTCACCCAAATCAGAACTATCCATGGATGTATTAATTATGGGGATATGTGAGGTTTTGAGCTGTTTTCTGTGTTTTCGGAAAAATTAGTATTTTCTGCCTGTGAGTGATTAAATTAGCCCAATATGATTGGTAATTGTATTACAGGCAGAGCCTATTGAGTTTTGGTAATTGTATTTTGTTGATTGCGTCAAAGACAATGCTCATTGTCTTTTGTTGATTGCGTTACAGACAGAGGGAAGGGGGTTTTGTGTAAAATTGTCATATTTTACATAAACTGTCACAGTCCTGTACAAGGTCCCCATGGGGAGTGTCCCTTGCTAGGAGACCTGCATAAAAGGCTGAAAAATAACCCATTAAAGAGTTTCTGTTTTACATTCAACATAGAGCCTCGTCTGTGGGGATTGCTATACGCTGTATACTCCCCTGGCTATAACCCCTAGCTCTTGTAAGAGTTGTTCCTGTTCCTTGTTCCTGTTGTGGTTACGGTATCGAGCGGAGTAAGTGCTTGGAGCCCTCGGGAAGCACTAGGAGCATCCATCAATAGAGGTACCCAGTCGGGTGCCAGAAGATCCGTTAAACTTGTGTCTTCACATGTCTTCTTCTGATGCATATGTTGCACATGTGTCACAGCTCAGTGTGGGTGGTAAACTCTACACCAAACACAGGAGGGAAGGGAAAAGGTACTAGGCCTGGAAACTAGGGAAAGGGGAAAGGTCACCACCTAGTGAATCACCTCTCTGGTCTCAGCGTTCCACATGGTGTAGTTAGGTTTCGCTTTCCAGGAAGCACTCAGCTGAGATCGCGGAGTCTCGCGATAGCTTTTAGCTGGTTTCTATTTCGCTCACGTCTAAATCAGCGCATAGATTTTCTCGCGACCGATAGTCACTCAAATTCTGTTCGGGTTTAGGTGGGTAGTTTGTCGCTCTCAGGACCAGCCAGACGCGTTTCGAGGGGTCTCCCTCTTCCTCAGTGGCTTACCTTGCTTACCTTACCTTGCTTCACTACGAGTGTGGACTCTGTATGCTGGTACAATTGGAGGATATACATCATTATAGCAACAGTACTGGACATAGTTCATATGCAAAAATCGATTTTATTATAGGAAGATATCAAACTATTGCAAGATATCAAACTATTGCAAGACTTCTTTACAAGTTTCTATCACAAGGTTGATTTCTTTATAAATTACAAGTCTTTATCACAAGGTTGTTTCCTTTTATAGGAGGACTTTTTCACTGGAGAACTGCACTTGTTCACAGAACATTCTTACTTTACAGGCACAGGACATTATCAATTCATAATTAGAACACATTATATTAATTCTTGCATGATTTGAACCTATGATCATTCATTTATGAATTTGTCTATGTAAGCGGATCCCGGACCTCAGTATAATTTTATAAAATTTTATATAATTTTATATTGTTTAATTTTATATTGTTTAATTTTGTACTGTTTAATGGGATTTTAAACCTATATGTTTTATATATATTCTATATCTTAAATATAAAACTATCTACTATAGACATACCAGCTGGTGAGTGCATATTTTTTATTTATATTTTCATATGCTTCTACATCGGATGAATAGGTGATTCATCCAAAAAATAGTGCACCTTTACCATATTGGCAGATACGGGTGAGCCACGATATAAATTGAATTATTTTCCAAATGAATTTTACCTCCTTTTCTTCTCACTAATAGAGCTTTCATTTGGTGGTATTTCATTGCTGCTGACATTTTTACTTTTTATGTTATTAATCGAAATTTAATGATTTTTTTGCAAAAAAATGACATTTTTCACTTTCAGTTGTAAAATTTTGCAAAACAAAACGACATCCATATATAAATTTTTCGCAAAATTTATTGTTCTACATGTCTTTGATAAAAAAAAAAAAAGTGTGGGTAAAAAAAAAAATGGTTTGGGTAAAAGTTAAAGCGTTTACAAACTATGGTACAAAAATGTGAATTTCCGCTTTTTGAAGCAGCTCTGACTTTCTGAGCACCTGTCACGTTTCCTGAGGTTCTACAATGCCCAGACAGTATAAACACAAATTTATGACCCCATTTCGGAAACTAGACACCCTAAGGTATTCACTGATGGGCATAGTGAGTTCATAGAACTTTTTATTTTTTGTCACAAGTTAGCGGAAAATGATTTTTATTTTTTATTTTTTCTTACAAAGTCTCATATTCCACTAACTTGTGACAAAAAATAAAAACTTCCATGAACTCACTATGCCCATCACAAAATACCTTGGGGTGTCTTCTTTCCAAAATGGTATTCTAGGGGCCCAGATGTGTGAGAAGAAGTTTGCATTTAAAATCTGTAAAAAATGACCGGTGAAATCCGAAAGGTGCACTTTGGAATGTGTGCCCCTTTGCCCACCTAGGCTGCAATAAAGTGTCACACATCTGGTATCGCCGTACTCAGGAGAAGTTGGGGAATGTGTTTTGTGGTGTCATTTTACATATACCCATGCTGGGTGAGAGAAATATCTTGGCAAAAGACAACTTTTCCCATTTTTTTTTATACAAAGTTGGCATTTGACCAAGATATTTATCTCACCCAGCATGGGTATATGTAAAATGACCCCTTAAAACACATTGCCCAACTTCTCCTGAGTACGGCGATACCAGATGTGTGACACTTTTCTGCAGCCTAGGTGGGCAAAGGGGCACACATTCCAAAGAGCACCTTTAGGATTTCACCGGCCATTTTTTACAGATTTTGATTTCAAACTACTTCTCACACATATGGGCCCCTAAATTGCCAGGGCAGTATAACTACCCCACAAGTGTCCCCATTTTGGAAAGAAGACACCCCAAGGTATTCTGTGAGGGGCATGGCGAGTTCCTAAAATTTTAAATTTTTGGCACAAGTTAGCGGAAATTCATTTTTTTTGTATTTTCTCACAAAGTCTCCCTTTCCGCTAACTTGGGACAAAAATTTCAATCTTTAATGGACTCAATATGCCGCTCACGGAATACCTTGGGGTGTCTTCTTTCCGAAATGGGGTCACATGTGGGGTATTTATACTGCCCTGGCATTTTAGGGGCCCTAAAGCGTGAGAAGAAGTCTGGAATATAAATGTCCAAAAATTTTTACGCATTTGTATTCCGTGAGGGGTATGGTGAGTTCATGTGAGATTTTATTTTTTGACACAAGTTAGTGGAATATGAGACTTAGTAAGAAAAAAACAAAAAAAAAACAAAAACAATGTTCGCGAAACACAAGTTCGCGGCGGGTCCCATTAATTTTAATGGCAGGTGAACCTCATATTTACAGCCAAGAAATAATTACTAGAAGTGCACAAATAGTCCCACAACATGGAGAGTGAAATACCAGATGTATTATTCGAATTTGCAATCTCCATTCATAATTTTTTTCAATGCGAAATATCGGCAATATAATTTTCGTGCACGCGCATGCGCAAATGCACTATACAGTACCGAAACTCACTATAAAGAAAGTATATTGGTTTATAGCACCCCACTTCAATAATTGTTTTTTGGGGGGGGCGACTGGTATATCACACCAGTAGAAATTATTTGTTCCAATAACGCTTGTCCCTCTATATACCTGCAGTATCGCAGCAGAACCGCACACAACTGCCGTACAATACAAATGCTCTATCATATACTTTCTAACATAGAAAGTATATCATAACATTGTACAAGGAAGGCAATCCATTAGAATATACATGAAGATAAAACCTAACCTTTAATAATGTTACTATGAGGGTCCATTTACACGACTGTAAGTGTTTTGCGGATCTGCAAAACACGGACACCGGCAATGTGCATCCCGCAATTTGCGGACCGCACATTGCCGGTACTATAATAGAAAATGCCTAATCTTGTCTGCAATTGCGGACAAGAATAGGACATGTTCTATTTTTTTGCGGAAACGGAAGCACGGATGCGGAAGTGCAGATCCGCAAATGCGGATGCGGACAGCACATTCCAGCCCCATTGAAAATGAATGTGTCTGCGGAACCATTTTGCTGACGTGTGAATGGAAAAGATATCCCTCAAAATGAAAATAAATTAAATGATTAAAGTTAGGCAAAAAGCATAGATGTGGTAGGCAATAACAAGTGCTCAGCGGCACTAAATAAGAAACCATATGTCCTACCGCAATCCGGGGGGTTCCAGTGGACATCCATGAATCCCGGAGAGCAAAAAACATCTATCCCTGGGCTAGATGATGATGTGGTATTGAAGGATAGGTTGGGCAAAGAACTGTCCCTGATTTTGCCTTACAGGGGGGTGCTTTTCTGGCCCTGATAGACTAACCACAGACCACCCACCCTGAAAAGAGCAGCCCCGTCCGGAACCTAACTCCATATAAAAATGGCCCTAGTAAGCCCCTAACCCCTAGGCCCCTGACTTCCAGGTGATCACTATATAGATCTATGTGTTTTTGACTCATTATAAAAGTATATTATAAGTATATCGCACCCCTCTGTGTATCACACCTATGGATAGCACACCTATACCATTCCTTAAAAGGACTTTTGTGGCCCTATTAGCTAGTGTTTGGTGTCCCTAACTGGCTGTCCCTGCTCCACACAGCAGCCTCTCCCTACACTGGCAAAACACTGAATGTAAAATGGCGGCCAGATCAGGTTTATTTATAAGGTAGGGGGGATGTCCATGTGCTGAAACGTCTCAATTGGCTGTCCTGTACCACCTGATGGATGTGTGATGTGTGTGGGTCAAAGTTCTTCACAATGTAAAAGAATATGGCGGGCGCAAATATCTCCATATGTTTGCATGTTCGGCGAATCGCGAACGCACAAAGTTCACCACAAGTCGACCCGTCGGGCGAACCGCAAGGCCGTCTCTACTGAGAGCAGCCACAGGGGCCATAGACACAATAGAATGGAGAGGACTCATTAATCTCAATGTTTTGAGGCAGAGTTTTCTAGGCATGCTCCAAAGTCAGGGGCAAGTAGATAAGCTGTGATGTCACTTACTGTAAATGGCATTCTAATTCTGCCTGTGAGGATAATGTGATGACTGCTAAAAAGTTATCTGTTCTATATAGTACAGAATAGCCCCAAACTTTTCAATTTAGATATTTTTAAATATAGAGACATGGAAAATTAAATAAATAAAAAAATATAATCATAAAAATATGTTTAACATAAAAATATAATTTATACAGTAAGCCATTTTCTTATGACACATTTCCTTTACAAAAAAAAGTCTTAGAATGCTATAACAAATATAAAAGTAATTAATTAAAGGGAACCTGTCACCTGGAAAAGAAAATTTACACTAATCACAGTACCTTAAAGTGTTTCTCATAGTGTGCCCAAAGATGTATTCATATCTTCTTTCTGCGTTGTGCTGTTTCATAAAATCGACTTATAAAACTGTGTTTGGCACCTTTTTGAAGTCGTGCTGAAGTCACGGGGGCAGCGGCCTCCTTGACTCAACCGTCGGATAAGCCCGCCCCTATGCCGCTCCTCCGCATATTGATGGACATTTTTCCCTGTAGCCGTGACCGCACTCTTCTCGCGCATGCGCCGTGTGCGTCCTACCGCAGCGCGATCCCGGCTACGGCTCCCTCCCTGGCATCTGCATGTTCACTGCACCTGTGCAAGCAGACAATGATCGCACTCAGGCCGCAGCGGAGAAGCGATGGTCGCGAGCGCGCTGTATATGAACGGCGCAGTGAACAAGAAGATCCCAGGGAGGGAGTTGTAGCCGGGATCATGCTGTGGCAGGACACGCATGACGCATGCGTGAGAAGAACGTGGTCCCGGCTACAGGGAAAAATGGCCATCAAAATGCGGAGAAGCGGCATAGGGGCGGGCTTATCCGACGGTTGAGTCAAGGAGGCCGCTGCCCCCATGACTTCAGCACGACTTCAAAAAGGTGCCAAACACAGTTTTATAAGTTGATTTTATGAGACAGCACAACGCAGAAAGAAGATATGAATACATATTTGGGCACACTATGAGAGATACTTTAGGGTACTGTGATTAGTGTAAATTGTCTTTTCCAGGTGACAGGTTCCCTTTAAGTAATACCTCACCAATCCCCTCCAGTACCAGGTCCTCTGCCAGTCTTTACCTCCTGGTATCTCTAGAAACAGACATGTGGTGGTGCAGCCAAATACTGTCTGTATTGGGTCAATGCTGCAACTTTTCTTATTTATTTTTACTCTTGCTTCTCCCCACCTTGCCGCAGGTTACAAGTGAATTAACATTCACTCTCCCCCTACTTGTCCTTGGTTATTAACCATACAACCATTTAGTATGATATTTATCTACTCATTGTGGTTTCAAGTTTTTGTTCTTTTTTTACATTGTTATAATGTTGGGCTTTCTGCATGTGCCACGTTAGCCAAGCTTAGCTCCATCCTCTGCTTTGCTGAAACCAAGTCATGTCAGACTTAAATATAGTTTACTACAATGTAAAGGGTTTGAGATCCCCCTCTAAACGCAGTCAAATCTTTTCTCTTCTCTGGAAGGAAGGCAGTTCAGTGGTATTCTTGCAAGAAACCCACTTCAAGCATAATAACTACCCTGATCTTTCACTTTCTAGATTTCCAGTATGGTATCACAGTGGCGCTAATAGAGCGGCCTCTAGGGGAGTCAGCATTGGTTTTTCGCAGAGGTACCCCCTTCACTTACCTAAATTATATCCAAGACCCAGAGGGTCGTTTCATTATACTGAAAGGTAAAATAGGCCAAACGATGTATACTCTTGTTAACACCTATGCCCCCAATGCTGACCAACCAAAATGGATAGCTGAACTTCTTTCCCTGGTAGAGACAAATAGTGAGGGAATACTAATTTTAGCGGGTGATTTGATCATGACCTTCAACCCCCTGATAGATACTTCCTCCAAAGAATCTGCTCTATCATCTAGGGCAATCCACGCTACTCTGGCTAGATTGTTTAATTTAGGGCTTGTGGATGTTTGGAGATACCTGAACCCCAATGTAATTGATTACTCTTTTTTTTTCCTCAGCCAATAATTCTTTGGCTACATACTAATCTCAAAGGAACACCTGTAACTTTGTTCCTCAGCACGAATAGGGACCATGACGATCAGATCACTCACCAATCTTCTGCACTCTCCGCCTTCCTCAGGGATCGGGTAAGAAATCCAGTTAAAGGTTCACTGAGTCCATTCTGAACAATGTTACCCATAAAAATCGTATAATGACTCTCCTAAAAGAATACTTTCTCCTTAACCAAACACCTGACACCTCTCCTAACACCTTGTGGGATGCCCATAAAGTCTTGGCTCATATCTGAGAAAAGAATCTGATAAAAAGATAAATTCCCTCCTTTCCCAGATCAACTCCTTAGAGAAAACCCACAAAATATCCTTGCTCCAACTTCACTTATCTGAACTGCTATTACTTAAAACTGAATTAAAAAACTTGCTAAACGAACGCTCCACTAAGTTTTTCCTATCCTCCCAACAAAAAATCTTTGCTCATGGCGACAAAGCTACAAAGTACCAAATGCAGAGAATAAAAAGTAGAAAAATAGCAAGTTATGTGCAAAACATTACTTCCCCTTCTGGGTCCACATTATTCCGTACTGAAGAGATAGCAGAACAATTTAAACTCTACTATGAATCCCTTTACAACCTCCCCTCCCCACTCCTCCCAAAACCTCAGTAGGACAAAAAACACAATATGTCCTCCTTCCTTAGTACACTAAATCTTCCAACTCTCTCAGATGCGCAACATGACTTACTTGCTGCTCCCTTTACCCTGTCTGACATTCAGGCTGCACTAAAATCTTCTCCACCAAGGAAATGCCCAGGCCCAGATTGCTTACCTCTGTCCTACTATAGATCTTTTTCTGATATTCTCCTTCCCCAACTTCTCCCAATTTGCAATAATGCCCTACTCAATACCCCTATTTCAACTGATATGTCTAGAGTTGTATGAGTGGGTATGGATGGTTATTTTATTTTTATTTTTAAAACTTAACTTTTATTTTTAGGTTTTTATAGAATATAGTCCCTGAGTGTTCCTTAATGAAAGGAAAAAAGAAGGGTGTATGATGACACCAGGGATGTGAATAAGTGTGTTGCGACGTCTTTGATGCATACAAAAACAAATGTGCGCAGCAGCACTTTACAGGCAACCAATGGTCCTACCATATAAGTCAGGAACCTCTTGTCACCTCAAATGTTTAGTAGCTTGAATAAGCTGAAATAAAGAGCGGTTATACCTGGACGAATGGTGTTGGTTAGAGTATGGACCCTAGACAGCCCTAATATAGCGGTGCTGGCTCAGCCCTAACGTCCTAACACGGAGCACCCGTTCTAATAAGAACGACCCCGTCCGGAACCTTGCCCTTAATTGCTACTTGGCCCTATTGTGCCCTAGTGTAGCTAATCCCTACACGCATGTTTCGTTTACAGTACTCGTCAGGGGATTTTAGGCATATACAATCGGGCAATATATTGAAACCTATAGTGTTTACTTTTTGTCACCAGTCAACACATATAGATATATTTATACACAGTTGTTATTAACTGTGTATGACACACGTGGTACCTTGGCAGCGGAGGCCCTTTGTCCAGGCTCCACTGGCGTACCTGGGCGCGATTCTGCCTAGCGTTGTTCTGGCAGTCTGTGGGATCCAACCTAGATGATGTTTGGGTTCGGGTCCTGGAACTCAGCGATGTGTCAGGAGACCAGGTCACATCACGGCCTCCTGACACATCGCTGAGTTCCAGGACCCGAACCCAAACATCATCCAGGTTGGATCCCACAGACTGCCAGAACAACGCTAGGCAGAATCGCGCCCAGGTACGCCAGTGGAGCCTGGACAAAGGGCCTCCGCTGCCAAGGTACCACGTGTGTCATACACAGTTAATAACAACTGTGTATAAATATATCTATATGTGTTGACTGGTGACAAAAAGTAAACACTATAGGTTTCAATATATTGCCCGATTGTATATGCCTAAAATCCCCTGACGAGTACTGTAAACGAAACATGCGTGTAGGGATTAGCTACACTAGGGCACAATAGGGCCAAGTAGCAATTAAGGGCAAGGTTCCGGACGGGGTCGTTCTTATTAGAACGGGTGCTCCGTGTTAGGACGTTAGGGCTGAGCCAGCACCGCTATATTAGGGCTGTCTAGGGTCCATACTCTAACCAACACCATTCGTCCAGGTATAACCGCTCTTTATTTCAGCTTATTCAAGCTACTAAACATTTGAGGTGACAAGAGGTTCCTGACTTATATGGTAGGACCATTGGTTGCCTGTAAAGTGCTGCTGCGCACATTTGTTTTTGTATGCATCAAAGACGTCGCAACACACTTATTCACATCCCTGGTGTCATCATACACCCTTCTTTTTTCCTTTCATTAAGGAACACTCAGGGACTATATTCTATAAAAACCTAAAAATAAAAGTTAAGTTTTAAAAATAAAAATAAAATCACCATCCATACCCACTCATACAAATATTTGAATTTCTGGTGATTAAGTCATCAACAAAATAGATAGCTCTCCTTAGTGATATGTCTAGAGCCACAATAACGATCATCCCCAAACCTGGCAAAGACCCTTCAATATGTTCAAATTATCGCCCTATCTCTTTGCTTAATGCTGACCTTAAATTACTAGCTAAAATGTTAGCTAGCAGATTACAAAAATGTCTTCCCTCTTTAATCCATCCAGATCAAGTAGGATTTATAAAAGGGAGATAAGGGAAGGATAATGTCATGAAAATATTAAATGCTCTATATTTCTCCTCTCTCAAAGAGATCCCTATAGTCCTACTAGGTACTGATGCTGAGAAAGCCTTTGACAGAATTGACTGGGTTTTTATCAACCTCACACTTACTAAATTTAACATTCCGGAACAATTCTCTAAAGCGGTCACAACTATGTATGTACCACGCTTCCTCAGCATCAGTATCAGTAAATGGTACTTTATCCCCTAGCTTCCACATAAAAAATGGCACTAGACAGGGCTGTACCCGTTCCCCCCTTATCTTTATATTAGTTATGGACACGCTAAGACAACAAAAAGATATCATGGGACAGGGTTGGAGAGCAAGAAATTAAATTAGCTGCCTTTGCTGACGACCTTTTGATTCTCACAACTAACCCGAAAAAATCCCTCCCATCCATCTTATCTCTATTAGAACTATTTGGCTCCCTGTCTAACTTTAAAGTTAATCCCGCCAAGTCCCAACTCCTCCATAGAGGCTTTCCCCTCTCAGCAACTAATTCCCTCAAATCCAATTCACCATTTAATTGGTCCACACAATTATTAACCTACCTGGGTGTGAAAATCTCCCCTAATACCGCAGACTTATATAAACTAAATTTTATACCACTCCTACACTCTATAATCTCTCAGATGGACTCATTGGACCTCCCTTATCTCTCATGGTTTGGCAGGAAAAATATGGTCTCGGCACTGGTCTTACCTAGACTGACATATGTTATGCAAACTCTCCCTATCAAAATACCAAAATCCTTTTTTAATAAATTTAATAAAGCAGTTTGCAAGTTTATATGGAAAAGCCGACGATCTAGAATCGCCTTTGACACCCTCACTAAGCCCAAACACCTAGGAGGAATCAATCTTCTTGACCCAGAAATGTATATGAAAGCCATAGATCTTGCCAGAGTAGTAGACTGGATCAGAGCCCCTCCACACAAGGTATGGGTTCATATGGAAAAATGCTTCCTCCCCTCCTCCCCTAGAGCACTATTACTAGCAGGCAAACCCTTCCGCCTTACCCCACCAAATTCTGAATCCCTTGATAAGGTGCAGGTTAGCAGTATGGGATTGGTTCTCCTCACACAATAAAGTGCTAACCACTCCTTCACCACTTCTCACCCTTAAGGATATAGTAGACTTAGCTCCCACAGACTTGAAAGAGATGTGTCCTTCTTCGATTAGACACTCAGATATACTTATCTCTGAACTACTGAATGAGGAGGGTAATGTCTATCCCCTGCCATATCTCTTCGAAGATCTGAAGGAATCCATGGTCCTCTCTTTCATACAAAAATTCCTCACATCAGAAGTTTAATCTCTATTCAAGTCTACCCCTTTGCACCACCTGTCCTCTTGGTTTGACATAATAATTGGGTCAAAACAACCACCCCAAAGAATCATTTCATCTCTATACAACCGGTTGACAACTCCCTTATCACTTATCAAACCAGCAATAATTGGTACCTGGGAAAAAGATCTGGGACGCTTTTTATCTCCTATAGAGATCAAGTTGGTATTTTCAATCCCCCATAAAATTTCCAGATGTGTCCGAAATCAAGAAAATGGTTACAAAATTATGATGAGGTGGTACAAAGCGCCAGATAACATTGCTATATACTTCCCAAGCATTTCTGATTTATGCTGGATGCAAAGCCTTTAAGGGCACCTTCTATCACATATGGTGGAGTTGCCAGTCCAGCAAAGACTGGTGGTGCAATATAATAAAAAAAGTTCGAGTTCAGGACCCGAACTTGACCCGAACTTGACCCCGATCCCGAACCCTATTCAAGTCAATGGGGAACCAAACTTTTGAGCAATAAAGTGGCTGTAGAAATGTCATGGAAAGGGCTTCAAATTGCATCAAAATGTGGTTAAGAGCATGGCAAGTGCTCTGCAAACAAATTTGTATAGGGAAATTACTTTAAATAACATAAAATACGTAAAAATAAGAAATAATAATCTTGGTCTAGGAGGGCGAGGTCCATATGGAGTAGGAGGTTGTGGAGGAGGTGGATGTGGTGTAGGTGGAAGCGGCGATGTAGGAGGAGGAGGTAGCCTACACTGCTTTTTGGTTTTACATTTTTTTTTTTTAATTAGAGTACACCCCAAAACATTAGGAAATATAACCTGTGATAACCCCCTCCAGTCGGGCTAAACACACGTTCAGATAATACACTAGCTGCAGGGCACCTCCACCTCCAAGGCGTAAAGGGGAAGATCAGGCCATGTGCCCAATTTAGAGACCCAGAAGTCAGTTAGTGTAGGCGTGTGCACACATACTGCCCACCATGTCGCATGTCACCATGACGTCCACGATCCATTTGGATATCTTCTCTATCAACTTTCGATGTTTTTTTCTGAGCCTACCATTTTGATGACTGTTATTGGCGAATCAGGGTTCCACGCTGGAGAGGGAGCGTGAGAAAGAGAGACCACAATGGATGAAATTTAATTGTGATTGAGCGGAAATATGGGAAAAGTTATTAAAGCAGAAGAATCGAAGGAAAGGAGGGGGCTTACGGCATTTACCCACTCCGAACTTGGGGAGGTAGTGACGACAAATAACAATACAGGACTCTTAAGATGCCCTGTTATTGTGATGATTAATAAAAAATTATAGGGAATGTCACTGGGGTATTTAGGATTTGGAAACGTTAGACAGGAGAGGCCCTGCTTCCACTTTGTTGACTCTAGATAACTTCTGCCTGATCCATATGGGTATCTTCTCTATCAACTTTCGATGTTCTTTTATAAGCCTACCATGTTGATTATGGTTATCGGCGAATCAGGGTTCCACCCTGGAGAGGGAGCGTGAGAAAGGCAGACCACATCCAAGGGAGATCAATGGATGCAATGTGATCGAGCGGAAATGTGGGACAAATTATTAAAGTAGAAGGATCGAATGAAAGGGCCAAATTTTACTAATTTAATTCCCTGTCACCTACACAGAGCAGGGGGTTTTCATCGCCAGAAATGGGTTAATGTCACCCACCAAAAGAACAGATGATTTTTAAAACTTTCGGTACCTGTCACCTATGCAGAGCAGGGGTTTATTCACGGAAAAAATGGTGGCAGAAAAATTTGTGATTTTTTTTTTTTTACATGTCTATACAGGAAAAGTGGTGAATTTCACCCGAAAATGTAACAGACAAATTTGTGAAATGTTACCTGTCTACTAGGTAGAGCAGGGGTATATCACACCCCAAAATTGGTGAATTTCAACTGAATATGTAACAGACAAATTAATGATTTTTTTTTTTACCTGTCTACTAGGTATAGCAGTGGTATATCACACCCAAATATTGGTGAATTTCACCTGAAAATGTAACAGACAAATTAGTGAAATTTGGAGGTGGAGGTGAGGTGGAGGTCCATATGGAGTAGGAGTTTGAGGAGGCAGTGGACGTAGTGGTGTAGGTGGAAGCGAAGGTGGAGGAGGTAGCCAACACTGGTTTTTGTTTTTAATTTAATTACATTTTTTATTAGGGTACACTCCAAAAGAGTGTGAAATATCCAGAATACAACAATGAGCAATTGCGCTGTAGTACAACAATGGCTGGTTAAGGCTGTTATACATGTCTATACTGCACAAGGTACGGACAAGTCCTGTGGGATCCATGCCTAGTTCATTTTAATGAATGTGAGCTTGTCCACATTGGCTGTGGACAGGCAGCTGGGCTTGTCTGTGATAATTCCCCCTGCCATGCTAAACACACATTCAGACAATACACTGGTGGGGGCAGGTTGTTGTGGCGTGCTGACAAAGCTTTTCCACATTTCGGCCATGCTAACCCTGCCTTCTGAGGTTCTAGTGGTGCCCCAGCTGGGTTTTTGACCACTTCCTCTGCCTTTGCCTTGTGCTTCCACTGTGCCCCCGCTGTCAGGAGCCCACCCTAGGAGCCACTTGTGAATGACTGGCCTTAAAACCCTCTTCCCTCTTCCTTCTCTTCCTCTTGTGCCACATCCTCTTCCATCATCTCCAGCAGCAATTTTTCAAGGAGGCATACAAGTGGGATAGTATTGCTGAGAACGGCGTTATCGGCAGTGGCCGTGTTGGTGGAGTACTCGAAACAGCGCAACAAAGGAACACAGGTCTCGCATGGAGGCCCAGTCATTAGTTGTGAAGTGGTGCTGTTCCGCAGGGTGACTCACCCGTGCGTGCTGCAACTGAAACTCCACTATCGCCTGCTGCTGCTTGCACAGTCTGGCCAGCATGTGCAAGATGGAGTTCCACCTTGTGGGCACGTGGCATATGAGGCGGTGAGTGGGAAGGCCGAAGTTACGCTGCAGCGCTGACAGGCGATCAGCAGCAGGGTGAGAACGCCAAAAGTGTGCACAGACGGCCCACACTTTATGCAGCAGCTCTGACATATCGGGGTAATTTTTAAGGAATCTCTGCACCACCAAATTTCAACACATGTGCCAGGCAAGGGATGTGTGTCAAACCCCGGCTAATCCCAGAGCTGCTACGAGATTTCGCCCATTATCGCACACCACCAGGCCGGGCTTGAGGCTCCCTGGCACCAACCACTCATCGGTCTGTTGTTCAACACCTGTCCACAGCTCCTGCGTTTTAAAACTGCCTGCTGTTGTTTACCCCTAGCTGTGCTGAAGTTGGTGGTGAAGGTGTTACGCTGACCGGATGAGGATCCGGTAGAGGAAGAGGAAGCGGAGTAGGTGGAGGAAGCAACAGGAGGCAAAATGAATCGCCCTGCAATCCTCGGTAGTGGAAGGACATGCGCCAAACTGCTATCCGCCCCAGGCCCAGCGGCGACAGCATTTACCCAGTGTTCTGTTATGAAGATATAACGTCCCTGACCGTGCTTACTGGTCCACATATCCGTAGTGAGGTGCACCTTGCCACAGATGGCGTTGCGCAGTGCATGCCTGGTTTTGTAATCCACTTGGTTGTGCATGGAAGGGATGGCACGTCTGGAAAAGTAGTGGCAGCTAGACACGACATACTGTGGGACAGCCACCGCCATAAGGCTTTTAATGCTCTCCATCTTCACCAGACGGAATGACAGCATTTCAAATGACAGCAATTTTGAAATGCTGGCATTCAGGGCCAGGGATCATGGGTGGGTAGGGGGGTACTTCTTCTTCTGCTCCAGTCTTTGGGAGATGGAGAGCTAAACGCTTCCGTGGGACATTATGGAGATGCTTAGTGAGCCAGGTGGTGGTGTTGCTGGCAGATCCTCTGTTTGCGGAGTGGCAGGTGTCACTGTCACTCCAGAGGTGGATGAAGAAGCCGTGATGTCAGCAGAAGAGGAAGCAGGAGGAGCCAGACACCTTTTTTGGTTTTTGAGGTGTCTACGCCACTGCAACTCGTGCTTTGAACTTACATGTCTGGTTATGCAGGTTGCGCTCAGGTTGAGAACTTTTTTGCCTCGCTTTAGGCTCTGATTGCATATGTCGTATCTTGTCGTTAGCACATTGAATGAAGAACTGCCACGCCAGGGAACTCCTTGGCGCTGGCTTTGGTGTGCTCGGTCCCTTGCTGCAGTGGGCCGTAGCAGGCATACTGTCTAGGCATACCGTTCTGCTTTTGCACCCTGCTTCCTCTTCTGCTGTGCTGGTGGCTCTGTGCGACCACCGCCTCTTCCTCCGAACTACACAGGTCACTCGCATGACCTTGATTCCATGTGGGGTCGAAGACCTCATCGTCCTCCACATCATCTTCCACCCAATCTTCACCCCTGGCCTCCTTGTCGGTCTGCACACTTTCGAAAGCCACAGCAGTTGGCACCTGTGTGTCGTCATCATCCGAGGTGTGCTGCGATGGTCCTCCAATGTACTTATCTTGAAACATAAGTGGTTGGGCATCGGTGCACTCAATCTCTTCCACTTCTGGGGCAGGGCTAGGTGGATGTCCCTGGGAAACTCTGCTAACAGAGTCATCAAAAAGCAGAAGAGACTGCTGCATGACTTGGGGCTCAGACTGCTTGGCTGATTTGCAAGGGGGTGAGGTGAAAGACTGATGGACATCGGCTGCAGGTGCCAACTCTGATCTTTCAGCAGGAGACTGGGTGGGAGACAATGTAAAGGAACTGGAGGTACTTTCAGCAACCCAATCTACTATCGCCTGTACTTGTTCTGGCCTTACCATTCGTAGCGCAGCATTAGGCCCGACCAAATACAGCTGAAGGTTCTGTCACCTACTTGCACCTGAGAAAGGTGTTTCACTTGTGATTGCAGCTGGCACAGATCGACCAAGTCCTTTTCCTGCAACAGGAGCTCTACCAGCAGCCCCACGACCGGGGCCACGTCCCTTACTTGTCACTCTTATCATATTTCTCAAATTTAGGATCTTGTCCATAACAGAATAAAACAACAGTATCTAAGGCGTGTATGTCATTGTCTTACCTTCTTACTGTTCTCCTTCGTTTGACATGTGCTGGCGGCCATCTTGGTTTCTGGGTTTCTTGTAGCCTCCCACCCTGCGGCTTCTCCTTCCCACTGGGAGGAGCTGGATGCCTAGCTCATATATATAGGAGGTCTGTGGCTTCAGTTCCTTGCTTGGTCCTCCTGTGTTCACATGCTTCTAAGACTGCTGCTGCTTCTGGTTCCTGATCCTGGCCTCGTCTGACTACCCCGTTGGTTCCTGATCCTGGCTTCGTCTGACTACCCTGCTGGTTCCTGATCCAGGCTTCGTCTGACTACCCTTCTGGTTCCTGACCTCTGTCTACGCAAGACCCTGCTTCGGTTTAGCCATCCGTTTGGACTTTTGCTTACAGCTTGATTTTCAATAAAGCCTTCTTATTTCCACTTATCTCTTGTTGTACGTCTGGTTCATGGTTCCATGACATTAGGACCAAGCCATGAATTCTGACGGTACAGGGCCATCCTCGCTACCTACGCTGGTTGCCAGACTTGATCAGCAGGATCACCTGTTGGGTCGGTTCGCTGTGGCGTTGCAAACCCTGCTTGAACGCACGGCTCATTTCGCTTCCGTTGCCGATGGGTCTGTTGTCGCTCCTGGGCCCGCTCCTACTGCCGCTCCAGTTGTTGCGCCAGAGTCTACCCTGACACCTGTTGCTGCGCCTGCGGTGTCTCGGGGTATGACCGGTTCTGCCCCCCTTCCACAGCGCTTTGGGGGAGAGCCAACTCAGTGCCGAGGTTTCCTTAACCAGGTGGGCATTTATTTCGAGTTGCTGCCACATGCCTTTCCTACTGAGAGATCAAAGGTGGGCTTCTTGATCTCGCTGCTCTCGGACAAGGCCTTGGCCTGGGCCAGCCCTTTATGGGAGAACAACAATCCGGTAGTTGCCGAGTTTTCCGGTTTTGTTGCTTCTCTTCGGAAGGTATTCGATGTGCCGGCTCGTGCTGCCTCTGCTGCGAAGCTCCTTATGTCCATCAGACAGGGTTCACGATCCGTAGCTGAATACGCCATTGAGTTTCGTACCCTGGCAGCAGAGGTGGGCTGGAATAATGAGGCTCTGGTCGCTGCTTTCTCTCATGGTCTCTCGGATGCCTTGAAGGATGAGGTTGCAGCTAAGGACCTACCAGTGGAGCTCGAGTCTCTTATTTCTTTCCTGATTTTGATTGACACCAGACTCAGGGAGAGACCTTCCTTTAAGGAGAGCCTGCGGAGGTCTTCTAACAGATTGGCGCCTACGTTTGCTGTCCCACCCGTGCCTCCCTCTCCTCCCACGCCTCCTGGGGATGACTTGTCTGGGGGTGAACCCATGCAGCTGGGGTATGCTCGCCTGTCCGAGGGGGAGAGGGTACTCCGGAGACGCGAGGGCCGATGCATGTACTGTGGTCTCGGTGGGCATTTTCGGTTGGCATGTCCGAACCGTCCGGGAAACGCTCGCACCTGAGATCCTGTCGGGGGCAGATCTTGGGTGGAGTCTCCTCGTCCCCGGTTTCCCGTGTTGACAAACCACTGATCACTGTGGTCCTCTCCTGGGTCGGGGGCTCGGTGACGACCCAGGCGTTGGTGGACTCTGGTGCTGGTGGTTTGTTCATTGATAGTGTGTTCGCTGCCGCCAATTCCATTCCTCTGCAGCCTCGAGGTTCCCCACTGGCTCTTGAGGCGATAGACGGCAGACCCCTTCTGCCGCCACACGTGACTCATGAGACCCTTCCAGTGGGGATAGCCATTGGTGCCGTTCACAGAGAGTCGGTCTGTCTCCAGGTGATTTCGTCTCCACACTACTCGGTGGTCTTGGGGTACCCCTGGCTCCAGAAGCATAATCCGACTTTCGATTGGAGATCGGCCGAGATCCTCTCGTGGTCACCGCAGTGTGGGGCTAGTTGCATCCATGGGCCTGTCAAGTTGCTGTGTACTTCCTCGGACTCTCTTTTGCCTCCTGAATACGAAGAGTACCGGGATGTATTCGATAAGGTGCGCGCGGTTGCCCTACCTCCGCACCGCCCATACGATTGTGCCATAGAGTTACAATCTGGTGCCGTTCCTCCTCGTGGCAAAGTCTATCCACTGTCGGTAGCGGAGAATGAGGCCATGGAGGAGTACGTGAGGGAGGCGCTTTCACGCGGACACATTCGCAAATCCTCGTCCCCGGCAGGGGGTGGATTTTTCTTTGTGAAAAAGAAGGGCGGTGAGTTGAGGCCTTGCATCGATTACAGGGGTCTCAATCGCATCACGATCAAGAACGCTTACCCGATACCCTTGATTTCCGAGCTGTTCGATCGCCTCAAAGGGGCCACGGTCTTTACCAAACTCGACCTGAGGGCGGCATATAACCTGGTAAGGATCAAGGCGGGCGATGAGTGGAAGACCGCGTTTAACACCAGGACCGGTCATTATGAATCCTTGGTTATGCCCTTTGGGTTGTGCAATGCGCCCGCAGTCTTCCAGGAATTCATCAACGATGTTTTCCGTGACCTGTTGCAGCAGTGTGTGGTGGTCTATTTGGATGACATCTTGGTATATTCTGAATCCATGGAGGCCCACATTATGGATGTCAGACGAGTGTTGCAACGGTTACGAGAGAACAGGCTGTTCGGTAAGCTTGAGAAATGCGAATTTCACCGATCCCAGGTAACCTTCTTGGGTTACATCATCTCCGCTGAGGGGTTCTCCATGGATCCTGAGAGGGTTTCGGCTGTCTTACAGTGGCCCCAGCCCAGTGGTCTCCGTGCCCTGCAGCGCTTTTTGGGCTTCGCCAATTATTATCGGAAGTTCATCAGGGACTTTTCTATGCTAGCCAAGCCTCTCACGGATCTGACCAGGAAGGGCAGTAATTTCCAGGTCTGGCTGCTCGAGGCCATCCGAGCTTTTGAGGCTCTAAAGTCTGCCTTTGTGTCGGCTCCGATTCTGTCGCATCCCAACCCTGGGTTGCCCTTTGTCCTCGAGGTGGACGCGTCTGAGACGGGAGTAGGCGCCCTTCTGTCTCAGCGTAGAACACCAGAGGGTCCTCTGCTTCCTTGTGGGTTTTACTCCCGGAAACTGTCTGCCGCGGAGTGCAACTATCAGATTGGTGACAGGGAGTTATTGGCCATCGTGCAGGCCCTTAAAGAATGGAGGCACTTGCTCGAGGGTTCGGTGGTTCCGGTTCTCATCCTGACGGACCACAAGAATCTGACCTACCTTTCTGAGGCCAAGAGATTGACACCACGTCAGGCCAGATGGGCTCTGTTCTTGTCACGTTTTAATTACGTGGTCTCCTACCTACCCGGTTCCAAGAACATCAGAGCGGATGCCTTATCACGGCAGTACTCCGAGCTGTCCGGGGAGGAGTCGATTCCGACTTCGGTCATACCTCCGAATCAGATCCTGGCCGCCATTCGCACCAGCCTGACCTCTCCCCTGGGTGAGCAGATTTTGGCGGCTCAATATGGTGCTCCCTCTGGGAGACCCAACGGCAGGTGTTTTGTGCCTGAGGAGTTGCGCACTCGGTTGTTGCGAACCTACCATAACTCCAAGGCCTCGGGGCATCCTGGAAAGAATCAGCTGTCCTGGGCTGTTTCACGTCTGTTCTGGTGGCCTTCTCTACGTTCCGACATCGCCGCATATGTAGCGGCATGCTCCGTTTGTGCCCAGAGTAAGTCCCCTCGGCACCTTCCGTTGGGCCTGTTGCAACCCATAGCCACCGGGGAGCGCCCATGGTCACACCTGGGAATGGATTTCATTGTGGACCTCCCTGCATCCCGAGGCCATACGGTCATTCTCATGATTGTGGATCGGTTTTCCAAAATGTGCCACTGTGTTCCTCTCAAGAAGTTACCCTCTGCACAAGAGTTGGCCACGATTTTCGCCAGGGAGGTCTTCCGGTTGCACGGTTTGCCCAAGGAGATTGTGTCGGATCGGGGGAGTCAGTTTGTGTCCAGGTTCTGGCGCGCCTTTTGCTCCCAGTTGGGGATTCATCTCTCTTTCTCCTCGGCCTACCACCCTCAGTCCAATGGGGCCGCAGAATGATCCAATCAGGCCTTGGAGCAATTCCTTCGTTGCTATGTCTCCGATCACCAAGACAATTGGGTTGACCTCCTGCCTTGGGCTGAGTTTGCCAGGAACACGGCGGTGAACTCTTCCTCTGGGACGTCTCCCTTCATGGCCAATTATGGGTTCCAACCTGCCGTGTTACCGGAGGTATTCTCTCCCCAGGATATTCCGGCTGTGGAGGATCACCTTTCCGTCCTACGTGCTTCTTGGGTACAGATCCAGAGGTCCCTTGAGGTCTCTGCGCAGCGCCAGAGACTCCAGGCTGATCGCAGACGAGCGCCCGCTCCTTCCTACCAGGTCGGAGACCGTGTATGGTTGTCCACCCGCAACCTCAACCTTCGAGTGCCCACTCCCAAGCTGGCGCCTCGCTTTGTTGGTCCCTTCCGAGTGCTTCGCAGGGTAAACCCGGTAGCCTATGCCCTTGCGCTTCCTCCTGGCATGCGGATCTCCAACGTGTTTCATGTCTCCCTGTTGAAGCCATTGGTGTGTAATCGTTTCACTTCCTCGGTTCCTCGGCCCCGTCCGGTCCAAGTGGGCAATCGTGAGGAATATGAGGTGAGCAATATCCTGGACTCACGCCTGGTCCGCGGTCGGTTGCAGTTTTTGGTCCATTGGCGTGGTTATGGTCCAGAGGAGCGTTCCTGGGTTCCCTCCGCAGATATCCATGCTCCTGCTTTGCTCCGAGCCTTCCACGCACGCTTCCCTTAGAAACCGTTCCTTACTCCGCGGAGGAGGGGCCCTTGAGGGGGAGGTACTGTCATGGTCTTACCTTCTTACTGTTCTCCTTCGTTTGACATGTGCTGGCGGCCATCTTGGTTTCTGGGTTTCTTGTAGCCTCCCACCCTGCGGCTTCTCCTTCCCACTGGGAGGAGCTGGATGCCTAGCTCATATATATAGGAGGTCTGTGGCTTCAGTTCCTTGCTTGGTCCTCCTGTGTTCACATGCTTCTAAGACTGCTGCTGCTTCTGGTTCCTGATCCTGGCCTCGTCTGACTACCCCGTTGGTTCCTGATCCTGGCTTCGTCTGACTACCCTGCTGGTTCCTGATCCAGGCTTCGTCTGACTACCCTTCTGGTTCCTGACCTCTGTCTACGCAAGACCCTGCTTCGGTTTAGCCATCCGTTTGGACTTTTGCTTACAGGTTGATTTTCAATAAAGCCTTCTTATTTCCACTTATCTCTTGTTGTACGTCTGGTTCATGGTTCCATGACAGTGTATCTCACAATGACAGATGCAGCAAAGGCTGCAAAATTAAGATTTTTGCCCTAAATGGGTGTTTTTTTAATAGCAGAATAGAACAACAGTATCTAATAAAGGGTGTATCTCAGAATGACATATGCAGCAAAGGCTGCAAATTAAGTATTTTGTCCAAAAAGGGTGTTTTTCAAAACCCAGAAAAGTATACTAATGCGGCAGAGGCCCAAGATGGAGGGTATTGCAAAAAATGGGTGTTTTTTAAAACCCAGACAATTATTGAAGTGTTTAAAGGTTGTTTTAACGATAACATATGCAGCAAAGGCTGCAATATTAAGTACTTTGCCCAAAAAGGGTGTTTTTAATAACAGAATATGACAGCAGTATATAACGCTTGAATTTCACACGTACAGATGCAGCAAAGGCTGTAAAATTGACTATTTTGCCCAAAAAGGGTGTTTTTTTAAAACCCAGAAAATTATTGCTGTTTTTCTAGCTTAAATTGCACACTGACTAATGTGGCAGAGGCCCCAGGTAGAGGGTATTGCCAAAAATGGGTGTTTTTTAAAACCCTGAAAATTATTGCTGTTTTTATAGCTTAAATTGCACATTGACAAATGCTGCAAAGGCACCAGATGTAGCATATTGCCAAAAATTGGTGTTTTTTTTTAAACACAGATTATTATTGCAGTATTTCAAGCTTGGATTTGAATGTCACAAAAGCACATATGCTGTGCTGGAGCACTGAGCTTGCATAAAATGGTCGCAGCCGCCCACCTAACTAACAGATGGATAAAAGTTATTTTTCTCTATCACAGGGCTCAGGGCAGGGTAAAAAGGTTGTGCACTGCACCCACAAAACTAAATCTATGTAGATCGTGAGTTAACAAGCACTTCTGATTAAAGATTCTTTCCTATTCTCTCCCTCACAGCAGCAGCATCCTATCCCTACACTAAGCAGAGTGACGTGCAGCGCTACGTGACTCCAGCTTATATAGAGGATGGGTCACATGCTGCACTGGCCAATCACAGCCATGCAATTAGTAGGCATGGCTGTGATGGCTTCTAATGGCACAGAGTTAAACGCTTGTTGATTGACTGCTCTGCAGCCTTTAAAAAAGCGCCAATAAATCGCCGAACACCGAACCCGAACTTTTACTAAAATGTTCGGGTTTGGGTCCGGGGTCCAAAAATCCTAAGGTTCGGTACTTTTGCCCAACACAGGAATTGATGCAAACTGCCCTATCTCTTATGTATCCCTTCAGCTTCAGATTACAAACCCTGCACTGTCTCTGCAGTTTTCATATGCTCTCCCCTGGCTTTTCCTATAGTGGTGTAAAAACTCTCCCTATGATCTCCCTATACTGTCCCGGCACTATCCCTGCACTCTCCTTATCCAATATTCCACAATTAAAAGATTTTCGAAAAACACTGTCCTAGTGCTTATCATGTCTCTCCCTATGCTCAGCTCACAGCGAAATTGCAAAGACCGCGCAGGATGGTGCTTTTAAAGGGCTGTGACATCACAGGGGCTGGCTAGCTGCTTATTGGCTTTCTGCACAACATTATGGGAAACCTCACATTCCCAAGCTTCTTACTTTCACTTTGTTACACGTGTACACACCATTATAGGAATAAAATGATTTGTTACCACGAAGCGTGAGGAAATTTGGATTCATTGCAAACTGAATTTTTACTAAACTTCAGATCGAATTCCACTTCAGATGCTTTGATTCACTCAACACTAGTTTCTACGGTAGGGCTACCTCAAGGTCACTTCAAACATGACATGATGCCCGAAAACCATTCCAACAAAATCTTCCCTCCAAAAGCCATATGGTGCTCCTTCCATTCTGAGCCCTGCCATGTGTCCATACAACAGTTTATTACCACTACGGAGATTCGCTCTGGTAGGCAGGTTAGCAGACGCAGTATAGAGGCAACAACAAAGTCTTTGTGTTTATTTACACATTAAGTTAACCACTTAAGGACCACAGGTTTATACCCCCCTAGTGACTAGGCCCTTTTTTACAAATCGGCACTCCACAACTTTAGCGGTTTATTGCTCGGTCATGCAACTTACCACTCAAATTAATTTTACCTCCTTTTCTTCTCACTAATAGAGCTTTCATTTGGTGGTATTTCATTGCTGCTGACATTTTTACTTTTTTTTGTTATTAATCGAAATTTAACGATTTTTTTGCAAAAAAATGACATTTTTCATTTTCAGTTGTAAAATTTTGCAAAAAAAACGACATCCATATATAAATTTTTCGCTAAATTTATTGTTCTACATGTCTTTGATAAAAAAAAAAATGTTTGGGTAAATAAAAAATGGTTTGGGTAAAAGTTATAGCGTTTACAAACTATGGTACAAAAATGTGAATTTCCGCTTTTTGAAGCAGCTCTGACTTTCTGAGCACCTGTCATGTTTCCTGAGGTTCTACAATGCCCAGACAGTACAAACACCCCACAAATGACCCCATTTCGGAAAGTAGGCACCCTAAGGTATTCGCTGATGGGCATAGTGAGTTCATAGAACTTTTTATTTTTTGTCACAAGTTAGCGGAAAATGATGATTTATTTATTTATTTATTTTTTTCTTACAAAGTCTCATATTCCACTAACTTGTGACAAAAAATAAAAACTTCCATGAACTCACTATGCCCATCACGAAATACCTTGGGGTGTCTTCTTTCCAAAATGGGGTCACTTGTGGGGTAGTTATACTGCCCTGGCATTCTAGGGGCCCTAATGTGTGGTTAGTAGTTTGAAATCAAAATGTGTAAAAAATGGCCTGTGAAATCCGAAAGGTGCTCTTTGGAATGTGTGCCCCTTTGCCCACCTAGGCGGCAAAAAAGTGACACACATCTGGTATCGCTGTACTCGGGAGAAGTTCGGGAATGTGTTTTGGGGTGTCATTTTAAATATACCCATGCTGGGTGAGAGAAATATCTTGGCAAAAGACAACTTTTCCCATTTTTTTATACAAAGTTGGCATTTGACCAAGATATTTATATCACCCAGCATGGGTATATGTAAAATGACACCCCAAAACACATTGCCCAACTTCTCCTGAGTACGGCGATACCAGATGTGTGACACTTTTTTGCAGCCTAGGTGGGCAAAGGGGCACACATTCCAAAGAGCACCTTTTGGATTTCACAGGCCATTTTTTACAGATTTTGATTTCAAACTACTTCCCACACATTAGGGCCCCTAAATTGCCAGGGCAGTATAACTACCCCACAAGTGACCCCATTTTGGAAAGAAGACACCCCAAGGTATTCCGTGAGGGACATGGCGAGTTCCTGGAATTTTTTATTTTTTGTCACAAGTTAGTGGAATCTGAGACTTTGTAATAAAAAAAAAAAAAAATCATAATTTTCCGCTAACTTGTGACAAAAAATAAAAAATTCTAGGAACTCGCCATGCCCCTCACGGAATACCTTGGGGTGTCTTCTTTCCAAAATGGGGTCACTTGTGGCGTAGTTATACTGCCCTGGCATTCTAGGGGCCCTAATGTGTGGTAAGTAGTTTGAAATCAAAATGTGTAAAAAATGACCGGTGAAATCTGAAAGGTGCTCTTTGGAATGTGTGCCCCTTTGCCCACCTAGGCGGCAAAAAAGTGACACACATCTGGTATCGCCGTACTCAGGAGAAGTTGGGGAATGTGTTTTGGGGTGTCATTTTACATATACCCATGCTGGGTGAGAGAAAAATCTCAGCAAAAGACAACTTTTCCCATTTTTTTATACAAAGTTGGCATTTAACCAAGATATTTATCTCACCCAGCATGGGTATATGTAAAATGACACCCCAAAACACATTGCCCCAAAACACATTGCCCAACTTCTCCTGAGTACGGCGATACCAGATGTGTGACACTTTTTTGCAGCCTAGATGCGCAAAGGGGCCCAAATTCCTTTTAGGGGGGCATTTTCAGACGTTTGGATCCCAGACTTCTTCTCACGGTTTCGGGCCCCTAAAATGCCAGGGCAGTATAAATACTCCACATGTGACCCCATTTTGGAAAGAAGACACCCCAAGGTATTCAATGAGGGGCATGGCGAGTTCATAGAAATTTTGTTTTTGGGCACAAGTTAGCGGAAATTTTTTTATTTATTTATTTTTCTCACAAAGTCTCCCTTTCCGCTAACTTGGGACAAAAATGTAAATCTTTCATGGACTCAATATGCCCCTCACGGAATACCTTGGGGTGTCTTCTTTTTCGAAATGGGGTCACATGTGGGGTATTTATACTGCCCTGGCTTTTTAGGGGCCCTAAAGCGTGAGAAGAAGTCTGAAATATAAATGTCTAAAAAATGTTACGCATTTGGATTCCGTGAGGGGTATGGTGAGTTCATGTGAGATTTTATTTTTTGACACAAGTTAGTGGAATATGAGACTTTGTAAGAAAAAATAAAATAAAAAATATTTCCGCTAACTTGGACCAAAAAAAATTCTGAATGGAGCCTGACAGGGGTGCGATCAATGACAGGGGGGTGATCAGGGAGTGTATATGGGGTGATCACCCCCCTGTCACTGATCACCCCTCTGTCATTGACCACCCCTCTGAAAGGCTCCATTCAGACGTCTATATGTTTTTTACGGATCCACGGATACATGGATCGGAACCGCAAAACACATACGGACGTCTGAATGGAGCCTTACATGGGGGTGATCAATGACAGGGGGGTGATCAGGGAGTGTATATGGGGTCATTGATCACCCCCCTGTAAGGCTCCATTCAGACGTCCGTATGCGTTTTGCGGATCCGATCCATGGATGCGTGGATCCGTAAAACACATATGGGCGTCTGAATGGAGCCTTACAGGGGGGTGATCAATGACAGGGGGTGATCAGGGAGTGTATATGAGGTGATCACCCCCCTGTCACTGATCACCCCCCTGTAAGGCTCCATTCAGACGTCCGTATGCGTTTTGCGGATCCGATCCATAGATGCGTGGATCCGTAAAACACATGCAGACGTCTGAATGGAGTCTTACAGGGGGGTGATCAATGACAGGGGGGTGATCAATGACAGGGGGGTGATCAATGACAGGGGGTGATCAGGGAGTGTATATGGGGTGATCACCCCCCTGTAAGGCTCCATTCAGAAGTCCGTATGTGTTTTGCGGATGCGATCCATAGATGCATGGATCCGTAAAACACATACAGACGTCTGAATGGAGCCTTACAGGGGGGTGATCATCCCATATAGACTCCCTGATCACCCCCCTGTAAGGCTCCATTCAGACGTCCGTATGTGTTTTGCGGATCCGATCCATGTATTCGTAAAAATCATACGGACATCTGAATGGAGCCTTACAGGGGGGTGATCAATGACAGGGGGGTGATCAATGACAGGGGGTGATCAGGAAGTCTATATGGGTGATCACACCCCCAGTCATTGATCACCCCCCTGTAAGGCTCCATTCAGACGTCCGTATGTGTTTTGCGGATCCGATCCATGTATCCGTGAAAATCATACGGACGTCTGAATGGAGCCTTACAGGGGGGTGATCAATGACGGAGGTGATCAGGGAGTCTATATGGGTGATCACTCCTCTGTCATTGATCACCCCCCCTGTAAGGCTCCATTCAGACGTCCGCATGTGTTTTGCGGATCCGATCCATGTATCAGTGGATCCGTAAAAATCATACGGACGTCTGAATGGAGCCTCACAGGGGGGTGATCAATGACAGGGAAGTGATCAGGAAGTCTATATGCGTGATCACCCCATTGTCATTGATCACCCCCCTGTAAGGCTCCATTCAGACGTCCGTATGCGTTTTGCGGATCCGATCCATGTATCCGTGGATCCGTAAAAATCATACGGACCTCTGAATGGAGCCTTACAGGGGGGTGATCAATGACAGGGGGGTGATCAATGACAGGGGGGTGATCAGGGAGTCTATATGGGGTGATCAGTGGTTCATAAAGGGTTAATAAGTGACAGGGGGGGGTGTAGTGTAGTGTAGTGGTGTTTGGTGCTACTTTACTGAGCTGCCTGTGTCCTCTGGTGGTCGATCCAAACAAAAGGGACCACCAGAGGACCAGGTAGCAGGTATATTAGACGCTGTTATCAAAACAGCGTCTAATATACCTGTTAGGGGTTAAAAAAATCACATCTCCAGCCTGCCAGCGAGCGATCGCCGCTGGCAGGCTGGAGATCCACTCGCTTACCTTCCGTTCCTGTGAGCGCGCGCGCCTGTGTGCGCGCGTTCACAGGAAATCTCGCGTCTCGCGAGATGACGCCTATTGGCGTTAGTGTGACCTGGGAGAGCCGCCGCGATGACGCCTTTCGGCGTTAGCGTGGCGGCAAGCGGTTAATGACAAAACAAAAAGGAAAACAGTCACCTTGTGATTTTGGTGTTTGTTTACACCATGCAGTAAAGAAGAAGTCCTTGGACAAAGCAGAATCCACCTGCTTTCACACCAACAAGGTAGCAGTCCCAAACTGCCCAAACTCCCAGGTCCCAACACAGAGATTGACAGAGCTCCACTGTCAGAGAGAAGTAATCCACTCACAGCTGACACTGCTGGCTGGGTTTTTATAGGCCAGTCAAGGCACAGCCTGGAACATGGGTAGAAGTCACCCACCCATCACTTTGGCTACATCTAGTAAGAGCCGTCCCGGATCAGCTATACAGCCATATTAAAATAGCCAAGTGTCAATCAGCATTAGCTGCCACTGACACCTGAAAATACCAGCTCTTACTTCACCGAGGTATCACCGAGGTTCCATCAACAATGGACCCTTGCACCTTCCTACACCACATATGGGGTGTTGACATGTTTAGGAGAAAATGGGAAACAAATTGTGTTAATTAATTTTTCTCCTGTTACTGCTTGTGAAAATAAGAAATTTATTGGAAGAAATTAAATGTTTAATTTTCACAGCCAAGTGTTTCTAAATTCGATGAAACGTCTGTTGGGTCAAAGTGCTCAATACACCCCTAGATAAATTCCTTAAGTAGTGTAGTTTGCAAATTGGGGTAGCTTTTTTGAGTTTTCAACTTAGGTTTACCTCAGGATCTCTTAAAATGTGAAATACAGTATAACCCAAAAACCATTCCAGCTAAATCTGACCTCCAGAAACCATATGGTTCTCCTTCCCTTCTGAGCAGTGTGTACATACAGCAGTTTACAACCAAATATAGGGTGTTTTTGTAAACTGCAGAATAAGGGTAATATGTTGGTTTATTTTGCTGTTAACCATTGCCATGCTGCAGAAAAAAATGAATTAAAATGTAAAATCTGCAAAAAAAAGTGACATTTCTTAAATGTTAGCACCATTTTCCTTTAATTCTTGTGGAACACCTAAAGGGTTACCATAGTTTTTAAAATTAGTTTTGAATAACTTGAGGGGTGTCATTTATAAATTCGGGTCATTTATAGGCAGTATGTGATGTGATTAACTCTCAGAATTGGTTAAATAAATAAATAAATAAATAAAGTCATTACAAAGTTATAACCACACAAAGTGACATGTCAGATTTGCAAAAAATAAACTCAAGAAAATGAAAATGGCAGTGTCAGGCAGAGACATTTACCACCTATACAATGGTAGGTAATAAATATCAGATTGTGGAAACTCAAAGCTGGAAACAGCTTTTTGTGCCAAAATAACAAGTAAGTCATTTCGTAGGTCTGTTGTCTTCAGTAAACATCAAATATTAATTAATTTATTTTTTCTATAGGCACATCTATAGACCTCTTCGACAACGTTGTCAACATAATACGGTATGTCAAGTTGTGCAGTAGTGATGAACGAACATCGGCCTGGACGATTCACGAACGCAAGTTCAAGGCTGGCCCCATTCACTTTAATGGCAGGCGAACCTGAAAAACCTTCAGGTCATTATTTTAGCGACCAAATACTAACAAGGAGTGCACAAATCATTCTACAACATGGACAGTGACATATCAGAGGGGATCAATGGCAAAAATTCCCACAAAAAAATATGTATTTTAATCGGGGGCCATTTTTAAGCGTCTTGAAGGGAAACTGTCAAAAATGTGGCCTGCTGGAGCTTAGAAGAATTTTATTGTAAGCCACAGGAGTACAGGCCCCAAAAATTTGACATTTACCTGAAAGAAAACATCAAGTGATTATGTGGCTGGAGGTATATTAGACAGTTATTGGATATCAATTTTACTGCAGGCCAGTACAAATAGATGTTAAATATATATGTTTAAAAGAATAAAAAAAATGTAAAATTGGATTAAAAACATGGCTGTCACAAATCAGACGTCTGACGGGCAAGTGGTGTCACCTCTGAGCGTCAGCAAGGCGAGTCATGGCCGTGTAAGATCTTCTAAAATGGGCAGAGATTCTCCTGGCCTTCCACATGATGTCCTGAATCCTAGGGTATTTGGCAACGAATCGCTGCACGACTAAGTTCAGGACGTGTGCCATTCACGGCACGTGTGTCATTTTGCCCTGTTTCAGTGCGCTCAGCAGATTGGCACCATTGTCGCACACCACTTTACCAACTGTCAAATTGAGCGGTGTTAGCCACTGATCGGCCTGTGACTGCAGAGCTGAAAGGAGTGTAGGACCGAAGTAGCTCTTGGCTTCCAGGCACAGCAGCCGCAGCACAGCATGGCAATGTCTCACCTGGAACGTGGAAGACTCTGTAGCAGTTGAAAAGGAGAACTCAGCCGAGGAGGAGACGGAGGATACAGTATGAGCAGGAGAAAAAGAGGCAAGCCTGCATGCAGTCCAAGGCGATAGCATCAAATCCACCCGGGTAGCATGCTTCAAGGCCTTCAGAAGGTTCACCCAGTGGGCATTAAAAGTTATGTACCTTCCCTGCCCGTGTTTGCTAGACTACATGTCTGTGGTCAGATGTATCTTGGCATCAACACTGTGCGCCAGAGATACAATCACTTGCTGCTGAACGTGGCCATATAGCTATGGGATGCCCTTCTGGTAGAAATATTTCCTTCCAGGGACCTTCTATTGCGGTGTGCTAATGGCCACAAATTTTCTAAAGGCTTCCGAGTCCACTAATTTATATGCCAGCAATCAGCCTTTGGGCAAGAGGATTATCCTGCCTCATAGTTTTTTCACGCTCGAACATTTGGGCCACGGAAGTCTGTCTTGTGCCAGATGAACGCAATAACAGCACGGTGGAAGGTAGAGTGGAGGACAAATGGGAGGAGAGGGAGAAGAGGCAGAACGTGGAGCGACTGCAGTGTGGCTTTTGTGGGTTCTGACGGCGTTGCTCCCACTGGGCTCGGTAATGGGAGTCCAGGTGCCTTCTTAAGGCGATCGTCCCTAGGTGAGTGTTGGGCTTACCACGACTTATGCGTTGACAGCACAGACTGCAGATGGCAACACTATTATCAGCAGCTGACAAGTAAAAAAAAAAAAAGCCCACACTGCAGGGCCATGTGCAGGCGTCCTGGGAGCGCAATGTGACCGTGCAGGGTGGATGGCTTGCTCCAGATACATTTGCAGTCTGCCTCCTGTGCACTGTGAGTTCTGCCTGCTTCTCCTTTTTCTCCCTATCTGCTGCTCCGTCTCTCCCTCTGAACTCCCCTCCTTTTCCTATCTTGTGGGCACCCACATGACGTCCATCGACACGTCATCATCCTTACCTTCACCACCACTGACATTAGAGATCTCGGAGTACGCAGCAACAGCGGGGACCACCCTCCTTGGGCTGATCTGGGTACTGTCGTCAGACCGCAGAGTGGCTGCCGTTGCTACCTCCTCTTCCTCATTCGATGCTAGGAATGGCTGTAAGGTCTGGGAATGGATGGGAAAATAATTTCTCTGACTCGAGTGGAGGGGCTATGGTGGTGGTGTTGTCTTTGGGGGTGAACACAGCAGAGAGTGAGGAGGGTGCAGAAGCAAAAGGCTGATTAAGCCACTCAACCAACTCTGGTGCGTCCTTTGAAGTAATCGCACTCACCTTCTCCAACTTCCCACTCAGGGTCCGGCCTGGTGCACCTGCCCGACCCTGCCACCCTTGCGGAATGGCCAGCCTCTTCCTTTGCCTGTCATTTTCAAAATGACCCTCTGACAAAGTCCCTATAGAAGAGCAGTATCTGTGGAAGCAGGTATATAGAACTGCTTAATGATCATTTGCTGGAAGTAGGTATATTAAACCCATTAATAATTTTTTTTTTGGGGGGTGCAACTGGTATTTCACACCAGTTGAAATGATTTGTTCCAATAGTGTTTGTCCCTCTGTATAGCTGGGGTATCTCAGCAGAACCACACACAACTCCTGCAAATTGCAAATGCACTATACGTAGAGTATATTCTAGGTATAGTAAACCCCTGCCTCAATTAGTTTTTTTGGGGGCAACTTGTATATCACACCAGTTGCAATTAGTTGTTCCAATAGCGTTTGTCCCTCTGTATAGCTGGGGTATCTCACCAGAACCACACACAACTCCTGCAAATTACAAATGCATTATACTGAAAGTATATTCTAGGTATACCACACCCCTGCCTCAATCTGTGTTTTGGGGGGCAACTGGTATATCACACCATTTGAAATTATTTGTTCCAATAGCATTTGTCCCTCTTTATAGCTGCGGTATCTCAGCAGAACCACACACAACTGCTGCACAATACAAATGCACTATATAGAAATTATATTCTAGGTATATCACACCCCTGCCTCAATCAGTTTTTTTTGGGGGGCAACTAGTATATCACGCCAGTTGCAATTAGTTATTCCAATAGCGTTTGTCCCTCTGTATAGCTGCAGTATCGCAACATAACCACACACAACTGCTGGATAATACAAATGCACTATAATATACTTTCTATGTTATAAAGTATATTATAAGTATATCACACCCCTCAGTATGTCACACCTATCAATAGTACACCTATACTAGTCTTTAAAAGGACTTTTGTGGCCCTATTAACTAGCGTTTGGTGTCTATATACTCTCTAACAGTCTGTCCCTGCTCCACACAGCAACCTCTCCCTACACTGGTAAACGACTGAATGTAAAATGGCGGCCAGATCGGGTTTATTTATAGGGTATGGGGTGTGTCCTTGTCCAGAAACGTCTCAATTGGCTGTCCTGTCCCACCTGATGGATGCGTCATGGGTCAAAGTTTGGCGCTATGCAAAAAAATATGGCGCTTGCGAATATCGCCATATGTTCGCATGTTCGGCGAAACGTTTGCCACAAATCGACCGCTGGGCGAACCGCAAGGCCATCTTAGTCTCAGTTATTTTTTCTCAGTCATCATCTCTGGAGGAGATGTCTCCTGGCCAGGACAGTCCATGAGAGGAGGAAGTCGGGGATAGAGGACAGCAAATGGTAGGTGTTCATTTTTATTTTTTTTCTTAAAGAGATATGTTACTGTATGTTATTAAATAATTATTTTTTTTTTTTTTGTTTTTTTACAGCCATCTCATCCTGTTGCCTCTCAGAGAGGTTGTCGAGCCTCTGCCAGAGGATGTCGTGGAGCACGCGGCGGTCGGGGTCGTGTGAATATTATCAAAATGTTTTAAATTTTTATAGTTAAAACATTATGTATTTTTTTTTTTTTTTTAGGGTTCCCGAGTCTCCACCAGAACAGATGAGGAGGACGTCAGTGGTTTTTTCATTGACAACGACCTCCTCATCCAGATGGTGGAGGAACGACCACCCTTGTGGTACCACACCGACCGCCGCCACGCTGACCATTATTCAACACGGCTCCTCTGGATCAAGATATTTGACACCCTTGTGCCAAATTGGGACGACCTTAGAGACAGTGGGATGAGTGGCTTAAGTATACAATATTTCATTTGTAGATAGCATACACGTATGTTTTATTGCTCAAAAGTGGTTTACCGTTTATTTGATGTGGGTCACTGCATCATATAGTAAACCTTTTTTGTTTTAAATGTTTGTTGTGGCAGGTGCAGTTAAGCAGTAAACCATTTTTGATGTCAACAAATTATGTAATCTAAAAAAACAAAAATAAATGTGTATCTATATTTTTTCATCTGCACAATGTATAATTTTGTGTAAGATGTCTATGTGGTTAATGCGGTCCGCCCTGGCATCCTCCATTGTACGCATTTTTTGCTGGGGATTGCTGTTATCTACGGACAGCATGCAGAGGAATTGCTCCCCCGGTTATAGACACGCTACAGTGTCTGGGTTTGGAGCATTTTCACCCATTTAGGCCACTTTTTTCAGTGAGTTTTTGTCTATATTTGCCACTTTATTTTGTTGGTAACATTCTTTTGTACCTGGTAGCTTCTGTGTCACATACTGTAGTCTGTTGAGGGTGCGGCTCACAGATTTATTCTACCTCACAGTCCATTGGTGATACCACTATGGAGGCATGTGAGAGTTTGGATGTGAGTTGGTTTCTAGCACTGTTCAGACCCTGTTCACACACCACGGGCAGTTGAGTGGTAGGACCCCATGTGTGCTGAGGCAAAGTTCTCAGCTTTTAACATCAGCTTGAGGAATTAGATAGTATTGTCAGTTGCGTATCATGTTGGTGCATTTTTGCAGTGATTTCTGAAATACTAATCTAATTTTATTTAATTTTTTTATTTTTTGTTCCAGGTGTGACAATTCTTGTTTGGTGGCAGTCAATCAGGTACCGCTACAAAAAGGACTTCAATGAGGAAGTTCGTCACCCGAGTGGTTCTGGATGAACCCGCAAGCGGCCATACTGATACGCTGCCGCCTTGGGGTTCCTAAAAAGATATTATGTTTATACAGACTATGAATTATGTTCTACAATGTATGTGTAAGGCCCTGGCAGACTGTCATTTGGCATTCTGTCTTGGAAAAACACATATTATTTTATGGAGTAGAGATGACTGATGAGCGAAATGTGTTTCAGTTTATACATTTGAAGTTGCTTTCCCCCCAAAAAATCATAGTGTACATAGACACTTCTCTGTACACCAATAGAATGTATGGTCTCTATCTATGTACAGTATTTGTATGAGATTTTTTTGTAATGCAACTTCCTATGTAGCATCCCAAGTCGCTTTGCGAACCTCTATCCAGAGGTTGTCTACCGAAGTACAATGGGTAATTGTGTTTTTCTTTTCTTTGCTTTACAGAACATCAAGAAGTACTCGTAGGAGCCTTCAGGCAGACTACGAGGTTCTCACAAGGCTTGATGGGATTCACAAAAAGAGTTGCCGCTTTGGAGGATTATTTGAGACGTCAGCAGGAGGGGGCAGTGTTGACGTTGCAAATGAGTCCGGTGCATCACTATTTGAGATTGTTGCTCCCTGTGATGGAACAATTCACGCCCGACCATCTGTTTGAGGCCAGAATACAAATAGACTGCGTCTTGTGGCAAGTGCAGCACAGCCCCACAACCCTTCCCCCACCCCAGACCTATCCCCAGCCCCTGCCCTATCCCCCATTCCAAACTCCCCATTCCCCATCCCAGGCTGCCCATCCCCCATCACAGGCTTCCCATCCCCCTTCCCAAACCACAAGCTCTACTCTCAACACTTTTCTCCCTCTACTCCTCACCACTTTTCTACAACCACTTTCACCACTCCCTCTACTTTTTCTCGTGAAAGTCCTTCTCCTGCCCAATCCTCAACCTTAAATACTCCCCCTGTTGCACTTCTCCCAATGCGCACTTGTTTGTCCACAGTGGCAGAAAAAACGGACAGAGGAGTCCAAAACCGCGAACTGCCCTTCACCCCCCCACCGTTCTACTTCTCCCAAGCCTTTGTACAGGCAATTTTAAATAAAAATTATTTTTTATATAGTTATTTATATTTTATACAGTATAATTTATAATAAATGTTATTTGGATTGATAATTTATTTGTTTGTCTTTTGTTAAAATGATTAGGAGTATACAAAATGGGTTATTTCTGAACCCCTAAAAATCTCCCAGCACTGGTGGAGTGACATAACTATTTGTTGCTCCCCCAGTGTGGGGAGATTATGTGGACAATGAGTAGTGGGTAGAAGAGAGGCCTGACACAATCTCACAGCGCTGGCGGAGCGACACAAGTATTTGTCACTCCTCCAGCGTTGGGAGATTCTGTGGACAAGGAGAAGTGGGTAGAAGAGAGGCCTGGCACAATCTCATAGCGCTGGTGGAGCGACACAAGTTTTTGTCGCTCCTCCAGGTTGTGGATATTCTGTGGACAAAGAGTAGTAGGTAGAGGAGAGTCCTCACACACTCTCCCAGTGCTGGTAGAGTGACACAAGTATTTGCCGATCCTTAAGCGTTGGGAGATTCTGTGGACATAGAGTAGTGGGTAGAAGAGATCCCTGACACAATCTCCCAGCGCTGGTGGACCAACACAAGTATTTGTCGCTTTACCAGCGTGGGGAGATCAATAGATGCAAGAAGACTCAATGTATGTTTTTTAAAAACAGTTTAATAAATAAACAAATTTCAAGATCAATACACCCACAGAACCATGCAACTAAACAGCATCAATACTAAATAAAAATTATATTCATTTATCCCCCCCCCAAAAAAAAAACATAAATCAGTTAAATCATTTGGTCCTGCCAGTCCACTCTTCCTGCATCGGAGCAGAAATACTCAGCAAAGGAGTCTCTCATCCTTGAAACTGTTACACTTGTCTGCGGTCCAAAGGTTTGAATACTGGCAATCTTGCTGTCTTCAGATATTTGCTCGACTTTTTGGGGTTCTTTAATGAGGAGATAGTTGTGTAACATAACGGCTGACTTTACTACCTCATTGACTGTTTCAACTTTCATTTGAATTGGTTTTGTGAATATTCTCCATTTGTCAACCAAAATGCTGACTGTGCATTCAACCATTCTACGAGCCATGGTCAGGCGGTAGTTAAATATGCATTTCAATTGATTTCATCCGCGGCTGGAATACGGTTTAATAACATTGCCACTCATTTGAAAGGCCTCATCAGCAACCAACATAAACGGCATAGGTGGAGCATATGTACCTGGTAGTGGCTGAGGTGGTGGTAAATCAAATTGTCTATCATACAGCCTTCACCCCATGTCCGAATTTTTAAATACCATGGAATCATTTGTTCTTCCGTAGGCGCCAACATCGATGGCCACAAAACGGTATTGGGCATAAGCGATGGCCATTAGTATGATTGAGAAATATTTTTTGTAGTTAGAATACTCAGAACCAGTGCCTTGGGGCTTGATAATACGAATATGCTTGCCCCAATACAGTTGGGAAGCTGGCACACCTCCCAAAATTTTTCTGCAACTTCGGTTCATTGTTGCCTATTTGGATGTGGGATAAATTCTGCATGCAACTGCTCCCACAATAACAGAAACGGTGGATATTCCAAGGCGAAACTGGCAATGAAGGGACGTAAAACTTTCTCCTTTTGCCAGAAATCTATCAGAAGAGAAAAAAAAGGTAAATAAAAATTATCAAATATATAAAAAAAATTACCCAAAAAAACAAAGCAAGCTTGATAAGTTGGACGGACTTCTTTGGGACATTAGACTGGACATACCACATGCTTTCATTTGTTCCGTTGTCATTTACATTGGTCAAAATAATTTTTGGGGGGGAATCCAGTGATGTAACATGAAGAACGACATGTTTCTGACTAGAATTGCTCACAGTGCTGTCAATGGCTCTAATGGTTGAGCTATGTGCAAAATCGTGACCACTGAAGTCGTTGAAGTCACAGTAAACAATACTAATGCAGAGCCTACATAGCCCTTGTTCTGCACAATCAAGAGCTACGCTTAGTAGAGTACTGTTTAGAAAAATAAATTTTCCAAACATGGGGCTGGGAAATATGTCTGGTTTAACATTTGAACCATGAACTTTAAATAATTATACCAACATAAAATAGCAATATATTTAATTTATGAAAAAATGTGCCTGATGCTAAGCATTAGTCGTTCTGCCGGGGGAAACACTGCGACGGAAAGTGGCGTCCTGTCTTTCGATGTGATGTGACACCCTTTGTAACAGATCGTCAAAACTTTCGACGCTTATCCATAAGTAGTTCTGAAACTTGTCTGGATAATTCCGCAATTCTGGAAACACAACTTCAAAAGCTCCCCGTCTTATTATTGCAGAAGTAATCGTATGCACCCAATAGCGACGGCCAATAGCGACAGCCAATAGCGACGGCGCCGTCTGGCTCTAAGACATCTTCTCCAGTGGGAAACAAGGATTAGAGCCTGAAATCCAAAGCGAATGTGTTCCGGAATCATCTTTGCTAGTTTCTGAGGGAGCATCTGAGGGGTAAGTGACTTTCGGTTGTCTTTTATAGCCATTGTAAAATTTGCATACAAAAGTGTTTCTTTTTGATCGTTGAAAATGTAAATACCAGATTCGTCCTTTCGTTTGAAAAAGGACAATAACGAATGAGACGGATGAGACGAGAAAATGATCGCCGTTTACATGCGGTTTGCCTGATCTGGAAGGTATTTCCGGCAATGGACTAATAGATCCGGAGGATGAAAAACTATACGTTTGTATGAGGTTTGACGGATCCAGCAGGTATTTCCGGCAAGGGAACTGCCTGCCGGAATATTCTGCTGCAAGTGTGAAAGTACCCTGACATAGACAGCGCTCCATCAACTCCATTGAAATGAATGGAACAGTGGACCGACCGTACGCTACCGCTCTCCATACAGAGCCCCCCATGATCTAAAACCATTTTTGTGGGAAATCCTCAGTAAGTACAAATGTATCTGTCGGTATCTTTGGGTGAAAACATGCCTTGGTTGCAGAGACTGTTTGGGTGTTACAACAATTTTTCAGCCCTATCTTTTTGCTAACATTTTGTCTCAGTGTAGATGGAGATTTGTCTGAATACAAAAACATATTGTTTAAGCCTCTTACCCTGTATTTTCATTACCTAATTCACCATGACCTATTCTCAAATTGCTGCCAAAAATCTCCACTGGATCTATTGTCTGTCATTTGTTTGCTTCTAAACAGTTCACCTAATTCCTTTTAGGTAATTTATAATGTGGAAAATCTTGCAGAGCATCAGTGTTATGTGTTCTGTAATTACAGGGAACTGCCATTATACACTTCTCTGACTCACGTCTTGAACATTTATACAGATACTTTTAATTGAGCTTAATGCAAACAACTCTTGTTTTATATAGCTTTCACTATATAATTTATGTTCTTAAAACATTTATTTGTCTTGACATGATGAGTGACAAGATCTCATTGAACGTGAAGAATGTAACGTGAAGCAGATAGTATGACACATTTGGAAATTTGCATTGTCATTTTGGCTGCTTTCCTGTACACAGACAATTTAGTTTTATATTTTGAAAGCAAATTATTGACCATTTAAGGAACTGAGAAAAGTACAAAATGTTTATGTAGGGGGATTCAATCCTAATGTGCCACTTTAGAATAAGACTCTGTGTTCTTAGAAAGACAAGGATTAAGTGGTATCTTGGCAAAGAATATAAGAAAATTTCCCCACATGGGTTCTTAGCTAGTTAGGTCAACTGAATGATTATGGGTTTTCTTACAAAAGAAGAAAAGAAGCAATTATCAAAAGACATATAAGTTTTTCAATATAGGGCAATACATATTTACTATGACAGTGCACTCTTCCTTTTAATATATTTATCAACCCATTTTAATACATACAGTATATATTTATTAAACCTATCTCTTTTTTTTTCTTTCTCCTTTCTGCTTTTCAACCAAGCGTCATAACATTTATTTTTCTATTCACATAGCCATATCAGAGCTTATTTTTTGTGGGAGAAGTTGTCATGTTTAATGGCATCATTTAAGGGCGAGCGAACCAGTTTGGAGCAAACTGGGAGACCAAACAGAATATTTTCAGTTTTGTTTTGGATGAATCCACTAAAACAGCATGTAGATTCATGTAGATTCAGTGGGAAAAAAGCACTAGGGAGGAAGAAGAAAGAGAGAGGGGGAGAGGGCTTGTCCTGATTGGCTACCAGGCTGACAGACTGGATGAGCCATTTAGTGCTGCATTTTAGGGGCCCTAATGCTTGAGAAGTAGTTTGAAATCAAAATGTGTAAAAAATGCCCTGTGAAATCCTAAAGGTGCTCTTTGGAATGTGGGCCCCTTTGCCCACCTAGGCTGAAAAAAAGTGTCACATGTGGTATCGCCGTACTCAGGAGAAGTCGGGCAATGTGTTTTGGGGTGTCTTTTTCCACATGCCAATGCTGGGTGAGATAAATATCTCTGTCAAATGACAACTTTGTATAAAAAAATGGGAAAAGTTGTCTTTTACAGAGATACTTCTCTCACCCAGCATGGGTATATGTAAAATGACACCCCAAAACACATTGCCCAACTTCTCCTGAGTACGGCGATACCACATGTGTGACACTTTTTTCCAGCCTAGGTGGGCAAAGGGGCCCACATTCCAAAGAGCACCTTTAAGATTTCACAGGGCATTTTTTACACATTTTGATTTCAAACTACTTTTCACGCATTAGGGCCCCTAAAATGCCAAGGCAGTATAACTACCCCACAAGTGACCCCATTTTGGAAAGAAGACACCCCGAGGTATTTCATGATGGGCATAGTGAGTTCATGAAAGTTTTTATTTTTTGTCACAAGTTAGTGAAATATGAGACTTTGTAAGAAAAAAAAAAACATAATTTTCCGCTAACTTGTGACAAAAAATAAAAAAATTTAGGAACTCGCCATGCCCCTCACGGAATACCTTGGGGTTCCTTATTTCTAAAATGGGGTCACTTGTGGGGTAGTTATACTGCCCTGGCATTTTAGGGGCCCTAATGCGTGAGAAGTAGTTTGAAATCCAAATGTGTTAAAAATACCCTGTGAAATCCCAAAGGTGCTCTTTAGAATGTGGGCCCCTGTGCCCACCTAGGCTGCAAAAAAGTATGGCAATGTGTTTTGGGGTGTATTTTTACATATACCTATGCTGGGTGAGAGAAATATCTCTGTAAAAGTCAACTTTTCCCATTTTTTTATACAAAGTTGTCATTATAGAGAGATATTTCTCTAACCCAGCATGGGTATATGTAAAAAGACACCCCAAAACACATTGCCCAACTTCTTCTGAGTACGGCAATACCACATGTATGACACTTTTTTGCAGCCTAGTTGCACAAGGGGGCCCAAATTCCTTTTAGGAGGGCATTTTTAGACATTTGGGTCCCAGACTTCTTCTCGCGCTTTAGGGCCCCTAAAATGCCAGTGCAGTATAAATACCCCACATGTCACCCCATTTTGGAAAGAAGACACCCCAAGGTATTCAATGAGGGGCATGGCGAGTTCATAGAAGATTTTATTTTTTTGGCACAAGTTAGCTAAAATTTTGACTTTTTTGTTTTTTCTCACAAAGTCTCCCTTTCCGCTAACTTGGGACAAAAAGTTCAATCTTTCATGGACTCAATATGCCCCTCAGCAAATACCTTGGGGTGTCTTCTTTCCGAAATGGGGTCACATATGGGGTATTTATGCTGCCCTGGAATTTTAGGGGCCCTAAAGCGTGAGAAGAAGTCTGGAATCTAAAATTTCATGCATTTGGATTCCGTGAGGGGTATGGTGAGTTCATGTGAGATTTTATTTTTTGTCACAAGTTAGTGGAATATGAGACTTTGTAAGAAAAAAAATAAAAATCTATTTCCGCTAACTTGTGCCAAAAAAATGTCTGAATGGAGCCTTACAGGGGGGTGATCAATGACAGGGGAGTGATCAGGGAGTGTATATGGGGTGATCACCCTCCTGTCATTGATTACCCCCCTGTAAGGCTCCATTCAGACGTCCGTATGTGTTTTGCGGATCCGCGGTGTCCGTGTTTTGTGGATCCACGGATCCACGGATCCGAAAAACACATACGGACGTCTGAATGGAGCCTTACAGGGGGGTGATCAATGACAGGGGTTGATCACCCCATATAGACTCCCTGATCACCCCCCTGTCATTGATCACCCCCCCTGTAAGGCTCCATTCAGAGGTCCGTATGTGTTTTGCAGATCCATGGATCGGATCTGCAAAACACAAACGGACGTCTGAATGAAGCCTTACAGGGGGGTGATCAATGACAGGGGGGTGATCAGGGAGTCTATATGGGGTGATCAACCCCCTGTAAGGCTCCATTCAGATGTCCGTATGTGTTTTGCGGATCCGATCCATGGATCCATAAAACACATACGGACGTCTGAATGGAGCCTTACAGGGGGGTGATCAATGACAGGGGGGTGATCAGGGAGTCTATATGGGGTGATCACCCCCCTGTCATTGATCACCCCCCTGTCATTGATCACCCCCCTGTAAGGCTCCATTCAGACGTCCATAAGTGTTTTACGGATCCACGGATCCATGGATCGGATCCGTAAAACACATACGGACCTTTGAATGGAGCCTTACAGGGGGGTGATCAGGGAGTCTATATGGGGTGATCACCCCCCTGTCATTGATCACCCCCCTGTAAGGCTCCATTCAGACGTCCGTATGTGTTTTGCGGATCCGCAGATCCGTGGATCCGCAAAACACAGACACCGCGGATCCGCAAAACACATATGGACATCTGAATGGAGCCTTCCAAGGGGGTAATCAATGACAGGGGGGGTGATCAATGACAGGGGGTGATCAGGGAGTCTATATGGGGTGATCAGAGGGTTAATAAAGGGTTAATAAGTGACAGGGGGGGGGTGTAGTGTAGTGGTGTTTGGTGCTATTTTACAGAGATGCCTGTGTCCTCTGGTGGTCGATCCAAGTAAAAGGGACCACCAGAGGACCAGGTAGCAGGTATATTAGACACTGGTATCAAAACAGTGTCTAATATACCTTTTAGGGGTTAAAAAAATCGCATCTACAGCCTGCCAGCGAACGATCGCCACTGGCATGCTGTAGATCAGCTAGTTTACCTGCACTTCCTGTGTGCGCGCGTTCACAGGAAATCTCGGCTATCGCGAGAGGACGCGCCGGCGTGTCCAGGAGGAATAACAGGGCCGCCGCAAAGACGCAATCCTGAGTGCGGCGGTCCTGAGCTGGTTAAGCTGCATATCTACATGATTACTGCAGCAATACAAAAGGTATAGCAGTCTACTTGTCTACTTATGTGTATTAAATTTCATTAAACCCCCATATATATGTGATTAATACAAGACACACGGTATGGCAACAATCTACCTGTGTGTGATAAAGAGAAATTGAACGTCAAGCCCCAATCGTCCATTTCCATGAATTCCGATTGCTTTTGGGGACTTTAATTAAACTAGCATATAGTTGATCAACACCAATACACAGGCCAGCACACAAAAGTATCTGTGAAGAATAATAATGTAGGCCTAAACCAGTATCCCTTTATTTCTGTGTTCACAAGCACGTTTTCCAATCATTTTTTTATTTTATTTTTTATTGAGGACTGATTAAATTCAAACTAGCAGCATATATACGTTATTTCTACACCAATAGACCGGGTAGCACACAAAGAATCTGGGAGTGATAATACATTTAGGCCCAAATCCATTTCCCTATATTCACACTTTTTTAATCAATGTTGTTTTTTTTTTTGTTTTTTTTTTTGTTTGGGGGGGGGGGGGGTTGTTGATTAAATTTTACTCTAGCAGCATAAATACGTGTTTACTAGTGTTGATCGAACATGCTGGGCCGAACACTAGATTGGCTCAAGCATCTCGATGCTCGTCACATTGCGGTATTCTGCCAAATACTACATGTGCTCGAGTCTCCTCTCCGCACGTTTCTTGGCTGCTATGCATCCTGAGCTAAAAATTGTGTGCAATAGATAGGCTGCTGCAGACAGTGACATTAGCTGCGCCACATCTGTGTAAAGCGTGCGCATCCCAAAAATATCTGTGACATCCAGTGTACTTCTTGCATAGATAGTGTACGCTGCTGACAGTGACATTAGCTGTGCCACATCTCCAGTGTAAAGTGTGCGAAACCCAAAAAAATCTGACATCCAGTGTACTTTTTGCATAGACAGTGTACGCTGCTGACAGTGACATTAGCTGCGCCACATCTCCAGTGTAAAGTGTGCGAAACCCAAAAAATATCTGTGACATCCAGTGTACTTTTTCCTTAGACGATGTCCGCTGTGGACAGTGACATTAGCTGCGCCACATCTCCTGTGTAAAGTGTGTGCATCAAAAAAATATCTGTGACAACCAGTGTACTTTTTCCTTAGACGGTGTCCGCTTCATTACCAGTGTCACATCTGCAGTGTAATGTGTGCGCATCCAAAAAATATCTGACATCCAGTGTACTTTTTCCGTAGATGCTGCGGACAGTGACATTACCGGTAGTACCTCTCCTGTATAACGTTTCCTCGTCCCAAATACCTGTGACATTTCCTTTACTTTTTTATTAGCTGCTGGCGTAGTGATACCATTGACATTATCTGCAGGATTTCTCCTGTGTGACGTTTCCACATCCCAAATACCTTTTTAAATTTGTTTGCGCATACACTTCCGGTGCCCTCAACAGCAATATGCAGCATCTCTCGCAGCAAGGCCTGTAAATGCTGCATTCTGCCAGCCCTCTGTGATGCTGGTAACATGTCCGCCATTTTGTGTTTGTACTGGGGGTCTAAGTATGTTGCCACCCTGTACTGGTCCTTCCCCCTTGTGCTTTTTATACGGGGGTCCCTCTTCAAACACTGGAGCATGAAGGCCCCCATTTGCACTAAATTGGAAGCAGTGGAGCGCCCTGGCTCATGCTCATCGCCCAGGAGAATGTCACCCTTGGTCTCCTCCCCCCAGCCACAGACAACACCAGGGATCCACAAAAAGTTTAAAGTCCCCCTCAAAGCCTACTCTTCTTGCTCCTCCTCCTCCCACCAGCCGCCATCCTCTTCTGACTCCTCTTCAAACTCCTGCTGACTTGTCTCAGATAGAGTAGCCACCCATTGAGGATTGATTCAGCATTGCGACTTCCTCATCTTCCAGCTCCTGCTCCACGACTAAGTTCAGGAAGTGTGGCATGCACGGCAAATGTGTCATGTTTGCTAGACCATGTGTCTGTGGTCAGATGTACAGTGCTGCCCATAATTATTCATACCCCTGGAAAATTTTGACTTAAAGTTACTATTAGTCAACCAGCAATTTTTTGACGGGAAATGACATAGGTGTCTGCCAAAAGATAATAAGACGATGTACAAGGAGCATTATTGTGGGGAAAAAAAATATTTCTCAGCTCTTTTATTTACATTTTAGCAAAAAGTGTCCAGTCCAAAATTATTCATACCCTTCTCAATAATCAATAGAAAAGCATTTATTGGCTATTACAGCAATCAAACACTTCCTATAATTGCAGACCACTTTTTTGCATGTCTCCACAGTATTTTTGCCCATTCATCTTTAGCAATGAGCTCCAAATCTTTCAGGTTGGAGGGTCTTCTTGCCATCACCCTGATCTTTAGCTCCCTCCACACATTCTCAATTGGATTCAAGTCTGGACTCTGGCTGGGCCATTCCAAAACGTTAATGTTGTTGTCTGCTAACCATTTCTTCACCACTTTTGCTGTGTGTTTTGGGTCATTGTCATGCTGAAATGTCCACTGGTGCCCAAGGCCAAGTTTCTCTGCAGACTGCCTGATGTTTTCATTGAGAATCCTCATGTATTGCTCTTTTTTCATGGTGCTGTTTACTGTGATTAGGTTCCCAGGTCCATTGGCTGAAAAACACCCCCTTCAATGTTTGACAGTGGGGATGGCTTCTCCTTTTTTTTACGCCAAATGAAGGAAACATCATTGTGACCAAACAATTAAATTTTTGTTTCCTCTGACTATAACACAGTAGACCTGAAGTCTTCTTCTAGATGAGCTTTTGCAATCTTTTGTGTGCCTTATCCGAAGAAGTGGCGTCCTCCTTGGTCTGCATTGTGCAGTGTCTGTTGGATTGTCTGCATTGAGACATTGCCACCAGTAAAGCCCAGATTTAGAGTGATCCTTGCATTCTTTTCCACCTCTCTAACTAGGCTCCTGGCCAGCACAGGTGTCACTTTTGGCTTCCAACCACGTCCTCTGAGATTTTCCACAGTGCGGAACATCTTTTATTTTTTGCTCAAATGTAAATAATGCCTCTTGTACATCGTCTTATTATCTTTTGGGAGACACCTATGTCATTTCCCGTCAAAAAATTATTTGCTGGTTGAATAAAAGTAACTTTAAGTCCAAATTTGCCATAATTATGGGCAGCACTGTATATTGGCACCAACACTGTGTGCAAGAAATATATTCAATTGCCGCTGAACGTGGCCATATAGCTCTGGGATGCCCTTCTGGGAGAAATATTTCCTTCCAGGGACCTTCCACTGCGGTGTGCCAATGGCCAAATTTTCTAAAGGCCTCCAAGTCCACCAGTTTATAAGGCAGTAGTTGGCGGCCTATCAGTTCCGACAAGCCAGTGGTTCGCCGTTGGGCAAGAGGGTTATCCGGCGTCATCAACTTTTTACGATCAAACATTTGGGCAATGGAAGCCTGCCTTCTGCCAGATGAACTCGACGACGGCATGGTGGAAGGTGGAGGACAAATGGGAGGAGAGAGGAGAAGGAGAAGAGGCAGGACGTGGAGCGACGGGAGTGTGGCTTTGTGGGTTCTGACTGCGTTTCACCCACTGGGCTTGGTGATGGGAGGACAGGTGCCTTCTTAAGGCAGTCATCCTTAGGTGAGTGTTGGGCTTACAGCGACTTATGCGCTGACAGCGCAGGCTGCAGATGGCAACACTATTGTCAGCAGCTGACACAATAAAAAAAAGCCCATACTGCGGAGCCATGTGCAGGCATCCTGGGGAGCACAAGATGTGACCGTGCATGGTGGATGGCTCACTCCAGATATATTTGTAGCCTGCTTTTTGCCTCCTGTGCACTGCGAGTTCTGCCTGCTTCTCCTCCTTCTCCTCCCTATCTTCTGCTCCATCTCTCCCTCTGAACTCCCCTCCTCTTCCTCTCTTGTGGGCACCCACGTGATGTCCATCGACACGTCATCATCATAACCTTCAGCACCACTGATATTAGAGATTTCAGAGTAGGCAGCAACACCGGGGACCACCCTCCTTGGGCTAAAATGGGTACTGTGATCAGAATGCTGAGTGGAGGTTATTGCTACCTCCTCTTCCTCATCCAATGCAAAGAATGGCTGAGCATCGGTAAGGTCTGGGAATGGATGGGAAAATAATTCCTCTGACTCGAGTGGATGGGCTATGGTGGTGGTGGTGTCTTTGGGGGTGCACACAGCAGAGAGTGAGGATGGTGCAGAAGTGGAAGGCTTTGTGAGCCACTCAACCAACTCTGGTGTGTCCTTTGACGTAATCGTACGCAATTTCTCCAACTTCCCACTTAGGCTCCGGCCTGGGGCACCTGCCCGACCCCTAACACCCCTGCAAAGCGTCCTGCCTCTTCTTCTGCCTGTCGTTTTCAAAACGATTCTGTGCCAGAGTCCCTAGAGAAGAGCAGTTTTTGTGGAAGCAGGTATATTGCAGGCCTCAATCAGTAAATGGTGGAAGCTGGTATATAGAACCACTTAATCAGTATTTTGTAGAAGCAGGCATATAGAACCCCTTAATCAATATTTTGGGGAAACAGGTATATAGGACATCTGAATCAATATTTGGTGGAAGTAGGTATATTGCACCCCTCAATCTGTATTTTGTGAAAACAGGGGTATATCAAACCCTACAATCAATATTTTGTGGAAGCTTGTGGAAGCAGGTATATAGAACTCCTTAATCAGTATTTTGTAGTAGCAGGTATATCCCACCCTTCAATCAGTATTTTCTGAAAGCTGGTATATAGAACACCTGAATCAATATTTGGTGGAAGCAGTTATATTGCACCCCTCAATCAGTAATTTGTTGAAGCAGGTATATCGAACACCATAATCATTAATTTGTGGAAGCAGGTATATCGCACCACTCAATCTGTATTTTGTGGAAGCAGGTATATATAACTCCTTAATCAGTATTTTGTAGAAGCAGGCATATTGCACCCCTCAATCAGTATTTTGTGGAAGCAGGTATATCGCACCTCTCAATTAGTATTTTGTGGAAGCAGGTATATAGAACACCTGAATCAATATTTGGTGAAAGCTGGTATATCGCACCCCTCAATCTGTATTTTGTGGAAGCAGGTATATCAAACCCCTTAATCAGCATTTTGTGAAAGCTGGTATATCGCACCCCTCAATCAGTATTTTGTGGAAGCAGGTATAACGCACCCCTCAATCAGAGTTTTTTGGGGCAACAGGTATATCTCACTTATTGCAATTAGTTGTTCCAATAGTGTTTGTCCAGTGCACATCTTGCATGATGTATGCAGTCCTGGAACAGCCGTTCAAGGGTGTATATCTTTGTTCTAGATGTGAGCAAATTACCCATTTGGATTCGCAAATCGAGTCTCTAAACGGGCAAGTTGCAACACTGAGAGGCATTGACAATTTGCAAAAGAGTTTGCTTCTCACCGAGCAAGCACTCTTTGGGGTAGATGAGGGGGAGGGTGACAGAGAGGAGGCTGAGGAAAGTGACGTACCTAGCTGGGTAACAGTTAGAAAGTGGGGTAGAGGGAAGAGTGCCAGGGAGGCTAGCCCTGATCTGACACACCCCAACAAGTTTGCACGTTTGGCAGATGAGGGGGATGTCAGTCCAGGGACGGCACTGCTGCAGCCGGACACTTCCTCTGCCAGTCAGGGGAATGTCAGCTCTAGTAAGCAGGGAACCAGGAGAGCAGGGAAGGCCAGACAGGTGCTGGTAGTGGGAGACTCCATTATTAGGGGAACAGATAGGGAAATCTGTCACAAAGACTGTGATCGCCGAACAGTGTGCTGTCTTCCTGGCGCTAGAGTTCAACACATTGCGGATCAGGTTGACAGATTACTGGGAGGGGCTGGAGAAGATCCAGCAGTCATGGTCCATATCGGAACCAATGGCAAAGTTAGAGGTAGGCGGAGAGTCCTTAAAAATGATTTCAGGGATTTAGGTCAAAAGCTTAGGGCAAGGACCTCAAAGGTAGTATTTTCCAAAATACTGCCTGTACCACGAGCCACACAAGAAAGGCAACGGGAGATTAGGGAGATTAACAAGTGGCTCAAGAACTGGTGTAGGAAGGAGGGGTTTGGGTTCCTGGAGAACTGGGCCGACTTCTCTATCGGCTACAGGCTGTATCGTAGGGATGGGCTGCACCTCAATGGGGAAGGGGCAGCTGTGCTGGGGAGAAAGATGGCTAGAAGCTTGGAGGAGTGTTTAAACTAGGGACTGGGGGAGGAAAATTACATTATAGGAGGGGAAGATAGGGCAGATAGAGACCGGGGGCAATGTAGTGGGACTGGGGGAGGAATGGAAGGAGGGACTAGAACAGTTCAGAAAGAAAGGTGTAGGGTAAAAAATATACATAAACCTCTCAAATGTATGTATACTAATGCCAGAAGCCTGACTAATAAAACTGGGAGCTGGAATTAGTGATATGTGAGGAGAACTATGACATACCGTAGTGGGAATAACTGAGACATGGCTGGATGATAGCTATGACTGGGCAGTTAATGTACAAGGTTACAGTCTGTTTAGAAAGGATTGTCAAATCCGGAGAGGAGGAAGGGTTTGCCTTTATGTAAAGTCTTGTATAAAGCCCACACTCCGTGAAGATATAAGTGAGGTACATGAACATGTGGAGTCACTGTGGGTAGAGATACATGGAGCTAAAAACAACAATAAATTACTAATAGGAGTTTACTATAAACCACCTAATATAGCAGAGTCCACAGAAAATCTACTACTAAATGAGATAGATGAGGCGGCAAATCATAATGAGGTGGCTATTATGGGGGACTTCAACAGATATAGACTGGGAAACTAAAACTTGTATATCTCATAAAGGAAACAGGTTCTTGGCAATAACCAAAGACAATTACCTCTCCCAACTGGTTCAGGACCCGACTAGAGGGACGGCCATACCGGACTTAGTATTAACCAATAGGCCTGACAGAACAACAGACGCGCAGGTTGGGGGACACCTGGAAAATAGCGACCATAAAATAATAACCTTCCAATTATCATTCAAAAGAGAGTTTCTACAGGGAGGAACAAAAATACCAAACTTCAAAAAAACTATAAGGAAAAAAATACAACATGTAAAAAACAAATAAAAGCGGCCAAACTAGAGACCAAGAGATTAATTGCCAAAGAGAGTAAAACTAACCCCAAAATGTTCTTCAATTATATAAATGTTAAAAACTATAAATCTGAAGGTGTCGACCCTTTAAAGAGTAATGAGGGAGGAGTCGCAGAGAGCGACGAGGAGAAAGCAAAGCTGTTAAATATTTTTTTCTCCAATGTATTCACTGAGGAAAATAAACTGTCAGATGACATGCAGAATGTAAATATAAATTCCCCATTAAAAGTTTCCTGTCTGACCCAGGAAGAAGTACATTAGCAACTTAAAAAGATTAAAATAGACAAATCGCCAGGACCGGATAGCATACACCCCCATATCCTAAGGAAATTAAGTAATGTCATAGCCATACCCTTATTTCTGATATTTGCAGACTCTATACTGACAGGGAATGTCCCACAGGATTGGCGCATGGCAAATGTGGTGCCAATACTCAAAAAGGGTCCAAAAACAGAGCCTGGAAACTACAGGCCGGTAAGTTTAACATCTGTTGTGGTTAAACTGTTTGAAGGTTTTCTAAGAGATGCTATCTTAGAGCATCTCAACGGAAATAAGCAAATAATGCCATATCAGCATGGCTTCGTGAGGGATCAGTCATGCCAAACTAATTTAATCAGTTTCTATGAGGAGGTAAGTTCTAGACTTGACAGCGGCGAATCAATGGATATTGTATATCTGGACTTACTCCAAAGCATTTGACACTGTACCACATAAAAGGTTAGTATATAAAATGAGAATGCTCGGACTGGGAGAAAACGTCTGTATGGGGGTTATTAACTGGCTCAAAGATAGAAAACAGAGGGTGGTTATTAACTCTCAGATTGGGTCACTGTCACTAGTGGGGTACCTCAGGGATTGGGCCCTATTCTCTTCAATATATTTATTAATGATCTTGTAGAAGGCTTGCATAGTAAAGTATAAATTTTCGCAGATGACACTAAACTGTGTAAAGTAATTTACACTGATGAGGACAGTATACTACTACAAAGGGATCTGGATAGATTGGAGGATTGGGCAGAGAATTGGCAGATGAGGTTTAACACTGACAAATGTAAAGTTATGCACATGCGAAGGAATAATGCAAGTGACCCGTATATACTAAATGGTAAAACACTCTGTAACACTGACATGGAAAAGGATCTAGGAATTTTAATAAACAGCAAACTAAGCTGCAACAACCAGTGTCAGGCAGCTGCTGCCAAGGCCAATAAGATAATGGGTTGCATCAGAAGGGGCATAGCTGCCCATCATAAGAACATAGTCCTACCACTTTACAAATCGATAGTCAGACCACACATGGAGTACTGTGTACAGTTCTGGGCTCCTGTAAACAAGGCAGACATAGCAGAGCTGGAGAAGGTCCAGAGGAGGGCAACTAAAGTAATAACTGGAATGGGGCAACTACAGTACCCCGAAGGATTATCAAAATTAGGGTTATTCACTTTAGAAAAAAGACGACTTAGGGGAGATCTAATTAATATGTATAAATATATCAGGGGTCAGTACAGAGATCTATCCCATCATCTATTTATCCCCAGGACTGTGACTGTGACGAGGGGACATCCTCTGCGTCTGGTGGAAAGAAGGTTTGTACACAAACATAGAAAAGGATTCTTTACGGTTAGAGCAGTGAGACTCTGGAACTCTCTGCCTGAGGAGGTGGTGATGGTGAGTACAATAAAGGAATTCAAGACGGGCCTGGATGTATTTCTGGAGCGTAATAATATTACAGGCTATAGCTTCTAGAGAGGGGTCGTTGATCCAGGAAGTTATTCTGATTGCCTTACTGGAGTCGGGAAGGAATTTTTTCCCCCTTAAGTGGGGACAATTGGCTTGTACCTCACAGTTTTTATTTTTTGCCTTCCTCTGGATCAACTTGCAGGATAACAGGCCGAACTGGATGGACAAATGTCTTTTTTCGGCCTTATATACTATGTTACTATATAGCTGTAGTATCGCAGCAGAACCGCACGCAACTGCTGCACAATAAAAATGCACAATAATATAATTTCCATGTTAGAAAGTATATTATAGGTATATCACAATTCTCAATCAGCTTGACAAAGGCTCCATTGAGAGAGCTGAAATGCTGCATTGCTGTTGGGTGTGATAAAGTATCCATTTTCATTGGAAGACCGGAGTGCTGCCTTATCCTTTTTCCTTAGAATCATTGTTCCAGGCCTTAGGATCAATTGGGAATTGCACCCGGCATCATAGGAGTGCTGCTGCACATTTTTTTCGTTACACGTCTCAATCAGTTTTTGGGGGGGAAACAGGTACAATATATCAGACTAGTTGCAATTAGTTTTTCCAATAGCGTTTGTCCCTCTATATATCTGCAGTATCGCTGCAGAACCACATACACAACTGCTGCACAATACAAATGCACTATATAGAAAGTGCATAAAGAAAGATATATTAGAAAGTATATTATAAGTATATCACACCCCTCAGTATATCACACTATAGCACAACTATACCAGTCCTTAAAAGGACTTTTGTGGCCCTATTTGCTAGGGTTTGGTGTCCCTAACAGTCTGTCCCTGCCCCAGAAAGCAACCTCTCCCTACACTGGCAAAACACTGAATGTAAAATGGCTGCCAGATCGGGATCTGTTATATGGTGGGGGTGTGTCCATGTGCTGAAATGTCTCAATTGACTGTCCTGTCCCACCTGTGTCATGTGTCATGAGTCAAAGTTCAGCGCAATGCAAAAGAATATGGCGCATGCGAACATCGCCATATGTTTGCATGCTTGACGAATCACCAACAAACAAAGTTTGAGCATCCACTGTCACAAGAATATGACGCTGGGGGACGGCAAATACTGTTCAATAAGGTGGATGATGATGAGACACAGCTGCCAATAAGTCAATGTTAATTACTGTCTCAAGAGGTTAATGAAGAGGATGAGACACAGTTGTCAATCACTGAGGTTGCGGTTAGGTCAACAAGTCAGGAGAATGAGCAAAATGAGGAAGTGGAAGAGGAGGTGGTGGATGATGAAGTCACTGACCCAACCTGGGAAGGTGGAAAGCCGAGCGAGGACAGCAGTACAGAGGGGGAGGCATCTGCAGCACCGTAACAGGCTGGAAGAGGCAGTCAGGTGGCAGGTTGGCCACACCAAACAGGCCCGCAACTGTTCCACGGAGTACCCCCTTGCGGAAATCTCCCTTGGCAAGAAGTAGGTGTTCCGCAGTATGACGCTTATTTTTAGGAAAGTGCGGATGACAAAAGAATAATAGTTTGTAACCTGTGCAGTACCAAAATGAGCCACGGCGTGAACACTAGCAACCTCACCACCACCAGCATAAGCCTACACATGGCATCCAAACACCGTAATAAGTGGGATGAACACCTGGGTCCACAATCTGTGTCTGTGGGTCACACCACTTTCTCCTCTTGCCCTGTGTTACGTGCTGGTCATTCCTCTGTTGAAGACACAGGCCTCCCTGCCCCTGGACCTTTGCAAGCACCATCAGCGCCCACATTCACTTCCGTTTCCAAGCATAGTATCCAAATGTCCTTACCCCAAGCCTTTGAACGCAAGCTCAAATACCCAGCCAATTAACCCACAGGCCATAGTACTTAATGTGCAGCTTTCCAAATTACTGGCCCTGGAAATGTTACCATTTAGGCTTGAGGACACTGAGGCCTTCCGCAGCCTAATGTCAGCAGCCATCCCGCGTTACGCAGTCCCCAGCCGCCACTATTTTTCAAGGTGTGCCATGCCCGCCTTACACCAATATGTGTCCCGAAACATCACACGTGCCCTGACCAACGCAGTTACTGGGAAGGTCCACTTAACCACAGACACATGGACAACTGCATTCGGCCAGGGATGCTACATTTCCCTGACTGCACACTGGGTGAACGTTGTGGAGGCCGGGAACGAGTCATACCCTGGGATGGCACAGGTGCTACCGAGGCCAAGGATTGCTCACAGGCTTTGTGAGCAATGAGCGTCAGAGGGCAGTAGTGGAATACCAGCTGCAGCATAGTCTTCGCCTTTCCAGTCAGCTCTTCAAAAGCGACGAATGGGCATGGATTTATGACCTCTGTGAGGTTTTATGCAACTTTAAGAAATCAACACAGATGGTGAGCGGTGATGCCGCTATTATCAGCGTAACCATCCCACTTGTGTGTCTGCTGAAACGCTCGCTGCTCACAATTAAGGACGATGCTTTGCATGTGGAAGAGGTGGAAATGGGGGAAGACATTACACAGGGTGATAGCCAGGCCACTATTAGTTTGTCTTCTCATTGCGAATTGGACGATGAAGAGGAGGAGGAGGTGGATGAGGAGCAGGAGACGGTTGCCTCCGCTACAGAAGGATAGTACCCATGGAAGTTTAATTCCATCTGTTCTGCCTGGGTGGGCAAAAGAGGAGGAAGAGGATGAGGAAATTGAAATTCATCCTCCTGATGACGACAGCAAAGTCTTGCCTGTTGGTACTCTGGCACACATGGCTGACTTAATGTTAGTCTGCCTTTCAAGCGACCCGCATATTATATGCATTTTAGAAAACACGGATTACTGGTTGTTCACCCTTCTTGACCCCCGCTACAAAGAGAACTTCTCATCTATCATTCCTCTGGTGAGGCGTACGAGCAAAACAAGAGTACAAGAGTCCGTAGTTCCTTGGGCAACTGAGGAGGGGAGACAAGGGGAACACATAGCAGTTCCAACAGAGGCAGAGCAACACTCTCCAAAGCCTGGGACAGTTTCATGACACCTGCCAGCACCCTCACCCTGATGCACGGCCTACTGTCACAAGGAGGGAAAAATTTTGGAAGATGGTGAAGGAGTACTTAGCAGACCGTGTCAGCGTTCTCAATAATCCCTCAGTGCTTTACAACTAGTGTTTAGCGTGGAAATTCGAATAGCAAATTTTAAACACGAATATCGGCACTTTGGGAATTCTTAACCACCTCAGCTCCCCTAGCTTAAACCCCCTTAATGACCAGACCACTTTTTACAATTCTGCACTACACTACTTTCACGGTTTATTGCTCGGTCATACAACTTACCACCCAAATGAATTTTACCTCCTTTTCTTCTCACTAATAGAGCTTTCATTTGGTGGTATTTCATTGCTGCTGACATTTTTACTTTTTTTTGTTATTAATCGAAATTTACCTATTTTGTTTTGCAAACAAATGGCATTTTTTACTTTCAGTTGTAACATTTTTCAAATAAAACTACATTTCTATATACATTTTTCTCTAAATTTATTGTTCTACATGTCTTTGATTAAAAAAAATGCAATAAGTGTATATTTATTGGTTTGCGCAAAAGTTAGAGCGTTTACAAACTATGATACAAAAATATGAATTTCCGCATTTTTAAGCAGCTCCGACTTTCTGAGCACCTGTCATGTTTCCTGAGGTTCTACAATGCCCAGACAGTAGAAACACCCCACAAATGACCCCATATAGGAAAGTAGACACCCTAAGGTATTCGCTGATGGGCATAGTGAGTTCATAGAAGTTTTTATTTTTTGTCACAAGTTAGCGGAAAATGCTGATTTTTTTTTTCTTACAAAGTCTCATATTCCACTTGTGACAAAAATAAAAACTTCCATGAACTCACTATGCCCATCACAAAATGCCTTGGGGTGTCTTCTTTCCAAAATGGGGTCACTTGTGGGGTATTTATACTGCCTTGGCATTTTAGGGGCCCTAATGCGTGAGAAGTAGTTTGAAATCCAAATGTGTAAAAAATGCCCTGTGAAATCCTAAAGGTGCTCTTTAGAATTTGGGCCCCTTTGCCCACCTAGGCTGCAAAAAAGTATCACACATGTGGTATCGCCGTACTCAGAAAAAGTAGGGAAATGTGTTTTGGGTTGTATTTTTACATATACCCATGCTGGGTGAGAGAAATATCTCTCTAAAAGTCAACTTTTCCCATTTTTTTTATACAAAGTTGTAATTTTAGAGAGATATTTCTCTCACCCAGCATGGGTATATGTAAAAAGACACCCCAAAACACATTGCCCAACTTCTCCTGAGTATGGTGATACCACATGTGTGACACTTTTTTGCAGCCTAGGCGCGCAAAGGGGCACAAATTCCTTTTAGGAGGGCCTTTTTAGACATTTGGATTCCAGACTTCTTCTCACGCTTTAGGGCCCCTAAAATGCCAGGGAAGTATAAATACCTCACATGTGACCCCATTTTGGAAATAAGACACCCCAAGGTATTTTGTGATGGGCATAGTGAGTTCATGAAATTTTTTGTCACAAGTTAGTGGAATATGAGACTTTGTAAGAAAAAAAAAACCCTATCATTTTCCGCTAACTTGTGACAAAAATAAAAACTTCTATGAACTCACTATGCCCATCAGCTTATACCTTAAGGCAGTGATGGCTAACCTTGGCACTCCAGCTGTGGTAAAACTACAACTCCCAAGATGCCCGCCTTTCTTGGCTGCTCTCAGAACACTGTAGAAATAAATGGAACATGCTAGGAGTCGTAGTTTCACCACAGCTGGAGTGCCAAGGCTAGCCATAACTGCCTTAGGGTGTCTTCTTTCCAAAATGGGGTCATTTGTGGGGTGTCTGTACTGCCCTGGCATTTAAGGGTTTCCGCAATCATTACATGTATGGCCAGCATTAGGAGTTTCTGCTATTCTCCTTATATTGAGCATACGGATAATGAGATTTTTTTTTTTCGTTCAGCCTCTGGGCTGAAAGAAAAAATGAACGGCACAGATTTCTTCATTCACATCGATCAATGTGGATGAAAAAATCTCTGCCCAAAAAAAAAAAGGAGGGGAAAGGCGTCTGCCAGGACATAGGAGCTCCATCCAACATCCAAACCCACTAAGCCCGTATGCCCTGGCCAACCCGATTTCTCCATTCACATCCATCGATGTGGATGAATAAATCATTGCCGTTTTTTTTTTTGTTTTTTTTTTATATATATATATATACAAAGTGTTTGCCAAAGCATATGAACACCGCCCCTCAGCTCATAAGCCTCGGCAAACGTATCTTTTTTACTGCAGAGGAGAAATCTCGTCTTGCAGCGCCGCATACACCGACTTTTGTGTAATCTGACAGCAGCGCAATGCTTCTGTCAGAATGAACATCAGTGCTGCAGCTGGTTAAAAAAAAAGAAAAAAGAAAAAAACAGGCCACAACGCAATAAATTTATTAACATGAACTTTATAATAACATTTGAACAGAACATTAACTTTTATAAACTTTATTGAACTTTTGGAACAGAACATTAACTTTTTTGCTTACCGGTGATTTTATTTTGTTTTTGTTTTTTTAACTTTTTATAGGACAAACCTCTCCTTCCCCATGGGACAATGTGCAAAGCGCAAATCGCCCAGCGATGTGGCGAATTACATTATGCACTTTGTCCCAGGTGAAAGGAGAGGTTTGCAGCAGCTGTGAGTGAAATGGCCCTAAGAGCCCTGTGTGCCTGTCCTGTGTGACACAATCCCTATGCTAAGTGTACCTGTGTGTTGTACTTCCGGAAACACTCCCCTAAGCATAGGGCAGGGTGGTCAGGGCAGTCAGGACAGAAATAGCGGGTGTGCCAACTGCCGACTGGAGAGGACGCATCTTCCCTCTGCTCTGCTTCTGGGGGCACAATCCACTTCAATCCTTGGCTAATTAAGCCTCAAAAGACCCCAACTTATCCACAGTGGGATTACCCACACTCCATTTTTCACAGAGAGACCAAATTTGGGTCACAAAACGGTCCTGGGACTGATCTGCTGCCGAGGCCTAGCAGCGTGTACATCCACGGCTTGGACGGAGGTCTGCGGCGGCTGGAGCAGCCAGACAGTCAGGACGAGCCGTGTCCCCTAAACGACTAAGAAGCCTAGCCCCGTTGGAACTATCACTGCACGGGACCAGAGGCCAGAGAGACGCCGTCGGCAAATTCTATCAAGCGGGCGCCATCTTGGGATACGGACAACATCAAACAAGGTACCGCTCTACCTCCATCGCACCCCAGCCACACACAGAGCTGAGGAACCCAGCGCTGACACCCACAGCAGTAACGCTGACACACCGGGACACAGCAGCGGCGGTCTGAAACATCCCTTCCGACTCTTACCTGGCCCTCTGCACTGGACAATAGCTCCGGTCCTGTCTGCTGGTAGCCCCGGTCTGGACGCCAGCCCGCCATCCAGTCGGTGAGTCTGCCTGTAGCAGGGGATAGAACCTGCAGCAAGCCCGGCTAAGCCCTGTGCAAGACAACAAGTTAACCCCTGGTGAGGGAGCTAGATAGCCGCAGTGGCTGTTTGCTCAGACCGGCACTTGATTATCAAACGGTCCTACAACAACTGAGAAGATATATCCTCACGAAGGGCCCAGCTTCTGACTAGCTCTGGGGACACAAGTTTCCTCCCCCTCCCCCCCCCCCACTGGCCCTCCAGGAGTCAAATTAAAGGGTTGAAGTTCATTTAACGCTTATCCCACTTCTTCACCTACATTTAAAGAGACAGAACCATATTTGATTTGTTATAATAAAGTGCCAGAAGATAACTAGTTAAATTGATTACTGTCTTACGCGTTGAGAAATAGAGAAAACTCAACAGTGGGGAATGAAGCTAGCGTAATGACATAACCAGTATCACCCTTACAGCGTGGCATTACAGCTTGGTTTAACCAAAATGGTGAAAATTGGTGGGTCTAAAGCTGGAGAACCAGACAGTCAGCAGAAATTGAACTCAGCGAGTGGAGAAATGGACAAATTTATTAAAAAAGCAGCAGCCACGGTTGCAGCCAGAGAACATAAAATGGCGCCAGACACTCCGAAAGCCGCAGTCCGTAAACAAGCGGAATCCTCTGCTCATGAATGGGAAAGTGAAGAAGATACAGACAATCTGCCCATCTCCAGATCCTTCTTGAAGGAAGCTTTAGCATCTTCGCTCTCATCTGCTTTGGACCCCATCAGCTCTGATCTAACGACCATCAAGCTCGACGTCAAGCAGATAGGAAGAAGAGTTGAGACTTTAGAGGAAAATCAAGCGAACATAATTCAACACCAGCAGGCAGTTACAAACAGTGTCTCCCTAATCCAGAAAAACATCAACAGTTTATTCAGTGCAATTGAAGATCAGGAGAACAGAGGAAGACGAAACAACCTCCGCTTTCGTGGCATTCCTGAATCAGTTGCTGCCAGTGACCTTCCTTACACAGTGGTTCAAATTTGCCTTATGCTCCTTGGCCCTGACACCGCTCACGAAGTTACACTAGAAAGGGCCCACAGAGCTCTAAAACCTAAACCTGCACCTTCAGAACCTCCAAGAGACGTGATATGCAAATTTCTGGCGTTCCCAGTGAAGGAAGCGATCATGTTTAAAGCGAGGTCCGGGAGTCGCATACAATGGGAGGGGAAAGACATCCTTATTTTTCAAGATCTGGCTCAGTCAACCCTGAGGAAGCGGAGAGCGCTTAAACCCCTCACAGACTGGCTTAGATCTAAGAAGATCCTCTACCGCTGGTCGTTTCGCTTCGGAATATCCTTCATGTTTGACGGCCACAGACTGTCCATCACCTCATTTCAGGACTTAGAACCAATATATGACCTTCTGGGATGTGGCCCCTTAAACATCCAGAACTGGGACCCCGTCCAAAACCTTCTAGAACTCCCGGAACTACCTAAGCCGGAACCCTGGGAAAAATTGCGCACACCTAAGTCTCACAGACATAGGAGAAATGCGCAAGGTCCTTCTCCCAGACGTCTACAAGTGGACGATTAAAAACGTGCTCATCACCACCAAGAAGTAGCTGTATGCTTTTACCTTCTAACTCTATCCCTCTGCCTCTTCTTCCTCTCATGTTACTCCGCCTACCTAGAGGTATAGAACGATCAAAAAAAATAAAAAAAATAAAAAATATAGACCTTTACTGTCTATGATTGGGTTATTATCCTCTACTTAGGGTGACCTAACTGTCGCTAACTTTTCTCCCCTCTCTCTAAATACTCCTTTTACCGAATTCACTTGGGTTCCACTTTAACTAATCACTTCCATTTATTGGCTATGAAAGTTACTATGTTATACTTTTCAGCAATGGCCCGTCCTCTGACCCGGGCATATTGCTCGTTATATGTTTATGTTACTATTAGTTTACTAGGAAACTGTATTGTAAGTCTGAGTCTGAGTAATGAGAAAATCAACTGCCATATGGATAGGTTTGCGGCTTCCCTGGTGGCTGGAAACTTGGGTTCCATTAGCTTCCAATCACAAATAGCGAGTCTACAACCCCCCAACATTTTCAAGCCATGACAGATCTTCAAATATCCTCATATAATGTCAAAGGCTTCAAAACGCCCTCCAAAAGATCTCAAATCCTATCTTTATTACGAAAAGAGAAATGTTCTGTTATATTTCTTCAGGAAACACATTTTAAAATCGACCATTATCCTAACCTCTCATTCTCTAGTTTTCCAGTGTGGTACCACAGTGGATCCGACTCTTCAGCCGCCAGGGGAGTAAGCATTGGATTCAAGAAAGGTTGTCCATTCCAATATACCTCCCATATACAAGATCCTGAAGGCCGGTACATAATGGTAAAAGGTACCTTTGCAAACCAAATATACACCTTTATCAACATCTATGCCCCTAACACTCAACAACACAAATGGTTCTCCTCCTTAACCCCACTGGTGGAAGAATTTAAAGATGGAATTGTTATCATGGGTGGAGACTTTAACATAACAATGGACCCCACTCTAGATTCCTCATCACAAAAATCCTCTCTTTCCCAAACAAAACTCAGAGGTGTCCTTAAAGGACTCCACTCTCTCCAATTGGTCGATGTGTGGAGAATCTTAAACCCTTTAAATAGGGACTACACCTTTTACTCTAATATGCATCACTCCTATCATAGACTGGATTACTTATTAGTTTCAAAGGAACACCTCCAGTTTTGCACTAACGCTAGGATGGGGTCTATACACCTCTCAGACCACTCTCCCATCTTCCTATCGATCTCTAACCCACAAAATATTCCTAAAACATTCAAATGGAGGTTAAATGAACAATTAGTCACTTTCCCGGATTACAAAAAACAAATACAGAGCTCCCTGGAAGAATATTTTTCTCTAAATGCCATTCCCGAAACATCCCCCCAAACTGTGTGGGATGCACACAAAGCCTACATAAGAGGACAATTTATTAAACTGGGATCCATACTAAAGGAAAAGAGAATGGCAAAAATGGATCAGCTTCTCTTGGAAATCCAGAAGCTGGAGGAGTCTCATAAAAAATCTCTTCTAGCCTCGGATCTATCCCAACTTAACAAACTAAGATCAGAACTAAAAAAACCTCCTTAACACTAACTCTGCCAAATTTTATTTACACTCACAGTTTAAATACTTTGCCCATGGCAACAAGGCTTCAAAATTAATGATGAATCTCATAAAAAAGAGGAAGGTCCAAAACCACATCAGTAAAATTAATAGGAGAGATGGGGGGGGGGGGTGGCTATCACCTCCAAGGACATTGCTCTTCAATTTCAAGAGTACTACCAAACCTTATACAACATCCCACAAAGTACGCCATATGCCCAAGACTCATCTAGCCCAAATACTATTGACTCTTTCCTAGATGCCATTACTCTTCCCAAATTGACGGAAGAACAAAAACAGATCCTCATTACCCCTTTCAGCACTGAAGAACTCGACAAAACGATAAAGAACGGCAAGGCACCTGGCCCAGACGGCCTCCCGGCCCTTTACTATCGCTCCTTTAGTACCACCCTTATCCCACACTTACTTCAGGTATGTAATAGATCCCTCTTAGGATTACCCATCTCAGCAGACATGACCAAAGCACATATTACCATTTTACCCAAAGAGGGGAAAGACCCGTCTCAATGCTCTAGCTACCGCCCCATATCCCTCTTAAACTTAGATTTAAAAATCCTTGCTAAAATGCTGGCTAACAGTCTCGCCCCATTCCTCCCAGACTTGATTCATAGAGATCAGACAGGCTTTGTAAAGGGCAGGGAAGGGAAAGACAATACCGCAAGAATTCTCAATGCCATCTACCACGCAAAGAAGAAAGGCTTACCCCTGACTTTGCTAAGCACTGATGCGGAAAAAGCATTCGATAGGGTCAATTGGACCTACATGCGCTGCGTAATGGTCAAATTTGGTGTTCCACCACCATATATAGATGCCACTTTTGCTATGTACTCCAATGCCTCCGCATCAGTGCTGGTAAATTATACTATTTCCCTTCCATTTGTAATTAAAAACGGTACGAGACAGGGATGTCCCCTATCCCCCCTTTTATTTGTTTTAACAATGGAACCGCTTCTACAAACTATCAGACAAGATACAACAATAGAGGGGTTAAAACTAGGTAAGCAGGAACATAAAACCGCAGCTTTCGCGGACGACCTGTTAATCATCACTACAAATCATCAAACTTCCTTGAAGGCCATCCATAACTTATTAGAAAGATTCAGTCCCCTCTCTAACTTCAAAATCAACATGAGCAAATCTCAAGCCATAGGCATTGGCATTCCAACGCCTATGATTAACTCTTTAAAAGCTAAATCTCCTTTCAGCTGGGACACCCCCTTTATCTCTTACTTGGGAATGAAAATAAGCTCCGACCCCAATAACCTTTTTAATCTTAACTACACCCCATTACTTCAATCTATCTTGGATCAGATAATCCATCTAGATTTCCAGACCCTGTCGTGGTTTGGTAGGAAAAACTTAATCGCTTCTTTGATCATCCCCAAACTTAACTATTTAGAACAAGTGCTTCCTATTCCAATCAAGAAAAAACATTTCAAGTCTTTGACGTCAGCGATTCGTAGATTTATATGGAAACAAAAAAGCCCGAGATTAGCGATGACCACTCTGCAAAAGCCCAGGGATCAGGGTGGCATAGGCCTCCCTGACCCACAAACATACAACAAGGCTATCCATCTGGCTAGAATCCTTGATTGGTTTCGGAGACCACCCCATAAATCATGGGTGGACATGGAATCATCCATAGCTCAACTTTCCTTCAGGTCACTCCTGACAGGTGACAAAACAACATTAATCTCTCTCTCCAACACCAACCAGATTATTAAGTCCTCGCTCTCAATATGGAACTGGTTTCGAGAATCTATTTGGGGTTTCCCTCTACCCTCCCCCTTAATACAAGTAAGAGACATTCTAGACTTAGCCCCTCTGGAATTAAAACAATGTCTCCCTATCTCTCTTAAAACATCCCAAACTCTCATTATTTCACTGTTTGATGAGGAGAGTAGGTTAATCACCAAAAAAGAAATGGCTGAGTTACTCTTAACTTCAGATACACTCCCCTCCCCGATATCATTCCTTCACAATTACATCTCTAAACACATCCCACTCCAGAGTCTCCTTAGGCCCATTACTTGGTTCGAGGGATGGATATGTAGTCAGAATGCGATAAGCAAACCGATCTCTCAAATATACAAAAAATTAAACTCCCCTATTAACATGCCAAAACCAGCTTTCATTGGTTTATGGGAAAGAGATTTGGGAATCTCCTTTTCACCACCAGAACTGACCAAACTTTATATCTCCCCTCATAAATCGTCAAGGTGCGTACTAATTCAGGAGAATAGTTATAAAATTCTAACGAGGTGGTACAAGACCCCTGATATTACTTCCAAATATGACAACTCGAATTCAGATAGGTGTTGGAGGTGCGGGGACTCAAAGGGAAATTTTTTCCACATTTGGTGGACTTGCTCCATTGTATCTAAATGGTGGAAAGACATATTCGACAGGAGCAATACAATATGTAAAACCTCAATACCGCCAAACCCTCAACTGGCCTTATTGGGCCTTCCACCTCCGGACTTCATCCCTGGGATCCCCCCATTGTTCCATAACCTTCTCATGGCTGCTCGCCTCCTTCTGCCTTGCTTCTGGCTTTCAACAGAACTTCCATCTCCAGAAATGTGGAAGGATAAGATAGATAGCTTATATAGATTTGAAGAATTGGCGGCTGCCGAAGAACGTAATTTAAATTTTTTTGTGTTAAATGGGATAGATGGGGGAAGCATAACCATTCCAACCACATGCAGACTACTGTCAATACTCTGCCGTCTCACTAATGGGGAATGTGCACGTTTCCACCTTCGGTCAACGAAAAGAGAGGCTATAATAGTCTAAAGATTGGCCTTCTCCTTTGACTTTACTACTTGGTAAGAATTATTCCGTAAATACAAATATGTATATGTTCTCGACTCAGACTCAATAGGAGTGGTGATACTCAACCACTCCTACTCTTAACTGCACACAATCTCATTACAGTTTCACTGTATTGTTATTGTATACATCTATTGTTATTGTATACATCTAATGTTTACATTTAATGTTTACATCTACTGTTTACATCTATCGTATGCTCTGTACAACCCAATATGGATTATGTACGACTTATCTATTTCATGATTGTACAATTTATACTTACTTTAAATAAAAATTTAAATAAAAAAAAACAAACAAAAAAAAAACACTTTTTGGTCTTAACAATGTAAAAAAAAAAAAAAAGAAATAGCGGGTGTCACGCCTTATTCCACTCCTGCTACAGACACAACATTTTTCTTGTGGTGGCGGTTGGTTTGAGGTACCAGCAACGACATTGGGGAAATGTCGCTCGTGTAGACGGCTCACTACACTGGTGGATACAGGAGGTTCTCGATGATCTCTTTCTGAAATTTGAGGAAGGATCTTGTTCTCCCAGCCTTACTGTAGAGAACAAAACTATTATACAGAGCCAATTGAATTAAATATACAGACACCTTCTTATACCAGCATCTGGTTCTGCGGGAAAGTAAATAGGGAGCCAACATCTGGTCATTGAAGTCCACCCCTCCGATGAGCAAATTATAGTCGTGGACCAAGGGGGGCTTTTCAATGACTCCGGTTGCTCGTTCAATTTGGATTGTCATGTCTGCGTGAAAGGAGAAGAGCATGTAAACATCACGCTTGTCTCTCCATTTCACCGCGAGCAGTTCTTCGTTACACAAGGCAGCCCTCTCCCCCCTTGCAAGACGGGTGGTAACGAGCCGTTGAGGGAAGCCCCGGCAACTAGGTTGCGCGGTGCCACAGCAGCCAATCTGTTCTAAAAACAAATGCCTGAAGAGGGGCACACTTGTGTAAAAATTGTCCACATAAAGATGGTACCCCTTGCCAAATAAGGGTGACACCAAGTCCCAGACTGTCTTCCCACTGCTCCCCAGGTAGTCAGGGCAACCGACCTGCTCCAGGGTCTGATCTTTGCCCTCATAGACTCGAAATTTGTGCGTATAGCCTGTGGCCATTTCACAGAGCTTATACAATTTGACCCCATACCGGGCGCGCTTGCTTGGGATGTATTGTTTGAAGCCAAGGTGCCCGGTAAAATGTATAAGGGACTCGTCTATGCAGATGTTTTGCTCAGGGGTATACAAATCTGCAAATTTGATGTTAAAGTGGTCTATGAGGGGCCGCATTTTGTGGAGCCAGTCAAAAGCTGGGTGGCCTCTGGGACAAGAGGTGCTGTTGTCACTAAAGTTCAGGAAACACAGGATGGTCTCAAATCGTGTCATGGACATGGCAGCAGAGAACATGGGCATGTACTGAATTGGGTTCGTGGACCAATATGACCGCAATTCCAGCTTTTTTGTCAGGCCCATGTTGAGGAGAAGGCCCAGAAAAGTTTTAATTTCGGAAACTTGGACGGGTTTCCACCGGAAAGACTGGGCATAAAAGCTTCCCGGGTTGGCGGTTAAAAATTGAGTGGCATACCGGTTTGTTTCTGCCACGACTAAGTCCAACAGCTCTGCAGTCAAGAACAGCTCAAAAAACCCCAGTGCCGATCCGATCTGAGCTGTCTCAACCCGAACTCCAGACTGGGCGGTGAAAGGGGGAACTACTGGTGCGGCTGAAGTTGGGGGCTGACAATCAGGGTTTGTCAGCACCTCAGGGACTCTAGAGGCTCTACGGGCCTGTCTGTGCGGTGGCTGCGACGGGGGAACTAATGCACGTGCCACCGTACCAGCTTCAACTGCCCTTCTGGTGCTCGCCACTTCACCATGTTGTACAGTGCTGGTACTAGGTCCATGATGGGCTGAGCTGCTGATGTATACCTCACCACGTAATACGACAGCGCCAGCCCAACTCTGCTGCCCGTGAAGCGGATTCTGCGCAACCTGTGGTCTAGCAACACGGGGCCGGGAAAGCCTGGTGGTATCAGGGACCTCAACCTCATCGTCCGAACTTTGGGTCAGACTGCCACTGCTTTCTACAGGTTCGTATTCTGACCCGCTGGATTCGTCAGATCAGGGTTCCCATTCCTCATCCGACTGGGTCAGAAGCCTGTAGGCCTCTCCTGAAGAATACCCCTTACTTGCCATTTGGTCAACTAAATTTAGGGGGTATTCCCTGAGACTACCCAAGAAAAAAAGCAAGCTTGTCTTACAAATGGGAGGCTAGCAAAGTACCGGAAGCCGCTGCGATTGATAAAAAATATCAAAACAGATTTTTTTATCGCCACAGCGCTTGTAAAGTGATTGTGCAGTGATAAAAAAAAAACATTTTTTTTGTCACTGCGGCAGGGCGGGCGTGGGTGAACGCACGTGTGGGCGACCGATCAGGCCTGATCGGGCAAACACTGCGTTTTTGGTGGAGGGCGAACTAAGGTGACACTAATACTATTATAGATCTGACTGTGATCAGTTCTGATCACTTACAGATACTATAAAAGTACCAATGCTGATTAGCGATACGCTAATCAGCGAATCAGTGATTGCGGTGCGGTGGGCTGGGCGCTAGCCAACGCTAACTACCTAACAAAGGAGCCTAAACTATCCTAAAACCTAACAGTCAATACTAGTAAAAAAAAAAAAGTGACAGTTTACACTGATCACTTTTTTCCCTTTCACTAGTGATTGACAGGGGTGATCAAGGGGTTAATTGGGGTGATGGGGGGTGATCTGGGGGCTAAGTGTAGTGTTTGGTGTACTCACTGTGATGTGTGCTCCTCTGCTGGGACCAACCGACGAAAAGGACCAGCAGAGGAGCACAGAAGCCATTTAACACCTTATATTTATAAATATAAGGTGTTATATGGCTTCTGATTTGATTTTTTAAAAGTCACCAACCTGCCAGCGCTGATCATTGGCTGGCAGGCTGGTGACGAAATACTCCTGTAACTATTCCCGGCCCGCAATGCGCGTGTGCGGGCCGGCTCTGCCCGAAATCTTGCGTCTCGCGAGAGGACGAATCGGCGCGTCCAGGAGGAATAACAGGGCCGCTGCCAGGACGCAATCCTGCGTGTGGCAGTCCTGTAGTGGTTAAATATTTAGAAAATAGCGCTATATATTCGTAAAATCTAATATTCGTGTTTTTTTTAACACAGTACACATCAGGTGATCATCCCTCCCTTCTTCTAGCTTGTGGGCCAATGAGAAGGCTTTGTCACAACTTAGCAACATCCCTAGCAACCAATAGAAAAGTTGCCTACCCCTTACTATATACAGTGGGGCAAAAAAGTATTTAGTCAGCCACCAATTGTGTAAGTTCTCCCACTTAAAAAGATGAGAGAGGCCTGTAATTTTCATTATAGATATACCTCAACTATGAGAGACATAATGAGAAAAAAATATCCCGAAAATCACATTGTCTGACATTTAAAGAATTTATTTGCAAATGATGGTGGAAAATAAGTATTTGGTCAATAATAAAAGTTCATCTCAATGCTTTGTTATATACCCTTTGTTGGCATTGACAGAGGTCAAATGTTTTCTGTAAGTCGTCACAAGGTTTTCACACACTGTTGTTGGTATTTTGGCCTATTCCTCCATGAATATCTCCTCTAGAGCAGTGATGTTTTGGGGCTGTCGCTGGGCAACACAGACTTTTAACTCCCTCCAAAGGTTTACTATGGGGTTGAGATCCGGAGACTGGCTAGACCACTCCAGGACCTTGAAATGCTTCTTAGGAAGCCACTCCTTTGTTGCCCGGATGGTGTGTTTGTGATCATTGTCATGCTGAAAGACCCAGCCACGTTTCATCTTCAATGCCCTTGCTGATGGAAGGAGGTTTTCACTCAAAATCTCACTATACATGGCCCCATTCATTCTTTCCTTTACACGGATCAATCGTCCTGGTCCCTTTGCAGAAAAACAGCCCCAAAGCATGATGTTTCCACCCCCATGCTTCGCAGTAGGTATGGTGTTCTTTAGATGCAACTCAGCATTCTTTCTCCTCCAAACCCGACGAGTTGAGTTTTTAACAAAAAGTTCTACTTTGGTTTTATCTGACCATATGACTTTCTCCCAATCCTCTTCTGGATCATCCAAATACTCTCTAGCAAACTTCAGACGGGCCCGGACATGTACTGGTTTAAGCATGGGGACACGTCTGGCACTGCAGGATTTGAGTCCCTGGCGGCATAGTGTGTTACTGATGGTAGCCTTTGTTACTTTGGTCCCAGCTCTCTGCAGGTCATTCACTAGGTTCCCCCGTGTAGTCTTAGGATTTTTGCTCACCGTTCTTGTAATCATTTTGACCCGACAAAGTGAGATCTTGTGTGGAGCCCCTGATCGAGCGAGATCATCAGTGTTCTTGTATGTCTTCCATTTTCTAATAATTTCTCCCACAGTTGATTTCTTCACACCAAGCTGCTTGCCTATTGCAGATTCAATCTTCCCAGCCTGGTGCAGGTCTAAAATTTTGTTTCCGGTGTCCTTCAACAGCTCTTTGGTCTTGGCCATAGTGGAATTTGGAGTGTGACTGTTGTGGACAGGTGTCTTTTATACTGATAGCAAGTTCAAACAGGTGCCATTGATACAGGTAATGAGTAGAGGACAGAGGAGCCTCTTAAAAAAGAAGTTAGAGGTCTGTCAGAGCCATAAATCTTGCTTGTTTGTAGATGACCAAATACTTATTTTACCGAGGAATTTACCAATTAATTCATTAGAAATCCTACAATATTATTTCCTGTATTCTTTCCCCCCATTCTGTCTCTCATAGTTGAAGTGTACCTATGATGAAAATGACAGGCCTCTCTCATCTTTTTAAGTAGGAGAACTGAATAAATACTTTTTTGCCCCACTGTAAGAACCTCCCCAGCAGCTATTTTCTAAAGTTTATTGCAGTTAGAGACAGCAGTGTCATTGCTGTGCTCTGTGCTTTGTTGTATTACATTAGACAGTTAACTTATATATACAATTCAGATAGTTAGGGTGAGATAGTCAGTGTAGTTTAGATTGATCTATAAAAAGATAATGTAAAGATGGGGGGCACTCTATAGCTGCAATACATAGACTGGCACAATCGGCTAAAGACCATAAGTATAATAATATCACATCATAAAAGCACACATCGATTATAATATTGTTTTTTTTTTGTATCAAATTTTTTTATCGTTTTTTGAATAATAATAAAAAGTTTACAATGTCAGTAAGATAGTACAGGTACAAAAGGTACAAAATGAAAGTATATGGTATTAAATCATACCGGTACAGCATAACAATACTAAAATTCTAGCTGCAGCCAAGAGAATAAGTAGTAGAGACCTGACTTTCCTGCTAATCCTATCAAGCCCCAAACTAAGGAGGGTCAATTCCGGAGAGCATTTAAGAGAAGTACCACAGATTTTATTACATTTGTTTACTATAGAACGCCACCAACTCTGAATAACTGGGCAATCCCACCATATGTGATAGAAAGTGCCTTTGGAGGATTTGCATCTCCAACAAATATTGGAAACGTTAGGAGAATATTTCGCAATATTTTCTGGTGTTTTGTACCACCGCGTCATGATTTTATACCCATTTTCTTGGATTCGGACGCATCTCGAAATTTTATGGGTTGCAGAAAACATAACTTTAATCTCAGTGGGAGTCAGGGAACGGTTGAGATCCTTTTCCCAAACACTCACTATTGCTGGTTTGACAGCAGTTTCGGGAAACTTTAACTTTTTATACAAGGATGAGATTATTCTTTGAGGCGCTTGTTTAGACCCAATTAATTCATCGAACCAAGGGGACATAGGTGGCACCTGAGGAAGGCTCTTAGCAGAAGACATTTCAGATACAATAAATTTGTGTATAAAGGAGAGAGACATAGACTCTTTTAGGCTTTTAAAAAGGAGTGGAAGAGGAGTAATATTACCATTCTCGTTTAGAATTTCAGAGATAAGTAAATTAGAGTGTCTGATCATAGGGTTAAATGACTCTTGTAGCTCTAAAGGTGCTAAGTCAATGACATCTTTTAGAGTCAGGAGTGATGAAGGAGTAGTAAGTATTTTATTATGAGAGGAGAACCAATCCCATACTGCAAGCGAACATCTTATCATAGGATTTTGAATTTGGTGGGATGGGGGGAAGGGTTTCCCGGCAAGCAAAATAGCCCTGGGAGTGGAAAGAAGAAAGTTACTTTCCATATGAACCCAAAATTTATGGGGGGGAGCTCTAATCCAATCAACTACTCTGGCTAAATGTATGGCCTTCATATATATTTCAGGATCTGGGAGATTAATACCTCCTAGCTGTTTTGGTTTGGTGAGAGTGTCAAATAAAATTCTAGGCCGACAAAATAAATTTACGGACTGCTTTGTTAAATCTATTAAAGAAGGATTTCGGAATTTTAATAGGCAGAGCCTGCATGACATAAGTTAATTTGGGTAGAATCAGGGCTGATACTATGTTCTTTCTGCCAAACCATGACAGGTAAGGGAGGTCCAACGAGTCCATCTGAGCAATAACCGATTGTAAAAGTGGGATGAAATTTAATTTGTATAAGTCTGTAGTGTTAGGAGAGATTTTCACACCAAGGTACGTTAACAGTTGTGTGGACCAATCAAAGGGAGAATGGAACTTAAGAGACCTAATTGTTGAGGGAGGGAAGCCACTATGTATAAGTTGTGATTTAGCAGGGTTTACTTTAAAGTTGGAAAGTGATTCGAATAAATCTAATAAGGATAAAATAGCAGGGAGGGACTTTTTCGGGTTAGTTGTGCAGATTAAGAGATCATCGGCGAAGGCGGCCAACTTTATTTCTTGCTCTCCAACTCTGAGTCCCATTATATCTGTTTGCTGTTTCAGGGCCAGTAGAAGCGTCTCCATAACTAGTACGAAAATGAGCGGGGAAAGAGGGCAGCCCTGTCTTGTGCCGTTTCGTATGCGGAAACAAGGAGATAAGGTGTCATTAACTAGTACCGATGCTGAGGAGGAGTGGTACATACCCTTGATTGCGTCCGAGAATTGGACAGGGATATTGAATTTGGCAAGCGTAAGACTAATATATAGCCAATCTATTCTGTCGAATGCCTTCTCAGCATCAGTACCCAGGAGAACTACAGGTATCCTTTTGAGAGAGGAGAAGTACAAGGCATTTAGAATTTTCATAACATTATCCTTACCCTCTCTTCCTTTAACAAATCCTACCTGGTCCGGATGAATCAGGGAGGGGAGTAGTTTTTGTAGTCTAGTAGCCAGCATTTTAGCCAATAATTTAAGGTCAGTGTTAAGCAAAGATATAGGACGATAGTTTGAGCATAGTGAGTGATCTTTGCCCGGTTTGGGAATGATTGTAATTGTAGCTCTAGACATATCAGAATGATACAGGGGAGTTGTGTACAGCATTATTACAGATTGGGAGAAGGTGGGGGAACAAAATGTCAGAATAAGCTCTATAATAAGACAAGGGTAGGCCGTCTGGGCCTGGGCTTTTCCCAACTGGAGATGAATTTAATGCCTCTTGGATGTCTGATATGGTGAATGGGGCAACCAGTTGGTCGTGCTGGCTATCTGAGAGAGTTGGGAGATGTAGTGAACTAAGAAAGGAGGAGATATTTTGTATCCTATCCAATCCCGGATTGGGAAGATGAGATGGGGGAAGATTATACAGGGACTCGTAGTATATCTTAAACTGTTCTGCATTTCTTCTGTTTTGAGCAACATTTAACCTGATGAAGAGACTATTTTGTATAACATCGGTTTTTAAGTTATAATAAAACCATAGAAAAACCATATATTATAATAAAAACATAGAAAAACTGGCCCTATAAGATATAAAATGCTCTACACACAATCTATATACCCACTGTAATAGTGCTATCCATATATAGGCTTTAAGCCGCAACCTATACCGGTGGCATTGTAAAAAACACAATAGATGGTCCTACTGAATAAGTGGTCCCTTATTCTGGCACATAAAGCGGTATGTATGCTTATATTTTATATATTCATTGATGTCCAAAAACGTCATACATAGGGTGAAGTCCCCAAAAATACCATATAGTAGAGGAGGGTCACTGCTTGTAATTATTTGTCCTGCAGACCTTACTAATCGGGAAAATTCTGATATCCGGACCGTTTGGCATGCAGGTTGAGACAAAATATATATGTGGTTGTATATAGTATGTTACCAGTCTTGTATTGTAGATGTTTGGCCGCTCGGTATCCGGGCTCCTTGACCTGAGCCGTCCGGAAGCACACTCATTCTTTGCACTGCAAGGACCTTCGCGGCATCCCACGTGGTCTGTAAGCCTGCCTGTGGCATCCCACGTGACCGAGGCTGTGTCCGTTGATTGGCTTCTAAGGTCCTAGAGTCCAGAAATTATTGTAGAGCGGCTGAGTATTCTACAATTTTCTCTAACAAAAGTTCACAATTAATGCTATATGTCCAAGCTGGATTCACTCAATATTATCCCTCACTGTTCTGTACCAGATGCGTTTCGAGCTCACAACTACCCCTTCCTCAGTGTTTGAACAGTGGGTGTCTCAAAGCTTGCTTTTATATGGTGCATTTAGAAGCATTGCTTGCTGGGACAGTGAGAGATCTTTAAAATGTGGACCTTAATTCCTATATGGAGCGGAATTCCAGACCATCCCTATTCTTAGTTATGTCCAAAATGTTGGGGTATGACAGAGATCCCCATTTCTTATATTTAGGATCCCGTCTTATCAGTTCATAGACCATCTTAAGTAGGAAATCTATAGTCGAGTATATGATTCAAATTAGTTGCTCCATAGTCTTGACTATATCTGTGGTTTCCTTAATGTATGACGGTATAGTCCTTACTACGTATTACAGTAATTTGTCAATATATTGGGACAGGTTAGAAGAAATAGACTCTATACCCAATACAATGGGTCTTCCCAGTGGCATACTTAAATCCTTATGCATTTTGGGAATACAATAAAATACTGGAACCCGTTTTTGTGTGTCGGTAATAAATCTGGCCCTCTGTTCTAAAAGGAAACCTGCATCTATACCCGTCTTGCAATATTCTATGAGCTGTTTATAATAGTCCTCAGTGGGATCCCTTCTAAGTTTACTATATGTGGTATCATCATTAAGTTGTCTCTTGCATTCCCGTGTGTAGTTCTTAGGATCACTATAGCCCCTCCCTTATCCGTGGGGAGGATTGTGATTTCATCTATTTGTTGTAATTGTCGTATAGCTTCTATCTCTTTCTTGGAGAGGTTATTCCTTGTACCGTGACTTTTTATTTTCCTCAAGTCATTTTCTACATTCATTTTAAAAGTTGCCATCTGTTGGCTTATCTCCTGTTTTGGATATTTCTTTGATCTCGCTCTCAAATCAGTATGTTGATACCAGTCAAGGTTCATATTTCTCTCCCTAGTCATTGGATTTCTAATAAAATGTGTTGTAGGCACATTTTCCTAATACATTTTTCTATCCCTATATATGTGGAGAATTTATCTAAAATGCTAGTCGGGGCATATTTAAGGCCTTTATTCAGAAGTGCTATCTGTGTCTCTGTGAGTTGTGTTTTACTCAAATTAACTATGTTTGTCGATGTCTGTGTTGGTTGTGGTTGTTTTTTCTTCTTATTCAAATGTTTCCCTCTCCGAATCTTTCTTCCTTGTTGCATTGTTCTACAGTGTTTGGTGTCCTTGTGTTTGATTGGTAATACTGATTGTAGCTGTAGCTCTGTATCGTATCCATCATTGGATAATGTAATTGACGTTGTCTCAAATTGTATTCGTGTTTCTGTACATAATTCCTCATGTTCCTCCATGGTGGAGTTGGTGAATGTGTCTGTCTAGGACTTGTCCTGTGATGCAGTGGAGTGTGGTATGAAAAAAGAGGTGAAGATAATGATTCAAATCTATTCATAGTGGATACACTGTGTGGGGCTTTTCTCTGTAGACAGGCTTGCGGACGCAGTATAGAGGCAACGACAACATCTTTAACTTAACTAGTTCGGTGTTTATTGACACATAGGGATAAGCAAAACAAAAAGTCTGAGTCTGGTGTTTGTTCACACCATGCAGCAATGCAGAAGTCCTTGGACATAGCAGAAACCGCCTGCTCTCACGCCAACAAGGTAGCAGACCTTTACCCAGGCCCAAATTCCAGGTCCCAACACAGAGACTAACAGAGCTTCACTGTCAGAGAGGAGTAAATTCTCACCACCTGACAGTGCTGCCTGTGTTTTATAGCCCAAACCAAGACCCGGCCTGGAACATGGGGAGAATCCATCCACCCTGCACTTTTGCTGCTCCCAGTAAGAATCGGCCCGGATCGCCTTAACAGCCATACTAAATAGAAAAACCATGTCAGCCAGCACTAGCTGCCTCTGACACATGAAATTACTGGCTCTTACCTCGCAGAGGCCAGGAATTTCGGTGACGCATACCTTCCGTCAATGACGGACCCTGGAGCCTTCCTACATACCTTCCCCCTTTGTTCAACCCTGAGGGGGTGAAGACTTGCCAGAAAGTGTACCTGGGACAGGGCATCTGTGTTTCCATGTAAGCGGCCTGCCCTGTGTTCCACTGAGAACTTGAAGTTCTGTAACGACAAGAACCATGTTCCTCCCCATTGATGTCCGGAGAGAGTACAGCTCCGAGGCCTACTTCAGAGGCGTCGGTCTGTACCACAAATTCCCTCTTGAAGTCAGTTGTCACCAATACCGGGTACCCACACAGGGCAGACTTCAAAGCGGAGAAAGGCTTTTCCACATGTTCATTCCACTAAACTGTCACTGACTTGTGTCCCTTCAAAAGGCCTGTCAATGGTGCAGCGACTGTAGCAAAATTGGGGATAAACCTCCTATAGTACCCCACCATACCCAGGAATGACTTTACTTGCCGAGTAGTGACAGGTCAGGGCCAATTCCTAATTGCCTCAATTTTGTTCACCTGAGGTTTGATCATTCCGTGCCCAAATACATGCCCCAGGTACTTGGTGTCTTCTAACCCTATCGCTCACTTTTTGGGTTAGCGGTTAAGCCAGCCTTCCTAAGGGAGTCCACTACAGCCTGTACTTTAGGTAGGTGACTTTCCCAGTCAGTGCTATGGATAACGATATCGTCCAGGTACAGCGAAGCGTACCGACGATCTGGGCATAGTACAACGTCCATTAGCCTTTGAAACGTGGCGGGAGCGCCATGTAGACCAAAGAATAATACCTTGTACTGATACAGCCCCTCTGGTGTGATGAAAGCCGCTTTTTCCTTGGCAGCGTCCGTCAAGGGTACCTGCCAGTACCCTTTGGTGAGGTCCAACACAGAAAAATACCAGGCTTGGCCTAATTTCTCAATAAGCTCAACTACTCGAGGCATGGTATATGCGTCAAACTTGGACACCTCATTCAGTTTGCGGAAGTCGTTACAGAACTGCAATGTCCCATCCGGCTTGGGTATTAAGACTATTGGACTGGCCCATACACTTTTTGACTCCTCAATGACACCTAGCTGGAGCATTAGCTGTACTTTGTCCACGATGGCTTGTCGCCAAGCCTCGGGTACCCGGTATGCTTTTAACCAGACTTTTGCCTGAGGCTCAGTGATAATGTCATGCCGGATTATGGACATGCATCCAAGGAGGTCCGAGAACACATCCGCGTTCCGACTAATGAACTCCCTGGCTTCCTGAGCCTGTTTGGAAGAGAGGATTTCAGCAATTTTCAGGGTGGCAGCCGCTTCCCTTGCTACAGAGAGGCCGAAACCGCTTCCCCTAAGAACCCTGGTCATGGGCTGTCTTCCGTACAGGTTTTCCTATCTTTCCATGCTTTGAGCAGATTCACATGGTACACCTGCTCTGGCTTTCGCCTCCCTGGCTGGTGTACCTTGTAATCTAACTATCCAATTTTTTTAAGTACCTTGTAGGGCCCCTGCCACCTAGCTAGGAACTTACTGTCTACAGTTGGTACCAGAACCAACACCCGATCACCTGGGTTAAAGTTATGGACCCGAGCCTGCCAATTATAGACCCTACTCTGGGCTCGCTGTGCTGCCTCCATATGCTCCCTAACCAGAGGTAACAGTTTCCATCTGTCCTTGCATCTGGGTGACAAACTCAACAACACTTTTGTGTGTGGGGGTTTGTGTTCCCACGCCTCTTTGGCGACGTCCAACAGACCGCGAGGGTGTGTGCTGTATAGCAGTTCAAAGGGCGAGAACCCAGTAGAGGCCTGGGGAACTTCTCGCACTGCAAACATGAGATAGGGCAGAAGAAGGTCCCAGTCCCTCCCATCCTTAGACAGCACTCTTTTTAACATATTTTTTAATGTTTGATTAAACCTCTCTACCATGCCATGGCTTTGCGGATGATACACGGGCATCCGTAGCAGTTTTATGTGGAGCAACTTACAGAGTTCCCTCATGACCTTGGACATAAACGGGGTCCCTTGGTTAGTCAGAACCTACTAAGGCAGACCCACTCGAGAAAACATCTCCATTAACTCCTTAGCTATGAGTTTGGCTTATGTATGACTCAGTGGCACTGCCTCCGGGTACTGAGTGGTGTAGTCGAGCATGACCAAGATGTGTTGGTGCCCTCTAGCGGACTTCGGTACTGGGCCTGTGAGATCCATAGCGATCCGCTCGAATGGAACCACAATAATTGTGAGAGAGACCAGAGAACTTTGCAAATTTGGCTGGGGGCTGGTTATCTGGCAGGTTGGGCCAAGACTTGCACTACTCTTCCCCCTCTCTGAACACACTGGTTCAGTAGAACCGCTTTAAGATCTGGTCCTGCGTTTTCTGCTGGCCCAGGTGTCCCGCAAGAACGCCTTGGGCACCACAAGCTGTTCAATATGCTCACCCCATGATTGATTTACCTGGTATAGCATCTCCTGTTGAACCACAAGACGGGGGAACATAGACTTGGCCCCCAGTTGTTGTGGCTCACCCTCAACTACTACCACATTCTCCCAGGCTCGGGATAGAGTCGGATCCGGATGCTGTGCTGTACCAAAATGATCTCCGGAGACGTGGAGGTCTGCTAACTCTGGACCCGGCAGCAAGTCCTCCATGTCTCCCACATCACACTTAGCGGGTTTATCTCTCCCCCTCTTCCACCGAAGTGGTGGTCATCCCTACCGCTGGGCTTTCCTAATCCTAGGTTCCTAGAATTCTGGTCTCCCCCCTGAGCTGGGCCACTCTGCTAGGGTTACATCTGTCTCCCTGGTATTGGTAACTTTTGTATCCGGCCATAGTGGCGGGAAACCGGGAAAGTCTGTCCCAATTATGAGTTCATACTGTAACTTTGTGGCGATGGCCACCTTATGAGTCCACCTGCCGGCCACCATTGATAGCGAGACCAAGGAGGTAGGATAGTCCTTTAAGTCTCCATGAATACATACTACGCCGACCTTTTGGCCAGTATACTCGGCGGGCCATACCAGGGCAGCTCTTAGCAGGGACACCAGGCTCCCTGGATCCAGCAGAGCCACCGCCAGAGTGTCCCCCACTTCCACTTGGCACAGGTGGCTATTGTCTATAGTCTCAGAGTTTCCTGTGGCACACAACGTACTGGCATATAATGAATGGCGGTAGCCATAGTTGGTGTCCATGGGTTCACCCCGATGGGGACAGTTGGCCCTCATGTGTCCAGGCTCTCGACATTTCCAGCAGACCGCCAAGGCTGGGTCTACAGGGGGTATGTCCCGGACGGGTTCGGCTGGCACCGGCCACCGGGTCTGGGGTGGATATTTCCAGGGTTTGACTGGCCCCCTACCAAAATAACCCACCTGTAGATTTCTGGTGGCCTCGTAGCGCTCAACCAGGTCGACCATTTCCAAGGCATTACCCGGAGACACCTGGCCGATCCAGTGCTAATACTGTGGTCTGACAGGTTCAGCCGGGTTACATTCCCACTGATGCACTCGCTGGGCCCGGACCAACACATTTACACCCAGTAACACCAGGATCTCACCTTTTATGGTGAGAAGGTGAGTCGGACTCTTGATCATCGGGGAGATTGAAAAAAACTTGCTGGTGTCCAGACGCCAGGAACGGAGCGACCACCTCAGCCCACTGGTCTCGGGGTAACTTTTCCCTCACAGCCACCTTTTCGAACACCGCCAGATAGGTCTTAACGTCATCCGAAGGGGTCGTCGCATGGACAGCTTTCCGGCCATCGTGGATGTTCAGGGAAGCTCTTGCCGTTTGCAATGTCATCACATGTAGCGTAGCAATAGCAGCTAGTTAGTGTCCTGCTGCTGCTTGTTACCCTGCCACTGCTGCAAGTTAGCCTCCACAAGGGCCTTCACGACCGCCTCCATTTTGTCAGGGGACACAGGTGGTAACCTTGACGGCTTAATGTAGGACATGCACTTGTGAAAACAAAAACTTTTTGGCCTTCAGGTCTGCCTCACTACATTTGCACGCATCCTCCACCAATTGCTCTGGATTTACTCTGGTAGACAGAATTGCGAACGCAGTATAGAGGCAACGACAACGTCTTTAACTTAAACAGTTCGGTGTTTATTCACACATAAGGATAAGCAAAACAAAGGAAAACAGTCACTTTAAGTCTGGTGTTTGTTCACACCATGCAGCAATGCAGAAGTCCTTGGACATAGCAGAAATTGCCTGTTCTCACGCCAACAAGGTAGCAGACCTTTACCCAGGCCCAAACTTCCAGGTCCCAACACAGAGACTGACAGAGGTTCACTGTCAGAGAGGAGCAAATTCTCACCACCTGACAGTGCTGCCTGTGTTTTATAGCCCAAACCAATACCCACCCTCCACTTTGGCTGCTCCCAGTAAGAGCCGGCCCAGATCGGCTTTACAGCCGTAATAAATAGCAAAACCATGTCAGCCAGCACTAGCTGCCACTGACACATGAAATTACCGACCAGGAATCTCGGTGACACATACCTTCTGTCAATGACTGACCCTTGCGCCTCCCTACAACTATAATGATTGGAATATCCTTCTGTATAAACATCTTGTGTATCCCGTGGTGCTTCTGTCTGTTGAATAATTTCCTCTTGTAGATTAGTCATTTTTTTAATTTTAACCAAAACTCCTAATTTTTTATTTTTTTATTTTTTATAGATAATCACATTCTCCAATATATCTAAATTTTTGCAGATTTTCTCCTGCCATTTATGAACCTTATCAGCATCTGTAAATTTATCAATTATTTTTCTCACTACCACTATTAGTTCCGATATTTTGTCTGTAAACTGCATACGTTTATTAAAAATCATTTGTATTAAATTGCATGATTGTGTCTTAAAAAATGAATCCCATTCTAGAATTGAGCGGACACCTGGATGCTCGGGTTCGACGAGTTCGGCTGAACTAGAAAAAAAAGTTCGGGTTTGGGACCCGAACTTGACCCCAAACCCGAACCCCATTGAAGTCAATGGGGACCCGAACATTTGAGCACTAAAATAGCTCTAAAAAAGGCATCAAAATGTGCTTAAGAGCATGGCAACTGTTCTGAAAATAAATGTGGATAGGGAAATGACTTAAAATAACATAAAATACCGAAAAATTAAAAATAACAATCTCGATCTAGGAGTAGGAGGTTGAGGAGCCGGTGGATGGGTAGATGTGGCGGTGTAGGTTGACATGGCAGTGTACGTGGAAGCGGCGGTGAAGGAGGAATAGGTAGCCAACACTGATTTGTGTATTATTATTTTTTTTTATTGGGGTATCCCCCAAAATATTGGGACATATAACAAAATAAAACAAATAATAAGTGCACTTGAGTACAAGAATGGATGGTTGAGGCTGGTATAAATGTCTATTCTGCACAAGGTACGGACAAGTCCTGTGGGATCCATGCCTGGTTCATTTTAATAAACGCAAGTCCACATTGGCTGCAGCCTGTGATAATGCTCTCTGCCGTGCTAAACACACGTTCACACTATACACTGGCTGCAGGGCAGGTCAGCACCTCCAAGGCTGACAAAGCTTTTCCACATTTTGGCCATGTGTTGGCGACCTCTTTCTCCTCCTCTGCCTTCGCCTTGTGCTTCCACTGTGCCCCCGCTGTCAGGTGGGAATGCCATCATCAGAGTGCGCTTGTAGTCGCGCATCTTCCGATCAGTAACAGATGTTTTCACTAAATTTATTTCCCTGTCAGCAATGCAGAGCAGGGGTTCATTCATGGCAAAATGGGGTTCATGTCACCCAGCAATAGAATAGAGGATTTTGAGAGATTTAGGCCCCTGTCACAGCAGGGGTTCATTCACGGCAACAGGGGGTTTATGTCACCCAGCAATAGAACAGAGGATTTTAAGAGATTTAGGCCCTTGTCACCCAGGAACAGCAGGGGTTCATTCACGGCAAAAGGGGGTTCATGTCACCCAGCAATAGAACAGACGATTTTGAGAGATTTAGGCCCCTGTCCCCCAGGCACAGCAGGGGTTCATTCACGGCAAAAGGGGGTTCATGTCACCCAGCAATAGAACAGACAATTTTGAGAGATTTAGGCCCCTGTCACCCAGGCACAGCAGGGGTTCATTCACGGCAAAAGTCACCCAGCAATAGAACAGAGGACTAAGAGATTAAGGCCCCTGTCACCCAGGCACAGCAGTGGTTTGTATATGCCAAAAATTGTAAAATGTCACCCGACAATTGAAAATAAGATTTTTTTCAATTTAAGGCACTAATATTGGCACTTTTTTGCATTAAAATGGCTCTAAAATAGTCCTTGAAAAAGCTAGAGGGATGTAAAAGGCAGTAAATTGTGCTTAAGAGCATGGCAACTGCTCTGCAAACAAATGTGGATAGGGAAATAGCTTAAAATGAAATAAAATAACTAAAAATTACAAATTATTAACCTGCAACTCAGAGAAGGAGGTGGATATGGAGTCGGAGGTTGAGGAGGCGGTGAACGTGGTGTTGTAGGTGGAGGCAGCAATGGAGGAACAGGTAGCCAACAATGTATTGGGACAAATAAAAAAAAGAAAACAAAGAATCATCACTTGAATTGAGTACAAGAATGTATGTTTGGTGGTGGTATAAATGTCTATTCTGCACAAGGTACAGACAAGTCTTGTGGGATCCAAGCCTGGTTCATTTTAATGAACGTGAGCTTGTCCAGGCTGTGGACAGGCGGCTGCGCTTGTCTGTTATGACACCCCCTGCTGTGCTAAACGCACGTTCAGATAATACACTGGCTGCAGGGCAGGCCAGCACCTCCAAGGCGTAAAGGGCAAGCTCAAGCCATGTGCCCAATTTGGAGACCCAGAAGTTGAAGGGGGCAGACCTGTCATTCAGTACGTGTAGGCGTGTGCACACAAACTGCTCCACCATGTTGGTGAAATGCTGCCTCCTGCTAAGACGTTCCATATCAGCTGGGGGTGCTGGATGTTGTGGCGTGCTGACAAAGCTTTTCCACATTTCGGCCATGCTAACCCTGCCTTCTGAGGTGCTGGCGGTGCCCCAGCTGCATTAGCGACCTCTTTCTCGTCCTCTGCCTTTGCCTTGTGCTTCCACTGTGCCCCCGCTGTCAGGTGGGATTGCCACCAGCAGCGCGTCTACCAGCGTGCGCTTGTACTCGCGCATCTTACGATCACGCTCCAGTGACGGAATTAAGGATGGTATGTTGTCCTTGTAACTGGGATCCAGCAGCATGGCCACCCAGTAATCAGCACAAGTTAGAATGTGGGGAACTCGATGGTCGTTTCGGAGACACTGCAGCATGTAATCGCTCATGTGTGCCAGGCTGCCCAGAGGCAACGAAAAGCTGTCCTCTGTGGGAGGTGTATCGTCTGTGTCCTCTGTATTTCCCCATCCAGGCACCAGTTATGGCCATGAGCTGGTCTGGGTGCCACCCTGCTGTTAACATGGTTCCTCCTCCTGCATATCCTCCTCCTCCACCTCCCCATCCTCCAAAACTGTGCCCTGGCTGGACAATTGTGTACCTTGGGTTTGTGGATGCAGGAACCCACCCGCCACTTGTGAATGACTGGCCGGAAACCCTACGAATTGATCCCTCCTCCTCCTGCTTCTACTGTGCCACATCCTCTTCCATCATCGCCAGGAGAGTTTTTTCAAGGAGACATAGAATATGGATAGTAATGCTGAGAACGGCGTTATTGGCACTGTCCATGTTGGTGGAGTACTCGAAACAGCGCAGCAAGGAATACAGGTCTCGTATGGAGGCCAGTCATTGGTGGCGAAGTGGTGCTGTTCCGCCGAGCAACTCACCCGTGTGTGCTGCAGCTGAAACTCCACTATAGCCTGCAGCTGCTTGCACAGTCTGGCCAGCATGTGCAACATGGAGTTCCACCTTGTGGGTATGTCGCATATGGCCGAAGTTACGCTGCAGCGCTGACAGGTGAGCAGCAGCAGGTTACCCCATATCGGGGTAATTTTTAAGGAATCTCTGCACCACCAAATTCAGCACATACGCCAGGCAAGGGATGTGCGTCAAACCGTCTAGTCCCAGAGCTGCTACGAGATTTCGCCCATTTTCGCACACCACCAGGCGGGCTTGAGGCTGACTGGCACAAACCACTCATCGGTCTGTTGTTCAAGGCCCGTCCACAGCTCCTGGGCAGTGTGGGGTTTGTCCCCCAAACAGAAGTTTTAAAACTGCCTGCTGTCGTTTACCCCTGGCTGTGCTGAAGTTGATGGTGAAGGTGTTACGCTGACCGTATAAGGATCTGGTAGAGGAAGAGGAAGCAGAGTAGGAGGAGTAAGCAACAGGAGGCAAACTGAAGCACCCTGCAATCCTCGGTGGTGGAAGGACATGCGCCAAACTGCTTTCCGCCTCAGGCCCAGCCGCCACTGCATTTACCCAGTGTGCTGTTATGGAGATATAATGTTCCTAACGGTGCTTACTGGTCCACGTATCCGTAGTCAGATGCACCTTGCCACAGATGGCATTGTGCAGTGCACACCTGATTTTGTCCCCTACTTGGTTGTGCAGGGAAGGGATGGTTTGCCTGGAAAAGTAGTGGTGGCTGGGCACAATGTACTGTGGAACAGCCACCGCCATAAGGCCTTTAAAACTATCCATCTCCAACAGACGGAATGACAGCATTTCAAAGGCCAGTCATTTAGAAATGCTGGCATTCAAGGCTAGGGATCGCGGGTGGGTAGGGGGGTACTTCCTCTTCCTCTCCAGCGTTTGGGAGATGGAGAGCTGAACGCTTCCGTGGGACAGTGTGGAGATGCTTGGTGACCCAGGTGTTGATGTTGCTGCCAGATCCTCTGTTTGCGGGGTGGCACTGTCACTCCAGAGGTGGATGAAGAGGCTGAGATTGCATCAGAAGAGGAAGCAGGAGGAGCCAGAGACCTTTCTTGCTTTTTGAGATGTCTACTCCACTGCAGCTCATGCTTTGCACTTAAATGCCTGGTCTTGCAGGTTGTGCTCAGGTTGAGAACGTTTATGCCCCGCTTCAGGCTCTGATTGCACAGCGTGCAAACCACTCTTGTCTTGTCATCAGCACATTGTCTAAAGAACTGCCATGCCAGGGAACTTCTTGTAGCTGGCTTTGGTGTGCTCAGTCCCTTGCTGCGGTGGGCAGTAGCAGGCGTACTGTCTAGAGGACAGCCGCTCTGCTTTTGTACCCTGCTCCCTCTTTTGCTGTGCAGGTGGCTCTGTGCGACCACTGCCTCTTCCTCCGAACTACATAGGTAACTCGCATGACCTTGATTCCATGTGGGGTGGAGGACCTCATTGTCCTCCACATCATCTTCCACCCAGTCTTCACCCCCGCCTTCCTTGTCGGTCTGCACACTTTCGAAAGCCCCAGCAGTTGGCACCTGTGTTTCGTCATCATCCGAGACGTGCTGCAATGGTCCTCCCATGTACTCATATTAAAAAATAAGTGGTTGGGCACTCAATCTCTTCCACTTCTGGGGCAGGGCTAGGGGTTTTTTCCTGGGAAACCCTGCTCACAGATTCATCAGAAAGCAGAAGAGACTGCTGCATGACTTGGGGCTCAGACTGCTTGGCTGATTTGCAAGGGGGTGAGGTGAAAGACTGATGGACATGTGCTGCAGGTGCCAACTGTGGTCTTTCAGCAGGGGACTGGGTGGGAGACAATGTGAAGGAATTGGATCCCCTGTCAGCAACCCAATCTATTATCGCCTGTACTTGTTCAGGCCTCACCATTCGTAGAGCCGCATTAGGCCCGACCAAATACCGCTGCAGGTTTTGTCGCCTACTCGCACCTGAGGAAGGGTTTTCACTTGTGCGTGTAGCTGGCACAGATCGACCACATCCTCTCACTGCAACAGGATCTCCACCAGCAGCACTACGACCTGGGCCAAGTCCCTTATTTGACGCTCTCCTCATATTTCTCAAATTTAGGATCTTGCCCTAAATGGGTGTATAATTAATAGTAGAATAGAACGACATTATGTAAAGGGTGCATCTTACACGGCCTGAACCAGACTAGGCCTCAATTAAAGATTTATTTGCCCAAAATGGCTGTATTTCAAATGCCTGAATTAAACCCCTGTATGTAAAGGGTGTATCTCACACGGCCTGAACCACTGTAGGCCTGAATTAAATATTGGTGCACCAAATGGCGGTATTTCAAATCTCTGAATCTAACCCAAATGTATTAAGGGTGTATCTCACAATGACATATGCAGCAAAGGCTGCCAAATAAACTTGTCCAAACGGGTGTTTGATTAATAACTTAATATGGTAGCAGTATATAACTCAGGAATTTCAAACGTGCTTATGCTGCAAGGCCTGAAATATTGTGTATTTTGTTAATGGAAGAATATAAGCCCTGTATCTACAGTGTGTATCTCACACGGCCTGACCCACAGTATGCCTGAATTAAAGATTTGTGCACCAAAAGGCGGTTTTTGAAATCTCTGAATCTAATCTAATGTATTAAGAGTGTATCTCACAATGACATCTGCATCAAAGGCTGCCAACTAATTTTTTAGTTGTGTTTGTTTAACAACTGAATTTGATAGCAGTATATAAGCCTGCAATTTCACACGTGCTGATGCTGCAATAAAAATAGTTTTTGGGCAAAAAAGTGTGTTTTTAAAACTCCAGAAAATGATGGGTGTATTTCTAGCTTAAAATGCACACTGACTAATCCATATGTTGTATATTGCCCAAAAAGTTTTTTTTTTGGGGTAACAGAATATGAAAGCTGTATATATTAAACTTGAATTTAACACTTGCAGATCAGGAAAATACAGTTTTTTGGCAAAAAAGTGTGTTTTTAAAACCCCAGAAAATGATGGCTGTATTTCTAGCTTAAATTGCACACTGACTAAGCCTGCAAATGCACCAGATGTTGTAAATTGCCCCAAAAATTTGGATTTTCAATGTCCCAAAAGCTCAGATGCAGTGCTGGTGCACCGAGCTTGCATAAAATAGCCGCCAACCACCTAACTGACTTATTGAAGTTATTTTTTTTCAGTCACTGGGCTCAGGGCAGGATAAAAAAATTGTGCCCTGTACCCACAAAACACAATGTATGTAGATCGCTGAGTTAGATTCAGATTTGGAGTAAAGAGTCTCTCCTATCCTCTCCCTACACTAAGCACAGCAGAGTGACGTGCAGCACTACGTGACTCCAGCTTATATAGAGGCAGGGTCACATGCTACACTGGCCAATCACAGCCATGCCATTAGTAGGCATGGCTGTGATGGCTTCTAAGGTCAGACAGTTAACCGCTTGTTGATTGGCTGCTCTGCAGCCTTTCAAAAAGTGACAGGAAAGCGCCAAACCCAAACTTTTACTGAAATGTTCAGGCTCGGGTCCGGGGTCCAAAAATCCTAAAGTTCGGTACGAACCTTCGAAGGTACGCCAAAACGCACGTTGGGGTTGGCGCCATCCTGGAGGAGAAACAGCATGGGTAATTGTTCTATGTCCTTTGATTGTATATGACATGTTTGCATTTGCACTTTATCCTCTAAAGTATCATACAGATGGACTGATGTATGGACATGTATCGCTGTGTTTATCTTCCAGTGATGTCGTCTTTTCTTTTCTCCTGCACCATACTCTCTTTTAATCATGTTTGTTAATTTATGTAATTTTGCAATAAAGTAATATTATATCATAAGCGGTCTGGCAGTCTCTGTAGGTTTTTACATTTATGAATTGGTTGCAGGCATTTGCAATCTTAGTGAGTGTTATAGGGGAAAAAGCACTGGAACATTGTTCTGCGCTTTTTGGATATATGGATTCTATATGGGAGGCTTATCGAGTTTATGGGGGGTAGCATGGTTGTCCGCCTGCTGAGCTGAGTGGAGGACAAACGGTGCCAGACTGATGCATTCTGAGCAGATCTGCATGCACTCAGAATGCATTAGGGCAGTATGGATCCGTTCGGGTCCGCTTGTGAGAGCCTTCAAACGGAACTCACAAGTGGAGCCCCGAACGCTAGTGTGAAAGTAGCCTTAGCCGATTCTGGTATTTTAGGGAGATGTTTGTGTTTTCATCATTCCAAGCTGCCAACTTTCAGTCTGCTGGTCCCCACCAAGAGACTGATTCAATCTTGGTGCCTAACAGCGTTAACAGCGATGATGACTGCTTCCCCTTCATTGCACTGGATGGGAACCTGTTCTATGTTGACTGAGATTATTGGCTTGCTGTTAGATATGATTGGCATGACAGCCACAAGTGATAGAATTATGATCGCGAACATTTCTGTCCTGTGGAGATAATTGACATTATCAATTCACAGAGTCTGATTAAGCTTGGCGCTATCCTCCTCCTTTAAAAGGCTTGAGTTGATTTTCATGCACCCATCTATCCTGTGGTTTCTTATTCTCTGTTGTTCTGATCTTGTATACCGACGGACTGACTCTATCAATGACTAAAAATGGTCCTTTCCATTTTCTACAGAGGCCATGACTTGCAGGGCGGAAGTCTAATAGCATAACATGAAACAGAGAATGTCGCACAAAAATGAGGTGGAGAACCACACAGGGGTGCACCCACTTAACAGACAACACCCAGTCTGAAAGTGATAAATAATGAATAAATAATTAAAGTGGGGCACACTCTAAAAGTATAGGGATCTTTATTAACACTGTTAGTAATAATAGCACTCAAATAGCAGCAGATATTAAAATGACAGCAGATATTTAAAAATAAAATTACGAAAAAAGGTCTAAAAGTATAATAATGTAGACAATAGGATTAAACCTTAAATTGTAAATTGGCATAAAATGGATAAAATATAAGTAAAATCTATTAAATAAGACACTATGGTTAATTTCATGGATCCCAATGAAAACTTTGTGAACGGATGATCGATCACTAAGTGTGAACTCACTTGTTGCTTGGTACAAAGTCCCGTAAAATTGGTATGTTATTTATATAACTTTGCAGAAAGTCCTTGCTTGCCAAAGCTGGCAGTAATCAGGAGCGTATGCAGCCTGTAAGTTAAATGTTATACAGTGTTCCGGCTGTTCATACGCACAGCGGCGTCCCGCTGTATTTGATTTAATAATGCGATCGCTTGGCGAAAATCTGGAGAGGCTTACCCGAGGGTCTTTTAGAGCTGGATATTGTACTCGCGACTCGGCGTACCTGTCTTGATTCCGGTCTCACGAGCTGGTGTCCAGATTTGAGTTTTTAAGCGCCAGTGGAGTTTGTTTGTTGCACGCGGTGTCGATGTCTTTCATCACCAGCGTAACAGCAGTTACTCACTTCGGCAGCTCACTGGTAAAAAGATGGTTATCCAGACTTCCTCGGTTTAGCAGGGTCTCTCTACTCCATAGGGGGGCTGATACCATGGTATCAGCCCCCCTATGGAGTAGAGAGACCCTGCTAAACCGAGGAAGTCTGGATAACCATCTTTTTACCAGTGAGCTGCCGAAGTGAGTAACTGCTGTTACGCTGGTGATGAAAGACATCGACACCGCGTGCAACAAACAAACTCCACTGGCGCTTAAAAACTCAAATCTGGACACCAGCTCGTGAGACCGGAATCAAGACAGGTACGCCGAGTCGCGAGTACAATATCCAGCTCTAAAAGACCCTCGGGTAAGCCTCTCCAGATTTTCGCCAAGCGATCGCATTATTAAATCAAATACAGCGGGACGCCGCTGTGCGTATGAACAGCCGGAACACTGTATAACATTTAACTTACAGGCTGCATACGCTCCTGATTACTGCCAGCTTTGGCAAGCAAGGACTTTCTGCAAAGTTATATAAATAACATACCAATTTTACGGGACTTTGTACCAAGCAACAAGTGAGTTCACACTTAGTGATCGATCATCCGTTCACAAAGTTTTCATTGGGATCCATGAAATTAACCATAGTGTCTTATTTAATAGATTTTACTTATATTTTATCCATTTTATGCCAATTTACAATTTAAGGTTTAATCCTATTGTCTACATTATTATACTTTTAGACCTTTTTTCGTAATTTTATTTTTAAATATCTGCTGTCATTTTAATATCTGCTGCTATTTGAGTGCTATTATTACTAACAGTGTTAATAAAGATCCCTATACTTTTAGAGTGTGCCCCACTTTCATTATTTATTCTTTAATAGCATAACATGCTCTACAATTTCCCATCTGTTTTTCCTGACACCTTTATCAAACTGGGCTCTTGCTTTCTTCTGGGACTTCCCCAAATTCTGTGCTGCAAACAAGTGAGTTTCTTTGATTGATTGTTGCAATTTGAGCAGATATTGCTCCATTGACAGTCTGTCAATGGTTGGTGTGTGCATATCCAGCCACAAATGTTCTGGTAGCCGCATCTGTCTGCCTGTCATCAATTCAAATAGAGTCATGTGTGTGGCTGAGGAAGGGGTAGCTCTGATGTTTGTAATTAATGGCAATAAACTATCCCAAATAAATTTTTCCCATTGATGTCTACGAATTTCTTTAAAATTGTTTGAATTTGCCTATTCACCCTTTCTACCTGTCCAGAAGATTCTGGATGGTAAGGTATGTGGAATGCTTCTTTTATGGCTAGTATTTTTAGGCACATTTGCATCACCTTCCCTGTGAAGTGCGACCCTTGGTCTGATTCCACAGAGCATGGTAGACCCCATTGAGTAAAAACGTGCTCTACAAGTAATTTGGCTGTTGTTGTGGCTGTGTTGGTCCTTGTAGGAAAGGCTTCTAACCATTTTGAGAATAAGTCTGTTACAACCAAAATGTATTTGTTGTTTCTGGTGGTAACAGGTAGGGGTCCTATGTAATCAATTTGGAGTGCATTCTAGGGGCCCTCTCCTTCTCACAATCAAAGAAACATTGGTTCTTGTAGAAGGAGGGTTAGCCAGAGCACAAACAATGCAGTTATCACAGTACTGCTGTACGTCTTTTGCCATGCTGGGCCACCATCCCACAGTTTTTAATCTTTGACTAGTTTTCTCTGCCCCTTGATGACCACCTATAGGTAGGTCATGAACAAGGTAAATCATTTCTTCTCTGTAACTCTTTGGTACTACCCATGCAATCTGTTCTCCATGGTGCAGCAATATCTCTTTATCCCCCAAAAGGTGCAGGGATTGTGTGTTTTGCTAGTGAATTCCCCTTAGTGATGACAAACTGTTCATCTTTTAACTTATTCGCTTATTCATTAATCGCATGGTCCTATTTCTGGATTTGTGAGATGTCTGGGTCAATTATTGCTGAGTTTATAGTTACTGCACAAACAGGGGCACACATACTGGTAATACTAGTGCAGTCAGGATTTGTGTCTAGTTCTGGGATCCACCAACCCTTACCCCCCTTGAGCCCCTTGTTTGGCTAACTCATCAGCAAGAGCGTTTTGCTCACTAAATGGTGACTGAGGGGAATGGGCTTTTACCTTGCATACCCATGGCATGTGGACCAATGTTTGGACTTGTGCGCCAATGTACTGAAGGAGCTGTGAGTACTTTAGTAGGGCATTATCTGATTATGTATACCAGTGGGCATGCCAAAATGGCAGAAACTCTGTTAGTGCATTACATACCCAGGCTGAATCTGAGTATAGTATGACCTGGTGTGATTGACCTTAAAGCAATTCCAACGAGTGTGCCATTGCTGCAAGTTCCACATACTGGGCCGATTTAACATCTGCACACAGACTGGGTTGAAGCATTATCTTGAAAAATCAGGTATATGCCAAAGCCAGCTACTGGGAATCCCTGCTCATAAAAACATAACCCATCTGTAAACACCTGGGTTGCTTGATGATGTTCTGGTTCCCCGAGTGACGGGGCTTTAAATATTTGTGCCCATGGAGGGTGTGTGTTGAATATAGGATGATGGGATTTAGGCCAATTATGTATGTGAATGTCTTAACTGCCCAAAAAACAGCTAGGAGATGTTTCTCACATACTGAGTATTTCTTCTCAACTACAGTTAGGCATATGCAATTGGTCGTTGTTTGTGGTGTACTTCTTGAGATAACACTGCGTATATTGCTATCTATGAGGATGTAGTCTCATCGTGATAGGGTAGCTGGGGATTTGGGTTTACAAGAACTGGGGCACTTACAACGGGTTACTTTAGTGCTTTTACTGCCTCTGTATGGCTCTGCGTCCAGTCCCAGACCACCTCATACTTCAGCAAAGTTGGGAATAAAATTTCTGGACAAGTTCATGAGACCCAGAAATGATCTTAGCGTGGGACTGCTCACTGGTAAGGGTAAACAAAGAATTGTTTTTACCTTCTCTGCCGCAATGGTTCATCCATCAGAAGTGACATTGATGCCTAAAAACATTACTGATTCCTTGAGAATCTGAGCCTTTAACGGGTTGCATTTCAAACCCACATCCCCGAGGATCCTTAGAAGCTCTTCTAGGAGTTGAAAATGCTGTTCTTTTGTGCTGGTTGCTAGCAACAGGTCATCCACCAACTGTAAGAGATTCTTGGGAGATTAAAATTTTATTAAGATTTTTGCATGAAAGAGTGATGGCAAGTTTCTATACTCTTGTGGAAGGCACATGAAAGTATACTGTTTACCCATGTGAAGGCAAACTTATATTGACATTTCTCTGTTATTGGTAGAGACCAGAATCCATTTGAAATATCCAGAACTGTAAAGAATTTATGTTCCGGCTCAAGTAATTTCAAAACATCCAAACGTCCAGGGGTGACGCTGTTAAGATTCCTATAGTCCACCGTCAATCACCATGATTTATCTGGTTTTCAAACTGGACACAAGGGGGCATTATTTGTGTATGTACATGATCTTAATACCCCTTGTGCAAGAAGTGAGTCAATCGTTTCCTGTGGGAAGTTATACTGCCTTTTGAGGGGGTGGGTCAGGACTTTGGATGTCAGTGTACTAACCCTTCCACAATCATGTTTGTCTTTCAAAATGCGTCACTGAGTTTTTGAAGTATGGGTAATACTGATGTCAGGGTGATCTTCCACTACCTTAAAAATGTCATATTTTGCATTATTTGGCTTTACGGCCACAATGGCGTGTGAATCGGGAATGACCACAATGTCACCTCTTGGATTAGGTACATGTTTCAAAAGTATGAAATTTGTTAAATCCAGTATACACCCATTAGATACTAGAAAATCAGCACCTAGCAAATTAGTTTCACTGGATAGTGAAGCTAAAGCAAATGTTTGGGTGACTTAATATACCCCAATTTGCATTTTTAATGGGGTGGATGACATGGTGTCCACAGTATTGCCTGTAAAAGTTAAGTTTGAAGATGTATTGGTTTACCTGATGACAGAGAAGAAGTGGCTGGTTGGTGTTCAAAATAGATACGGCTGCCCCTGTGTCAATCAACATTTTACATTGGCGGCTCCTTGCCATAGCTGACACTTAAGGGCGTCCACACCTTTCCAGTTCGATAGGGGCAATTAGTGCTGGGGCCTCTGATTGTCAATGTATGTCGGTATGATGTTCGTGGGAATTGGCATTTCCTTGTGGCGGATTAGGCTGCAAGGATCTCCTTGTGTTTTCAATAGTTGTTCCCTGCTGCCTTAACTGGTCTGGATATTTCAGGATAGAGTGGTATTGATGCCTGTGAATTCCTGTACTTCTAAACGGTACCTTACCTCTCAACCATCCTCTCTTTACTGGGTCTATGTGTCTCTTCCAATAAAGATTATATGGAGTATTGCATTCCCCAGTAGGGTAAGCTCCTTCGAACCTTGTAAATTTTTCATCAAGTTATACCTCAGCAATATTTTTTATAAGAAGCCTGTCATTCCTTTCAAATGGCCTGTACTGCCTATCTGCTTGGTTTGTTTGGAATAACCTTTGCATTAAGGTGATAATTTGATCATAACTGTGTTCATTTGGATCAATCAAATGTTCACATTTATGTCTGATCGCTGGGTGTGAGTTCTGTAACTCCAATTCCTATTGTTAGCGCTTCCTTTGCCAGTTCTATAAGCTGCCCAGAACCTATTAGCATAGACTAGAGGATTTTTCTAATTTTGCTGTTTTATTTGGTATGCTAACATGAAGCTTATAGCAGTTGGATGCATGATCCTTTGCAAAACTTCTACGGTTTGATCATAGGTGCCCTTTCCTTCTTTTATTTTTATCAGGTAGAGCACACCATACGTTTATATCCATGGTGAGCTGTAATACTTGATCCGCAGGGTTATTTACACCCAACATCTCACATCTCTGCTTTAGGTTAGCTGCATGAGAGGTGATATGTTCATCTGACTTAAATCTGCCAATAAGTTCTGCCACTCCCATAAGAGTTTTTAATGGTTTCATAGGAACATCTCTTTTTACAGATTTTGAATACCTAGCCTCTCCTGGACTATCAAATCCTTGTAGTGTCCCATCATCAATACACTGGGTTTAAAGAGGCCAGGGGTTCTATGTATAGCCATGTCTTCACAATCATCCTCACCTTCTTCTCCTGACTCAATGTTTATAGACCATTCACCATTAACTGCTGTACATGCTAATTCCACCATAGCTTTGGGCACTCTGGAAGAGGATTAATTAGTAATTTATTGCTCCCAGGCATGTTGCTCACTATTGGAATCTGATTTCAAAGTCCCTGTCTCATAAGCACATACAGTAAAGGGTGCAGTAGCTGTGCCATGTTTCAATTTTATTTTATTTGCTACTGTTTCTGTCCCTTAAGCACAGATATCTCATGTAGTAATTGAGTTTATTTTTCTATACCGGTAGCATGGTCAATAGACTTGCCCAATTTTGCCACATCAAGCTGCTCTTGTAAAACTTTAAAGGGACTCACAATATCATCTCTTTGACTACTGACTTTCACAGGTGCACCCTTTAATTCACAAATTTCCGCTTGTACAGTTCTGTATTTTAACTGCATCTCCTCTTCTGAGGATTTAATGACCTTGTTAAAGGTTATCAATGATGTAACCTGATTTTCTATAGAATCTTTATCTTTCCTCAATTGAGAGTTTTCCTTAATAGATTTTTGCAATGAATTTTGTAGCTCATGTATTTTTTAATTAATTGCCAGGCATGCAGCATAGAGACCTGCAACTGCAATTCCATTTTGTTTGGCTTTATTTCTTTTTTATTTCAATAAAGAATCATCAAAAAGTTATTGGACATAAGTACATGCATTTTCTTTTGTTTTAATGTTACAAGCAAAGTCTAAACTTTTATGCTTTGTTATATAGGCTACTACAAATCTCTCCAGTCCTGAAGCTGTAGCGATTATTGTTCCTTACACTTGCACTTAATAAAACATTCCCAACTGTGGGTTAAGTGTGCAATGCAGTATATCCTCCCCAATAAGTTGGCTAGCTCTTAAAGGTTCTTCTAATATACGCTTGTATGTGTAGGAATTTGAAAGGTTTATTACCCTTACTGTTACCCTTTTATATTGTGAATCCTCCCCCTTATGTTCAGTACCTCTTAAGGGTTCTTCTAATATACAATATTCATAGACTTATTGCACCGTGATCTTTGGTAGCATGGGGCAGGCTTTTAGTCCTCTCCTTCACCTAATACAGGCATATCCAAAGTGCGGCCCTCCAGCTGTTGCAAAACTACAACTCCCAGCATGCCTGGATAGCTTACAGCTATTAGGGCATGCTGGGAGTTGTAGTTTTGCAACAGCTGGAGGGCTGCACTTTGGACATGCCTGACCTAATAGCCTATCTCCTGTGAGAATTAGGTGTTGTTAAATGGATATTCAATTTCTAAGGTCCCTTTGTGGTTGCCAAAACTGTTGCCCTTTTACCATATGCAGCGTGCCAATCAGCAGGCGTAGAACATGTGAGGTGCACGGTGGGCCAGAATGTAGATACAGTTTATCGGTTACTCATGGTTTAGCAGATTCCTCCCTGGGCCAGCAGTGCAGTGAAGGGGAGAACAGTACTGGATTCTCCAGGGCACACTCGGTTACAGGGGACACCGGCCAGGTGGTGATTGAGGTGCCCTTGATGGTGATTGGGTTTCTGAGTGCTTGTGTGGCTGGGCCCCGGTTTAGGTTTTGTCGTGACGCCAGCACCTTGATGGTGCAAAATGTTGAGAGTGGTAGTGGTATGGAGTTAGAAGAATGAGGCAGGTTTAAATCCAACTGGGAAATTTACCATAACCAGGTTCTTGATGACAGTTTACATCCAGTCATTAAACAGTCTCTGATACACATGCAAGTTGGATGTGATTAATCCCATTAACAGGCTGTGCTGGTGGTAATGTGTCAGGCTAGGGTAGTTAGTTATGTACTCACTGATATTCAGCTCTTTGCCTGGCTTCAGTCTCAGTTGCGGTAGTTCAGGTCCTCGTCTTCTACACACAAGTGATGCAACAGAAATCTTAGCTAATAAGTCCTACACCTAGATACAAAGGTGCCTAGAGCCTAGAATAATGGCTTTGTCCTTCCTTTGTCTTTGTCCAACAATAAACTTGACCAAGATTCACTTGCTACTGCAGAAGAGTGAATAGTAGAATAGAGACTTTTCTTCTGGCCCTGCCTTCCTGGCGTAGTACTGAGATACAACTATGGCTCCTCTAGGCCGTGGAACCCAAGAGAAAGCGCTTGAGAGGAGACCTCTCCTACCTCCTTCACACTCTTGCACTTAACCACTACATCTTCCCAAATCCCCTAGCTAGGCCTGACCTGTCCTATATATACTGTGGTGCTACCCCCATCTAGTGATGGATGTATGTAGTGCCCCTGACAGCCTGGTAAAAAGGGATTTCACACAGTAGTACAATGCAGCATGAAATTACAGAAGATAACAATAAGCTTTTGCCGGTCCCGCATAAGCTAGTTGGACGCTGCACATATAGATGTTTGTATTCATATGCCAATCACACATGGATATCTACAGCTATATTAGGATATTAAAGATTCAGAACCGCATCAATTAGCTCCAGTCAACAACTTTATTAGTCATAACATCCATGGTGATGGGGATGCTTGTCGGGGAGGAGTATGCGAACAACTGTACAGATTGGAAAAAAAAAGGTGAATATTCTAAATAACGAATATATTCACTATATTGCTATATAGTGAATATATTAGTTTTTTTTTTCCATATGAAAACATGATTCCTTCCTGCTTAAGTTGCTTGTGGGACAATGACTTATTGACCCACAAGAAAGAAGCAGGGAGGAATCATGTTTTTAGATGGTAAAAAAATGACGAATTAGCGAAGTTGCCATATTCGCAATTAATATTCGCTATTCGAATATTCGTGCTCAACACTAATAGACATACATGTGCACATTACTATTAATCAAAGGATATGATCATATCTACCATCCAGTAATCTTTCTTACAAAGCTGTGTGATATTTCTTCTCCTCCTGCTCCTTCTTCCCCATATCCTCCTGCTCTTGCTCCTTCTTATACACATTTTAGCCATTGACTATAATGTGGCCTGTTCTCATTGGTCATGTCATGGATACTTGATGAATTTGTGTTTGTATATATCTAAATAAGGAAGGTTGGAGTATGCCATAATTCTTTACTGACATTTATGACCTATCCCTTAGCTACCCCTAAACAAATCTGATATTGTTTCCTTGGGATTTTACACCAATGAACTGGTTTGGGTGATAATTTAGTGTTGATCACGAATATTCGAATTTCGAATTTTTATCGCGAATATAGGTACTTCGAAAATTTGCGAATATTTTGAATATAGTGATATATATTCGTAATTTCGAATATTCGATTTTTTTTTTTATCAGTACACATGATCCTTCCCTGCTTCTAGCTTGTGGGCCAATGAGAAGGCTGCAGTATATTTGACTTTAGGAGAAGTGTTGTTTGTGAATTTTCGTAATGCAAATTTTCGTAATACAAATTTTTTATTGCAAATTTTTCAAATTACAACTATTAGACAAAGAAGATTATAGCACTATATTAGCTAAATTGCTCTATATTCGATTTTTTTTTTTCGAATATTCGCTATATTGCTTTGTTTTTTTGAATATTCGGAATATTCTAAAACAAGAATATATAGCAATATAGCGAATATTCAAAAAACAAATATAGAGCAATTTAGCTAATATAGTGCTATAATCTTCTTTGTCTAATAGTTTTAATAATTTGTTTAATAATTTTTTTCTCATCTGAAGTTCAGATTGGAAAAAAATTACAACTATAAAAAAAAAGATTATAGCACTATATTAGCTAAATTGCTCTATATTCGTTTTTTTTAATATTCGCTATATTGCTATATATTCTTGTTTTAGAATATTACGAATATTCGAAAAAACGTAGTTATAGCAATATAGCGAATATTCGAAAAAAAAACTAATATAGAGAAATTTAGCTAATATAGTGCTATAATCTTTTTTTTATAGTTGTAATTTTTTTCCAATCTGAACTTCAGATGAGAAAGAAATTACAACTATTAGAGAAAGAAGATTATAGCACTATATTAGCTAAATTGCTCTATATTCTTTTTTTCGAATATACGCTATATTGCTATATATTCTTGTTTTAGAATATTACGAATATTCAAAAAAACGAAGTTATAGCAATATAGCGAATATTCAAAAAAAATATATAGAGAGCAATTTAGCTAATATAGTGCTATAATCTTCTTTGTATAATAGTTGTAAGTTGAAAAATTCACAATAAAAAATTTGTATTATGAAAATTCAAATTACGAAAATTTGCATATTACACAATCATTACCTTGCTGATTTTTCTAGTAAAAAAATCGTAGAATATAATGAATAAAATATTCGCGAAATATCGCAAATTCGAATATGACCCCTGCTGCTCATCACTAATAATGATCAGTTCCTGGGTATTCCATCACAGTTGTCTGACATGTCCTCCTCCATATCTGGGATACACAAACACAACCATAGTATTGTAATTGTATACCTGTATATCCATATCCCTAATACCATAAAACAGAACTGTATATATATATATATATATATATATATAGTCATAACAACCCCTTATTACTATTACTATTTTTCCCTGCTTATATACATCTAAATACCTTATGATTAAAATATTTGGTATACAGTAATGTGGTTGTCGTAGGACGTACATATCAACTCTCCACACCAGTATTTCCTGCCTGACATTCCTCCTGGGGCAAACACAGGAATATTACAGGAATTTACTGAGGTGTGTTGGACATGCATAGCCAGACCGATTGTATCTAGGCAAGGTGAAAAGTTGACTGGCACATTGATACGATTTTATATTAACAGTTTACTCTTGAAATGAATAAGCAATTATACGCCATTGTGAGTTTGGTAACTGTAGGGACAAGCATAGGTGAGGTGACACCTATGTTCGTATGGTGGCAGGAAAAAAGGGGGATCCTGGGAGGCAAAATGTGGAATAGGTTTATGTCTCTCTCTCTTTTAGGTGTGCATCTAGGTTTGTGGTGAATGAAAAACTAAGGAATCCTGTTTGGGCTAATAGCCCGGGAGGGGTATTATTGCGAGGAGTTGGTGACCTTGGGTCGGAGAGTGTGGCCGAGGGTAAAGTTGGATTAAAATTGGATTAAAATTCTGGATTATATGGTGAGGTTCGCGAGTGGCGAATATTATTTTATTTGGATTGCCTTCTAGGACCCCTTAGCATCATAGATTAACTGTTAATAAATGTTCTAAGTTATATAGACATGTACAATTTTGGTAACAGTTGTATTATTAATAAATTGCCGCTATGGCCTTTTACACCAAGTTGGGCTGCTGAATCTTTATTGGGGGTCAAGGGTTAAGGGATTGCAAGCCAGAGATCTCTTCCATCCTATGGAGTCAGAATAGCAATAGAGCGGGGCACAGCCTTAGGCCTCATGCACACGACCGTTGTGTGCATCCGTGGCCGTTGTGCCGTTTTCCGTTTTTTTTCGCAGACCCATTGACTTTCAATGGGTCCGTGGAAAAATCGGAAAATGCACCGTTTTGCAGCCGAGGCCGTGATCCGTGTATCCTGTCCGTCAAAAAAATATGACCTGTCCTATTTTTTTGACGGACAACGGTTCACGGACCCATTCAAGTCAATGGGTCCGTGAAAGAACACGGATGCACACAAGATTGGCATCCGTGTCCGTGATCCGTGGCCGTAGGTTGCTTTCATACAGACGGATCCGAAGATCCATCTGCATAAAAGCTTTTTCTGATCTAAGTTTTCACTTCAAGAAAACTCATTTCCGACAGTATATTCTAACACAGAAGCGTTCCCATGGTGATGGGGACGCTTCTAGTTAGAATACACTGCAAACTTTGTACAAGACTGCCCCCTGCTGCCTGGCAGCACCCGATCTCTTACAGGGGGATATGATAGCACAATTAACCCCTTCAGGTGCGGCACCTAAAGGGGTTAATTGTACTATCATATTCAGGGCTGCCAGGCAGCAGGGGGCAGCCCCCCCCCTCCCCAGTTTGAATATCGTTGGTGGCACAGTGTGCGCCCACCATCGCCCCCCCTCCCTCCCTCTATTGTAAAAAATCGTGGCACAGTGTGCACCCACCATCGCCCCCCCCCCTCCCTCCCTCTATTGTAATAAATCGTTGGTGGCACAGTGTGCCCCCACCATCGCCCCCCCTCCCTCCCTCTATTGTATTAAATCGTTGGTGGCACAGTGTGCCAACCACCATCGCCCCCCCTCCCTCTATAGCAGTAACATTGGTGGCAGTGTGTGGTCTCCCATTCCCCCCCCCCCCCCATCATTGGTGGCAGCGGAGTTCCGATCGGAGTCCCAGTTTAATCGCTGGGGCTACGATCGGTAACCATGGCAACCAGGACGCTACTGCAGCCCTGGTTGCCATGGTTACTTAGCAATAGTACAACAGTAGAAGATTCATACTTACCTGCTTGCTGCTGCGATGTCTGTGAACGGCCGGGAGCTCCTCCTACTGGTAATTGACAGTTCTTTAGCAATGCGCCGCACAGACCTTTCACTTACCAGTAGGAGGAGCTCCCGGCCGTTCACAGACATCGCAGCAGCAAGCAGGTAACTATGAATCTTCTACAATTGTACTATTGCTAAGTAACCATGGCAACCAGGGCTGCAGTAGCGTCCTGGTTGCCATGGTTACCGATCGGAGCCCCAGCGATTAAACTGGGACTCCGATCGGAACTCCGCTGCCACCAATGATGAGGGGGGGGGGGAATGGGAGACCGCACACTGCCACCAATGTTACTGCTATAGAGGTAGGGGGGGGGGGGCGATGGTGGTTGGCACACTGTGCCACCAACGATTTAATACAATAGAGGGAGGGAGGGGGGGCGATGGTGGGCGCACACTGTGCCACCAACGATTTATTACAATAGAGGGAGGGAGGGGGGGCGATGGTGGGCGCACACTGTGCCACCAACAATATTCAAACTGGGGAGGGGGGGGGCTGCCCCCTGCTGCCTGGCAGCCCTGATCTCTTACAGGGGAAAATGATAGTACAATTAACCCCTTTAGGTGCCGCACCTGAAGGGGTTAATTGTGCTATCATATCCCCCTGTAAGAGATCGAGTGCTGCCAGGCAGCAGGGGGCAGTCTTGTACAAAGTTTGTAGTGTATTCTAACCTGAAGCGTCCCCATCACCATGGGAACGCCTCTGTGTTAGAATATACTGTCGGATCTGAGGTTCACGAAGTAGCTCATATCCGACAGTATATTCTAACATAGAGGCGTTCCCATGGTGATGGGGACGCTTCAAGTTAAAATATACCATCGGATTGGAGAAAACTCCAATCCGATGGTATAAAAGAACTCCAGACTTTACATTGAAAGTCAATGGGGACGGATCCGTTTGAAATGGCACCATATTGTGTCAACATCAAACGGATCCGTCCCCATTGACTTGCATTGTAATTCAGGACGGATCCGTTTGGCTCCGCACGGCCAGGCGAACACCAAAACGACTTTTTTTTCATGTCCATGGATCCTCCAAAAATCAAGGAAGAAAAAACGGTCATGGATCACGGACCCACGGACCCCGTTTTTGCGGACCGTGAAAAAAAACTGTCGTGTGCATGAGGCCTTAGCAAAATGCGGCTTGACTCTGGTGGAAGGCAGTGGCATATGGGGATAATTTTGTGTTAGAAGCAGGGAGGGGTGAATAGTAAGGAGGGGGAGCTGGTTTTCACACCAGATATATAAGCTAGGACAGGGAGGGGCTTAGTATGAGCTGGGACGTGGTGAAAACCATTCCCGCCCACCTGCCCTGGTTATTTTGCACTCGGGTAGTTTGGGTTTTCGTTTGTCGTAGCAGGCAGGCAAAAAGGGGAATCCTGGGAGACAAAACGTCGAATAGGTGCATGGCTCTCTCTCTTTTTTTTGGGTGTGCATCTAGGACAGGCATGCACAACCTGCGGCCCTCCAGCTGTTTTAAAACTACAACTCCCACCATGCCCTGCTGATAGCTGTAAGCTGATAGCTATAAGCTGTTCGGGCATTCTGGGAGTTGTAGTTTTGCAACAGCTGGAGGGCCGCAAGTTGAGCATGCCTGATCTAGGAGGTATGTGGTGAATAAAAAACCTGAGGGATCCTGTTTGGGCTAATAGCAGGGATATTAAGAGGAGTTGGTGCCCTTGGGTCAGAGAGTGCAGCCGAGGGTAAAGTTGGATTAAAGTTGGATTCAAATTCTGGATCATATCGTGAGGTTCGCAAGTAGAGAGTATAATTTTATTTGGATTGCCTTCTAGGATCCCTTAGTGTAAAAGATTACATGTTTGAATTAACTGTTAATAAATGTTATAAGTTATATAGACATGTACAATTTTGGTAATAGTTGTATATAAATTGCTGCTACAGCCTTTTACACTAAGTTGCTCTGCTGACTATTTATTGGGGTCAAGGGTTAAGGGGTTGCAAGCCAGAGATCTCTTCCATCCCATGGAGTAATTCTTTTTAGGTATTCCAATTTATAAATGGCTATGTATGACAATCCCTTTAATTTATAAGTGTAAGGAAAACTTTTTCAAATCTGAAATATCAGACTGGCAAAGTAAAACTTACAAAATGGAGCTGGCCTGCCAGGACGTAGCACACAGCCACAAAAAGCTTCTGAATCTGTTTAAAGGGGTTGTGTCATATCAGCAAATAGCATTAATTAAGGAAGTTAATACAAGCCACATTATACACAGCTTGTTTCCATGGTTACGACCACCCTTAAATCTAGCAGTGGTGGGCGTGCTTGCACATTATAGGAAAAAGAACCGGCCTCTCTGGTGGCCAGGACCATGGGAGCTCACAGGCTAGTTGTCACCACCAGACATCTGAGAAGCTCTGACAGACGTCTAGAACCTCCTCCTTGAGGTTCCTTTGTTTTGCTTTCATTTTCCCATCTCGTTAGCCTCTCTCAGCTGTCATGTAGTTGCACTGATTGCATCCCTTTAAATCCCTTTCCCATAGTGCATCACTTTGCGGTTTATACAACTTCCTGGAGTGTGTGCATGTTGTTCCTACTTCTGAGTCTTCTACAAGATAAGTTTTGTTCATTTATTTGTGTTTTTCTGTTTGCTGGATCCCAGGTGACCCTGACTCCCTCCGTAACTAGTGTAGGGAGCCGGTGGTCGTGTCCCCTCACTATTATAGGGTGTTCAGGTGTTA